>NC_142135.1:81382686-81982686 GCF_024610735.1 Ursus americanus
GGCATGTAAGTCCGGGCATAGGGCTCGGGGGTCCCCAGTCCACCGCTTTGCGGCGCCAGGCCCCTTGGGAGGGGCCCCTCGGAGGCTGACCTAGGGTGAGGTTTAGCCCCTAGGATGCCGGCAGGCCCTATTCGCCAGCCGTGTGGAGACTGGAGTGGCGGACCGAGGTGAGAGCACTGGTGAGCGGGAGCGTGGGCCCGGGTGTTTTGGCGCGGGGGGCCTTTGAAGGTCGCCGTGTCTTGGAGGGCCCTGCCCGTGCTCCCGCCCTGAATGAACGGCACCACCCCAAGCCCCCGGGTGGCGGCTGGGTGGCAGGGTGAGTCCAGTGCTGAGGCTCGGGGGTCCCCAATCCCCAGCGTTGCGGCGCCAGATCCCTTGGGAGGGGCCCCTCGGGGGTCGATCTAGGGTTGCGGTTAGCCCCCAGGAGGCCGGTGGACCCGATCAGCGGCTGTGCGGCACGCGGAGGGTTGGGCCGAGGTGAGGGCGCTGGCGAGACTGAGCATGAGCCCAAGCGTTTTAGTGCGGGGGGCCTTCGAAGGTCAGTGGGGGCTCGGAGGGACCTGCCCGTTCTCCCGCTCTGAATGACCGGCGGGGCCCCTAGAGGCTCCGGTGCCTGAAGGGCAGAGGGTGAGACAGGCACTTGGGTTGGGGTCCCCATTACCGGCGTTGTGGCGCCAGGCCACTTGGGAAGGGCCCCTCCGTGGCCGACCTACAGTTAGGGTTAGCCCCCAGGAGGCCAGCAGGCCCGATACACCGCCTGTGCGTCGAGCGGAGAGTTGGGCCGAGGTGAGGGTGCTGGTGAACATGAGCCCGGGCCCAAGCGTTTTGGTTCGGGGCGCCTTCGAAGGTCGGCGGGGGTTCGAAGGGCCCTGCCCATTCTCCCACCCTGAATGAATGGCGGCGCCCCTAGCGGCACGTGTGGGGCAGGGCGGCAGGGTGCATCCAGCGCTGGGGCTTGGGGGTTCCCAATCCCCGGCGTTGCGGCGCCAGGCCCCTTAGGAAGCGACCCTCGGGGCCGTCCTAGGGTTAGGGTTAGCGCCCAGGAGGCCAGCAGGCCCGATCCGCCGGCTGTGCGAGGAGTGGAGATGCAGGCCGAGTTGAGGGCGATGGCGAGCGGGAGCTGGGCCCCAGCGTTTTGGCGTCCTGGGCCTTTGAATGTTGCCATGGCTCGGAGGGCCCTGCCCTTTCTCCTGCCCTGAAGAACCAGCAAGGCCCCTAGCGGCTCCGTTGGCGGTGGGGCGGCAGGGTGAATCCCAGGCTGCGGCTCGGGGATGCCCAATCCCCGGCATTGTGGTGCCAGGCCCCTTGGGAGGGGCTCCTCGTGGGCCAACCCAGGGTTAGAGTTAGCCCCCATAAGGCCGGCAGGCCAGATCCTCTGGCTGGGCGGTGAGAGGTGGGCGGGCCGAGGTAAAGGCGCTGGGGTGCGGGATTGTGGGCCCCTGCATTTTGGGGTGGGAGGCTTCAAATGTCGCCGGTTTCTCCAGGGCCCTGTCAGTTCTCCCGCCCTGAATGACCGGCGGCGCCCCTCGCGGCCCGGGTGGCAGTGTTGTGGCAGGGTGAGTCTGGCTTTGGGGCTTGGGGTTCCAGATCCCTGGCGTAGTGGCACCAAAACCCTTGGGAGGGGCCCCTGGGGGGCCGACCTAGGGTTAGGGTTAGCCCCCAGGAGACCGTCAGGCCCAACCGCACACTGTGCGGCGAGCTGAGGTGCGGCCCGAGGTGAAGGCGCTGGGGAGCGGGAGCGTGGGCACCAGCGTTTTGGCACGGGGGGCCTTTGAAGGTCACCGGGGACTCAGAAGGCCCTGCCCTTCTCTCGCCCTCTATGACCCGCGGCGCCCCTAGCGGCCCAGGTGGGGACAGTGCGGCAGGGTGAGTCCAGCTCTGGGGCTCTGAGTCACCAATCCCCAGCATTGCAGAGCCAGGCCGCTTGGGATGTCCCCTCAGGGCCGACGTAGGGGTTTGGTTAGCTGCCAGGAGCCCGGCAGGCCCTATCCACCGGCTCTGAAGCAAGCGGTGGGGTGGGCCTAGGTGAGGGCGCTGGCGAGCAGGATCCTGGGAGCCAACGTTTTTGCGCGGGGAGCCTTCAAAGGTCAGCGTGGGCTCGGAGGGCCCTGCCCGATCTCTTGCCCTGATTGACCGGCGGGGCCTCTAGCGGCTCGGGTGGCTGAAGGGCAGCAGGGTGAGTGCGGCACATGAGCTCGGGGTCCCCATCCCCAGCGTTGCGACGCCAGGCCCCTTGGGAAGTGCCCCTCGGTGGCCGACCTATGGTTAGGGTTAGCCTCCAGGAGCCCCGCAGGCCCGATACACCACCTGTGCGTCGAGCGGAGAGTTGGGCCGAGGTGAGGGTGCTGGTGAACATGAGCCTGGGCCCAAGCATTTTGGTTCGGTGCGCCACTGAAGGTCGGCAGGGGTTCGGAGGGCCCTGCCAGTTCTCCCACCCTGAATGAATGGTGGCGCCCCTAGCGGCCTGTGTGGGTTGGGGTGGCAGCGTGCATCCGGCGCTGGGGCTTGGGGGCCCCCAATCCCTGGCGTTGCGGTGCCAGGCCCCTTAGGAAGGGACCTTCAGGGGCTGTCCTAGGGTTAGGGTGAGCTCCCAGGAGGCCGGCAGGCCCGAGTCGCTGGCTCTGCGAAGAGCGGAGGTGCGGGCCGAGTTGAGGGTGATGCAGAGCGGGAGCGTGGTCCCCAGCGTTTTGGCGCCCTGGGCCTTCGACTGTTGCCATGGCTCAAAGGGCCCTGCCCGTTCTCCTGCCCTGAAGAACCAGCGGCGCCCTTAGCAGCTCCCTTGGTGGTGGAGCGGCAGGGTGAGTCCATGCTGCGGCTCGGGGATCCCCAATCCCCAGCGTTGTGGGGCCAGGCCTCTTGGGAGGGGCTCCTCTTGGGCGGACCTAGGTTTAGAGTTAGCACCCAGGAGGCCAGCAGGCCCAATCCTCTGGCTGGGCGGCGAGAGGTGGGCGGCCCGAGGTAAAGGCGCTGGCGATCGGGAGCGTGGGCCCCTGCATTTTGGCGCAGGAGGCTTCAAATATCGCAGGTTTCTCCAGGGCCCTGTCCCTTCTCCCGCCCTGAATGACGGGCGGCGCCACTAGCAGCCCGGGTGGCGACCTGGCGGCAGGGTGAGTCTGGCTCTGGGCCTTGGGGTCCCTGATCCCCAGTGTAGCGGCACCAGGACCCTTGGGAGGGGCCCCTGGGTGGCTGACCTAGGGTTAGGGTTAGCCCCCAGGAGGCCGGCAAGTGGGATCCGGCCACTGTCCGGGGAGCGGAGGGCGGGGCCGAGGTGAGGGCGTTGGGGAGCGGGAGCGTGGGCACCAGCGTTTTGGCACGGGGAGCCTTTGAAGGCCACCGGGGGCTCGGAAGGCCCTGCCCCTTCTCTCGCCCTGAATGACCCGCAGTGCTCCTAGCGGCCTGGGTGGCGGCCTTGCGGTAGGGTGAGTGTGGCTCTGGGGCTTGAGGTTCCCGATCCCCGGCGAAGCGGCACCAAGACCCTTGGGAGGGGCCCCTGGGTGGCCGACCTAGGGTTAGGGTTAGCACCCGGGAGGCCGGCAGGCGGGATCCGCCCGCTGTGCGTGGAGCGGAGGGGCTGGCCGAGGTGAGGGCGCTGGCGAGCAAGAGCCTGGGCCCAAGCGTTTTGGCACCGGGGGCCTTCGAATGTCTCTGGGGACACGGCGGGCCCTGCCCATTCTCCTCCCTGAATAACCAGCGGCGCCCCTAGCAGCCCAGGTGGCGGCGGGGCGGCATGTAAGTCCGGGCATAGGGCTCGGGGGTCCCCAGTCCACCGCTTTGCGGCGCCAGGCCCCTTGGGAGGGGCCCCTCGGAGGCTGACCTAGGGTGAGGTTTAGCCCCTAGGATGCCGGCAGGCCCTATTCGCCAGCCGTGTGGAGACTGGAGTGGCGGACCGAGGTGAGAGCACTGGTGAGCGGGAGCGTGGGCCCGGGTGTTTTGGCGCGGGGGGCCTTTGAAGGTCGCCGTGTCTTGGAGGGCCCTGCCCGTGCTCCCGCCCTGAATGAACGGCACCACCCCAAGCCCCCGGGTGGCGGCTGGGTGGCAGGGTGAGTCCAGTGCTGAGGCTCGGGGGTCCCCAATCCCCAGCGTTGCGGCGCCAGATCCCTTGGGAGGGGCCCCTCGGGGGTCGATCTAGGGTTGCGGTTAGCCCCCAGGAGGCCGGTGGACCCGATCAGCGGCTGTGCGGCACGCGGAGGGTTGGGCCGAGGTGAGGGCGCTGGCGAGACTGAGCATGAGCCCAAGCGTTTTAGTGCGGGGGGCCTTCGAAGGTCAGTGGGGGCTCGGAGGGACCTGCCCGTTCTCCCGCTCTGAATGACCGGCGGGGCCCCTAGAGGCTCCGGTGCCTGAAGGGCAGCAGGGTGAGACCGGCACTTGGGTTGGGGTCCCCATTCCCGGCGTTGTGGTGCCAGGCCACTTGGGAAGGGCCCCTCCGTGGCCGACCTACAGTTAGGGTTAGCCCCCAGGAGGCCAGCAGGCCCGATACACCGCCTGTGCGTCGAGCGGAGAGTTGGGCCGAGGTGAGGGTGCTGGTGAACATGAGCCCGGGCCCAAGCGTTTTGGTTCGGGGCGCCTTCGAAGGTCGGCGGGGGTTCGAAGGGCCCTGCCCATTCTCCCACCCTGAATGAATGGCGGCGCCCCTAGCGGCACGTGTGGGGCAGGGCGGCAGGGTGCATCCAGCGCTGGGGCTTGGGGGTTCCCAATCCCCGGCGTTGCGGCGCCAGGCCCCTTAGGAAGCGACCCTCGGGGCCGTCCTAGGGTTAGGGTTAGCGCCCAGGAGGCCGGCAGGCCCGATCCGCCGGCTGTGCGAGGAGTGGAGATGCAGGCCGAGTTGAGGGCGATGGCGAGCGGGAGCTGGGCCCCAGCGTTTTGGCGTCCTGGGCCTTTGAATGTTGCCATGGCTCGGAGGGCCCTGCCCTTTCTCCTGCCCTGAAGAACCAGCAAGGCCCCTAGCGGCTCCGTTGGCGGTGGGGCGGCAGGGTGAATCCCAGGCTGCGGCTCGGGGATCCCCAATCCCCAGCGTTGTGGTGCCAGGCCCCTTGGGAGGGGCTCCTCGTGGGCCGACCGAGGGTTAGAGTTAGCCCCCATAAGGCCGGCAGGCCAGATCCTCTGGCTGGGCGGTGAGAGGTGGGCGGGCCGAGGTAAAGGCGCTGGGGTGCGGGATTGTGGGACCCTGCATTTTGGGGTGGGAGGCTTCAAATGTCGCCGGTTTTTCCAGGGCCCTGTCAGTTCTCCCGCCCTGAATGACCGGCGGCGCCCCTCGCGGCCTGGGTGGCAGCGTTGTGGGAGGGTGAGTCTGGCTTTGGGGCTTGGGGTTCCAGATCCTTGGCGTAGTGGCACCAAAACCCTTGGGAGGGGCCCCTGGGGGGCCGACCTAGGGTTAGGGTTAGCCCCCAGGAGACCGTCAGGCCCAACCGCACACTGTGCGGCAAGCTGAGGTGCGGCCCGAGGTGAAGGCGCTGGGGAGCGGGAGCGTGGGCACCAGCGTTTTGGCACGGGGAGCCTTTGAAGGTCACCTGGGACTCAGAAGGCCCTGCCCTTCTCTCGCCCTCTATGACCCGCGGAGCCCCTAGCGGCCCAGGTGGGGACAGTGCGGCAGGGTGAGTCAGGCTCTGGGGCTCTGAGTCACCAATCCCCAGCATTGCAGAGCCAGGCCGCTTGGGATGTCCCCTCAGGGCCGACGTAGGGGTTTGGTTAGCTGCCAGGAGCCCGGCAGGCCCTATCCACCGGCTCTGAAGCAAGCGGTGGGGTGGGCCTAGGTGAGGGCGCTGGCGAGCAGGATCCTGGGAGCCAACGTTTTTGCGCGGCGAGCCTTCAAAGGTCAGCGTGGGCTCGGAGGGCCCTGCCCGATCTCTTGCCCTGATTGACCGGCGGGGCCTCTAGCGGCTCGGGTGGCTGAAGGGCAGCAGGGTGAGTGCGGCACATGAGCTCGGGGTCCCCATCCCCAGCGTTGCGACGCCAGGCCCCTTGGGAAGTGCCCCTCGGTGGCCGACCTATGGTTAGGGTTAGCCTCCAGGAGCCCCGCAGGCCCGATACACCACCTGTGCGTCGAGCGGAGAGTTGGGCCGAGGTGAGGGTGCTGGTGAACATGAGCCTGGGCCCAAGCGTTTTGGTTCGGTGCGCCTCTGAAGGTCGGCAGGGGTTCGGAGGGCCCTGCCAGTTCTCCCACCCTGAATGAATGGCGGCGCCCCTAGCGGCCTGTGTGGGTTGGGGTGGCAGCGTGCATCCGGCGCTGGGGCTTGGGGGCCCCCAATCCCTGGCGTTGCGGCGCCAGGCCCCTTAGGAAGGGACCTTCAGGGGCTGTCCTAGGGTTAGGGTGAGCTCCCAGGAGGCCGGCAGGCCCGAGTCGCTGGCTCTGCGAAGAGCGGAGGTGCGGGCCGAGTTGAGGGTGATGCAGAGCGGGAGCGTGGTCCCCAGCGTTTTGGCGCCCTGGGCCTTCGACTGTTGCCATGGCTCAAAGGGCCCTGCCCGTTCTCCTGCCCTGAAGAACCAGCGGCGCCCTTAGCAGCTCCCTTGGCGGTGGAGCGGCAGGGTGAGTCCATGCTGCGGCTCGTGGATCCCCAATCCCCAGCGTTGTGGGGCCAGGCCTCTTGGGAGGGGCTCCTCTTGGGCGGACCTAGGTTTAGAGTTAGCACCCAGGAGGCCAGCAGGCCCAATCCTCTGGCTGGGCGGCGAGAGGTGGGCGGCCCGAGGTAAAGGCGCTGGCGATCGGGAGCGTGGGCCCCTGCATTTTGGCGCAGGAGGCTTCAAATATCGCCGGTTTCTCCAGGGCCCTGTCCCTTCTCCCGCCCTGAATGACGGGCGGCGCCACTAGCAGCCCGGGTGGCGACCTGGCGGCAGGGTGAGTCTGGCTCTGGGCCTTGGGGTCCCTGATCCCCAGTGTAGCGGCACCAGGACCCTTGGGAGGGGCCCCTGGGTGGCTGACCTAGGGTTAGGGTTAGCCCCCAGGAGGCCGGCAGATGGGATCCGGCCACTGTCCGGGGAGCGGAGGGCGGGGCCGAGGTGAGGGCGTTGGGGAGCGGGAGCGTGGGCACCAGCGTTTTGGCACGGGGAGCCTTTGAAGGCCACCGGGGGCTCGGAAGGCCCTGCCCCTTCTCTCGCCCTGAATGACCCGCAGTGCTCCTAGCGGCCTGGGTGGCGGCGTTGCGGTAGGGTGAGTGTGGCTCTGGGGCTTGAGGTTCCGGATCCCCGGCGAAGCGGCACCAGGACCCTTGGGAGGGGCCCCTGGGTGGCCGACCTAGGGTTAGGGTTAGCACCCGGGAGGCCGGCAGGCGGGATCCGCCCGCTGTGCGTGGAGCGGAGGGGCGGGCCGAGGTGAGGGCGCTGGCGAGCAAGAGCCTGGGCCCAAGCGTTTTGGCACCGGGGGCCTTCGAATGTCTCCGGGGACTCGGCGGGCCCTGCCCATTCTCCTCCCTGAATGACCGGCGGCGCCCCTAGCAGCCCAGGTGGCGGCGGGGCGGCATGTAAGTCCGGGCATAGGGCTCGGGGGTCCCCAGTCCACCGCGTTGCGGCGCCAGGCCCCTTGGGAGGGGCCCCTCGGAGGCTGACCTAGGGTTAGGTTTAGCCCCTAGGATGCCGGCAGGCCCTATTCGCCAGCCGTGTGGAGACTGGAGTGGCGGACCGAGGTGAGGGCACTGGTGAGCGGGAGCGTGGGCCCGGGTGTTTTGGCGCGGGGGGCCTTTGAAGGTCGCCGTGTCTTGGAGGGCCCTGCCCGTGCTCCCGCCCTGAATGAACGGCACCACCCCAAGCCCCCGGGTGGCGGCTGGGTGGCAGGGTGAGTCCAGTGCTGAGGCTCGGGGGTCCCCAATCCCCAGCGTTGCGGCGCCAGATCCCTTGGGAGGGGCCCCTCGGGGGTCGATCTAGGGTTGCGGTTAGCCCCCAGGAGGCCGGTGGACCCGATCAGCGGCTGTGCGGCACGCGGAGGGTTGGGCCGAGGTGAGGGCGCTGGCGAGACTGAGCATGAGCCCAAGCGTTTTAGTGCGGGGGGCCTTCGAAGGTCAGTGGGGGCTCGGAGGGACCTGCCCGTTCTCCCGCTCTGAATGACCGGCGGGGCCCCTAGAGGCTCCGGTGCCTGAAGGGCAGCAGGGTGAGACCGGCACTTGGGTTGGGGTCCCCATTCCCGGCGTTGTGGTGCCAGGCCACTTGGGAAGGGCCCCTCCGTGGCCGACCTACAGTTAGGGTTAGCCCCCAGGAGGCCAGCAGGCCCGATACACCGCCTGTGCGTCGAGCGGAGAGTTGGGCCGAGGTGAGGGTGCTGGTGAACATGAGCCCGGGCCCAAGCGTTTTGGTTCGGGGCGCCTTCGAAGGTCGGCGGGGGTTCGAAGGGCCCTGCCCATTCTCCCACCCTGAATGAATGGCGGCGCCCCTAGCGGCACGTGTGGGGCAGGGCGGCAGGGTGCATCCAGCGCTGGGGCTTGGGGGTTCCCAATCCCCGGCGTTGCGGCGCCAGGCCCCTTAGGAAGCGACCCTCGGGGCCGTCCTAGGGTTAGGGTTAGCGCCCAGGAGGCCGGCAGGCCCGATCCGCCGGCTGTGCGAGGAGTGGAGATGCAGGCCGAGTTGAGGGCGATGGCGAGCGGGAGCTGGGCCCCAGCGTTTTGGCGTCCTGGGCCTTTGAATGTTGCCATGGCTCGGAGGGCCCTGCCCTTTCTCCTGCCCTGAAGAACCAGCAAGGCCCCTAGCGGCTCCGTTGGCGGTGGGGCGGCAGGGTGAATCCCAGGCTGCGGCTCGGGGATCCCCAATCCCCAGCGTTGTGGTGCCAGGCCCCTTGGGAGGGGCTCCTCGTGGGCCGACCGAGGGTTAGAGTTAGCCCCCATAAGGCCGGCAGGCCAGATCCTCTGGCTGGGCGGTGAGAGGTGGGCGGGCCGAGGTAAAGGCGCTGGGGTGCGGGATTGTGGGCCCCTGCATTTTGGGGTGGGAGGCTTCAAATGTCGCCGGTTTTTCCAGGGCCCTGTCAGTTCTCCCGCCCTGAATGACCGGCGGCGCCCCTCGCGGCCTGGGTGGCAGCGTTGTGGGAGGGTGAGTCTGGCTTTGGGGCTTGGGGTTCCAGATCCTTGGCGTAGTGGCACCAAAACCCTTGGGAGGGGCCCCTGGGGGGCCGACCTAGGGTTAGGGTTAGCCCCCAGGAGACCGTCAGGCCCAACCGCACACTGTGCGGCAAGCTGAGGTGCGGCCCGAGGTGAAGGCGCTGGGGAGCGGGAGCGTGGGCACCAGCGTTTTGGCACGGGGAGCCTTTGAAGGTCACCTGGGACTCAGAAGGCCCTGCCCTTCTCTCGCCCTCTATGACCCGCGGAGCCCCTAGCGGCCCAGGTGGGGACAGTGCGGCAGGGTGAGTCAGGCTCTGGGGCTCTGAGTCACCAATCCCCAGCATTGCAGAGCCAGGCCGCTTGGGATGTCCCCTCAGGGCCGACGTAGGGGTTTGGTTAGCTGCCAGGAGCCCGGCAGGCCCTATCCACCGGCTCTGAAGCAAGCGGTGGGGTGGGCCTAGGTGAGGGCGCTGGCGAGCAGGATCCTGGGAGCCAACGTTTTTGCGCGGCGAGCCTTCAAAGGTCAGCGTGGGCTCGGAGGGCCCTGCCCGATCTCTTGCCCTGATTGACCGGCGGGGCCTCTAGCGGCTCGGGTGGCTGAAGGGCAGCAGGGTGAGTGCGGCACATGAGCTCGGGGTCCCCATCCCCAGCGTTGCGACGCCAGGCCCCTTGGGAAGTGCCCCTCGGTGGCCGACCTATGGTTAGGGTTAGCCTCCAGGAGCCCCGCAGGCCCGATACACCACCTGTGCGTCGAGCGGAGAGTTGGGCCGAGGTGAGGGTGCTGGTGAACATGAGCCTGGGCCCAAGCGTTTTGGTTCGGTGCGCCTCTGAAGGTCGGCAGGGGTTCGGAGGGCCCTGCCAGTTCTCCCACCCTGAATGAATGGCGGCGCCCCTAGCGGCCTGTGTGGGTTGGGGTGGCAGCGTGCATCCGGCGCTGGGGCTTGGGGGCCCCCAATCCCTGGCGTTGCGGCGCCAGGCCCCTTAGGAAGGGACCTTCAGGGGCTGTCCTAGGGTTAGGGTGAGCTCCCAGGAGGCCGGCAGGCCCGAGTCGCTGGCTCTGCGAAGAGCGGAGGTGCGGGCCGAGTTGAGGGTGATGCAGAGCGGGAGCGTGGTCCCCAGCGTTTTGGCGCCCTGGGCCTTCGACTGTTGCCATGGCTCAAAGGGCCCTGCCCGTTCTCCTGCCCTGAAGAACCAGCGGCGCCCTTAGCAGCTCCCTTGGCGGTGGAGCGGCAGGGTGAGTCCATGCTGCGGCTCGGGGATCCCCAATCCCCAGCGTTGTGGGGCCAGGCCTCTTGGGAGGGGCTCCTCTTGGGCGGACCTAGGTTTAGAGTTAGCACCCAGGAGGCCAGCAGGCCCAATCCTCTGGCTGGGCGGCGAGAGGTGGGCGGCCCGAGGTAAAGGCGCTGGCGATCGGGAGCGTGGGCCCCTGCATTTTGGCGCAGGAGGCTTCAAATATCGCCGGTTTCTCCAGGGCCCTGTCCCTTCTCCCGCCCTGAATGACGGGCGGCGCCACTAGCAGCCCGGGTGGCGACCTGGCGGCAGGGTGAGTCTGGCTCTGGGCCTTGGGGTCCCTGATCCCCAGTGTAGCGGCACCAGGACCCTTGGGAGGGGCCCCTGGGTGGCTGACCTAGGGTTAGGGTTAGCCCCCAGGAGGCCGGCAGATGGGATCCGGCCACTGTCCGGGGAGCGGAGGGCGGGGCCGAGGTGAGGGCGTTGGGGAGCGGGAGCGTGGGCACCAGCGTTTTGGCACGGGGAGCCTTTGAAGGCCACCAGGGGCTCGGAAGGCCCTGCCCCTTCTCTCGCCCTGAATGACCCGCAGTGCTCCTAGCGGCCTGGGTGGCGGCGTTGCGGTAGGGTGAGTGTGGCTCTGGGGCTTGAGGTTCCGGATCCCCGGCGAAGCGGCACCAGGACCCTTGGGAGGGGCCCCTGGGTGGCCGACCTAGGGTTAGGGTTAGCACCCGGGAGGCCGGCAGGCGGGATCCGCCCGCTGTGCGTGGAGCGGAGGGGCGGGCCGAGGTGAGGGCGCTGGCGAGCAAGAGCCTGGGCCCAAGCGTTTTGGCACCGGGGGCCTTCGAATGTCTCCGGGGACTCGGCGGGCCCTGCCCATTCTCCTCCCTGAATGACCGGCGGCGCCCCTAGCAGCCCAGGTGGCGGCGGGGCGGCATGTAAGTCCGGGCATAGGGCTCGGGGGTCCCCAGTCCACCGCGTTGCGGCGCCAGGCCCCTTGGGAGGGGCCCCTCGGAGGCTGACCTAGGGTTAGGTTTAGCCCCTAGGATGCCGGCAGGCCCTATTCGCCAGCCGTGTGGAGACTGGAGTGGCGGACCGAGGTGAGGGCACTGGTGAGCGGGAGCGTGGGCCCGGGTGTTTTGGCGCGGGGGGCCTTTGAAGGTCGCCGTGTCTTGGAGGGCCCTGCCCGTGCTCCCGCCCTGAATGAACGGCACCACCCCAAGCCCCCGGGTGGCGGCTGGGTGGCAGGGTGAGTCCAGTGCTGAGGCTCGGGGGTCCCCAATCCCCAGCGTTGCGGCGCCAGATCCCTTGGGAGGGGCCCCTCGGGGGTCGATCTAGGGTTGCGGTTAGCCCCCAGGAGGCCGGTGGACCCGATCAGCGGCTGTGCGGCACGCGGAGGGTTGGGCCGAGGTGAGGGCGCTGGCGAGACTGAGCATGAGCCCAAGCGTTTTAGTGCGGGGGGCCTTCGAAGGTCAGTGGGGGCTCGGAGGGACCTGCCCGTTCTCCCGCTCTGAATGACCGGCGGGGCCCCTAGAGGCTCCGGTGCCTGAAGGGCAGCAGGGTGAGACCGGCACTTGGGTTGGGGTCCCCATTCCCGGCGTTGTGGTGCCAGGCCACTTGGGAAGGGCCCCTCCGTGGCCGACCTACAGTTAGGGTTAGCCCCCAGGAGGCCAGCAGGCCCGATACACCGCCTGTGCGTCGAGCGGAGAGTTGGGCCGAGGTGAGGGTGCTGGTGAACATGAGCCCGGGCCCAAGCGTTTTGGTTCGGGGCGCCTTCGAAGGTCGGCGGGGGTTCGAAGGGCCCTGCCCATTCTCCCACCCTGAATGAATGGCGGCGCCCCTAGCGGCACGTGTGGGGCAGGGCGGCAGGGTGCATCCAGCGCTGGGGCTTGGGGGTTCCCAATCCCCGGCGTTGCGGCGCCAGGCCCCTTAGGAAGCGACCCTCGGGGCCGTCCTAGGGTTAGGGTTAGCGCCCAGGAGGCCGGCAGGCCCGATCCGCCGGCTGTGCGAGGAGTGGAGATGCAGGCCGAGTTGAGGGCGATGGCGAGCGGGAGCTGGGCCCCAGCGTTTTGGCGTCCTGGGCCTTTGAATGTTGCCATGGCTCGGAGGGCCCTGCCCTTTCTCCTGCCCTGAAGAACCAGCAAGGCCCCTAGCGGCTCCGTTGGCGGTGGGGCGGCAGGGTGAATCCCAGGCTGCGGCTCGGGGATCCCCAATCCCCAGCGTTGTGGTGCCAGGCCCCTTGGGAGGGGCTCCTCGTGGGCCGACCGAGGGTTAGAGTTAGCCCCCATAAGGCCGGCAGGCCAGATCCTCTGGCTGGGCGGTGAGAGGTGGGCGGGCCGAGGTAAAGGCGCTGGGGTGCGGGATTGTGGGCCCCTGCATTTTGGGGTGGGAGGCTTCAAATGTCGCCGGTTTTTCCAGGGCCCTGTCAGTTCTCCCGCCCTGAATGACCGGCGGCGCCCCTCGCGGCCTGGGTGGCAGCGTTGTGGGAGGGTGAGTCTGGCTTTGGGGCTTGGGGTTCCAGATCCTTGGCGTAGTGGCACCAAAACCCTTGGGAGGGGCCCCTGGGGGGCCGACCTAGGGTTAGGGTTAGCCCCCAGGAGACCGTCAGGCCCAACCGCACACTGTGCGGCAAGCTGAGGTGCGGCCCGAGGTGAAGGCGCTGGGGAGCGGGAGCGTGGGCACCAGCGTTTTGGCACGGGGAGCCTTTGAAGGTCACCTGGGACTCAGAAGGCCCTGCCCTTCTCTCGCCCTCTATGACCCGCGGAGCCCCTAGCGGCCCAGGTGGGGACAGTGCGGCAGGGTGAGTCAGGCTCTGGGGCTCTGAGTCACCAATCCCCAGCATTGCAGAGCCAGGCCGCTTGGGATGTCCCCTCAGGGCCGACGTAGGGGTTTGGTTAGCTGCCAGGAGCCCGGCAGGCCCTATCCACCGGCTCTGAAGCAAGCGGTGGGGTGGGCCTAGGTGAGGGCGCTGGCGAGCAGGATCCTGGGAGCCAACGTTTTTGCGCGGCGAGCCTTCAAAGGTCAGCGTGGGCTCGGAGGGCCCTGCCCGATCTCTTGCCCTGATTGACCGGCGGGGCCTCTAGCGGCTCGGGTGGCTGAAGGGCAGCAGGGTGAGTGCGGCACATGAGCTCGGGGTCCCCATCCCCAGCGTTGCGACGCCAGGCCCCTTGGGAAGTGCCCCTCGGTGGCCGACCTATGGTTAGGGTTAGCCTCCAGGAGCCCCGCAGGCCCGATACACCACCTGTGCGTCGAGCGGAGAGTTGGGCCGAGGTGAGGGTGCTGGTGAACATGAGCCTGGGCCCAAGCGTTTTGGTTCGGTGCGCCTCTGAAGGTCGGCAGGGGTTCGGAGGGCCCTGCCAGTTCTCCCACCCTGAATGAATGGCGGCGCCCCTAGCGGCCTGTGTGGGTTGGGGTGGCAGCGTGCATCCGGCGCTGGGGCTTGGGGGCCCCCAATCCCTGGCGTTGCGGCGCCAGGCCCCTTAGGAAGGGACCTTCAGGGGCTGTCCTAGGGTTAGGGTGAGCTCCCAGGAGGCCGGCAGGCCCGAGTCGCTGGCTCTGCGAAGAGCGGAGGTGCGGGCCGAGTTGAGGGTGATGCAGAGCGGGAGCGTGGTCCCCAGCGTTTTGGCGCCCTGGGCCTTCGACTGTTGCCATGGCTCAAAGGGCCCTGCCCGTTCTCCTGCCCTGAAGAACCAGCGGCGCCCTTAGCAGCTCCCTTGGCGGTGGAGCGGCAGGGTGAGTCCATGCTGCGGCTCGGGGATCCCCAATCCCCAGCGTTGTGGGGCCAGGCCTCTTGGGAGGGGCTCCTCTTGGGCGGACCTAGGTTTAGAGTTAGCACCCAGGAGGCCAGCAGGCCCAATCCTCTGGCTGGGCGGCGAGAGGTGGGCGGCCCGAGGTAAAGGCGCTGGCGATCGGGAGCGTGGGCCCCTGCATTTTGGCGCAGGAGGCTTCAAATATCGCCGGTTTCTCCAGGGCCCTGTCCCTTCTCCCGCCCTGAATGACGGGCGGCGCCACTAGCAGCCCGGGTGGCGACCTGGCGGCAGGGTGAGTCTGGCTCTGGGCCTTGGGGTCCCTGATCCCCAGTGTAGCGGCACCAGGACCCTTGGGAGGGGCCCCTGGGTGGCTGACCTAGGGTTAGGGTTAGCCCCCAGGAGGCCGGCAGATGGGATCCGGCCACTGTCCGGGGAGCGGAGGGCGGGGCCGAGGTGAGGGCGTTGGGGAGCGGGAGCGTGGGCACCAGCGTTTTGGCACGGGGAGCCTTTGAAGGCCACCAGGGGCTCGGAAGGCCCTGCCCCTTCTCTCGCCCTGAATGACCCGCAGTGCTCCTAGCGGCCTGGGTGGCGGCGTTGCGGTAGGGTGAGTGTGGCTCTGGGGCTTGAGGTTCCGGATCCCCGGCGAAGCGGCACCAGGACCCTTGGGAGGGGCCCCTGGGTGGCCGACCTAGGGTTAGGGTTAGCACCCGGGAGGCCGGCAGGCGGGATCCGCCCGCTGTGCGTGGAGCGGAGGGGCGGGCCGAGGTGAGGGCGCTGGCGAGCAAGAGCCTGGGCCCAAGCGTTTTGGCACCGGGGGCCTTCGAATGTCTCCGGGGACTCGGCGGGCCCTGCCCATTCTCCTCCCTGAATGACCGGCGGCGCCCCTAGCAGCCCAGGTGGCGGCGGGGCGGCATGTAAGTCCGGGCATAGGGCTCGGGGGTCCCCAGTCCACCGCGTTGCGGCGCCAGGCCCCTTGGGAGGGGCCCCTCGGAGGCTGACCTAGGGTTAGGTTTAGCCCCTAGGATGCCGGCAGGCCCTATTCGCCAGCCGTGTGGAGACTGGAGTGGCGGACCGAGGTGAGGGCACTGGTGAGCGGGAGCGTGGGCCCGGGTGTTTTGGCGCGGGGGGCCTTTGAAGGTCGCCGTGTCTTGGAGGGCCCTGCCCGTGCTCCCGCCCTGAATGAACGGCACCACCCCAAGCCCCCGGGTGGCGGCTGGGTGGCAGGGTGAGTCCAGTGCTGAGGCTCGGGGGTCCCCAATCCCCAGCGTTGCGGCGCCAGATCCCTTGGGAGGGGCCCCTCGGGGGTCGATCTAGGGTTGCGGTTAGCCCCCAGGAGGCCGGTGGACCCGATCAGCGGCTGTGCGGCACGCGGAGGGTTGGGCCGAGGTGAGGGCGCTGGCGAGACTGAGCATGAGCCCAAGCGTTTTAGTGCGGGGGGCCTTCGAAGGTCAGTGGGGGCTCGGAGGGACCTGCCCGTTCTCCCGCTCTGAATGACCGGCGGGGCCCCTAGAGGCTCCGGTGCCTGAAGGGCAGCAGGGTGAGACCGGCACTTGGGTTGGGGTCCCCATTCCCGGCGTTGTGGTGCCAGGCCACTTGGGAAGGGCCCCTCCGTGGCCGACCTACAGTTAGGGTTAGCCCCCAGGAGGCCAGCAGGCCCGATACACCGCCTGTGCGTCGAGCGGAGAGTTGGGCCGAGGTGAGGGTGCTGGTGAACATGAGCCCGGGCCCAAGCGTTTTGGTTCGGGGCGCCTTCGAAGGTCGGCGGGGGTTCGAAGGGCCCTGCCCATTCTCCCACCCTGAATGAATGGCGGCGCCCCTAGCGGCACGTGTGGGGCAGGGCGGCAGGGTGCATCCAGCGCTGGGGCTTGGGGGTTCCCAATCCCCGGCGTTGCGGCGCCAGGCCCCTTAGGAAGCGACCCTCGGGGCCGTCCTAGGGTTAGGGTTAGCGCCCAGGAGGCCGGCAGGCCCGATCCGCCGGCTGTGCGAGGAGTGGAGATGCAGGCCGAGTTGAGGGCGATGGCGAGCGGGAGCTGGGCCCCAGCGTTTTGGCGTCCTGGGCCTTTGAATGTTGCCATGGCTCGGAGGGCCCTGCCCTTTCTCCTGCCCTGAAGAACCAGCAAGGCCCCTAGCGGCTCCGTTGGCGGTGGGGCGGCAGGGTGAATCCCAGGCTGCGGCTCGGGGATCCCCAATCCCCAGCGTTGTGGTGCCAGGCCCCTTGGGAGGGGCTCCTCGTGGGCCGACCGAGGGTTAGAGTTAGCCCCCATAAGGCCGGCAGGCCAGATCCTCTGGCTGGGCGGTGAGAGGTGGGCGGGCCGAGGTAAAGGCGCTGGGGTGCGGGATTGTGGGCCCCTGCATTTTGGGGTGGGAGGCTTCAAATGTCGCCGGTTTTTCCAGGGCCCTGTCAGTTCTCCCGCCCTGAATGACCGGCGGCGCCCCTCGCGGCCTGGGTGGCAGCGTTGTGGGAGGGTGAGTCTGGCTTTGGGGCTTGGGGTTCCAGATCCTTGGCGTAGTGGCACCAAAACCCTTGGGAGGGGCCCCTGGGGGGCCGACCTAGGGTTAGGGTTAGCCCCCAGGAGACCGTCAGGCCCAACCGCACACTGTGCGGCAAGCTGAGGTGCGGCCCGAGGTGAAGGCGCTGGGGAGCGGGAGCGTGGGCACCAGCGTTTTGGCACGGGGAGCCTTTGAAGGTCACCTGGGACTCAGAAGGCCCTGCCCTTCTCTCGCCCTCTATGACCCGCGGCGCCCCTAGCGGCCCAGGTGGGGACAGTGCGGCAGGGTGAGTCAGGCTCTGGGGCTCTGAGTCACCAATCCCCAGCATTGCAGAGCCAGGCCGCTTGGGATGTCCCCTCAGGGCCGACGTAGGGGTTTGGTTAGCTGCCAGGAGCCCGGCAGGCCCTATCCACCGGCTCTGAAGCAAGCGGTGGGGTGGGCCTAGGTGAGGGCGCTGGCGAGCAGGATCCTGGGAGCCAACGTTTTTGCGCGGCGAGCCTTCAAAGGTCAGCGTGGGCTCGGAGGGCCCTGCCCGATCTCTTGCCCTGATTGACCGGCGGGGCCTCTAGCGGCTCGGGTGGCTGAAGGGCAGCAGGGTGAGTGCGGCACATGAGCTCGGGGTCCCCATCCCCAGCGTTGCGACGCCAGGCCCCTTGGGAAGTGCCCCTCGGTGGCCGACCTATGGTTAGGGTTAGCCTCCAGGAGCCCCGCAGGCCCGATACACCACCTGTGCGTCGAGCGGAGAGTTGGGCCGAGGTGAGGGTGCTGGTGAACATGAGCCTGGGCCCAAGCGTTTTGGTTCGGTGCGCCTCTGAAGGTCGGCAGGGGTTCGGAGGGCCCTGCCAGTTCTCCCACCCTGATGAATGGCGGCGCCCCTAGCGGCCTGTGTGGGTTGGGGTGGCAGCGTGCATCCGGCGCTGGGGCTTGGGGGCCCCCAATCCCTGGCGTTGCGGCGCCAGGCCCCTTAGGAAGGGACCTTCAGGGGCTGTCCTAGGGTTAGGGTGAGCTCCCAGGAGGCCGGCAGGCCCGAGTCGCTGGCTCTGCGAAGAGCGGAGGTGCGGGCCGAGTTGAGGGTGATGCAGAGCGGGAGCGTGGTCCCCAGCGTTTTGGCGCCCTGGGCCTTCGACTGTTGCCATGGCTCAAAGGGCCCTGCCCGTTCTCCTGCCCTGAAGAACCAGCGGCGCCCTTAGCAGCTCCCTTGGCGGTGGAGCGGCAGGGTGAGTCCATGCTGCGGCTCGGGGATCCCCAATCCCCAGCGTTGTGGGGCCAGGCCTCTTGGGAGGGGCTCCTCTTGGGCGGACCTAGGTTTAGAGTTAGCACCCAGGAGGCCAGCAGGCCCAATCCTCTGGCTGGGCGGCGAGAGGTGGGCGGCCCGAGGTAAAGGCGCTGGCGATCGGGAGCGTGGGCCCCTGCATTTTGGCGCAGGAGGCTTCAAATATCGCCGGTTTCTCCAGGGCCCTGTCCCTTCTCCCGCCCTGAATGACGGGCGGCGCCACTAGCAGCCCGGGTGGCGACCTGGCGGCAGGGTGAGTCTGGCTCTGGGCCTTGGGGTCCCTGATCCCCAGTGTAGCGGCACCAGGACCCTTGGGAGGGGCCCCTGGGTGGCTGACCTAGGGTTAGGGTTAGCCCCCAGGAGGCCGGCAGATGGGATCCGGCCACTGTCCGGGGAGCGGAGGGCGGGGCCGAGGTGAGGGCGTTGGGGAGCGGGAGCGTGGGCACCAGCGTTTTGGCACGGGGAGCCTTTGAAGGCCACCGGGGGCTCGGAAGGCCCTGCCCCTTCTCTCGCCCTGAATGACCCGCAGTGCTCCTAGCGGCCTGGGTGGCGGCGTTGCGGTAGGGTGAGTGTGGCTCTGGGGCTTGAGGTTCCCGATCCCCGGCGAAGCGGCACCAGGACCCTTGGGAGGGGCCCCTGGGTGGCCGACCTAGGGTTAGGGTTAGCACCCGGGAGGCCGGCAGGCGGGATCCGCCCACTGTGCATGGAGCGGAGGGGCAGGCCGAGGTGAGGGCGCTGGCGAGCAAGAGCCTGGGCCCAAGCGTTTTGGCACCGGGGGCCTTCGAATGTCTCCGGGGACTCAGCGGGCCCTGCCCATTCTCCTCCCTGAATGACCGGCGGCGCCCCTAGCAGCCCAGGTGGCGGCGGGGCGGCATGTAAGTCCGGGCATAGGGCTCGGGGGTCCCCAGTCCACCGCGTTGCGGCGCCAGGCCCCTTGGGAGGGGCCCCTCGGAGGCTGACCTAGGGTTAGGTTTAGCCCCTAGGATGCCGGCAGGCCCTATTCGCCAGCCGTGTGGAGACTGGAGTGGCGGACCGAGGTGAGGGCACTGGTGAGCGGGAGCGTGGGCCCGGGTGTTTTGGCGCGGGGGGCCTTTGAAGGTCGCCGTGTCTTGGAGGGCCCTGCCCGTGCTCCCGCCCTGAATGAACGGCACCACCCCAAGCCCCCGGGTGGCGGCTGGGTGGCAGGGTCCCCAATCCCCAGTGTTGCGGCGCCAGATCCCTTGGGAGGGGCCCCTCGGGGGTCGATCTAGGGTTGCGGTTAGCCCCCAGGAGGCCGGTGGACCCGATCAGCGGCTGTGCGGCACGCGGAGGGTTGGGCCGAGGTGAGGGCGCTGGCGAGACTGAGCATGAGCCCAAGCGTTTTAGTGCGGGGGGCCTTCGAAGGTCAGTGGGGGCTCGGAGGGACCTGCCCGTTCTCCCGCTCTGAATGACCGGTGGGGCCCCTAGAGGCTCCGGTGCCTGAAGGGCAGCAGGGTGAGACCGGCACTTGGGTTGGGGTCCCCATTCCCGGCGTTGTGGCGCCAGGCCACTTGGGAAGGGCCCCTCCGTGGCCGACCTACAGTTAGGGTTAGCCCCCAGGAGGCCAGCAGGCCCGATACACCGCCTGTGCGTCGAGCGGAGAGTTGGGCCGAGGTGAGGGTGCTGGTGAACATGAGCCCGGGCCCAAGCGTTTTGTTTCGGGGCGCCTTCGAAGGTCGGCGGGGGTTCGAAGGGCCCTGCCCGTTCTCCCACCCTGAATGAATGGCGGCGCCCCTAGCGGCACGTGTGGGGCAGGGCAGCAGGGTGCATCCAGCGCTGGGACTTGGGGGTTCAAAATCCCAGGCTTTGCGGCGCCAGGCCCCTTAGGAAGCGACCCTCGGGGCCGTCCTAGGGTTAGGGTTAGCGCCCAGGAGGCCGGCAGGCCCGATCCGCCGGCTGTGCGAGGAGTGGAGATGCAGGCCGAGTTGAGGGCGATGGCGAGCGGGAGCTGGGCCCCAGCGTTTTGGCGTCCTGGGCCTTTGAATGTTGCCATGGCTCGGAGGGCCCTGCCCTTTCTCCTGCCCTGAAGAACCAGCAAGTCCCCTAGCGGCTCCGTTGGCGGTGGGGCGGCAGGGTGAATCCCAGGCTGCGGCTCGGGGATCCCCAATTCCCGGAGTTGTGGTGCCAGGCCCCTTGGGAGGGGCTCCTCGTGGGCCGACCCAGGGTTAGAGTTAGCCCCCATAAGGCCGGCAGGCCACATCCTCTGGCTGGGCGGTGAGAGGTGGGCGGGCCGAGGTAAAGGCGCTGGGGTGCGGGATTGTGGGCCCCTGCATTTTGGGGTGGGAGGCTTCAAATGTCGCCGGTTTCTCCAGGGCCCTGTCAGTTCTCCCGCCCTGAATGACCGGCGGCGCCCCTCGCGGCCCGGGTGGCAGCGTTGTGGGAGGGTGAGTCTGGCTTTGGGGCTTGGGGTTCCAGATCCCTGGCGTAGTGGCACCAAAACCCTTGGGAGGGGCCCCTGGGGGGCCGACCTAGGGTTAGGGTTAGCCCCCAGGAGACCGTCAGGACCAACCGCACACTGTGCGGCGAGCTGAGGTGCGGCCCGAGGTGAAGGCGCTGGGGAGCGGGAGCGTGGGCACCAGCGTTTTGGCACGGGGAGCCTTTGAAGGTCACCGGGGACTCAGAAGGCCCTGCCCTTCTCTCGCCCTCTATGACCCGCGGCGCCCCTAGCGGCCCAGGTGGGGACAGTGCGGCAGGGTGAGTGTGGCTCTGGGGCTCTGAGTCACCAATCCCCAGCATTGCAGAGCCAGGCCGCTTGGGATGTCCCCTCAGGGCCGACCTAGGGTTTTGGTTAGCTGCCAGGAGCCCGGCAGGCCCTCTCCACCAGCTCTGAAGCAAGCGGTGGGGTGGGCCTAGGTGAGGGCGCTGGCGAGCAGGATCCTGGGAGCCAACGTTTTTGCGCGGGGAGCCTTCAAAGGTCAGCGTGTGCTCGGAGGGCCCTGCCCGATCTCTTGCCCTGATTGACCGGCGGGGCCTCTAGTGGCTCGGGTGGCTGAAGGGCAGCAGGGTGAGTGCGGCACATGAGCTCGGGGTCCCCATCCCCAGCGTTGCGACGCCAGGCCCCTTGGGAAGTGCCCCTCGGTGGCCGACCTATGGTTAGGGTTAGCCTCCAGGAGCCCCGCAGGCCCGATACACCGCCTGTGCGTCGAGCGAAGAGTTGGGCCGAGGCGAGGGTGCTGGTGAACATGAGCCTGGGCCCAAGCGTTTTGGTTCGGTGCGCCTTCGAAGGTCGGCAGGGGTTCGGAGGGCCCTGCCAGTTCTCCCACCCTGAATGAATGGCGGCGCCCCTAGCGGCCTGTGTGGGTTGGGGTGGCAGCGTGCATCCGGCGCTGGGGCTTGGGGGCCCCCAATCCCTGGCGTTGCGGCGCCAGGCCCCTTAGGAAGGGACCTTCAGGGGCTGTCCTAGGGTTAGGGTTAGCTCCCAGGAGGCCAGCAGGCCCGAGTCGCTGGCTCTGCAAAGAGCGGAGGTGCGGGCCGAGTTGAGGGTGATGCAGAGCGGGAGCGTGGTCCCCAGCGTTTTGGTGCCCTGGGCCTTCGACTGTTGCCATGGCTCAAAGGGCCTGCCCGTTCTCCTGCCCTGAATAACCAGCGGCGCCCTTAGCAGCTCCCTTGGTGGTGGAGCGGCAGGGTGAGTCCATGCTGCGGCTCGGGGATCCCCAATCCCCAGCGTTGCGGGGCCACTCCTCTTGGGAGGGGCTCCTCGTGGGCGGACCTAGGTTTAGAGTTAGCACCCAGGAGGCCAGCAGGCCCAATCCTCTGGCTGGGCGGCGAGAGGTGGGCGGCCCGAGGTAAAGGCGCTGGCGATCGGGAGCGTGGGCCCCTGCATTTTGGCGCAGGAGGCTTCAAATATCGCCGGTTTCTCCAGGGCCCTGTCCCTTCTCCCGCCCTGAATGACGGGCGGCGCCACTAGGGGCCCGGGTGGCGACGTTGCGGCAGGGTGAGTCTGGCTCTGGGTCTTGGGGTCCCTGATCCCCAGTGTAGCGGCACCAGGACCCTTGGGAGGGGCCCCTGGGTGGCTGACCTAGGGTTAGGGTTAGCCCCCAGGAGGCCGGCAGGTGGGATCCGGCCACTGTCCGGGGAGCGGAGGGCGGGGCCGAGGTGAGGGCGTTGGGGAGCGGGAGCGTGGGCACCAGCGTTTTGGCACGGGGAGCCTTTGAAGGCCACCAGGGGCTCGGAAGGCCCTGCCCCTTCTCTCGCCCTGAATGACCCGCAGTGCTCCTAGCGGCCCCGGTGGCGGCGTTGCGGTAGGGTGAGTGTGGCTCTGGGGCTTGAGGTTCCCGATCCCCGGCGAAGCGGCACCAGGACCCTTGGGAGGGGCCCCTGGGTGGCCGACCTAGGGTTAGGGTTAGCACCCGGGAGGCCGGCAGGCGGGATCCGCCCGCTGTGCATGGAGCGGAGGGGCGGGCCGAGGTGAGGGCGCTGGCGAGCAAGAGCCTGGGCCCAAGCGTTTTGGCACCGGGGGCCTTCGAATGTCTCCGGGGACTCGGCGGGCCCTGCCCATTCTCCTCCCTGAATGACCGGCGGCGCCCCTAGCAGCCCAGGTGGCGGCGGGGCGGCATGGAAGTCCGGGCATAGGGCTCGGGGGTCCCCAGTCCACCGCGTTGCGGCGCCAGGCCCCTTGGGAGGGGCCCCTCGGAGGCTGACCTAGGGTTAGGTTTAGCCCCTAGGATGCCGGCAGGCCCTATTCACCAGCTGTGTGGAGACTGGAGTGGCGGACCGAGGTGAGGGCACTGGTGAGCGGAAGCGTGGGCCCGGGTGTTTTGGCGCGGGGGGCCTTTGAAGGTCACCGTGTCTTGGAGGGCCCTGCCCGTGCTCCCGCCCTGAATGAACGGCACCACCCCAAGCCCCCGGGTGGCGGCTGGGTGGCAGGGTGAGTCCAGTGCTGAGGCTCGGGGGTCCCCAATCCCCAGCGTTGCGGCGCCAGATCCCTTGGGAGGGGCCCCTCGGGGGTCGATCTAGGGTTCCGGTTAGCCCCCAGGAGGCCGGTGGACCTGATCAGCGGCTGTGCGGCACGCGGAGGGTTGGGCCGAGGTGAGGGCGCTGGCGAGACTGAGCGTGAGCCCAGGCGTTTTAGTGCGGGGGGCCTTCGAAGGTCGGTGGGGGCTCAGAGGGACCTGCCCGTTCTCCCGCTCTGAATGACCGGCGGGGCCCCTAGAGGCTCCGGTGCCTGAAGGGCAGCAGGGTGAGTCCGGCACTTGGGTTGGGGTCCCCATTCCCGGCGTTGTGGCGCCAGGCCACTTGGGAAGGGCCCCTCCGTGGCCGACCTACAGTTAGGGTTAGCCCCCAAGAGGCCAGCAGGCCCGATACACCGCCTGTGCGTCGAGCGGAGAGTTGGGCCGAGGTGAGGGTGCTGGTGAACATGAGCCTGGGCCCAAGCGTTTTGGTTCGGGGCGCCTTCGAAGGTCGGCGGGGCTTCGAAGGGCCCTGCCCGTTCTCCCACCCTGAATGAATGGCGGCGCCCCTAGCGGCACGTGTGGGGCGGGGCGGCAGGGTGCATCCAGCGCTGGGGCTTGGGGGTTCCCAATCCCTGGCTTTGCGGCGCCAGGCCCCTTAGGAAGCGACCCTCGGGGCCGTCCTAGGGTTAGGGTTAGCGCCCAGGAGGCCGGCAGGCCGGATCCGCCCGCTGTGCGAGTAGTGGATATGCAGGCCGAGTTGAGGGCGATGGCGAGCGGGAGCGCGGGCCCCAGGGTTTTGGCGTCCTGGGCCTTTGAATGTTGCCATGGCTCGGAGGGCCCTGCCCTTTCTCCTGCCCTGAAGAACCAGCAACGCCCCTAGCGGCTCCGTTGGCGGTGGGGCAGCAGGGTGAATCCCAGGCTGCGGCTCGGGGATCCCCAATCCCCGGCGTTGTGGTGCCAGGCCCCTTGGGAGGGGCTCCTCGTGGGCCGACCCAGGGTTAGAGTTAGCCCCCATAAGGCCGGCAGGCCACATCCTCTGGCTGGGCGGTGAGAGGTGGGCGGGCCGAGGTAAAGGCGCTGGGGTGCGGGATTGTGGGCCCCTGCATTTTGGGGTGGGAGGCTTCAAATGTCGCCGGTTTCTCCAGGGCCCTGTCAGTTCTCCCGCCCTGAATGACCGGCGGCGCCCCTCGCGGCCCGGGTGGCAGCGTTGTGGGAGGGTGAGTCTGGCTTTGGGGCTTGGGGTTCCAGATCCCTGGCGTAGTGGCACCAAAACCCTTGGGAGGGGCCCCTGGGGGGCCGACCTAGGGTTAGGGTTAGCCCCCAGGAGACCGTCAGGACCAACCGCACACTGTGCGGCGAGCTGAGGTGCGGCCCGAGGTGAAGGCGCTGGGGAGCGGGAGCGTGGGCACCAGCGTTTTGGCACGGGGAGCCTTTGAAGGTCACCGGGGACTCAGAAGGCCCTGCCCTTCTCTCGCCCTCTATGACCCGCGGCGCCCCTAGCGGCCCAGGTGGGGACAGTGCGGCAGGGTGAGTGTGGCTCTGGGGCTCTGAGTCACCAATCCCCAGCATTGCAGAGCCAGGCCGCTTGGGATGTCCCCTCAGGGCCGACCTAGGGTTTTGGTTAGCTGCCAGGAGCCCGGCAGGCCCTCTCCACCAGCTCTGAAGCAAGCGGTGGGGTGGGCCTAGGTGAGGGCGCTGGCGAGCAGGATCCTGGGAGCCAACGTTTTTGCGCGGGGAGCCTTCAAAGGTCAGCGTGTGCTCGGAGGGCCCTGCCCGATCTCTTGCCCTGATTGACCGGCGGGGCCTCTAGTGGCTCGGGTGGCTGAAGGGCAGCAGGGTGAGTGCGGCACATGAGCTCGGGGTCCCCATCCCCAGCGTTGCGACGCCAGGCCCCTTGGGAAGTGCCCCTCGGTGGCCGACCTATGGTTAGGGTTAGCCTCCAGGAGCCCCGCAGGCCCGATACACCGCCTGTGCGTCGAGCGAAGAGTTGGGCCGAGGCGAGGGTGCTGGTGAACATGAGCCTGGGCCCAAGCGTTTTGGTTCGGTGCGCCTTCGAAGGTCGGCAGGGGTTCGGAGGGCCCTGCCAGTTCTCCCACCCTGAATGAATGGCGGCGCCCCTAGCGGCCTGTGTGGGTTGGGGTGGCAGCGTGCATCCGGCGCTGGGGCTTGGGGGCCCCCAATCCCTGGCGTTGCGGCGCCAGGCCCCTTAGGAAGGGACCTTCAGGGGCTGTCCTAGGGTTAGGGTTAGCTCCCAGGAGGCCAGCAGGCCCGAGTCGCTGGCTCTGCAAAGAGCGGAGGTGCGGGCCGAGTTGAGGGTGATGCAGAGCGGGAGCGTGGTCCCCAGCGTTTTGGTGCCCTGGGCCTTCGACTGTTGCCATGGCTCAAAGGGCCTGCCCGTTCTCCTGCCCTGAATAACCAGCGGCGCCCTTAGCAGCTCCCTTGGTGGTGGAGCGGCAGGGTGAGTCCATGCTGCGGCTCGGGGATCCCCAATCCCCAGCGTTGCGGGGCCACTCCTCTTGGGAGGGGCTCCTCGTGGGCGGACCTAGGTTTAGAGTTAGCACCCAGGAGGCCAGCAGGCCCAATCCTCTGGCTGGGCGGCGAGAGGTGGGCGGCCCGAGGTAAAGGCGCTGGCGATCGGGAGCGTGGGCCCCTGCATTTTGGCGCAGGAGGCTTCAAATATCGCCGGTTTCTCCAGGGCCCTGTCCCTTCTCCCGCCCTGAATGACGGGCGGCGCCACTAGGGGCCCGGGTGGCGACGTTGCGGCAGGGTGAGTCTGGCTCTGGGTCTTGGGGTCCCTGATCCCCAGTGTAGCGGCACCAGGACCCTTGGGAGGGGCCCCTGGGTGGCTGACCTAGGGTTAGGGTTAGCCCCCAGGAGGCCGGCAGGTGGGATCCGGCCACTGTCCGGGGAGCGGAGGGCGGGGCCGAGGTGAGGGCGTTGGGGAGCGGGAGCGTGGGCACCAGCGTTTTGGCACGGGGAGCCTTTGAAGGCCACCAGGGGCTCGGAAGGCCCTGCCCCTTCTCTCGCCCTGAATGACCCGCAGTGCTCCTAGCGGCCCCGGTGGCGGCGTTGCGGTAGGGTGAGTGTGGCTCTGGGGCTTGAGGTTCCCGATCCCCGGCGAAGCGGCACCAGGACCCTTGGGAGGGGCCCCTGGGTGGCCGACCTAGGGTTAGGGTTAGCACCCGGGAGGCCGGCAGGCGGGATCCGCCCGCTGTGCATGGAGCGGAGGGGCGGGCCGAGGTGAGGGCGCTGGCGAGCAAGAGCCTGGGCCCAAGCGTTTTGGCACCGGGGGCCTTCGAATGTCTCCGGGGACTCGGCGGGCCCTGCCCATTCTCCTCCCTGAATGACCGGCGGCGCCCCTAGCAGCCCAGGTGGCGGCGGGGCGGCATGGAAGTCCGGGCATAGGGCTCGGGGGTCCCCAGTCCACCGCGTTGCGGCGCCAGGCCCCTTGGGAGGGGCCCCTCGGAGGCTGACCTAGGGTTAGGTTTAGCCCCTAGGATGCCGGCAGGCCCTATTCACCAGCTGTGTGGAGACTGGAGTGGCGGACCGAGGTGAGGGCACTGGTGAGCGGAAGCGTGGGCCCGGGTGTTTTGGCGCGGGGGGCCTTTGAAGGTCACCGTGTCTTGGAGGGCCCTGCCCGTGCTCCCGCCCTGAATGAACGGCACCACCCCAAGCCCCCGGGTGGCGGCTGGGTGGCAGGGTGAGTCCAGTGCTGAGGCTCGGGGGTCCCCAATCCCCAGCGTTGCGGCGCCAGATCCCTTGGGAGGGGCCCCTCGGGGGTCGATCTAGGGTTCCGGTTAGCCCCCAGGAGGCCGGTGGACCTGATCAGCGGCTGTGCGGCACGCGGAGGGTTGGGCCGAGGTGAGGGCGCTGGCGAGACTGAGCGTGAGCCCAGGCGTTTTAGTGCGGGGGGCCTTCGAAGGTCGGTGGGGGCTCAGAGGGACCTGCCCGTTCTCCCGCTCTGAATGACCGGCGGGGCCCCTAGAGGCTCCGGTGCCTGAAGGGCAGCAGGGTGAGTCCGGCACTTGGGTTGGGGTCCCCATTCCCGGCGTTGTGGCGCCAGGCCACTTGGGAAGGGCCCCTCCGTGGCCGACCTACAGTTAGGGTTAGCCCCCAAGAGGCCAGCAGGCCCGATACACCGCCTGTGCGTCGAGCGGAGAGTTGGGCCGAGGTGAGGGTGCTGGTGAACATGAGCCTGGGCCCAAGCGTTTTGGTTCGGGGCGCCTTCGAAGGTCGGCGGGGCTTCGAAGGGCCCTGCCCGTTCTCCCACCCTGAATGAATGGCGGCGCCCCTAGCGGCACGTGTGGGGCGGGGCGGCAGGGTGCATCCAGCGCTGGGGCTTGGGGGTTCCCAATCCCTGGCGTTGCGGCGCCAGGCCCCTTAGGAAGCGACCCTCGGGGCCGTCCTAGGGTTAGGGTTAGCGCCCAGGAGGCCGGCAGGCCGGATCCGCCCGCTGTGCGAGTAGTGGATATGCAGGCCGAGTTGAGGGCGATGGCGAGCGGGAGCGCGGGCCCCAGGGTTTTGGCGTCCTGGGCCTTTGAATGTTGCCATGGCTCGGAGGGCCCTGCCCTTTCTCCTGCCCTGAAGAACCAGCAACGCCCCTAGCGGCTCCGTTGGCGGTGGGGCAGCAGGGTGAATCCCAGGCTGCGGCTCGGGGATCCCCAATCCCCGGCGTTGTGGTGCCAGGCCCCTTGGGAGGGGCTCCTCGTGGGCCGACCCAGGGTTAGAGTTAGCCCCCATAAGGCCGGCAGGCCACATCCTCTGGCTGGGCGGTGAGAGGTGGGCGGGCCGAGGTAAAGGCGCTGGGGTGCGGGATTGTGGGCCCCTGCATTTTGGGGTGGGAGGCTTCAAATGTCGCCGGTTTCTCCAGGGCCCTGTCAGTTCTCCCGCCCTGAATGACCGGCGGCGCCCCTCGCGGCCCGGGTGGCAGCGTTGTGGGAGGGTGAGTCTGGCTTTGGGGCTTGGGGTTCCAGATCCCTGGCGTAGTGGCACCAAAACCCTTGGGAGGGGCCCCTGGGGGGCCGACCTAGGGTTAGGGTTAGCCCCCAGGAGACCGTCAGGACCAACCGCACACTGTGCGGCGAGCTGAGGTGCGGCCCGAGGTGAAGGCGCTGGGGAGCGGGAGCGTGGGCACCAGCGTTTTGGCACGGGGAGCCTTTGAAGGTCACCGGGGACTCAGAAGGCCCTGCCCTTCTCTCGCCCTCTATGACCCGCGGCGCCCCTAGCGGCCCAGGTGGGGACAGTGCGGCAGGGTGAGTGTGGCTCTGGGGCTCTGAGTCACCAATCCCCAGCATTGCAGAGCCAGGCCGCTTGGGATGTCCCCTCAGGGCCGACCTAGGGTTTTGGTTAGCTGCCAGGAGCCCGGCAGGCCCTCTCCACCAGCTCTGAAGCAAGCGGTGGGGTGGGCCTAGGTGAGGGCGCTGGCGAGCAGGATCCTGGGAGCCAACGTTTTTGCGCGGGGAGCCTTCAAAGGTCAGCGTGTGCTCGGAGGGCCCTGCCCGATCTCTTGCCCTGATTGACCGGCGGGGCCTCTAGTGGCTCGGGTGGCTGAAGGGCAGCAGGGTGAGTGCGGCACATGAGCTCGGGGTCCCCATCCCCAGCGTTGCGACGCCAGGCCCCTTGGGAAGTGCCCCTCGGTGGCCGACCTATGGTTAGGGTTAGCCTCCAGGAGCCCCGCAGGCCCGATACACCGCCTGTGCGTCGAGCGAAGAGTTGGGCCGAGGCGAGGGTGCTGGTGAACATGAGCCTGGGCCCAAGCGTTTTGGTTCGGTGCGCCTTCGAAGGTCGGCAGGGGTTCGGAGGGCCCTGCCAGTTCTCCCACCCTGAATGAATGGCGGCGCCCCTAGCGGCCTGTGTGGGTTGGGGTGGCAGCGTGCATCCGGCGCTGGGGCTTGGGGGCCCCCAATCCCTGGCGTTGCGGCGCCAGGCCCCTTAGGAAGGGACCTTCAGGGGCTGTCCTAGGGTTAGGGTTAGCTCCCAGGAGGCCAGCAGGCCCGAGTCGCTGGCTCTGCAAAGAGCGGAGGTGCGGGCCGAGTTGAGGGTGATGCAGAGCGGGAGCGTGGTCCCCAGCGTTTTGGTGCCCTGGGCCTTCGACTGTTGCCATGGCTCAAAGGGCCTGCCCGTTCTCCTGCCCTGAATAACCAGCGGCGCCCTTAGCAGCTCCCTTGGTGGTGGAGCGGTAGGGTGAGTCCATGCTGCGGCTCGGGGATCCCCAATCCCCAGCGTTGCGGGGCCACTCCTCTTGGGAGGGGCTCCTCGTGGGCGGACCTAGGTTTAGAGTTAGCACCCAGGAGGCCAGCAGGCCCAATCCTCTGGCTGGGCGGCGAGAGGTGGGCGGCCCGAGGTAAAGGCGCTGGCGATCGGGAGCGTGGGCCCCTGCATTTTGGCGCAGGAGGCTTCAAATATCGCCGGTTTCTCCAGGGCCCTGTCCCTTCTCCCGCCCTGAATGACGGGCGGCGCCACTAGGGGCCCGGGTGGCGACGTTGCGGCAGGGTGAGTCTGGCTCTGGGTCTTGGGGTCCCTGATCCCCAGTGTAGCGGCACCAGGACCCTTGGGAGGGGCCCCTGGGTGGCTGACCTAGGGTTAGGGTTAGCCCCCAGGAGGCCGGCAGGTGGGATCCGGCCACTGTCCGGGGAGCGGAGGGCGGGGCCGAGGTGAGGGCGTTGGGGAGCGGGAGCGTGGGCACCAGCGTTTTGGCACGGGGAGCCTTTGAAGGCCACCAGGGGCTCGGAAGGCCCTGCCCCTCCTCTCGCCCTGAATGACCCGCAGTGCTCCTAGCGGCCCCGGTGGCGGCGTTGCGGTAGGGTGAGTGTGGCTCTGGGGCTTGAGGTTCCCGATCCCCGGCGAAGCGGCACCAGGACCCTTGGGAGGGGCCCCTGGGTGGCCGACCTAGGGTTAGGGTTAGCACCCGGGAGGCCGGCAGGCGGGATCCGCCCGCTGTGCATGGAGCGGAGGGGCGGGCCGAGGTGAGGGCGCTGGCGAGCAAGAGCCTGGGCCCAAGCGTTTTGGCACCGGGGGCCTTCGAATGTCTCCGGGGACTCGGCGGGCCCTGCCCATTCTCCTCCCTGAATGACCGGCGGCGCCCCTAGCAGCCCAGGTGGCGGCGGGGCGGCATGGAAGTCCGGGCATAGGGCTCGGGGGTCCCCAGTCCACCGCGTTGCGGCGCCAGGCCCCTTGGGAGGGGCCCCTCGGAGGCTGACCTAGGGTTAGGTTTAGCCCCTAGGATGCCGGCAGGCCCTATTCACCAGCTGTGTGGAGACTGGAGTGGCGGACCGAGGTGAGGGCACTGGTGAGCGGAAGCGTGGGCCCGGGTGTTTTGGCGCGGGGGGCCTTTGAAGGTCACCGTGTCTTGGAGGGCCCTGCCCGTGCTCCCGCCCTGAATGAACGGCACCACCCCAAGCCCCCGGGTGGCGGCTGGGTGGCAGGGTGAGTCCAGTGCTGAGGCTCGGGGGTCCCCAATCCCCAGCGTTGCGGCGCCAGATCCCTTGGGAGGGGCCCCTCGGGGGTCGATCTAGGGTTCCGGTTAGCCCCCAGGAGGCCGGTGGACCTGATCAGCGGCTGTGCGGCACGCGGAGGGTTGGGCCGAGGTGAGGGCGCTGGCGAGACTGAGCGTGAGCCCAGGCGTTTTAGTGCGGGGGGCCTTCGAAGGTCGGTGGGGGCTCAGAGGGACCTGCCCGTTCTCCCGCTCTGAATGACCGGCGGGGCCCCTAGAGGCTCCGGTGCCTGAAGGGCAGCAGGGTGAGTCCGGCACTTGGGTTGGGGTCCCCATTCCCGGCGTTGTGGCGCCAGGCCACTTGGGAAGGGCCCCTCCGTGGCCGACCTACAGTTAGGGTTAGCCCCCAAGAGGCCAGCAGGCCCGATACACCGCCTGTGCGTCGAGCGGAGAGTTGGGCCGAGGTGAGGGTGCTGGTGAACATGAGCCTGGGCCCAAGCGTTTTGGTTCGGGGCGCCTTCGAAGGTCGGCGGGGCTTCGAAGGGCCCTGCCCGTTCTCCCACCCTGAATGAATGGCGGCGCCCCTAGCGGCACGTGTGGGGCGGGGCGGCAGGGTGCATCCAGCGCTGGGGCTTGGGGGTTCCCAATCCCTGGCTTTGCGGCGCCAGGCCCCTTAGGAAGCGACCCTCGGGGCCGTCCTAGGGTTAGGGTTAGCGCCCAGGAGGCCGGCAGGCCGGATCCGCCCGCTGTGCGAGTAGTGGATATGCAGGCCGAGTTGAGGGCGATGGCGAGCGGGAGCGCGGGCCCCAGGGTTTTGGCGTCCTGGGCCTTTGAATGTTGCCATGGCTCGGAGGGCCCTGCCCTTTCTCCTGCCCTGAAGAACCAGCAACGCCCCTAGCGGCTCCGTTGGCGGTGGGGCAGCAGGGTGAATCCCAGGCTGCGGCTCGGGGATCCCCAATCCCCGGCGTTGTGGTGCCAGGCCCCTTGGGAGGGGCTCCTCGTGGGCCGACCCAGGGTTAGAGTTAGCCCCCATAAGGCCGGCAGGCCACATCCTCTGGCTGGGCGGTGAGAGGTGGGCGGGCCGAGGTAAAGGCGCTGGGGTGCGGGATTGTGGGCCCCTGCATTTTGGGGTGGGAGGCTTCAAATGTCGCCGGTTTCTCCAGGGCCCTGTCAGTTCTCCCGCCCTGAATGACCGGCGGCGCCCCTCGCGGCCCGGGTGGCAGCGTTGTGGGAGGGTGAGTCTGGCTTTGGGGCTTGGGGTTCCAGATCCCTGGCGTAGTGGCACCAAAACCCTTGGGAGGGGCCCCTGGGGGGCCGACCTAGGGTTAGGGTTAGCCCCCAGGAGACCGTCAGGACCAACCGCACACTGTGCGGCGAGCTGAGGTGCGGCCCGAGGTGAAGGCGCTGGGGAGCGGGAGCGTGGGCACCAGCGTTTTGGCACGGGGAGCCTTTGAAGGTCACCGGGGACTCAGAAGGCCCTGCCCTTCTCTCGCCCTCTATGACCCGCGGCGCCCCTAGCGGCCCAGGTGGGGACAGTGCGGCAGGGTGAGTGTGGCTCTGGGGCTCTGAGTCACCAATCCCCAGCATTGCAGAGCCAGGCCGCTTGGGATGTCCCCTCAGGGCCGACCTAGGGTTTTGGTTAGCTGCCAGGAGCCCGGCAGGCCCTCTCCACCAGCTCTGAAGCAAGCGGTGGGGTGGGCCTAGGTGAGGGCGCTGGCGAGCAGGATCCTGGGAGCCAACGTTTTTGCGCGGGGAGCCTTCAAAGGTCAGCGTGTGCTCGGAGGGCCCTGCCCGATCTCTTGCCCTGATTGACCGGCGGGGCCTCTAGTGGCTCGGGTGGCTGAAGGGCAGCAGGGTGAGTGCGGCACATGAGCTCGGGGTCCCCATCCCCAGCGTTGCGACGCCAGGCCCCTTGGGAAGTGCCCCTCGGTGGCCGACCTATGGTTAGGGTTAGCCTCCAGGAGCCCCGCAGGCCCGATACACCGCCTGTGCGTCGAGCGAAGAGTTGGGCCGAGGCGAGGGTGCTGGTGAACATGAGCCTGGGCCCAAGCGTTTTGGTTCGGTGCGCCTTCGAAGGTCGGCAGGGGTTCGGAGGGCCCTGCCAGTTCTCCCACCCTGAATGAATGGCGGCGCCCCTAGCGGCCTGTGTGGGTTGGGGTGGCAGCGTGCATCCGGCGCTGGGGCTTGGGGGCCCCCAATCCCTGGCGTTGCGGCGCCAGGCCCCTTAGGAAGGGACCTTCAGGGGCTGTCCTAGGGTTAGGGTTAGCTCCCAGGAGGCCAGCAGGCCCGAGTCGCTGGCTCTGCAAAGAGCGGAGGTGCGGGCCGAGTTGAGGGTGATGCAGAGCGGGAGCGTGGTCCCCAGCGTTTTGGTGCCCTGGGCCTTCGACTGTTGCCATGGCTCAAAGGGCCTGCCCGTTCTCCTGCCCTGAATAACCAGCGGCGCCCTTAGCAGCTCCCTTGGTGGTGGAGCGGTAGGGTGAGTCCATGCTGCGGCTCGGGGATCCCCAATCCCCAGCGTTGCGGGGCCACTCCTCTTGGGAGGGGCTCCTCGTGGGCGGACCTAGGTTTAGAGTTAGCACCCAGGAGGCCAGCAGGCCCAATCCTCTGGCTGGGCGGCGAGAGGTGGGCGGCCCGAGGTAAAGGCGCTGGCGATCGGGAGCGTGGGCCCCTGCATTTTGGCGCAGGAGGCTTCAAATATCGCCGGTTTCTCCAGGGCCCTGTCCCTTCTCCCGCCCTGAATGACGGGCGGCGCCACTAGGGGCCCGGGTGGCGACGTTGCGGCAGGGTGAGTCTGGCTCTGGGTCTTGGGGTCCCTGATCCCCAGTGTAGCGGCACCAGGACCCTTGGGAGGGGCCCCTGGGTGGCTGACCTAGGGTTAGGGTTAGCCCCCAGGAGGCCGGCAGGTGGGATCCGGCCACTGTCCGGGGAGCGGAGGGCGGGGCCGAGGTGAGGGCGTTGGGGAGCGGGAGCGTGGGCACCAGCGTTTTGGCACGGGGAGCCTTTGAAGGCCACCAGGGGCTCGGAAGGCCCTGCCCCTCCTCTCGCCCTGAATGACCCGCAGTGCTCCTAGCGGCCCCGGTGGCGGCGTTGCGGTAGGGTGAGTGTGGCTCTGGGGCTTGAGGTTCCCGATCCCCGGCGAAGCGGCACCAGGACCCTTGGGAGGGGCCCCTGGGTGGCCGACCTAGGGTTAGGGTTAGCACCCGGGAGGCCGGCAGGCGGGATCCGCCCGCTGTGCATGGAGCGGAGGGGCGGGCCGAGGTGAGGGCGCTGGCGAGCAAGAGCCTGGGCCCAAGCGTTTTGGCACCGGGGGCCTTCGAATGTCTCCGGGGACTCGGCGGGCCCTGCCCATTCTCCTCCCTGAATGACCGGCGGCGCCCCTAGCAGCCCAGGTGGCGGCGGGGCGGCATGGAAGTCCGGGCATAGGGCTCGGGGGTCCCCAGTCCACCGCGTTGCGGCGCCAGGCCCCTTGGGAGGGGCCCCTCGGAGGCTGACCTAGGGTTAGGTTTAGCCCCTAGGATGCCGGCAGGCCCTATTCACCAGCTGTGTGGAGACTGGAGTGGCGGACCGAGGTGAGGGCACTGGTGAGCGGAAGCGTGGGCCCGGGTGTTTTGGCGCGGGGGGCCTTTGAAGGTCACCGTGTCTTGGAGGGCCCTGCCCGTGCTCCCGCCCTGAATGAACGGCACCACCCCAAGCCCCCGGGTGGCGGCTGGGTGGCAGGGTGAGTCCAGTGCTGAGGCTCGGGGGTCCCCAATCCCCAGCGTTGCGGCGCCAGATCCCTTGGGAGGGGCCCCTCGGGGGTCGATCTAGGGTTCCGGTTAGCCCCCAGGAGGCCGGTGGACCTGATCAGCGGCTGTGCGGCACGCGGAGGGTTGGGCCGAGGTGAGGGCGCTGGCGAGACTGAGCGTGAGCCCAGGCGTTTTAGTGCGGGGGGCCTTCGAAGGTCGGTGGGGGCTCAGAGGGACCTGCCCGTTCTCCCGCTCTGAATGACCGGCGGGGCCCCTAGAGGCTCCGGTGCCTGAAGGGCAGCAGGGTGAGTCCGGCACTTGGGTTGGGGTCCCCATTCCCGGCGTTGTGGCGCCAGGCCACTTGGGAAGGGCCCCTCCGTGGCCGACCTACAGTTAGGGTTAGCCCCCAAGAGGCCAGCAGGCCCGATACACCGCCTGTGCGTCGAGCGGAGAGTTGGGCCGAGGTGAGGGTGCTGGTGAACATGAGCCTGGGCCCAAGCGTTTTGGTTCGGGGCGCCTTCGAAGGTCGGCGGGGCTTCGAAGGGCCCTGCCCGTTCTCCCACCCTGAATGAATGGCGGCGCCCCTAGCGGCACGTGTGGGGCGGGGCGGCAGGGTGCATCCAGCGCTGGGGCTTGGGGGTTCCCAATCCCTGGCTTTGCGGCGCCAGGCCCCTTAGGAAGCGACCCTCGGGGCCGTCCTAGGGTTAGGGTTAGCGCCCAGGAGGCCGGCAGGCCGGATCCGCCCGCTGTGCGAGTAGTGGATATGCAGGCCGAGTTGAGGGCGATGGCGAGCGGGAGCGCGGGCCCCAGGGTTTTGGCGTCCTGGGCCTTTGAATGTTGCCATGGCTCGGAGGGCCCTGCCCTTTCTCCTGCCCTGAAGAACCAGCAACGCCCCTAGCGGCTCCGTTGGCGGTGGGGCAGCAGGGTGAATCCCAGGCTGCGGCTCGGGGATCCCCAATCCCCGGCGTTGTGGTGCCAGGCCCCTTGGGAGGGGCTCCTCGTGGGCCGACCCAGGGTTAGAGTTAGCCCCCATAAGGCCGGCAGGCCACATCCTCTGGCTGGGCGGTGAGAGGTGGGCGGGCCGAGGTAAAGGCGCTGGGGTGCGGGATTGTGGGCCCCTGCATTTTGGGGTGGGAGGCTTCAAATGTCGCCGGTTTCTCCAGGGCCCTGTCAGTTCTCCCGCCCTGAATGACCGGCGGCGCCCCTCGCGGCCCGGGTGGCAGCGTTGTGGGAGGGTGAGTCTGGCTTTGGGGCTTGGGGTTCCAGATCCCTGGCGTAGTGGCACCAAAACCCTTGGGAGGGGCCCCTGGGGGGCCGACCTAGGGTTAGGGTTAGCCCCCAGGAGACCGTCAGGACCAACCGCACACTGTGCGGCGAGCTGAGGTGCGGCCCGAGGTGAAGGCGCTGGGGAGCGGGAGCGTGGGCACCAGCGTTTTGGCACGGGGAGCCTTTGAAGGTCACCGGGGACTCAGAAGGCCCTGCCCTTCTCTCGCCCTCTATGACCCGCGGCGCCCCTAGCGGCCCAGGTGGGGACAGTGCGGCAGGGTGAGTGTGGCTCTGGGGCTCTGAGTCACCAATCCCCAGCATTGCAGAGCCAGGCCGCTTGGGATGTCCCCTCAGGGCCGACCTAGGGTTTTGGTTAGCTGCCAGGAGCCCGGCAGGCCCTCTCCACCAGCTCTGAAGCAAGCGGTGGGGTGGGCCTAGGTGAGGGCGCTGGCGAGCAGGATCCTGGGAGCCAACGTTTTTGCGCGGGGAGCCTTCAAAGGTCAGCGTGTGCTCGGAGGGCCCTGCCCGATCTCTTGCCCTGATTGACCGGCGGGGCCTCTAGTGGCTCGGGTGGCTGAAGGGCAGCAGGGTGAGTGCGGCACATGAGCTCGGGGTCCCCATCCCCAGCGTTGCGACGCCAGGCCCCTTGGGAAGTGCCCCTCGGTGGCCGACCTATGGTTAGGGTTAGCCTCCAGGAGCCCCGCAGGCCCGATACACCGCCTGTGCGTCGAGCGAAGAGTTGGGCCGAGGCGAGGGTGCTGGTGAACATGAGCCTGGGCCCAAGCGTTTTGGTTCGGTGCGCCTTCGAAGGTCGGCAGGGGTTCGGAGGGCCCTGCCAGTTCTCCCACCCTGAATGAATGGCGGCGCCCCTAGCGGCCTGTGTGGGTTGGGGTGGCAGCGTGCATCCGGCGCTGGGGCTTGGGGGCCCCCAATCCCTGGCGTTGCGGCGCCAGGCCCCTTAGGAAGGGACCTTCAGGGGCTGTCCTAGGGTTAGGGTTAGCTCCCAGGAGGCCAGCAGGCCCGAGTCGCTGGCTCTGCAAAGAGCGGAGGTGCGGGCCGAGTTGAGGGTGATGCAGAGCGGGAGCGTGGTCCCCAGCGTTTTGGTGCCCTGGGCCTTCGACTGTTGCCATGGCTCAAAGGGCCTGCCCGTTCTCCTGCCCTGAATAACCAGCGGCGCCCTTAGCAGCTCCCTTGGTGGTGGAGCGGCAGGGTGAGTCCATGCTGCGGCTCGGGGATCCCCAATCCCCAGCGTTGCGGGGCCACTCCTCTTGGGAGGGGCTCCTCGTGGGCGGACCTAGGTTTAGAGTTAGCACCCAGGAGGCCAGCAGGCCCAATCCTCTGGCTGGGCGGCGAGAGGTGGGCGGCCCGAGGTAAAGGCGCTGGCGATCGGGAGCCTGGGCCCCTGCATTTTGGCGCAGGAGGCTTCAAATATCGCCGGTTTCTCCAGGGCCCTGTCCCTTCTCCCGCCCTGAATGACGGGCGGCGCCACTAGGGGCCCGGGTGGCGACGTTGCGGCAGGGTGAGTCTGGCTCTGGGTCTTGGGGTCCCTGATCCCCAGTGTAGCGGCACCAGGACCCTTGGGAGGGGCCCCTGGGTGGCTGACCTAGGGTTAGGGTTAGCCCCCAGGAGGCCGGCAGGTGGGATCCGGCCACTGTCCGGGGAGCGGAGGGCGGGGCCGAGGTGAGGGCGTTGGGGAGCGGGAGCGTGGGCACCAGCGTTTTGGCACGGGGAGCCTTTGAAGGCCACCAGGGGCTCGGAAGGCCCTGCCCCTTCTCTCGCCCTGAATGACCCGCAGTGCTCCTAGCGGCCCCGGTGGCGGCGTTGCGGTAGGGTGAGTGTGGCTCTGGGGCTTGAGGTTCCCGATCCCCGGCGAAGCGGCACCAGGACCCTTGGGAGGGGCCCCTGGGTGGCCGACCTAGGGTTAGGGTTAGCACCCGGGAGGCCGGCAGGCGGGATCCGCCCGCTGTGCATGGAGCGGAGGGGCGGGCCGAGGTGAGGGCGCTGGCGAGCAAGAGCCTGGGCCCAAGCGTTTTGGCACCGGGGGCCTTCGAATGTCTCCGGGGACTCGGCGGGCCCTGCCCATTCTCCTCCCTGAATGACCGGCGGCGCCCCTAGCAGCCCAGGTGGCGGCGGGGCGGCATGGAAGTCCGGGCATAGGGCTCGGGGGTCCCCAGTCCACCGCGTTGCGGCGCCAGGCCCCTTGGGAGGGGCCCCTCGGAGGCTGACCTAGGGTTAGGTTTAGCCCCTAGGATGCCGGCAGGCCCTATTCACCAGCTGTGTGGAGACTGGAGTGGCGGACCGAGGTGAGGGCACTGGTGAGCGGAAGCGTGGGCCCGGGTGTTTTGGCGCGGGGGGCCTTTGAAGGTCACCGTGTCTTGGAGGGCCCTGCCCGTGCTCCCGCCCTGAATGAACGGCACCACCCCAAGCCCCCGGGTGGCGGCTGGGTGGCAGGGTGAGTCCAGTGCTGAGGCTCGGGGGTCCCCAATCCCCAGCGTTGCGGCGCCAGATCCCTTGGGAGGGGCCCCTCGGGGGTCGATCTAGGGTTCCGGTTAGCCCCCAGGAGGCCGGTGGACCTGATCAGCGGCTGTGCGGCACGCGGAGGGTTGGGCCGAGGTGAGGGCGCTGGCGAGACTGAGCGTGAGCCCAGGCGTTTTAGTGCGGGGGGCCTTCGAAGGTCGGTGGGGGCTCAGAGGGACCTGCCCGTTCTCCCGCTCTGAATGACCGGCGGGGCCCCTAGAGGCTCCGGTGCCTGAAGGGCAGCAGGGTGAGTCCGGCACTTGGGTTGGGGTCCCCATTCCCGGCGTTGTGGCGCCAGGCCACTTGGGAAGGGCCCCTCCGTGGCCGACCTACAGTTAGGGTTAGCCCCCAAGAGGCCAGCAGGCCCGATACACCGCCTGTGCGTCGAGCGGAGAGTTGGGCCGAGGTGAGGGTGCTGGTGAACATGAGCCTGGGCCCAAGCGTTTTGGTTCGGGGCGCCTTCGAAGGTCGGCGGGGCTTCGAAGGGCCCTGCCCGTTCTCCCACCCTGAATGAATGGCGGCGCCCCTAGCGGCACGTGTGGGGCGGGGCGGCAGGGTGCATCCAGCGCTGGGGCTTGGGGGTTCCCAATCCCTGGCTTTGCGGCGCCAGGCCCCTTAGGAAGCGACCCTCGGGGCCGTCCTAGGGTTAGGGTTAGCGCCCAGGAGGCCGGCAGGCCGGATCCGCCCGCTGTGCGAGTAGTGGATATGCAGGCCGAGTTGAGGGCGATGGCGAGCGGGAGCGCGGGCCCCAGGGTTTTGGCGTCCTGGGCCTTTGAATGTTGCCATGGCTCGGAGGGCCCTGCCCTTTCTCCTGCCCTGAAGAACCAGCAACGCCCCTAGCGGCTCCGTTGGCGGTGGGGCAGCAGGGTGAATCCCAGGCTGCGGCTCGGGGATCCCCAATCCCCGGCGTTGTGGTGCCAGGCCCCTTGGGAGGGGCTCCTCGTGGGCCGACCCAGGGTTAGAGTTAGCCCCCATAAGGCCGGCAGGCCACATCCTCTGGCTGGGCGGTGAGAGGTGGGCGGGCCGAGGTAAAGGCGCTGGGGTGCGGGATTGTGGGCCCCTGCATTTTGGGGTGGGAGGCTTCAAATGTCGCCGGTTTCTCCAGGGCCCTGTCAGTTCTCCCGCCCTGAATGACCGGCGGCGCCCCTCGCGGCCCGGGTGGCAGCGTTGTGGGAGGGTGAGTCTGGCTTTGGGGCTTGGGGTTCCAGATCCCTGGCGTAGTGGCACCAAAACCCTTGGGAGGGGCCCCTGGGGGGCCGACCTAGGGTTAGGGTTAGCCCCCAGGAGACCGTCAGGACCAACCGCACACTGTGCGGCGAGCTGAGGTGCGGCCCGAGGTGAAGGCGCTGGGGAGCGGGAGCGTGGGCACCAGCGTTTTGGCACGGGGAGCCTTTGAAGGTCACCGGGGACTCAGAAGGCCCTGCCCTTCTCTCGCCCTCTATGACCCGCGGCGCCCCTAGCGGCCCAGGTGGGGACAGTGCGGCAGGGTGAGTGTGGCTCTGGGGCTCTGAGTCACCAATCCCCAGCATTGCAGAGCCAGGCCGCTTGGGATGTCCCCTCAGGGCCGACCTAGGGTTTTGGTTAGCTGCCAGGAGCCCGGCAGGCCCTCTCCACCAGCTCTGAAGCAAGCGGTGGGGTGGGCCTAGGTGAGGGCGCTGGCGAGCAGGATCCTGGGAGCCAACGTTTTTGCGCGGGGAGCCTTCAAAGGTCAGCGTGTGCTCGGAGGGCCCTGCCCGATCTCTTGCCCTGATTGACCGGCGGGGCCTCTAGTGGCTCGGGTGGCTGAAGGGCAGCAGGGTGAGTGCGGCACATGAGCTCGGGGTCCCCATCCCCAGCGTTGCGACGCCAGGCCCCTTGGGAAGTGCCCCTCGGTGGCCGACCTATGGTTAGGGTTAGCCTCCAGGAGCCCCGCAGGCCCGATACACCGCCTGTGCGTCGAGCGAAGAGTTGGGCCGAGGCGAGGGTGCTGGTGAACATGAGCCTGGGCCCAAGCGTTTTGGTTCGGTGCGCCTTCGAAGGTCGGCAGGGGTTCGGAGGGCCCTGCCAGTTCTCCCACCCTGAATGAATGGCGGCGCCCCTAGCGGCCTGTGTGGGTTGGGGTGGCAGCGTGCATCCGGCGCTGGGGCTTGGGGGCCCCCAATCCCTGGCGTTGCGGCGCCAGGCCCCTTAGGAAGGGACCTTCAGGGGCTGTCCTAGGGTTAGGGTTAGCTCCCAGGAGGCCAGCAGGCCCGAGTCGCTGGCTCTGCAAAGAGCGGAGGTGCGGGCCGAGTTGAGGGTGATGCAGAGCGGGAGCGTGGTCCCCAGCGTTTTGGTGCCCTGGGCCTTCGACTGTTGCCATGGCTCAAAGGGCCTGCCCGTTCTCCTGCCCTGAATAACCAGCGGCGCCCTTAGCAGCTCCCTTGGTGGTGGAGCGGCAGGGTGAGTCCATGCTGCGGCTCGGGGATCCCCAATCCCCAGCGTTGCGGGGCCACTCCTCTTGGGAGGGGCTCCTCGTGGGCGGACCTAGGTTTAGAGTTAGCACCCAGGAGGCCAGCAGGCCCAATCCTCTGGCTGGGCGGCGAGAGGTGGGCGGCCCGAGGTAAAGGCGCTGGCGATCGGGAGCGTGGGCCCCTGCATTTTGGCGCAGGAGGCTTCAAATATCGCCGGTTTCTCCAGGGCCCTGTCCCTTCTCCCGCCCTGAATGACGGGCGGCGCCACTAGGGGCCCGGGTGGCGACGTTGCGGCAGGGTGAGTCTGGCTCTGGGTCTTGGGGTCCCTGATCCCCAGTGTAGCGGCACCAGGACCCTTGGGAGGGGCCCCTGGGTGGCTGACCTAGGGTTAGGGTTAGCCCCCAGGAGGCCGGCAGGTGGGATCCGGCCACTGTCCGGGGAGCGGAGGGCGGGGCCGAGGTGAGGGCGTTGGGGAGCGGGAGCGTGGGCACCAGCGTTTTGGCACGGGGAGCCTTTGAAGGCCACCAGGGGCTCGGAAGGCCCTGCCCCTTCTCTCGCCCTGAATGACCCGCAGTGCTCCTAGCGGCCCCGGTGGCGGCGTTGCGGTAGGGTGAGTGTGGCTCTGGGGCTTGAGGTTCCCGATCCCCGGCGAAGCGGCACCAGGACCCTTGGGAGGGGCCCCTGGGTGGCCGACCTAGGGTTAGGGTTAGCACCCGGGAGGCCGGCAGGCGGGATCCGCCCGCTGTGCATGGAGCGGAGGGGCGGGCCGAGGTGAGGGCGCTGGCGAGCAAGAGCCTGGGCCCAAGCGTTTTGGCACCGGGGGCCTTCGAATGTCTCCGGGGACTCGGCGGGCCCTGCCCATTCTCCTCCCTGAATGACCGGCGGCGCCCCTAGCAGCCCAGGTGGCGGCGGGGCGGCATGGAAGTCCGGGCATAGGGCTCGGGGGTCCCCAGTCCACCGCGTTGCGGCGCCAGGCCCCTTGGGAGGGGCCCCTCGGAGGCTGACCTAGGGTTAGGTTTAGCCCCTAGGATGCCGGCAGGCCCTATTCACCAGCTGTGTGGAGACTGGAGTGGCGGACCGAGGTGAGGGCACTGGTGAGCGGAAGCGTGGGCCCGGGTGTTTTGGCGCGGGGGGCCTTTGAAGGTCACCGTGTCTTGGAGGGCCCTGCCCGTGCTCCCGCCCTGAATGAACGGCACCACCCCAAGCCCCCGGGTGGCGGCTGGGTGGTAGGGTGAGTCCAGTGCTGAGGCTCGGGGGTCCCCAATCCCCAGCGTTGCGGCGCCAGATCCCTTGGGAGGGGCCCCTCGGGGGTCGATCTAGGGTTCCGGTTAGCCCCCAGGAGGCCGGTGGACCTGATCAGCGGCTGTGCGGCACGCGGAGGGTTGGGCCGAGGTGAGGGCGCTGGCGAGACTGAGCGTGAGCCCAGGCGTTTTAGTGCGGGGGGCCTTCGAAGGTCGGTGGGGGCTCAGAGGGACCTGCCCGTTCTCCCGCTCTGAATGACCGGCGGGGCCCCTAGAGGCTCCGGTGCCTGAAGGGCAGCAGGGTGAGTCCGGCACTTGGGTTGGGGTCCCCATTCCCGGCGTTGTGGCGCCAGGCCACTTGGGAAGGGCCCCTCCGTGGCCGACCTACAGTTAGGGTTAGCCCCCAAGAGGCCAGCAGGCCCGATACACCGCCTGTGCGTCGAGCGGAGAGTTGGGCCGAGGTGAGGGTGCTGGTGAACATGAGCCTGGGCCCAAGCGTTTTGGTTCGGGGCGCCTTCGAAGGTCGGCGGGGCTTCGAAGGGCCCTGCCCGTTCTCCCACCCTGAATGAATGGCGGCGCCCCTAGCGGCACGTGTGGGGCGGGGCGGCAGGGTGCATCCAGCGCTGGGGCTTGGGGGTTCCCAATCCCTGGCTTTGCGGCGCCAGGCCCCTTAGGAAGCGACCCTCGGGGCCGTCCTAGGGTTAGGGTTAGCGCCCAGGAGGCCGGCAGGCCGGATCCGCCCGCTGTGCGAGTAGTGGATATGCAGGCCGAGTTGAGGGCGATGGCGAGCCGGAGCGCGGGCCCCAGGGTTTTGGCGTCCTGGGCCTTTGAATGTTGCCATGGCTCGGAGGGCCCTGCCCTTTCTCCTGCCCTGAAGAACCAGCAACGCCCCTAGCGGCTCCGTTGGCGGTGGGGCAGCAGGGTGAATCCCAGGCTGCGGCTCGGGGATCCCCAATCCCCGGCGTTGTGGTGCCAGGCCCCTTGGGAGGGGCTCCTCGTGGGCCGACCCAGGGTTAGAGTTAGCCCCCATAAGGCCGGCAGGCCACATCCTCTGGCTGGGCGGTGAGAGGTGGGCGGGCCGAGGTAAAGGCGCTGGGGTGCGGGATTGTGGGCCCCTGCATTTTGGGGTGGGAGGCTTCAAATGTCGCCGGTTTCTCCAGGGCCCTGTCAGTTCTCCCGCCCTGAATGACCGGCGGCGCCCCTCGCGGCCCGGGTGGCAGCGTTGTGGGAGGGTGAGTCTGGCTTTGGGGCTTGGGGTTCCAGATCCCTGGCGTAGTGGCACCAAAACCCTTGGGAGGGGCCCCTGGGGGGCCGACCTAGGGTTAGGGTTAGCCCCCAGGAGACCGTCAGGACCAACCGCACACTGTGCGGCGAGCTGAGGTGCGGCCCGAGGTGAAGGCGCTGGGGAGCGGGAGCGTGGGCACCAGCGTTTTGGCACGGGGAGCCTTTGAAGGTCACCGGGGACTCAGAAGGCCCTGCCCTTCTCTCGCCCTCTATGACCCGCGGCGCCCCTAGCGGCCCAGGTGGGGACAGTGCGGCAGGGTGAGTGTGGCTCTGGGGCTCTGAGTCACCAATCCCCAGCATTGCAGAGCCAGGCCGCTTGGGATGTCCCCTCAGGGCCGACCTAGGGTTTTGGTTAGCTGCCAGGAGCCCGGCAGGCCCTCTCCACCAGCTCTGAAGCAAGCGGTGGGGTGGGCCTAGGTGAGGGCGCTGGCGAGCAGGATCCTGGGAGCCAACGTTTTTGCGCGGGGAGCCTTCAAAGGTCAGCGTGTGCTCGGAGGGCCCTGCCCGATCTCTTGCCCTGATTGACCGGCGGGGCCTCTAGTGGCTCGGGTGGCTGAAGGGCAGCAGGGTGAGTGCGGCACATGAGCTCGGGGTCCCCATCCCCAGCGTTGCGACGCCAGGCCCCTTGGGAAGTGCCCCTCGGTGGCCGACCTATGGTTAGGGTTAGCCTCCAGGAGCCCCGCAGGCCCGATACACCGCCTGTGCGTCGAGCGAAGAGTTGGGCCGAGGCGAGGGTGCTGGTGAACATGAGCCTGGGCCCAAGCGTTTTGGTTCGGTGCGCCTTCGAAGGTCGGCAGGGGTTCGGAGGGCCCTGCCAGTTCTCCCACCCTGAATGAATGGCGGCGCCCCTAGCGGCCTGTGTGGGTTGGGGTGGCAGCGTGCATCCGGCGCTGGGGCTTGGGGGCCCCCAATCCCTGGCGTTGCGGCGCCAGGCCCCTTAGGAAGGGACCTTCAGGGGCTGTCCTAGGGTTAGGGTTAGCTCCCAGGAGGCCAGCAGGCCCGAGTCGCTGGCTCTGCAAAGAGCGGAGGTGCGGGCCGAGTTGAGGGTGATGCAGAGCGGGAGCGTGGTCCCCAGCGTTTTGGTGCCCTGGGCCTTCGACTGTTGCCATGGCTCAAAGGGCCTGCCCGTTCTCCTGCCCTGAATAACCAGCGGCGCCCTTAGCAGCTCCCTTGGTGGTGGAGCGGCAGGGTGAGTCCATGCTGCGGCTCGGGGATCCCCAATCCCCAGCGTTGCGGGGCCACTCCTCTTGGGAGGGGCTCCTCGTGGGCGGACCTAGGTTTAGAGTTAGCACCCAGGAGGCCAGCAGGCCCAATCCTCTGGCTGGGCGGCGAGAGGTGGGCGGCCCGAGGTAAAGGCGCTGGCGATCGGGAGCGTGGGCCCCTGCATTTTGGCGCAGGAGGCTTCAAATATCGCCGGTTTCTCCAGGGCCCTGTCCCTTCTCCCGCCCTGAATGACGGGCGGCGCCACTAGGGGCCCGGGTGGCGACGTTGCGGCAGGGTGAGTCTGGCTCTGGGTCTTGGGGTCCCTGATCCCCAGTGTAGCGGCACCAGGACCCTTGGGAGGGGCCCCTGGGTGGCTGACCTAGGGTTAGGGTTAGCCCCCAGGAGGCCGGCAGGTGGGATCCGGCCACTGTCCGGGGAGCGGAGGGCGGGGCCGAGGTGAGGGCGTTGGGGAGCGGGAGCGTGGGCACCAGCGTTTTGGCACGGGGAGCCTTTGAAGGCCACCAGGGGCTCGGAAGGCCCTGCCCCTTCTCTCGCCCTGAATGACCCGCAGTGCTCCTAGCGGCCCCGGTGGCGGCGTTGCGGTAGGGTGAGTGTGGCTCTGGGGCTTGAGGTTCCCGATCCCCGGCGAAGCGGCACCAGGACCCTTGGGAGGGGCCCCTGGGTGGCCGACCTAGGGTTAGGGTTAGCACCCGGGAGGCCGGCAGGCGGGATCCGCCCGCTGTGCATGGAGCGGAGGGGCGGGCCGAGGTGAGGGCGCTGGCGAGCAAGAGCCTGGGCCCAAGCGTTTTGGCACCGGGGGCCTTCGAATGTCTCCGGGGACTCGGCGGGCCCTGCCCATTCTCCTCCCTGAATGACCGGCGGCGCCCCTAGCAGCCCAGGTGGCGGCGGGGCGGCATGGAAGTCCGGGCATAGGGCTCGGGGGTCCCCAGTCCACCGCGTTGCGGCGCCAGGCCCCTTGGGAGGGGCCCCTCGGAGGCTGACCTAGGGTTAGGTTTAGCCCCTAGGATGCCGGCAGGCCCTATTCACCAGCTGTGTGGAGACTGGAGTGGCGGACCGAGGTGAGGGCACTGGTGAGCGGAAGCGTGGGCCCGGGTGTTTTGGCGCGGGGGGCCTTTGAAGGTCACCGTGTCTTGGAGGGCCCTGCCCGTGCTCCCGCCCTGAATGAACGGCACCACCCCAAGCCCCCGGGTGGCGGCTGGGTGGTAGGGTGAGTCCAGTGCTGAGGCTCGGGGGTCCCCAATCCCCAGCGTTGCGGCGCCAGATCCCTTGGGAGGGGCCCCTCGGGGGTCGATCTAGGGTTCCGGTTAGCCCCCAGGAGGCCGGTGGACCTGATCAGCGGCTGTGCGGCACGCGGAGGGTTGGGCCGAGGTGAGGGCGCTGGCGAGACTGAGCGTGAGCCCAGGCGTTTTAGTGCGGGGGGCCTTCGAAGGTCGGTGGGGGCTCAGAGGGACCTGCCCGTTCTCCCGCTCTGAATGACCGGCGGGGCCCCTAGAGGCTCCGGTGCCTGAAGGGCAGCAGGGTGAGTCCGGCACTTGGGTTGGGGTCCCCATTCCCGGCGTTGTGGCGCCAGGCCACTTGGGAAGGGCCCCTCCGTGGCCGACCTACAGTTAGGGTTAGCCCCCAAGAGGCCAGCAGGCCCGATACACCGCCTGTGCGTCGAGCGGAGAGTTGGGCCGAGGTGAGGGTGCTGGTGAACATGAGCCTGGGCCCAAGCGTTTTGGTTCGGGGCGCCTTCGAAGGTCGGCGGGGCTTCGAAGGGCCCTGCCCGTTCTCCCACCCTGAATGAATGGCGGCGCCCCTAGCGGCACGTGTGGGGCGGGGCGGCAGGGTGCATCCAGCGCTGGGGCTTGGGGGTTCCCAATCCCTGGCTTTGCGGCGCCAGGCCCCTTAGGAAGCGACCCTCGGGGCCGTCCTAGGGTTAGGGTTAGCGCCCAGGAGGCCGGCAGGCCGGATCCGCCCGCTGTGCGAGTAGTGGATATGCAGGCCGAGTTGAGGGCGATGGCGAGCCGGAGCGCGGGCCCCAGGGTTTTGGCGTCCTGGGCCTTTGAATGTTGCCATGGCTCGGAGGGCCCTGCCCTTTCTCCTGCCCTGAAGAACCAGCAACGCCCCTAGCGGCTCCGTTGGCGGTGGGGCAGCAGGGTGAATCCCAGGCTGCGGCTCGGGGATCCCCAATCCCCGGCGTTGTGGTGCCAGGCCCCTTGGGAGGGGCTCCTCGTGGGCCGACCCAGGGTTAGAGTTAGCCCCCATAAGGCCGGCAGGCCACATCCTCTGGCTGGGCGGTGAGAGGTGGGCGGGCCGAGGTAAAGGCGCTGGGGTGCGGGATTGTGGGCCCCTGCATTTTGGGGTGGGAGGCTTCAAATGTCGCCGGTTTCTCCAGGGCCCTGTCAGTTCTCCCGCCCTGAATGACCGGCGGCGCCCCTCGCGGCCCGGGTGGCAGCGTTGTGGGAGGGTGAGTCTGGCTTTGGGGCTTGGGGTTCCAGATCCCTGGCGTAGTGGCACCAAAACCCTTGGGAGGGGCCCCTGGGGGGCCGACCTAGGGTTAGGGTTAGCCCCCAGGAGACCGTCAGGACCAACCGCACACTGTGCGGCGAGCTGAGGTGCGGCCCGAGGTGAAGGCGCTGGGGAGCGGGAGCGTGGGCACCAGCGTTTTGGCACGGGGAGCCTTTGAAGGTCACCGGGGACTCAGAAGGCCCTGCCCTTCTCTCGCCCTCTATGACCCGCGGCGCCCCTAGCGGCCCAGGTGGGGACAGTGCGGCAGGGTGAGTGTGGCTCTGGGGCTCTGAGTCACCAATCCCCAGCATTGCAGAGCCAGGCCGCTTGGGATGTCCCCTCAGGGCCGACCTAGGGTTTTGGTTAGCTGCCAGGAGCCCGGCAGGCCCTCTCCACCAGCTCTGAAGCAAGCGGTGGGGTGGGCCTAGGTGAGGGCGCTGGCGAGCAGGATCCTGGGAGCCAACGTTTTTGCGCGGGGAGCCTTCAAAGGTCAGCGTGTGCTCGGAGGGCCCTGCCCGATCTCTTGCCCTGATTGACCGGCGGGGCCTCTAGTGGCTCGGGTGGCTGAAGGGCAGCAGGGTGAGTGCGGCACATGAGCTCGGGGTCCCCATCCCCAGCGTTGCGACGCCAGGCCCCTTGGGAAGTGCCCCTCGGTGGCCGACCTATGGTTAGGGTTAGCCTCCAGGAGCCCCGCAGGCCCGATACACCGCCTGTGCGTCGAGCGAAGAGTTGGGCCGAGGCGAGGGTGCTGGTGAACATGAGCCTGGGCCCAAGCGTTTTGGTTCGGTGCGCCTTCGAAGGTCGGCAGGGGTTCGGAGGGCCCTGCCAGTTCTCCCACCCTGAATGAATGGCGGCGCCCCTAGCGGCCTGTGTGGGTTGGGGTGGCAGCGTGCATCCGGCGCTGGGGCTTGGGGGCCCCCAATCCCTGGCGTTGCGGCGCCAGGCCCCTTAGGAAGGGACCTTCAGGGGCTGTCCTAGGGTTAGGGTTAGCTCCCAGGAGGCCAGCAGGCCCGAGTCGCTGGCTCTGCAAAGAGCGGAGGTGCGGGCCGAGTTGAGGGTGATGCAGAGCGGGAGCGTGGTCCCCAGCGTTTTGGTGCCCTGGGCCTTCGACTGTTGCCATGGCTCAAAGGGCCTGCCCGTTCTCCTGCCCTGAATAACCAGCGGCGCCCTTAGCAGCTCCCTTGGTGGTGGAGCGGCAGGGTGAGTCCATGCTGCGGCTCGGGGATCCCCAATCCCCAGCGTTGCGGGGCCACTCCTCTTGGGAGGGGCTCCTCGTGGGCGGACCTAGGTTTAGAGTTAGCACCCAGGAGGCCAGCAGGCCCAATCCTCTGGCTGGGCGGCGAGAGGTGGGCGGCCCGAGGTAAAGGCGCTGGCGATCGGGAGCCTGGGCCCCTGCATTTTGGCGCAGGAGGCTTCAAATATCGCCGGTTTCTCCAGGGCCCTGTCCCTTCTCCCGCCCTGAATGACGGGCGGCGCCACTAGGGGCCCGGGTGGCGACGTTGCGGCAGGGTGAGTCTGGCTCTGGGTCTTGGGGTCCCTGATCCCCAGTGTAGCGGCACCAGGACCCTTGGGAGGGGCCCCTGGGTGGCTGACCTAGGGTTAGGGTTAGCCCCCAGGAGGCCGGCAGGTGGGATCCGGCCACTGTCCGGGGAGCGGAGGGCGGGGCCGAGGTGAGGGCGTTGGGGAGCGGGAGCGTGGGCACCAGCGTTTTGGCACGGGGAGCCTTTGAAGGCCACCAGGGGCTCGGAAGGCCCTGCCCCTTCTCTCGCCCTGAATGACCCGCAGTGCTCCTAGCGGCCCCGGTGGCGGCGTTGCGGTAGGGTGAGTGTGGCTCTGGGGCTTGAGGTTCCCGATCCCCGGCGAAGCGGCACCAGGACCCTTGGGAGGGGCCCCTGGGTGGCCGACCTAGGGTTAGGGTTAGCACCCGGGAGGCCGGCAGGCGGGATCCGCCCGCTGTGCATGGAGCGGAGGGGCGGGCCGAGGTGAGGGCGCTGGCGAGCAAGAGCCTGGGCCCAAGCGTTTTGGCACCGGGGGCCTTCGAATGTCTCCGGGGACTCGGCGGGCCCTGCCCATTCTCCTCCCTGAATGACCGGCGGCGCCCCTAGCAGCCCAGGTGGCGGCGGGGCGGCATGGAAGTCCGGGCATAGGGCTCGGGGGTCCCCAGTCCACCGCGTTGCGGCGCCAGGCCCCTTGGGAGGGGCCCCTCGGAGGCTGACCTAGGGTTAGGTTTAGCCCCTAGGATGCCGGCAGGCCCTATTCACCAGCTGTGTGGAGACTGGAGTGGCGGACCGAGGTGAGGGCACTGGTGAGCGGAAGCGTGGGCCCGGGTGTTTTGGCGCGGGGGGCCTTTGAAGGTCACCGTGTCTTGGAGGGCCCTGCCCGTGCTCCCGCCCTGAATGAACGGCACCACCCCAAGCCCCCGGGTGGCGGCTGGGTGGCAGGGTGAGTCCAGTGCTGAGGCTCGGGGGTCCCCAATCCCCAGCGTTGCGGCGCCAGATCCCTTGGGAGGGGCCCCTCGGGGGTCGATCTAGGGTTCCGGTTAGCCCCCAGGAGGCCGGTGGACCTGATCAGCGGCTGTGCGGCACGCGGAGGGTTGGGCCGAGGTGAGGGCGCTGGCGAGACTGAGCGTGAGCCCAGGCGTTTTAGTGCGGGGGGCCTTCGAAGGTCGGTGGGGGCTCAGAGGGACCTGCCCGTTCTCCCGCTCTGAATGACCGGCGGGGCCCCTAGAGGCTCCGGTGCCTGAAGGGCAGCAGGGTGAGTCCGGCACTTGGGTTGGGGTCCCCATTCCCGGCGTTGTGGCGCCAGGCCACTTGGGAAGGGCCCCTCCGTGGCCGACCTACAGTTAGGGTTAGCCCCCAAGAGGCCAGCAGGCCCGATACACCGCCTGTGCGTCGAGCGGAGAGTTGGGCCGAGGTGAGGGTGCTGGTGAACATGAGCCTGGGCCCAAGCGTTTTGGTTCGGGGCGCCTTCGAAGGTCGGCGGGGCTTCGAAGGGCCCTGCCCGTTCTCCCACCCTGAATGAATGGCGGCGCCCCTAGCGGCACGTGTGGGGCGGGGCGGCAGGGTGCATCCAGCGCTGGGGCTTGGGGGTTCCCAATCCCTGGCGTTGCGGCGCCAGGCCCCTTAGGAAGCGACCCTCGGGGCCGTCCTAGGGTTAGGGTTAGCGCCCAGGAGGCCGGCAGGCCGGATCCGCCCGCTGTGCGAGTAGTGGATATGCAGGCCGAGTTGAGGGCGATGGCGAGCGGGAGCGCGGGCCCCAGGGTTTTGGCGTCCTGGGCCTTTGAATGTTGCCATGGCTCGGAGGGCCCTGCCCTTTCTCCTGCCCTGAAGAACCAGCAACGCCCCTAGCGGCTCCGTTGGCGGTGGGGCAGCAGGGTGAATCCCAGGCTGCGGCTCGGGGATCCCCAATCCCCGGCGTTGTGGTGCCAGGCCCCTTGGGAGGGGCTCCTCGTGGGCCGACCCAGGGTTAGAGTTAGCCCCCATAAGGCCGGCAGGCCACATCCTCTGGCTGGGCGGTGAGAGGTGGGCGGGCCGAGGTAAAGGCGCTGGGGTGCGGGATTGTGGGCCCCTGCATTTTGGGGTGGGAGGCTTCAAATGTCGCCGGTTTCTCCAGGGCCCTGTCAGTTCTCCCGCCCTGAATGACCGGCGGCGCCCCTCGCGGCCCGGGTGGCAGCGTTGTGGGAGGGTGAGTCTGGCTTTGGGGCTTGGGGTTCCAGATCCCTGGCGTAGTGGCACCAAAACCCTTGGGAGGGGCCCCTGGGGGGCCGACCTAGGGTTAGGGTTAGCCCCCAGGAGACCGTCAGGACCAACCGCACACTGTGCGGCGAGCTGAGGTGCGGCCCGAGGTGAAGGCGCTGGGGAGCGGGAGCGTGGGCACCAGCGTTTTGGCACGGGGAGCCTTTGAAGGTCACCGGGGACTCAGAAGGCCCTGCCCTTCTCTCGCCCTCTATGACCCGCGGCGCCCCTAGCGGCCCAGGTGGGGACAGTGCGGCAGGGTGAGTGTGGCTCTGGGGCTCTGAGTCACCAATCCCCAGCATTGCAGAGCCAGGCCGCTTGGGATGTCCCCTCAGGGCCGACCTAGGGTTTTGGTTAGCTGCCAGGAGCCCGGCAGGCCCTCTCCACCAGCTCTGAAGCAAGCGGTGGGGTGGGCCTAGGTGAGGGCGCTGGCGAGCAGGATCCTGGGAGCCAACGTTTTTGCGCGGGGAGCCTTCAAAGGTCAGCGTGTGCTCGGAGGGCCCTGCCCGATCTCTTGCCCTGATTGACCGGCGGGGCCTCTAGTGGCTCGGGTGGCTGAAGGGCAGCAGGGTGAGTGCGGCACATGAGCTCGGGGTCCCCATCCCCAGCGTTGCGACGCCAGGCCCCTTGGGAAGTGCCCCTCGGTGGCCGACCTATGGTTAGGGTTAGCCTCCAGGAGCCCCGCAGGCCCGATACACCGCCTGTGCGTCGAGCGAAGAGTTGGGCCGAGGCGAGGGTGCTGGTGAACATGAGCCTGGGCCCAAGCGTTTTGGTTCGGTGCGCCTTCGAAGGTCGGCAGGGGTTCGGAGGGCCCTGCCAGTTCTCCCACCCTGAATGAATGGCGGCGCCCCTAGCGGCCTGTGTGGGTTGGGGTGGCAGCGTGCATCCGGCGCTGGGGCTTGGGGGCCCCCAATCCCTGGCGTTGCGGCGCCAGGCCCCTTAGGAAGGGACCTTCAGGGGCTGTCCTAGGGTTAGGGTTAGCTCCCAGGAGGCCAGCAGGCCCGAGTCGCTGGCTCTGCAAAGAGCGGAGGTGCGGGCCGAGTTGAGGGTGATGCAGAGCGGGAGCGTGGTCCCCAGCGTTTTGGTGCCCTGGGCCTTCGACTGTTGCCATGGCTCAAAGGGCCTGCCCGTTCTCCTGCCCTGAATAACCAGCGGCGCCCTTAGCAGCTCCCTTGGTGGTGGAGCGGCAGGGTGAGTCCATGCTGCGGCTCGGGGATCCCCAATCCCCAGCGTTGCGGGGCCACTCCTCTTGGGAGGGGCTCCTCGTGGGCGGACCTAGGTTTAGAGTTAGCACCCAGGAGGCCAGCAGGCCCAATCCTCTGGCTGGGCGGCGAGAGGTGGGCGGCCCGAGGTAAAGGCGCTGGCGATCGGGAGCGTGGGCCCCTGCATTTTGGCGCAGGAGGCTTCAAATATCGCCGGTTTCTCCAGGGCCCTGTCCCTTCTCCCGCCCTGAATGACGGGCGGCGCCACTAGGGGCCCGGGTGGCGACGTTGCGGCAGGGTGAGTCTGGCTCTGGGTCTTGGGGTCCCTGATCCCCAGTGTAGCGGCACCAGGACCCTTGGGAGGGGCCCCTGGGTGGCTGACCTAGGGTTAGGGTTAGCCCCCAGGAGGCCGGCAGGTGGGATCCGGCCACTGTCCGGGGAGCGGAGGGCGGGGCCGAGGTGAGGGCGTTGGGGAGCGGGAGCGTGGGCACCAGCGTTTTGGCACGGGGAGCCTTTGAAGGCCACCAGGGGCTCGGAAGGCCCTGCCCCTTCTCTCGCCCTGAATGACCCGCAGTGCTCCTAGCGGCCCCGGTGGCGGCGTTGCGGTAGGGTGAGTGTGGCTCTGGGGCTTGAGGTTCCCGATCCCCGGCGAAGCGGCACCAGGACCCTTGGGAGGGGCCCCTGGGTGGCCGACCTAGGGTTAGGGTTAGCACCCGGGAGGCCGGCAGGCGGGATCCGCCCGCTGTGCATGGAGCGGAGGGGCGGGCCGAGGTGAGGGCGCTGGCGAGCAAGAGCCTGGGCCCAAGCGTTTTGGCACCGGGGGCCTTCGAATGTCTCCGGGGACTCGGCGGGCCCTGCCCATTCTCCTCCCTGAATGACCGGCGGCGCCCCTAGCAGCCCAGGTGGCGGCGGGGCGGCATGGAAGTCCGGGCATAGGGCTCGGGGGTCCCCAGTCCACCGCGTTGCGGCGCCAGGCCCCTTGGGAGGGGCCCCTCGGAGGCTGACCTAGGGTTAGGTTTAGCCCCTAGGATGCCGGCAGGCCCTATTCACCAGCTGTGTGGAGACTGGAGTGGCGGACCGAGGTGAGGGCACTGGTGAGCGGAAGCGTGGGCCCGGGTGTTTTGGCGCGGGGGGCCTTTGAAGGTCACCGTGTCTTGGAGGGCCCTGCCCGTGCTCCCGCCCTGAATGAACGGCACCACCCCAAGCCCCCGGGTGGCGGCTGGGTGGCAGGGTGAGTCCAGTGCTGAGGCTCGGGGGTCCCCAATCCCCAGCGTTGCGGCGCCAGATCCCTTGGGAGGGGCCCCTCGGGGGTCGATCTAGGGTTCCGGTTAGCCCCCAGGAGGCCGGTGGACCTGATCAGCGGCTGTGCGGCACGCGGAGGGTTGGGCCGAGGTGAGGGCGCTGGCGAGACTGAGCGTGAGCCCAGGCGTTTTAGTGCGGGGGGCCTTCGAAGGTCGGTGGGGGCTCAGAGGGACCTGCCCGTTCTCCCGCTCTGAATGACCGGCGGGGCCCCTAGAGGCTCCGGTGCCTGAAGGGCAGCAGGGTGAGTCCGGCACTTGGGTTGGGGTCCCCATTCCCGGCGTTGTGGCGCCAGGCCACTTGGGAAGGGCCCCTCCGTGGCCGACCTACAGTTAGGGTTAGCCCCCAAGAGGCCAGCAGGCCCGATACACCGCCTGTGCGTCGAGCGGAGAGTTGGGCCGAGGTGAGGGTGCTGGTGAACATGAGCCTGGGCCCAAGCGTTTTGGTTCGGGGCGCCTTCGAAGGTCGGCGGGGCTTCGAAGGGCCCTGCCCGTTCTCCCACCCTGAATGAATGGCGGCGCCCCTAGCGGCACGTGTGGGGCGGGGCGGCAGGGTGCATCCAGCGCTGGGGCTTGGGGGTTCCCAATCCCTGGCGTTGCGGCGCCAGGCCCCTTAGGAAGCGACCCTCGGGGCCGTCCTAGGGTTAGGGTTAGCGCCCAGGAGGCCGGCAGGCCGGATCCGCCCGCTGTGCGAGTAGTGGATATGCAGGCCGAGTTGAGGGCGATGGCGAGCGGGAGCGCGGGCCCCAGGGTTTTGGCGTCCTGGGCCTTTGAATGTTGCCATGGCTCGGAGGGCCCTGCCCTTTCTCCTGCCCTGAAGAACCAGCAACGCCCCTAGCGGCTCCGTTGGCGGTGGGGCAGCAGGGTGAATCCCAGGCTGCGGCTCGGGGATCCCCAATCCCCGGCGTTGTGGTGCCAGGCCCCTTGGGAGGGGCTCCTCGTGGGCCGACCCAGGGTTAGAGTTAGCCCCCATAAGGCCGGCAGGCCACATCCTCTGGCTGGGCGGTGAGAGGTGGGCGGGCCGAGGTAAAGGCGCTGGGGTGCGGGATTGTGGGCCCCTGCATTTTGGGGTGGGAGGCTTCAAATGTCGCCGGTTTCTCCAGGGCCCTGTCAGTTCTCCCGCCCTGAATGACCGGCGGCGCCCCTCGCGGCCCGGGTGGCAGCGTTGTGGGAGGGTGAGTCTGGCTTTGGGGCTTGGGGTTCCAGATCCCTGGCGTAGTGGCACCAAAACCCTTGGGAGGGGCCCCTGGGGGGCCGACCTAGGGTTAGGGTTAGCCCCCAGGAGACCGTCAGGACCAACCGCACACTGTGCGGCGAGCTGAGGTGCGGCCCGAGGTGAAGGCGCTGGGGAGCGGGAGCGTGGGCACCAGCGTTTTGGCACGGGGAGCCTTTGAAGGTCACCGGGGACTCAGAAGGCCCTGCCCTTCTCTCGCCCTCTATGACCCGCGGCGCCCCTAGCGGCCCAGGTGGGGACAGTGCGGCAGGGTGAGTGTGGCTCTGGGGCTCTGAGTCACCAATCCCCAGCATTGCAGAGCCAGGCCGCTTGGGATGTCCCCTCAGGGCCGACCTAGGGTTTTGGTTAGCTGCCAGGAGCCCGGCAGGCCCTCTCCACCAGCTCTGAAGCAAGCGGTGGGGTGGGCCTAGGTGAGGGCGCTGGCGAGCAGGATCCTGGGAGCCAACGTTTTTGCGCGGGGAGCCTTCAAAGGTCAGCGTGTGCTCGGAGGGCCCTGCCCGATCTCTTGCCCTGATTGACCGGCGGGGCCTCTAGTGGCTCGGGTGGCTGAAGGGCAGCAGGGTGAGTGCGGCACATGAGCTCGGGGTCCCCATCCCCAGCGTTGCGACGCCAGGCCCCTTGGGAAGTGCCCCTCGGTGGCCGACCTATGGTTAGGGTTAGCCTCCAGGAGCCCCGCAGGCCCGATACACCGCCTGTGCGTCGAGCGAAGAGTTGGGCCGAGGCGAGGGTGCTGGTGAACATGAGCCTGGGCCCAAGCGTTTTGGTTCGGTGCGCCTTCGAAGGTCGGCAGGGGTTCGGAGGGCCCTGCCAGTTCTCCCACCCTGAATGAATGGCGGCGCCCCTAGCGGCCTGTGTGGGTTGGGGTGGCAGCGTGCATCCGGCGCTGGGGCTTGGGGGCCCCCAATCCCTGGCGTTGCGGCGCCAGGCCCCTTAGGAAGGGACCTTCAGGGGCTGTCCTAGGGTTAGGGTTAGCTCCCAGGAGGCCAGCAGGCCCGAGTCGCTGGCTCTGCAAAGAGCGGAGGTGCGGGCCGAGTTGAGGGTGATGCAGAGCGGGAGCGTGGTCCCCAGCGTTTTGGTGCCCTGGGCCTTCGACTGTTGCCATGGCTCAAAGGGCCTGCCCGTTCTCCTGCCCTGAATAACCAGCGGCGCCCTTAGCAGCTCCCTTGGTGGTGGAGCGGCAGGGTGAGTCCATGCTGCGGCTCGGGGATCCCCAATCCCCAGCGTTGCGGGGCCACTCCTCTTGGGAGGGGCTCCTCGTGGGCGGACCTAGGTTTAGAGTTAGCACCCAGGAGGCCAGCAGGCCCAATCCTCTGGCTGGGCGGCGAGAGGTGGGCGGCCCGAGGTAAAGGCGCTGGCGATCGGGAGCGTGGGCCCCTGCATTTTGGCGCAGGAGGCTTCAAATATCGCCGGTTTCTCCAGGGCCCTGTCCCTTCTCCCGCCCTGAATGACGGGCGGCGCCACTAGGGGCCCGGGTGGCGACGTTGCGGCAGGGTGAGTCTGGCTCTGGGTCTTGGGGTCCCTGATCCCCAGTGTAGCGGCACCAGGACCCTTGGGAGGGGCCCCTGGGTGGCTGACCTAGGGTTAGGGTTAGCCCCCAGGAGGCCGGCAGGTGGGATCCGGCCACTGTCCGGGGAGCGGAGGGCGGGGCCGAGGTGAGGGCGTTGGGGAGCGGGAGCGTGGGCACCAGCGTTTTGGCACGGGGAGCCTTTGAAGGCCACCAGGGGCTCGGAAGGCCCTGCCCCTTCTCTCGCCCTGAATGACCCGCAGTGCTCCTAGCGGCCCCGGTGGCGGCGTTGCGGTAGGGTGAGTGTGGCTCTGGGGCTTGAGGTTCCCGATCCCCGGCGAAGCGGCACCAGGACCCTTGGGAGGGGCCCCTGGGTGGCCGACCTAGGGTTAGGGTTAGCACCCGGGAGGCCGGCAGGCGGGATCCGCCCGCTGTGCATGGAGCGGAGGGGCGGGCCGAGGTGAGGGCGCTGGCGAGCAAGAGCCTGGGCCCAAGCGTTTTGGCACCGGGGGCCTTCGAATGTCTCCGGGGACTCGGCGGGCCCTGCCCATTCTCCTCCCTGAATGACCGGCGGCGCCCCTAGCAGCCCAGGTGGCGGCGGGGCGGCATGGAAGTCCGGGCATAGGGCTCGGGGGTCCCCAGTCCACCGCGTTGCGGCGCCAGGCCCCTTGGGAGGGGCCCCTCGGAGGCTGACCTAGGGTTAGGTTTAGCCCCTAGGATGCCGGCAGGCCCTATTCACCAGCTGTGTGGAGACTGGAGTGGCGGACCGAGGTGAGGGCACTGGTGAGCGGAAGCGTGGGCCCGGGTGTTTTGGCGCGGGGGGCCTTTGAAGGTCACCGTGTCTTGGAGGGCCCTGCCCGTGCTCCCGCCCTGAATGAACGGCACCACCCCAAGCCCCCGGGTGGCGGCTGGGTGGCAGGGTGAGTCCAGTGCTGAGGCTCGGGGGTCCCCAATCCCCAGCGTTGCGGCGCCAGATCCCTTGGGAGGGGCCCCTCGGGGGTCGATCTAGGGTTCCGGTTAGCCCCCAGGAGGCCGGTGGACCTGATCAGCGGCTGTGCGGCACGCGGAGGGTTGGGCCGAGGTGAGGGCGCTGGCGAGACTGAGCGTGAGCCCAGGCGTTTTAGTGCGGGGGGCCTTCGAAGGTCGGTGGGGGCTCAGAGGGACCTGCCCGTTCTCCCGCTCTGAATGACCGGCGGGGCCCCTAGAGGCTCCGGTGCCTGAAGGGCAGCAGGGTGAGTCCGGCACTTGGGTTGGGGTCCCCATTCCCGGCGTTGTGGCGCCAGGCCACTTGGGAAGGGCCCCTCCGTGGCCGACCTACAGTTAGGGTTAGCCCCCAAGAGGCCAGCAGGCCCGATACACCGCCTGTGCGTCGAGCGGAGAGTTGGGCCGAGGTGAGGGTGCTGGTGAACATGAGCCTGGGCCCAAGCGTTTTGGTTCGGGGCGCCTTCGAAGGTCGGCGGGGCTTCGAAGGGCCCTGCCCGTTCTCCCACCCTGAATGAATGGCGGCGCCCCTAGCGGCACGTGTGGGGCGGGGCGGCAGGGTGCATCCAGCGCTGGGGCTTGGGGGTTCCCAATCCCTGGCGTTGCGGCGCCAGGCCCCTTAGGAAGCGACCCTCGGGGCCGTCCTAGGGTTAGGGTTAGCGCCCAGGAGGCCGGCAGGCCGGATCCGCCCGCTGTGCGAGTAGTGGATATGCAGGCCGAGTTGAGGGCGATGGCGAGCGGGAGCGCGGGCCCCAGGGTTTTGGCGTCCTGGGCCTTTGAATGTTGCCATGGCTCGGAGGGCCCTGCCCTTTCTCCTGCCCTGAAGAACCAGCAACGCCCCTAGCGGCTCCGTTGGCGGTGGGGCAGCAGGGTGAATCCCAGGCTGCGGCTCGGGGATCCCCAATCCCCGGCGTTGTGGTGCCAGGCCCCTTGGGAGGGGCTCCTCGTGGGCCGACCCAGGGTTAGAGTTAGCCCCCATAAGGCCGGCAGGCCAGATCCTCTGGCTGGGCGGTGAGAGGTGGGCGGGCCGAGGTAAAGGCGCTGGGGTGCGGGATTGTGGGCCCCTGCATTTTGGGGTGGGAGGCTTCAAATGTCGCCGGTTTCTCCAGGGCCCTGTCAGTTCTCCCACCCTGAATGACCGGCGGCGCCCCTCGCGGCCCGGGTGGCAGCGTTGTGGGAGGGTGAGTCTGGCTTTGGGGCTTGGGGTTCCAGATCCCTGGCGTAGTGGCACCAAAACCCTTGGGAGGGGCCCCTGGGGGGCCGACCTAGGGTTAGGGTTAGCCCCCAGGAGACCGTCAGGACCAACCGCACACTGTGCGGCGAGCTGAGGTGCGGCCCGAGGTGAAGGCGCTGGGGAGCGGGAGCGTGGGCACCAGCGTTTTGGCACGGGGAGCCTTTGAAGGTCACCGGGGACTCAGAAGGCCCTGCCCTTCTCTCGCCCTCTATGACCCGCGGCGCCCCTAGCGGCCCAGGTGGGGACAGTGCGGCAGGGTGAGTGTGGCTCTGGGGCTCTGAGTCACCAATCCCCAGCATTGCAGAGCCAGGCCGCTTGGGATGTCCCCTCAGGGCCGACCTAGGGTTTTGGTTAGCTGCCAGGAGCCCGGCAGGCCCTCTCCACCAGCTCTGAAGCAAGCGGTGGGGTGGGCCTAGGTGAGGGCGCTGGCGAGCAGGATCCTGGGAGCCAACGTTTTTGCGCGGGGAGCCTTCAAAGGTCAGCGTGTGCTCGGAGGGCCCTGCCCGATCTCTTGCCCTGATTGACCGGCGGGGCCTCTAGTGGCTCGGGTGGCTGAAGGGCAGCAGGGTGAGTGCGGCACATGAGCTCGGGGTCCCCATCCCCAGCGTTGCGACGCCAGGCCCCTTGGGAAGTGCCCCTCGGTGGCCGACCTATGGTTAGGGTTAGCCTCCAGGAGCCCCGCAGGCCCGATACACCGCCTGTGCGTCGAGCGAAGAGTTGGGCCGAGGCGAGGGTGCTGGTGAACATGAGCCTGGGCCCAAGCGTTTTGGTTCGGTGCGCCTTCGAAGGTCGGCAGGGGTTCGGAGGGCCCTGCCAGTTCTCCCACCCTGAATGAATGGCGGCGCCCCTAGCGGCCTGTGTGGGTTGGGGTGGCAGCGTGCATCCGGCGCTGGGGCTTGGGGGCCCCCAATCCCTGGCGTTGCGGCGCCAGGCCCCTTAGGAAGGGACCTTCAGGGGCTGTCCTAGGGTTAGGGTTAGCTCCCAGGAGGCCAGCAGGCCCGAGTCGCTGGCTCTGCAAAGAGCGGAGGTGCGGGCCGAGTTGAGGGTGATGCAGAGCGGGAGCGTGGTCCCCAGCGTTTTGGTGCCCTGGGCCTTCGACTGTTGCCATGGCTCAAAGGGCCTGCCCGTTCTCCTGCCCTGAATAACCAGCGGCGCCCTTAGCAGCTCCCTTGGTGGTGGAGCGGCAGGGTGAGTCCATGCTGCGGCTCGGGGATCCCCAATCCCCAGCGTTGCGGGGCCACTCCTCTTGGGAGGGGCTCCTCGTGGGCGGACCTAGGTTTAGAGTTAGCACCCAGGAGGCCAGCAGGCCCAATCCTCTGGCTGGGCGGCGAGAGGTGGGCGGCCCGAGGTAAAGGCGCTGGCGATCGGGAGCGTGGGCCCCTGCATTTTGGCGCAGGAGGCTTCAAATATCGCCGGTTTCTCCAGGGCCCTGTCCCTTCTCCCGCCCTGAATGACGGGCGGCGCCACTAGGGGCCCGGGTGGCGACGTTGCGGCAGGGTGAGTCTGGCTCTGGGTCTTGGGGTCCCTGATCCCCAGTGTAGCGGCACCAGGACCCTTGGGAGGGGCCCCTGGGTGGCTGACCTAGGGTTAGGGTTAGCCCCCAGGAGGCCGGCAGGTGGGATCCGGCCACTGTCCGGGGAGCGGAGGGCGGGGCCGAGGTGAGGGCGTTGGGGAGCGGGAGCGTGGGCACCAGCGTTTTGGCATGGGGAGCCTTTGAAGGCCACCAGGGGCTCGGAAGGCCCTGCCCCTTCTCTCGCCCTGAATGACCCGCAGTGCTCCTAGCGGCCCCGGTGGCGGCGTTGCGGTAGGGTGAGTGTGGCTCTGGGGCTTGAGGTTCCCGATCCCCGGCGAAGCGGCACCAGGACCCTTGGGAGGGGCCCCTGGGTGGCCGACCTAGGGTTAGGGTTAGCACCCGGGAGGCCGGCAGGCGGGATCCGCCCGCTGTGCATGGAGCGGAGGGGCGGGCCGAGGTGAGGGCGCTGGCGAGCAAGAGCCTGGGCCCAAGCGTTTTGGCACCGGGGGCCTTCGAATGTCTCCGGGGACTCGGCGGGCCCTGCCCATTCTCCTCCCTGAATGACCGGCGGCGCCCCTAGCAGCCCAGGTGGCGGCGGGGCGGCATGGAAGTCCGGGCATAGGGCTCGGGGGTCCCCAGTCCACCGCGTTGCGGCGCCAGGCCCCTTGGGAGGGGCCCCTCGGAGGCTGACCTAGGGTTAGGTTTAGCCCCTAGGATGCCGGCAGGCCCTATTCACCAGCTGTGTGGAGACTGGAGTGGCGGACCGAGGTGAGGGCACTGGTGAGCGGAAGCGTGGGCCCGGGTGTTTTGGCGCGGGGGGCCTTTGAAGGTCACCATGTCTTGGAGGGCCCTGCCCGTGCTCCCGCCCTGAATGAACGGCACCACCCCAAGCCCCCGGGTGGCGGCTGGGTGGCAGGGTGAGTCCAGTGCTGAGGCTCGGGGGTCCCCAATCCCCAGCGTTGCGGCGCCAGATCCCTTGGGAGGGGCCCCTCGGGGGTCGATCTAGGGTTCCGGTTAGCCCCCAGGAGGCCGGTGGACCTGATCAGCGGCTGTGCGGCACGCGGAGGGTTGGGCCGAGGTGAGGGCGCTGGCGAGACTGAGCGTGAGCCCAGGCGTTTTAGTGCGGGGGGCCTTCGAAGGTCGGTGGGGGCTCAGAGGGACCTGCCCGTTCTCCCGCTCTGAATGACCGGCGGGGCCCCTAGAGGCTCCGGTGCCTGAAGGGCAGCAGGGTGAGTCCGGCACTTGGGTTGGGGTCCCCATTCCCGGCGTTGTGGCGCCAGGCCACTTGGGAAGGGCCCCTCCGTGGCCGACCTACAGTTAGGGTTAGCCCCCAAGAGGCCAGCAGGCCCGATACACCGCCTGTGCGTCGAGCGGAGAGTTGGGCCGAGGTGAGGGTGCTGGTGAACATGAGCCTGGGCCCAAGCGTTTTGGTTCGGGGCGCCTTCGAAGGTCGGCGGGGCTTCGAAGGGCCCTGCCCGTTCTCCCACCCTGAATGAATGGCGGCGCCCCTAGCGGCACGTGTGGGGCGGGGCGGCAGGGTGCATCCAGCGCTGGGGCTTGGGGGTTCCCAATCCCTGGCGTTGCGGCGCCAGGCCCCTTAGGAAGCGACCCTCGGGGCCGTCCTAGGGTTAGGGTTAGCGCCCAGGAGGCCGGCAGGCCGGATCCGCCCGCTGTGCGAGTAGTGGATATGCAGGCCGAGTTGAGGGCGATGGCGAGCGGGAGCGCGGGCCCCAGGGTTTTGGCGTCCTGGGCCTTTGAATGTTGCCATGGCTCGGAGGGCCCTGCCCTTTCTCCTGCCCTGAAGAACCAGCAACGCCCCTAGCGGCTCCGTTGGCGGTGGGGCAGCAGGGTGAATCCCAGGCTGCGGCTCGGGGATCCCCAATCCCCGGCGTTGTGGTGCCAGGCCCCTTGGGAGGGGCTCCTCGTGGGCCGACCCAGGGTTAGAGTTAGCCCCCATAAGGCCGGCAGGCCAGATCCTCTGGCTGGGCGGTGAGAGGTGGGCGGGCCGAGGTAAAGGCGCTGGGGTGCGGGATTGTGGGCCCCTGCATTTTGGGGTGGGAGGCTTCAAATGTCGCCGGTTTCTCCAGGGCCCTGTCAGTTCTCCCACCCTGAATGACCGGCGGCGCCCCTCGCGGCCCGGGTGGCAGCGTTGTGGGAGGGTGAGTCTGGCTTTGGGGCTTGGGGTTCCAGATCCCTGGCGTAGTGGCACCAAAACCCTTGGGAGGGGCCCCTGGGGGGCCGACCTAGGGTTAGGGTTAGCCCCCAGGAGACCGTCAGGACCAACCGCACACTGTGCGGCGAGCTGAGGTGCGGCCCGAGGTGAAGGCGCTGGGGAGCGGGAGCGTGGGCACCAGCGTTTTGGCACGGGGAGCCTTTGAAGGTCACCGGGGACTCAGAAGGCCCTGCCCTTCTCTCGCCCTCTATGACCCGCGGCGCCCCTAGCGGCCCAGGTGGGGACAGTGCGGCAGGGTGAGTGTGGCTCTGGGGCTCTGAGTCACCAATCCCCAGCATTGCAGAGCCAGGCCGCTTGGGATGTCCCCTCAGGGCCGACCTAGGGTTTTGGTTAGCTGCCAGGAGCCCGGCAGGCCCTCTCCACCAGCTCTGAAGCAAGCGGTGGGGTGGGCCTAGGTGAGGGCGCTGGCGAGCAGGATCCTGGGAGCCAACGTTTTTGCGCGGGGAGCCTTCAAAGGTCAGCGTGTGCTCGGAGGGCCCTGCCCGATCTCTTGCCCTGATTGACCGGCGGGGCCTCTAGTGGCTCGGGTGGCTGAAGGGCAGCAGGGTGAGTGCGGCACATGAGCTCGGGGTCCCCATCCCCAGCGTTGCGACGCCAGGCCCCTTGGGAAGTGCCCCTCGGTGGCCGACCTATGGTTAGGGTTAGCCTCCAGGAGCCCCGCAGGCCCGATACACCGCCTGTGCGTCGAGCGAAGAGTTGGGCCGAGGCGAGGGTGCTGGTGAACATGAGCCTGGGCCCAAGCGTTTTGGTTCGGTGCGCCTTCGAAGGTCGGCAGGGGTTCGGAGGGCCCTGCCAGTTCTCCCACCCTGAATGAATGGCGGCGCCCCTAGCGGCCTGTGTGGGTTGGGGTGGCAGCGTGCATCCGGCGCTGGGGCTTGGGGGCCCCCAATCCCTGGCGTTGCGGCGCCAGGCCCCTTAGGAAGGGACCTTCAGGGGCTGTCCTAGGGTTAGGGTTAGCTCCCAGGAGGCCAGCAGGCCCGAGTCGCTGGCTCTGCAAAGAGCGGAGGTGCGGGCCGAGTTGAGGGTGATGCAGAGCGGGAGCGTGGTCCCCAGCGTTTTGGTGCCCTGGGCCTTCGACTGTTGCCATGGCTCAAAGGGCCTGCCCGTTCTCCTGCCCTGAATAACCAGCGGCGCCCTTAGCAGCTCCCTTGGTGGTGGAGCGGCAGGGTGAGTCCATGCTGCGGCTCGGGGATCCCCAATCCCCAGCGTTGCGGGGCCACTCCTCTTGGGAGGGGCTCCTCGTGGGCGGACCTAGGTTTAGAGTTAGCACCCAGGAGGCCAGCAGGCCCAATCCTCTGGCTGGGCGGCGAGAGGTGGGCGGCCCGAGGTAAAGGCGCTGGCGATCGGGAGCGTGGGCCCCTGCATTTTGGCGCAGGAGGCTTCAAATATCGCCGGTTTCTCCAGGGCCCTGTCCCTTCTCCCGCCCTGAATGACGGGCGGCGCCACTAGGGGCCCGGGTGGCGACGTTGCGGCAGGGTGAGTCTGGCTCTGGGTCTTGGGGTCCCTGATCCCCAGTGTAGCGGCACCAGGACCCTTGGGAGGGGCCCCTGGGTGGCTGACCTAGGGTTAGGGTTAGCCCCCAGGAGGCCGGCAGGTGGGATCCGGCCACTGTCCGGGGAGCGGAGGGCGGGGCCGAGGTGAGGGCGTTGGGGAGCGGGAGCGTGGGCACCAGCGTTTTGGCACGGGGAGCCTTTGAAGGCCACCAGGGGCTCGGAAGGCCCTGCCCCTTCTCTCGCCCTGAATGACCCGCAGTGCTCCTAGCGGCCCCGGTGGCGGCGTTGCGGTAGGGTGAGTGTGGCTCTGGGGCTTGAGGTTCCCGATCCCCGGCGAAGCGGCACCAGGACCCTTGGGAGGGGCCCCTGGGTGGCCGACCTAGGGTTAGGGTTAGCACCCGGGAGGCCGGCAGGCGGGATCCGCCCGCTGTGCATGGAGCGGAGGGGCGGGCCGAGGTGAGGGCGCTGGCGAGCAAGAGCCTGGGCCCAAGCGTTTTGGCACCGGGGGCCTTCGAATGTCTCCGGGGACTCGGCGGGCCCTGCCCATTCTCCTCCCTGAATGACCGGCGGCGCCCCTAGCAGCCCAGGTGGCGGCGGGGCGGCATGGAAGTCCGGGCATAGGGCTCGGGGGTCCCCAGTCCACCGCGTTGCGGCGCCAGGCCCCTTGGGAGGGGCCCCTCGGAGGCTGACCTAGGGTTAGGTTTAGCCCCTAGGATGCCGGCAGGCCCTATTCACCAGCTGTGTGGAGACTGGAGTGGCGGACCGAGGTGAGGGCACTGGTGAGCGGAAGCGTGGGCCCGGGTGTTTTGGCGCGGGGGGCCTTTGAAGGTCACCGTGTCTTGGAGGGCCCTGCCCGTGCTCCCGCCCTGAATGAACGGCACCACCCCAAGCCCCCGGGTGGCGGCTGGGTGGCAGGGTGAGTCCAGTGCTGAGGCTCGGGGGTCCCCAATCCCCAGCGTTGCGGCGCCAGATCCCTTGGGAGGGGCCCCTCGGGGGTCGATCTAGGGTTCCGGTTAGCCCCCAGGAGGCCGGTGGACCTGATCAGCGGCTGTGCGGCACGCGGAGGGTTGGGCCGAGGTGAGGGCGCTGGCGAGACTGAGCGTGAGCCCAGGCGTTTTAGTGCGGGGGGCCTTCGAAGGTCGGTGGGGGCTCAGAGGGACCTGCCCGTTCTCCCGCTCTGAATGACCGGCGGGGCCCCTAGAGGCTCCGGTGCCTGAAGGGCAGCAGGGTGAGTCCGGCACTTGGGTTGGGGTCCCCATTCCCGGCGTTGTGGCGCCAGGCCACTTGGGAAGGGCCCCTCCGTGGCCGACCTACAGTTAGGGTTAGCCCCCAAGAGGCCAGCAGGCCCGATACACCGCCTGTGCGTCGAGCGGAGAGTTGGGCCGAGGTGAGGGTGCTGGTGAACATGAGCCTGGGCCCAAGCGTTTTGGTTCGGGGCGCCTTCGAAGGTCGGCGGGGCTTCGAAGGGCCCTGCCCGTTCTCCCACCCTGAATGAATGGCGGCGCCCCTAGCGGCACGTGTGGGGCGGGGCGGCAGGGTGCATCCAGCGCTGGGGCTTGGGGGTTCCCAATCCCTGGCTTTGCGGCGCCAGGCCCCTTAGGAAGCGACCCTCGGGGCCGTCCTAGGGTTAGGGTTAGCGCCCAGGAGGCCGGCAGGCCGGATCCGCCCGCTGTGCGAGTAGTGGATATGCAGGCCGAGTTGAGGGCGATGGCGAGCGGGAGCGCGGGCCCCAGGGTTTTGGCGTCCTGGGCCTTTGAATGTTGCCATGGCTCGGAGGGCCCTGCCCTTTCTCCTGCCCTGAAGAACCAGCAACGCCCCTAGCGGCTCCGTTGGCGGTGGGGCAGCAGGGTGAATCCCAGGCTGCGGCTCGGGGATCCCCAATCCCCGGCGTTGTGGTGCCAGGCCCCTTGGGAGGGGCTCCTCGTGGGCCGACCCAGGGTTAGAGTTAGCCCCCATAAGGCCGGCAGGCCAGATCCTCTGGCTGGGCGGTGAGAGGTGGGCGGGCCGAGGTAAAGGCGCTGGGGTGCGGGATTGTGGGCCCCTGCATTTTGGGGTGGGAGGCTTCAAATGTCGCCGGTTTCTCCAGGGCCCTGTCAGTTCTCCCGCCCTGAATGACCGGCGGCGCCCCTCGCGGCCCGGGTGGCAGCGTTGTGGGAGGGTGAGTCTGGCTTTGGGGCTTGGGGTTCCAGATCCCTGGCGTAGTGGCACCAAAACCCTTGGGAGGGGCCCCTGGGGGGCCGACCTAGGGTTAGGGTTAGCCCCCAGGAGACCGTCAGGACCAACCGCACACTGTGCGGCGAGCTGAGGTGCGGCCCGAGGTGAAGGCGCTGGGGAGCGGGAGCGTGGGCACCAGCGTTTTGGCACGGGGAGCCTTTGAAGGTCACCGGGGACTCAGAAGGCCCTGCCCTTCTCTCGCCCTCTATGACCCGCGGCGCCCCTAGCGGCCCAGGTGGGGACAGTGCGGCAGGGTGAGTGTGGCTCTGGGGCTCTGAGTCACCAATCCCCAGCATTGCAGAGCCAGGCCGCTTGGGATGTCCCCTCAGGGCCGACCTAGGGTTTTGGTTAGCTGCCAGGAGCCCGGCAGGCCCTCTCCACCAGCTCTGAAGCAAGCGGTGGGGTGGGCCTAGGTGAGGGCGCTGGCGAGCAGGATCCTGGGAGCCAACGTTTTTGCGCGGGGAGCCTTCAAAGGTCAGCGTGTGCTCGGAGGGCCCTGCCCGATCTCTTGCCCTGATTGACCGGCGGGGCCTCTAGTGGCTCGGGTGGCTGAAGGGCAGCAGGGTGAGTGCGGCACATGAGCTCGGGGTCCCCATCCCCAGCGTTGCGACGCCAGGCCCCTTGGGAAGTGCCCCTCGGTGGCCGACCTATGGTTAGGGTTAGCCTCCAGGAGCCCCGCAGGCCCGATACACCGCCTGTGCGTCGAGCGAAGAGTTGGGCCGAGGCGAGGGTGCTGGTGAACATGAGCCTGGGCCCAAGCGTTTTGGTTCGGTGCGCCTTCGAAGGTCGGCAGGGGTTCGGAGGGCCCTGCCAGTTCTCCCACCCTGAATGAATGGCGGCGCCCCTAGCGGCCTGTGTGGGTTGGGGTGGCAGCGTGCATCCGGCGCTGGGGCTTGGGGGCCCCCAATCCCTGGCGTTGCGGCGCCAGGCCCCTTAGGAAGGGACCTTCAGGGGCTGTCCTAGGGTTAGGGTTAGCTCCCAGGAGGCCAGCAGGCCCGAGTCGCTGGCTCTGCAAAGAGCGGAGGTGCGGGCCGAGTTGAGGGTGATGCAGAGCGGGAGCGTGGTCCCCAGCGTTTTGGTGCCCTGGGCCTTCGACTGTTGCCATGGCTCAAAGGGCCTGCCCGTTCTCCTGCCCTGAATAACCAGCGGCGCCCTTAGCAGCTCCCTTGGTGGTGGAGCGGCAGGGTGAGTCCATGCTGCGGCTCGGGGATCCCCAATCCCCAGCGTTGCGGGGCCACTCCTCTTGGGAGGGGCTCCTCGTGGGCGGACCTAGGTTTAGAGTTAGCACCCAGGAGGCCAGCAGGCCCAATCCTCTGGCTGGGCGGCGAGAGGTGGGCGGCCCGAGGTAAAGGCGCTGGCGATCGGGAGCGTGGGCCCCTGCATTTTGGCGCAGGAGGCTTCAAATATCGCCGGTTTCTCCAGGGCCCTGTCCCTTCTCCCGCCCTGAATGACGGGCGGCGCCACTAGGGGCCCGGGTGGCGACGTTGCGGCAGGGTGAGTCTGGCTCTGGGTCTTGGGGTCCCTGATCCCCAGTGTAGCGGCACCAGGACCCTTGGGAGGGGCCCCTGGGTGGCTGACCTAGGGTTAGGGTTAGCCCCCAGGAGGCCGGCAGGTGGGATCCGGCCACTGTCCGGGGAGCGGAGGGCGGGGCCGAGGTGAGGGCGTTGGGGAGCGGGAGCGTGGGCACCAGCGTTTTGGCACGGGGAGCCTTTGAAGGCCACCAGGGGCTCGGAAGGCCCTGCCCCTTCTCTCGCCCTGAATGACCCGCAGTGCTCCTAGCGGCCCCGGTGGCGGCGTTGCGGTAGGGTGAGTGTGGCTCTGGGGCTTGAGGTTCCCGATCCCCGGCGAAGCGGCACCAGGACCCTTGGGAGGGGCCCCTGGGTGGCCGACCTAGGGTTAGGGTTAGCACCCGGGAGGCCGGCAGGCGGGATCCGCCCGCTGTGCATGGAGCGGAGGGGCGGGCCGAGGTGAGGGCGCTGGCGAGCAAGAGCCTGGGCCCAAGCGTTTTGGCACCGGGGGCCTTCGAATGTCTCCGGGGACTCGGCGGGCCCTGCCCATTCTCCTCCCTGAATGACCGGCGGCGCCCCTAGCAGCCCAGGTGGCGGCGGGGCGGCATGGAAGTCCGGGCATAGGGCTCGGGGGTCCCCAGTCCACCGCGTTGCGGCGCCAGGCCCCTTGGGAGGGGCCCCTCGGAGGCTGACCTAGGGTTAGGTTTAGCCCCTAGGATGCCGGCAGGCCCTATTCACCAGCTGTGTGGAGACTGGAGTGGCGGACCGAGGTGAGGGCACTGGTGAGCGGAAGCGTGGGCCCGGGTGTTTTGGCGCGGGGGGCCTTTGAAGGTCACCGTGTCTTGGAGGGCCCTGCCCGTGCTCCCGCCCTGAATGAACGGCACCACCCCAAGCCCCCGGGTGGCGGCTGGGTGGCAGGGTGAGTCCAGTGCTGAGGCTCGGGGGTCCCCAATCCCCAGCGTTGCGGCGCCAGATCCCTTGGGAGGGGCCCCTCGGGGGTCGATCTAGGGTTCCGGTTAGCCCCCAGGAGGCCGGTGGACCTGATCAGCGGCTGTGCGGCACGCGGAGGGTTGGGCCGAGGTGAGGGCGCTGGCGAGACTGAGCGTGAGCCCAGGCGTTTTAGTGCGGGGGGCCTTCGAAGGTCGGTGGGGGCTCAGAGGGACCTGCCCGTTCTCCCGCTCTGAATGACCGGCGGGGCCCCTAGAGGCTCCGGTGCCTGAAGGGCAGCAGGGTGAGTCCGGCACTTGGGTTGGGGTCCCCATTCCCGGCGTTGTGGCGCCAGGCCACTTGGGAAGGGCCCCTCCGTGGCCGACCTACAGTTAGGGTTAGCCCCCAAGAGGCCAGCAGGCCCGATACACCGCCTGTGCGTCGAGCGGAGAGTTGGGCCGAGGTGAGGGTGCTGGTGAACATGAGCCTGGGCCCAAGCGTTTTGGTTCGGGGCGCCTTCGAAGGTCGGCGGGGCTTCGAAGGGCCCTGCCCGTTCTCCCACCCTGAATGAATGGCGGCGCCCCTAGCGGCACGTGTGGGGCGGGGCGGCAGGGTGCATCCAGCGCTGGGGCTTGGGGGTTCCCAATCCCTGGCTTTGCGGCGCCAGGCCCCTTAGGAAGCGACCCTCGGGGCCGTCCTAGGGTTAGGGTTAGCGCCCAGGAGGCCGGCAGGCCGGATCCGCCCGCTGTGCGAGTAGTGGATATGCAGGCCGAGTTGAGGGCGATGGCGAGCGGGAGCGCGGGCCCCAGGGTTTTGGCGTCCTGGGCCTTTGAATGTTGCCATGGCTCGGAGGGCCCTGCCCTTTCTCCTGCCCTGAAGAACCAGCAACGCCCCTAGCGGCTCCGTTGGCGGTGGGGCAGCAGGGTGAATCCCAGGCTGCGGCTCGGGGATCCCCAATCCCCGGCGTTGTGGTGCCAGGCCCCTTGGGAGGGGCTCCTCGTGGGCCGACCCAGGGTTAGAGTTAGCCCCCATAAGGCCGGCAGGCCACATCCTCTGGCTGGGCGGTGAGAGGTGGGCGGGCCGAGGTAAAGGCGCTGGGGTGCGGGATTGTGGGCCCCTGCATTTTGGGGTGGGAGGCTTCAAATGTCGCCGGTTTCTCCAGGGCCCTGTCAGTTCTCCCGCCCTGAATGACCGGCGGCGCCCCTCGCGGCCCGGGTGGCAGCGTTGTGGGAGGGTGAGTCTGGCTTTGGGGCTTGGGGTTCCAGATCCCTGGCGTAGTGGCACCAAAACCCTTGGGAGGGGCCCCTGGGGGGCCGACCTAGGGTTAGGGTTAGCCCCCAGGAGACCGTCAGGACCAACCGCACACTGTGCGGCGAGCTGAGGTGCGGCCCGAGGTGAAGGCGCTGGGGAGCGGGAGCGTGGGCACCAGCGTTTTGGCACGGGGAGCCTTTGAAGGTCACCGGGGACTCAGAAGGCCCTGCCCTTCTCTCGCCCTCTATGACCCGCGGCGCCCCTAGCGGCCCAGGTGGGGACAGTGCGGCAGGGTGAGTGTGGCTCTGGGGCTCTGAGTCACCAATCCCCAGCATTGCAGAGCCAGGCCGCTTGGGATGTCCCCTCAGGGCCGACCTAGGGTTTTGGTTAGCTGCCAGGAGCCCGGCAGGCCCTCTCCACCAGCTCTGAAGCAAGCGGTGGGGTGGGCCTAGGTGAGGGCGCTGGCGAGCAGGATCCTGGGAGCCAACGTTTTTGCGCGGGGAGCCTTCAAAGGTCAGCGTGTGCTCGGAGGGCCCTGCCCGATCTCTTGCCCTGATTGACCGGCGGGGCCTCTAGTGGCTCGGGTGGCTGAAGGGCAGCAGGGTGAGTGCGGCACATGAGCTCGGGGTCCCCATCCCCAGCGTTGCGACGCCAGGCCCCTTGGGAAGTGCCCCTCGGTGGCCGACCTATGGTTAGGGTTAGCCTCCAGGAGCCCCGCAGGCCCGATACACCGCCTGTGCGTCGAGCGAAGAGTTGGGCCGAGGCGAGGGTGCTGGTGAACATGAGCCTGGGCCCAAGCGTTTTGGTTCGGTGCGCCTTCGAAGGTCGGCAGGGGTTCGGAGGGCCCTGCCAGTTCTCCCACCCTGAATGAATGGCGGCGCCCCTAGCGGCCTGTGTGGGTTGGGGTGGCAGCGTGCATCCGGCGCTGGGGCTTGGGGGCCCCCAATCCCTGGCGTTGCGGCGCCAGGCCCCTTAGGAAGGGACCTTCAGGGGCTGTCCTAGGGTTAGGGTTAGCTCCCAGGAGGCCAGCAGGCCCGAGTCGCTGGCTCTGCAAAGAGCGGAGGTGCGGGCCGAGTTGAGGGTGATGCAGAGCGGGAGCGTGGTCCCCAGCGTTTTGGTGCCCTGGGCCTTCGACTGTTGCCATGGCTCAAAGGGCCTGCCCGTTCTCCTGCCCTGAATAACCAGCGGCGCCCTTAGCAGCTCCCTTGGTGGTGGAGCGGTAGGGTGAGTCCATGCTGCGGCTCGGGGATCCCCAATCCCCAGCGTTGCGGGGCCACTCCTCTTGGGAGGGGCTCCTCGTGGGCGGACCTAGGTTTAGAGTTAGCACCCAGGAGGCCAGCAGGCCCAATCCTCTGGCTGGGCGGCGAGAGGTGGGCGGCCCGAGGTAAAGGCGCTGGCGATCGGGAGCGTGGGCCCCTGCATTTTGGCGCAGGAGGCTTCAAATATCGCCGGTTTCTCCAGGGCCCTGTCCCTTCTCCCGCCCTGAATGACGGGCGGCGCCACTAGGGGCCCGGGTGGCGACGTTGCGGCAGGGTGAGTCTGGCTCTGGGTCTTGGGGTCCCTGATCCCCAGTGTAGCGGCACCAGGACCCTTGGGAGGGGCCCCTGGGTGGCTGACCTAGGGTTAGGGTTAGCCCCCAGGAGGCCGGCAGGTGGGATCCGGCCACTGTCCGGGGAGCGGAGGGCGGGGCCGAGGTGAGGGCGTTGGGGAGCGGGAGCGTGGGCACCAGCGTTTTGGCACGGGGAGCCTTTGAAGGCCACCAGGGGCTCGGAAGGCCCTGCCCCTCCTCTCGCCCTGAATGACCCGCAGTGCTCCTAGCGGCCCCGGTGGCGGCGTTGCGGTAGGGTGAGTGTGGCTCTGGGGCTTGAGGTTCCCGATCCCCGGCGAAGCGGCACCAGGACCCTTGGGAGGGGCCCCTGGGTGGCCGACCTAGGGTTAGGGTTAGCACCCGGGAGGCCGGCAGGCGGGATCCGCCCGCTGTGCATGGAGCGGAGGGGCGGGCCGAGGTGAGGGCGCTGGCGAGCAAGAGCCTGGGCCCAAGCGTTTTGGCACCGGGGGCCTTCGAATGTCTCCGGGGACTCGGCGGGCCCTGCCCATTCTCCTCCCTGAATGACCGGCGGCGCCCCTAGCAGCCCAGGTGGCGGCGGGGCGGCATGGAAGTCCGGGCATAGGGCTCGGGGGTCCCCAGTCCACCGCGTTGCGGCGCCAGGCCCCTTGGGAGGGGCCCCTCGGAGGCTGACCTAGGGTTAGGTTTAGCCCCTAGGATGCCGGCAGGCCCTATTCACCAGCTGTGTGGAGACTGGAGTGGCGGACCGAGGTGAGGGCACTGGTGAGCGGAAGCGTGGGCCCGGGTGTTTTGGCGCGGGGGGCCTTTGAAGGTCACCGTGTCTTGGAGGGCCCTGCCCGTGCTCCCGCCCTGAATGAACGGCACCACCCCAAGCCCCCGGGTGGCGGCTGGGTGGCAGGGTGAGTCCAGTGCTGAGGCTCGGGGGTCCCCAATCCCCAGCGTTGCGGCGCCAGATCCCTTGGGAGGGGCCCCTCGGGGGTCGATCTAGGGTTCCGGTTAGCCCCCAGGAGGCCGGTGGACCTGATCAGCGGCTGTGCGGCACGCGGAGGGTTGGGCCGAGGTGAGGGCGCTGGCGAGACTGAGCGTGAGCCCAGGCGTTTTAGTGCGGGGGGCCTTCGAAGGTCGGTGGGGGCTCAGAGGGACCTGCCCGTTCTCCCGCTCTGAATGACCGGCGGGGCCCCTAGAGGCTCCGGTGCCTGAAGGGCAGCAGGGTGAGTCCGGCACTTGGGTTGGGGTCCCCATTCCCGGCGTTGTGGCGCCAGGCCACTTGGGAAGGGCCCCTCCGTGGCCGACCTACAGTTAGGGTTAGCCCCCAAGAGGCCAGCAGGCCCGATACACCGCCTGTGCGTCGAGCGGAGAGTTGGGCCGAGGTGAGGGTGCTGGTGAACATGAGCCTGGGCCCAAGCGTTTTGGTTCGGGGCGCCTTCGAAGGTCGGCGGGGCTTCGAAGGGCCCTGCCCGTTCTCCCACCCTGAATGAATGGCGGCGCCCCTAGCGGCACGTGTGGGGCGGGGCGGCAGGGTGCATCCAGCGCTGGGGCTTGGGGGTTCCCAATCCCTGGCTTTGCGGCGCCAGGCCCCTTAGGAAGCGACCCTCGGGGCCGTCCTAGGGTTAGGGTTAGCGCCCAGGAGGCCGGCAGGCCGGATCCGCCCGCTGTGCGAGTAGTGGATATGCAGGCCGAGTTGAGGGCGATGGCGAGCGGGAGCGCGGGCCCCAGGGTTTTGGCGTCCTGGGCCTTTGAATGTTGCCATGGCTCGGAGGGCCCTGCCCTTTCTCCTGCCCTGAAGAACCAGCAACGCCCCTAGCGGCTCCGTTGGCGGTGGGGCAGCAGGGTGAATCCCAGGCTGCGGCTCGGGGATCCCCAATCCCCGGCGTTGTGGTGCCAGGCCCCTTGGGAGGGGCTCCTCGTGGGCCGACCCAGGGTTAGAGTTAGCCCCCATAAGGCCGGCAGGCCACATCCTCTGGCTGGGCGGTGAGAGGTGGGCGGGCCGAGGTAAAGGCGCTGGGGTGCGGGATTGTGGGCCCCTGCATTTTGGGGTGGGAGGCTTCAAATGTCGCCGGTTTCTCCAGGGCCCTGTCAGTTCTCCCGCCCTGAATGACCGGCGGCGCCCCTCGCGGCCCGGGTGGCAGCGTTGTGGGAGGGTGAGTCTGGCTTTGGGGCTTGGGGTTCCAGATCCCTGGCGTAGTGGCACCAAAACCCTTGGGAGGGGCCCCTGGGGGGCCGACCTAGGGTTAGGGTTAGCCCCCAGGAGACCGTCAGGACCAACCGCACACTGTGCGGCGAGCTGAGGTGCGGCCCGAGGTGAAGGCGCTGGGGAGCGGGAGCGTGGGCACCAGCGTTTTGGCACGGGGAGCCTTTGAAGGTCACCGGGGACTCAGAAGGCCCTGCCCTTCTCTCGCCCTCTATGACCCGCGGCGCCCCTAGCGGCCCAGGTGGGGACAGTGCGGCAGGGTGAGTGTGGCTCTGGGGCTCTGAGTCACCAATCCCCAGCATTGCAGAGCCAGGCCGCTTGGGATGTCCCCTCAGGGCCGACCTAGGGTTTTGGTTAGCTGCCAGGAGCCCGGCAGGCCCTCTCCACCAGCTCTGAAGCAAGCGGTGGGGTGGGCCTAGGTGAGGGCGCTGGCGAGCAGGATCCTGGGAGCCAACGTTTTTGCGCGGGGAGCCTTCAAAGGTCAGCGTGTGCTCGGAGGGCCCTGCCCGATCTCTTGCCCTGATTGACCGGCGGGGCCTCTAGTGGCTCGGGTGGCTGAAGGGCAGCAGGGTGAGTGCGGCACATGAGCTCGGGGTCCCCATCCCCAGCGTTGCGACGCCAGGCCCCTTGGGAAGTGCCCCTCGGTGGCCGACCTATGGTTAGGGTTAGCCTCCAGGAGCCCCGCAGGCCCGATACACCGCCTGTGCGTCGAGCGAAGAGTTGGGCCGAGGCGAGGGTGCTGGTGAACATGAGCCTGGGCCCAAGCGTTTTGGTTCGGTGCGCCTTCGAAGGTCGGCAGGGGTTCGGAGGGCCCTGCCAGTTCTCCCACCCTGAATGAATGGCGGCGCCCCTAGCGGCCTGTGTGGGTTGGGGTGGCAGCGTGCATCCGGCGCTGGGGCTTGGGGGCCCCCAATCCCTGGCGTTGCGGCGCCAGGCCCCTTAGGAAGGGACCTTCAGGGGCTGTCCTAGGGTTAGGGTTAGCTCCCAGGAGGCCAGCAGGCCCGAGTCGCTGGCTCTGCAAAGAGCGGAGGTGCGGGCCGAGTTGAGGGTGATGCAGAGCGGGAGCGTGGTCCCCAGCGTTTTGGTGCCCTGGGCCTTCGACTGTTGCCATGGCTCAAAGGGCCTGCCCGTTCTCCTGCCCTGAATAACCAGCGGCGCCCTTAGCAGCTCCCTTGGTGGTGGAGCGGCAGGGTGAGTCCATGCTGCGGCTCGGGGATCCCCAATCCCCAGCGTTGCGGGGCCACTCCTCTTGGGAGGGGCTCCTCGTGGGCGGACCTAGGTTTAGAGTTAGCACCCAGGAGGCCAGCAGGCCCAATCCTCTGGCTGGGCGGCGAGAGGTGGGCGGCCCGAGGTAAAGGCGCTGGCGATCGGGAGCCTGGGCCCCTGCATTTTGGCGCAGGAGGCTTCAAATATCGCCGGTTTCTCCAGGGCCCTGTCCCTTCTCCCGCCCTGAATGACGGGCGGCGCCACTAGGGGCCCGGGTGGCGACGTTGCGGCAGGGTGAGTCTGGCTCTGGGTCTTGGGGTCCCTGATCCCCAGTGTAGCGGCACCAGGACCCTTGGGAGGGGCCCCTGGGTGGCTGACCTAGGGTTAGGGTTAGCCCCCAGGAGGCCGGCAGGTGGGATCCGGCCACTGTCCGGGGAGCGGAGGGCGGGGCCGAGGTGAGGGCGTTGGGGAGCGGGAGCGTGGGCACCAGCGTTTTGGCACGGGGAGCCTTTGAAGGCCACCAGGGGCTCGGAAGGCCCTGCCCCTTCTCTCGCCCTGAATGACCCGCAGTGCTCCTAGCGGCCCCGGTGGCGGCGTTGCGGTAGGGTGAGTGTGGCTCTGGGGCTTGAGGTTCCCGATCCCCGGCGAAGCGGCACCAGGACCCTTGGGAGGGGCCCCTGGGTGGCCGACCTAGGGTTAGGGTTAGCACCCGGGAGGCCGGCAGGCGGGATCCGCCCGCTGTGCATGGAGCGGAGGGGCGGGCCGAGGTGAGGGCGCTGGCGAGCAAGAGCCTGGGCCCAAGCGTTTTGGCACCGGGGGCCTTCGAATGTCTCCGGGGACTCGGCGGGCCCTGCCCATTCTCCTCCCTGAATGACCGGCGGCGCCCCTAGCAGCCCAGGTGGCGGCGGGGCGGCATGGAAGTCCGGGCATAGGGCTCGGGGGTCCCCAGTCCACCGCGTTGCGGCGCCAGGCCCCTTGGGAGGGGCCCCTCGGAGGCTGACCTAGGGTTAGGTTTAGCCCCTAGGATGCCGGCAGGCCCTATTCACCAGCTGTGTGGAGACTGGAGTGGCGGACCGAGGTGAGGGCACTGGTGAGCGGAAGCGTGGGCCCGGGTGTTTTGGCGCGGGGGGCCTTTGAAGGTCACCGTGTCTTGGAGGGCCCTGCCCGTGCTCCCGCCCTGAATGAACGGCACCACCCCAAGCCCCCGGGTGGCGGCTGGGTGGCAGGGTGAGTCCAGTGCTGAGGCTCGGGGGTCCCCAATCCCCAGCGTTGCGGCGCCAGATCCCTTGGGAGGGGCCCCTCGGGGGTCGATCTAGGGTTCCGGTTAGCCCCCAGGAGGCCGGTGGACCTGATCAGCGGCTGTGCGGCACGCGGAGGGTTGGGCCGAGGTGAGGGCGCTGGCGAGACTGAGCGTGAGCCCAGGCGTTTTAGTGCGGGGGGCCTTCGAAGGTCGGTGGGGGCTCAGAGGGACCTGCCCGTTCTCCCGCTCTGAATGACCGGCGGGGCCCCTAGAGGCTCCGGTGCCTGAAGGGCAGCAGGGTGAGTCCGGCACTTGGGTTGGGGTCCCCATTCCCGGCGTTGTGGCGCCAGGCCACTTGGGAAGGGCCCCTCCGTGGCCGACCTACAGTTAGGGTTAGCCCCCAAGAGGCCAGCAGGCCCGATACACCGCCTGTGCGTCGAGCGGAGAGTTGGGCCGAGGTGAGGGTGCTGGTGAACATGAGCCTGGGCCCAAGCGTTTTGGTTCGGGGCGCCTTCGAAGGTCGGCGGGGCTTCGAAGGGCCCTGCCCGTTCTCCCACCCTGAATGAATGGCGGCGCCCCTAGCGGCACGTGTGGGGCGGGGCGGCAGGGTGCATCCAGCGCTGGGGCTTGGGGGTTCCCAATCCCTGGCTTTGCGGCGCCAGGCCCCTTAGGAAGCGACCCTCGGGGCCGTCCTAGGGTTAGGGTTAGCGCCCAGGAGGCCGGCAGGCCGGATCCGCCCGCTGTGCGAGTAGTGGATATGCAGGCCGAGTTGAGGGCGATGGCGAGCGGGAGCGCGGGCCCCAGGGTTTTGGCGTCCTGGGCCTTTGAATGTTGCCATGGCTCGGAGGGCCCTGCCCTTTCTCCTGCCCTGAAGAACCAGCAACGCCCCTAGCGGCTCCGTTGGCGGTGGGGCAGCAGGGTGAATCCCAGGCTGCGGCTCGGGGATCCCCAATCCCCGGCGTTGTGGTGCCAGGCCCCTTGGGAGGGGCTCCTCGTGGGCCGACCCAGGGTTAGAGTTAGCCCCCATAAGGCCGGCAGGCCACATCCTCTGGCTGGGCGGTGAGAGGTGGGCGGGCCGAGGTAAAGGCGCTGGGGTGCGGGATTGTGGGCCCCTGCATTTTGGGGTGGGAGGCTTCAAATGTCGCCGGTTTCTCCAGGGCCCTGTCAGTTCTCCCGCCCTGAATGACCGGCGGCGCCCCTCGCGGCCCGGGTGGCAGCGTTGTGGGAGGGTGAGTCTGGCTTTGGGGCTTGGGGTTCCAGATCCCTGGCGTAGTGGCACCAAAACCCTTGGGAGGGGCCCCTGGGGGGCCGACCTAGGGTTAGGGTTAGCCCCCAGGAGACCGTCAGGACCAACCGCACACTGTGCGGCGAGCTGAGGTGCGGCCCGAGGTGAAGGCGCTGGGGAGCGGGAGCGTGGGCACCAGCGTTTTGGCACGGGGAGCCTTTGAAGGTCACCGGGGACTCAGAAGGCCCTGCCCTTCTCTCGCCCTCTATGACCCGCGGCGCCCCTAGCGGCCCAGGTGGGGACAGTGCGGCAGGGTGAGTGTGGCTCTGGGGCTCTGAGTCACCAATCCCCAGCATTGCAGAGCCAGGCCGCTTGGGATGTCCCCTCAGGGCCGACCTAGGGTTTTGGTTAGCTGCCAGGAGCCCGGCAGGCCCTCTCCACCAGCTCTGAAGCAAGCGGTGGGGTGGGCCTAGGTGAGGGCGCTGGCGAGCAGGATCCTGGGAGCCAACGTTTTTGCGCGGGGAGCCTTCAAAGGTCAGCGTGTGCTCGGAGGGCCCTGCCCGATCTCTTGCCCTGATTGACCGGCGGGGCCTCTAGTGGCTCGGGTGGCTGAAGGGCAGCAGGGTGAGTGCGGCACATGAGCTCGGGGTCCCCATCCCCAGCGTTGCGACGCCAGGCCCCTTGGGAAGTGCCCCTCGGTGGCCGACCTATGGTTAGGGTTAGCCTCCAGGAGCCCCGCAGGCCCGATACACCGCCTGTGCGTCGAGCGAAGAGTTGGGCCGAGGCGAGGGTGCTGGTGAACATGAGCCTGGGCCCAAGCGTTTTGGTTCGGTGCGCCTTCGAAGGTCGGCAGGGGTTCGGAGGGCCCTGCCAGTTCTCCCACCCTGAATGAATGGCGGCGCCCCTAGCGGCCTGTGTGGGTTGGGGTGGCAGCGTGCATCCGGCGCTGGGGCTTGGGGGCCCCCAATCCCTGGCGTTGCGGCGCCAGGCCCCTTAGGAAGGGACCTTCAGGGGCTGTCCTAGGGTTAGGGTTAGCTCCCAGGAGGCCAGCAGGCCCGAGTCGCTGGCTCTGCAAAGAGCGGAGGTGCGGGCCGAGTTGAGGGTGATGCAGAGCGGGAGCGTGGTCCCCAGCGTTTTGGTGCCCTGGGCCTTCGACTGTTGCCATGGCTCAAAGGGCCTGCCCGTTCTCCTGCCCTGAATAACCAGCGGCGCCCTTAGCAGCTCCCTTGGTGGTGGAGCGGCAGGGTGAGTCCATGCTGCGGCTCGGGGATCCCCAATCCCCAGCGTTGCGGGGCCACTCCTCTTGGGAGGGGCTCCTCGTGGGCGGACCTAGGTTTAGAGTTAGCACCCAGGAGGCCAGCAGGCCCAATCCTCTGGCTGGGCGGCGAGAGGTGGGCGGCCCGAGGTAAAGGCGCTGGCGATCGGGAGCCTGGGCCCCTGCATTTTGGCGCAGGAGGCTTCAAATATCGCCGGTTTCTCCAGGGCCCTGTCCCTTCTCCCGCCCTGAATGACGGGCGGCGCCACTAGGGGCCCGGGTGGCGACGTTGCGGCAGGGTGAGTCTGGCTCTGGGTCTTGGGGTCCCTGATCCCCAGTGTAGCGGCACCAGGACCCTTGGGAGGGGCCCCTGGGTGGCTGACCTAGGGTTAGGGTTAGCCCCCAGGAGGCCGGCAGGTGGGATCCGGCCACTGTCCGGGGAGCGGAGGGCGGGGCCGAGGTGAGGGCGTTGGGGAGCGGGAGCGTGGGCACCAGCGTTTTGGCACGGGGAGCCTTTGAAGGCCACCAGGGGCTCGGAAGGCCCTGCCCCTTCTCTCGCCCTGAATGACCCGCAGTGCTCCTAGCGGCCCCGGTGGCGGCGTTGCGGTAGGGTGAGTGTGGCTCTGGGGCTTGAGGTTCCCGATCCCCGGCGAAGCGGCACCAGGACCCTTGGGAGGGGCCCCTGGGTGGCCGACCTAGGGTTAGGGTTAGCACCCGGGAGGCCGGCAGGCGGGATCCGCCCGCTGTGCATGGAGCGGAGGGGCGGGCCGAGGTGAGGGCGCTGGCGAGCAAGAGCCTGGGCCCAAGCGTTTTGGCACCGGGGGCCTTCGAATGTCTCCGGGGACTCGGCGGGCCCTGCCCATTCTCCTCCCTGAATGACCGGCGGCGCCCCTAGCAGCCCAGGTGGCGGCGGGGCGGCATGGAAGTCCGGGCATAGGGCTCGGGGGTCCCCAGTCCACCGCGTTGCGGCGCCAGGCCCCTTGGGAGGGGCCCCTCGGAGGCTGACCTAGGGTTAGGTTTAGCCCCTAGGATGCCGGCAGGCCCTATTCACCAGCTGTGTGGAGACTGGAGTGGCGGACCGAGGTGAGGGCACTGGTGAGCGGAAGCGTGGGCCCGGGTGTTTTGGCGCGGGGGGCCTTTGAAGGTCACCGTGTCTTGGAGGGCCCTGCCCGTGCTCCCGCCCTGAATGAACGGCACCACCCCAAGCCCCCGGGTGGCGGCTGGGTGGCAGGGTGAGTCCAGTGCTGAGGCTCGGGGGTCCCCAATCCCCAGCGTTGCGGCGCCAGATCCCTTGGGAGGGGCCCCTCGGGGGTCGATCTAGGGTTCCGGTTAGCCCCCAGGAGGCCGGTGGACCTGATCAGCGGCTGTGCGGCACGCGGAGGGTTGGGCCGAGGTGAGGGCGCTGGCGAGACTGAGCGTGAGCCCAGGCGTTTTAGTGCGGGGGGCCTTCGAAGGTCGGTGGGGGCTCAGAGGGACCTGCCCGTTCTCCCGCTCTGAATGACCGGCGGGGCCCCTAGAGGCTCCGGTGCCTGAAGGGCAGCAGGGTGAGTCCGGCACTTGGGTTGGGGTCCCCATTCCCGGCGTTGTGGCGCCAGGCCACTTGGGAAGGGCCCCTCCGTGGCCGACCTACAGTTAGGGTTAGCCCCCAAGAGGCCAGCAGGCCCGATACACCGCCTGTGCGTCGAGCGGAGAGTTGGGCCGAGGTGAGGGTGCTGGTGAACATGAGCCTGGGCCCAAGCGTTTTGGTTCGGGGCGCCTTCGAAGGTCGGCGGGGCTTCGAAGGGCCCTGCCCGTTCTCCCACCCTGAATGAATGGCGGCGCCCCTAGCGGCACGTGTGGGGCGGGGCGGCAGGGTGCATCCAGCGCTGGGGCTTGGGGGTTCCCAATCCCTGGCGTTGCGGCGCCAGGCCCCTTAGGAAGCGACCCTCGGGGCCGTCCTAGGGTTAGGGTTAGCGCCCAGGAGGCCGGCAGGCCGGATCCGCCCGCTGTGCGAGTAGTGGATATGCAGGCCGAGTTGAGGGCGATGGCGAGCGGGAGCGCGGGCCCCAGGGTTTTGGCGTCCTGGGCCTTTGAATGTTGCCATGGCTCGGAGGGCCCTGCCCTTTCTCCTGCCCTGAAGAACCAGCAACGCCCCTAGCGGCTCCGTTGGCGGTGGGGCAGCAGGGTGAATCCCAGGCTGCGGCTCGGGGATCCCCAATCCCCGGCGTTGTGGTGCCAGGCCCCTTGGGAGGGGCTCCTCGTGGGCCGACCCAGGGTTAGAGTTAGCCCCCATAAGGCCGGCAGGCCACATCCTCTGGCTGGGCGGTGAGAGGTGGGCGGGCCGAGGTAAAGGCGCTGGGGTGCGGGATTGTGGGCCCCTGCATTTTGGGGTGGGAGGCTTCAAATGTCGCCGGTTTCTCCAGGGCCCTGTCAGTTCTCCCGCCCTGAATGACCGGCGGCGCCCCTCGCGGCCCGGGTGGCAGCGTTGTGGGAGGGTGAGTCTGGCTTTGGGGCTTGGGGTTCCAGATCCCTGGCGTAGTGGCACCAAAACCCTTGGGAGGGGCCCCTGGGGGGCCGACCTAGGGTTAGGGTTAGCCCCCAGGAGACCGTCAGGACCAACCGCACACTGTGCGGCGAGCTGAGGTGCGGCCCGAGGTGAAGGCGCTGGGGAGCGGGAGCGTGGGCACCAGCGTTTTGGCACGGGGAGCCTTTGAAGGTCACCGGGGACTCAGAAGGCCCTGCCCTTCTCTCGCCCTCTATGACCCGCGGCGCCCCTAGCGGCCCAGGTGGGGACAGTGCGGCAGGGTGAGTGTGGCTCTGGGGCTCTGAGTCACCAATCCCCAGCATTGCAGAGCCAGGCCGCTTGGGATGTCCCCTCAGGGCCGACCTAGGGTTTTGGTTAGCTGCCAGGAGCCCGGCAGGCCCTCTCCACCAGCTCTGAAGCAAGCGGTGGGGTGGGCCTAGGTGAGGGCGCTGGCGAGCAGGATCCTGGGAGCCAACGTTTTTGCGCGGGGAGCCTTCAAAGGTCAGCGTGTGCTCGGAGGGCCCTGCCCGATCTCTTGCCCTGATTGACCGGCGGGGCCTCTAGTGGCTCGGGTGGCTGAAGGGCAGCAGGGTGAGTGCGGCACATGAGCTCGGGGTCCCCATCCCCAGCGTTGCGACGCCAGGCCCCTTGGGAAGTGCCCCTCGGTGGCCGACCTATGGTTAGGGTTAGCCTCCAGGAGCCCCGCAGGCCCGATACACCGCCTGTGCGTCGAGCGAAGAGTTGGGCCGAGGCGAGGGTGCTGGTGAACATGAGCCTGGGCCCAAGCGTTTTGGTTCGGTGCGCCTTCGAAGGTCGGCAGGGGTTCGGAGGGCCCTGCCAGTTCTCCCACCCTGAATGAATGGCGGCGCCCCTAGCGGCCTGTGTGGGTTGGGGTGGCAGCGTGCATCCGGCGCTGGGGCTTGGGGGCCCCCAATCCCTGGCGTTGCGGCGCCAGGCCCCTTAGGAAGGGACCTTCAGGGGCTGTCCTAGGGTTAGGGTTAGCTCCCAGGAGGCCAGCAGGCCCGAGTCGCTGGCTCTGCAAAGAGCGGAGGTGCGGGCCGAGTTGAGGGTGATGCAGAGCGGGAGCGTGGTCCCCAGCGTTTTGGTGCCCTGGGCCTTCGACTGTTGCCATGGCTCAAAGGGCCTGCCCGTTCTCCTGCCCTGAATAACCAGCGGCGCCCTTAGCAGCTCCCTTGGTGGTGGAGCGGCAGGGTGAGTCCATGCTGCGGCTCGGGGATCCCCAATCCCCAGCGTTGCGGGGCCACTCCTCTTGGGAGGGGCTCCTCGTGGGCGGACCTAGGTTTAGAGTTAGCACCCAGGAGGCCAGCAGGCCCAATCCTCTGGCTGGGCGGCGAGAGGTGGGCGGCCCGAGGTAAAGGCGCTGGCGATCGGGAGCGTGGGCCCCTGCATTTTGGCGCAGGAGGCTTCAAATATCGCCGGTTTCTCCAGGGCCCTGTCCCTTCTCCCGCCCTGAATGACGGGCGGCGCCACTAGGGGCCCGGGTGGCGACGTTGCGGCAGGGTGAGTCTGGCTCTGGGTCTTGGGGTCCCTGATCCCCAGTGTAGCGGCACCAGGACCCTTGGGAGGGGCCCCTGGGTGGCTGACCTAGGGTTAGGGTTAGCCCCCAGGAGGCCGGCAGGTGGGATCCGGCCACTGTCCGGGGAGCGGAGGGCGGGGCCGAGGTGAGGGCGTTGGGGAGCGGGAGCGTGGGCACCAGCGTTTTGGCACGGGGAGCCTTTGAAGGCCACCAGGGGCTCGGAAGGCCCTGCCCCTTCTCTCGCCCTGAATGACCCGCAGTGCTCCTAGCGGCCCCGGTGGCGGCGTTGCGGTAGGGTGAGTGTGGCTCTGGGGCTTGAGGTTCCCGATCCCCGGCGAAGCGGCACCAGGACCCTTGGGAGGGGCCCCTGGGTGGCCGACCTAGGGTTAGGGTTAGCACCCGGGAGGCCGGCAGGCGGGATCCGCCCGCTGTGCATGGAGCGGAGGGGCGGGCCGAGGTGAGGGCGCTGGCGAGCAAGAGCCTGGGCCCAAGCGTTTTGGCACCGGGGGCCTTCGAATGTCTCCGGGGACTCGGCGGGCCCTGCCCATTCTCCTCCCTGAATGACCGGCGGCGCCCCTAGCAGCCCAGGTGGCGGCGGGGCGGCATGGAAGTCCGGGCATAGGGCTCGGGGGTCCCCAGTCCACCGCGTTGCGGCGCCAGGCCCCTTGGGAGGGGCCCCTCGGAGGCTGACCTAGGGTTAGGTTTAGCCCCTAGGATGCCGGCAGGCCCTATTCACCAGCTGTGTGGAGACTGGAGTGGCGGACCGAGGTGAGGGCACTGGTGAGCGGAAGCGTGGGCCCGGGTGTTTTGGCGCGGGGGGCCTTTGAAGGTCACCGTGTCTTGGAGGGCCCTGCCCGTGCTCCCGCCCTGAATGAACGGCACCACCCCAAGCCCCCGGGTGGCGGCTGGGTGGCAGGGTGAGTCCAGTGCTGAGGCTCGGGGGTCCCCAATCCCCAGCGTTGCGGCGCCAGATCCCTTGGGAGGGGCCCCTCGGGGGTCGATCTAGGGTTCCGGTTAGCCCCCAGGAGGCCGGTGGACCTGATCAGCGGCTGTGCGGCACGCGGAGGGTTGGGCCGAGGTGAGGGCGCTGGCGAGACTGAGCGTGAGCCCAGGCGTTTTAGTGCGGGGGGCCTTCGAAGGTCGGTGGGGGCTCAGAGGGACCTGCCCGTTCTCCCGCTCTGAATGACCGGCGGGGCCCCTAGAGGCTCCGGTGCCTGAAGGGCAGCAGGGTGAGTCCGGCACTTGGGTTGGGGTCCCCATTCCCGGCGTTGTGGCGCCAGGCCACTTGGGAAGGGCCCCTCCGTGGCCGACCTACAGTTAGGGTTAGCCCCCAAGAGGCCAGCAGGCCCGATACACCGCCTGTGCGTCGAGCGGAGAGTTGGGCCGAGGTGAGGGTGCTGGTGAACATGAGCCTGGGCCCAAGCGTTTTGGTTCGGGGCGCCTTCGAAGGTCGGCGGGGCTTCGAAGGGCCCTGCCCGTTCTCCCACCCTGAATGAATGGCGGCGCCCCTAGCGGCACGTGTGGGGCGGGGCGGCAGGGTGCATCCAGCGCTGGGGCTTGGGGGTTCCCAATCCCTGGCGTTGCGGCGCCAGGCCCCTTAGGAAGCGACCCTCGGGGCCGTCCTAGGGTTAGGGTTAGCGCCCAGGAGGCCGGCAGGCCGGATCCGCCCGCTGTGCGAGTAGTGGATATGCAGGCCGAGTTGAGGGCGATGGCGAGCGGGAGCGCGGGCCCCAGGGTTTTGGCGTCCTGGGCCTTTGAATGTTGCCATGGCTCGGAGGGCCCTGCCCTTTCTCCTGCCCTGAAGAACCAGCAACGCCCCTAGCGGCTCCGTTGGCGGTGGGGCAGCAGGGTGAATCCCAGGCTGCGGCTCGGGGATCCCCAATCCCCGGCGTTGTGGTGCCAGGCCCCTTGGGAGGGGCTCCTCGTGGGCCGACCCAGGGTTAGAGTTAGCCCCCATAAGGCCGGCAGGCCAGATCCTCTGGCTGGGCGGTGAGAGGTGGGCGGGCCGAGGTAAAGGCGCTGGGGTGCGGGATTGTGGGCCCCTGCATTTTGGGGTGGGAGGCTTCAAATGTCGCCGGTTTCTCCAGGGCCCTGTCAGTTCTCCCACCCTGAATGACCGGCGGCGCCCCTCGCGGCCCGGGTGGCAGCGTTGTGGGAGGGTGAGTCTGGCTTTGGGGCTTGGGGTTCCAGATCCCTGGCGTAGTGGCACCAAAACCCTTGGGAGGGGCCCCTGGGGGGCCGACCTAGGGTTAGGGTTAGCCCCCAGGAGACCGTCAGGACCAACCGCACACTGTGCGGCGAGCTGAGGTGCGGCCCGAGGTGAAGGCGCTGGGGAGCGGGAGCGTGGGCACCAGCGTTTTGGCACGGGGAGCCTTTGAAGGTCACCGGGGACTCAGAAGGCCCTGCCCTTCTCTCGCCCTCTATGACCCGCGGCGCCCCTAGCGGCCCAGGTGGGGACAGTGCGGCAGGGTGAGTGTGGCTCTGGGGCTCTGAGTCACCAATCCCCAGCATTGCAGAGCCAGGCCGCTTGGGATGTCCCCTCAGGGCCGACCTAGGGTTTTGGTTAGCTGCCAGGAGCCCGGCAGGCCCTCTCCACCAGCTCTGAAGCAAGCGGTGGGGTGGGCCTAGGTGAGGGCGCTGGCGAGCAGGATCCTGGGAGCCAACGTTTTTGCGCGGGGAGCCTTCAAAGGTCAGCGTGTGCTCGGAGGGCCCTGCCCGATCTCTTGCCCTGATTGACCGGCGGGGCCTCTAGTGGCTCGGGTGGCTGAAGGGCAGCAGGGTGAGTGCGGCACATGAGCTCGGGGTCCCCATCCCCAGCGTTGCGACGCCAGGCCCCTTGGGAAGTGCCCCTCGGTGGCCGACCTATGGTTAGGGTTAGCCTCCAGGAGCCCCGCAGGCCCGATACACCGCCTGTGCGTCGAGCGAAGAGTTGGGCCGAGGCGAGGGTGCTGGTGAACATGAGCCTGGGCCCAAGCGTTTTGGTTCGGTGCGCCTTCGAAGGTCGGCAGGGGTTCGGAGGGCCCTGCCAGTTCTCCCACCCTGAATGAATGGCGGCGCCCCTAGCGGCCTGTGTGGGTTGGGGTGGCAGCGTGCATCCGGCGCTGGGGCTTGGGGGCCCCCAATCCCTGGCGTTGCGGCGCCAGGCCCCTTAGGAAGGGACCTTCAGGGGCTGTCCTAGGGTTAGGGTTAGCTCCCAGGAGGCCAGCAGGCCCGAGTCGCTGGCTCTGCAAAGAGCGGAGGTGCGGGCCGAGTTGAGGGTGATGCAGAGCGGGAGCGTGGTCCCCAGCGTTTTGGTGCCCTGGGCCTTCGACTGTTGCCATGGCTCAAAGGGCCTGCCCGTTCTCCTGCCCTGAATAACCAGCGGCGCCCTTAGCAGCTCCCTTGGTGGTGGAGCGGCAGGGTGAGTCCATGCTGCGGCTCGGGGATCCCCAATCCCCAGCGTTGCGGGGCCACTCCTCTTGGGAGGGGCTCCTCGTGGGCGGACCTAGGTTTAGAGTTAGCACCCAGGAGGCCAGCAGGCCCAATCCTCTGGCTGGGCGGCGAGAGGTGGGCGGCCCGAGGTAAAGGCGCTGGCGATCGGGAGCGTGGGCCCCTGCATTTTGGCGCAGGAGGCTTCAAATATCGCCGGTTTCTCCAGGGCCCTGTCCCTTCTCCCGCCCTGAATGACGGGCGGCGCCACTAGGGGCCCGGGTGGCGACGTTGCGGCAGGGTGAGTCTGGCTCTGGGTCTTGGGGTCCCTGATCCCCAGTGTAGCGGCACCAGGACCCTTGGGAGGGGCCCCTGGGTGGCTGACCTAGGGTTAGGGTTAGCCCCCAGGAGGCCGGCAGGTGGGATCCGGCCACTGTCCGGGGAGCGGAGGGCGGGGCCGAGGTGAGGGCGTTGGGGAGCGGGAGCGTGGGCACCAGCGTTTTGGCATGGGGAGCCTTTGAAGGCCACCAGGGGCTCGGAAGGCCCTGCCCCTTCTCTCGCCCTGAATGACCCGCAGTGCTCCTAGCGGCCCCGGTGGCGGCGTTGCGGTAGGGTGAGTGTGGCTCTGGGGCTTGAGGTTCCCGATCCCCGGCGAAGCGGCACCAGGACCCTTGGGAGGGGCCCCTGGGTGGCCGACCTAGGGTTAGGGTTAGCACCCGGGAGGCCGGCAGGCGGGATCCGCCCGCTGTGCATGGAGCGGAGGGGCGGGCCGAGGTGAGGGCGCTGGCGAGCAAGAGCCTGGGCCCAAGCGTTTTGGCACCGGGGGCCTTCGAATGTCTCCGGGGACTCGGCGGGCCCTGCCCATTCTCCTCCCTGAATGACCGGCGGCGCCCCTAGCAGCCCAGGTGGCGGCGGGGCGGCATGGAAGTCCGGGCATAGGGCTCGGGGGTCCCCAGTCCACCGCGTTGCGGCGCCAGGCCCCTTGGGAGGGGCCCCTCGGAGGCTGACCTAGGGTTAGGTTTAGCCCCTAGGATGCCGGCAGGCCCTATTCACCAGCTGTGTGGAGACTGGAGTGGCGGACCGAGGTGAGGGCACTGGTGAGCGGAAGCGTGGGCCCGGGTGTTTTGGCGCGGGGGGCCTTTGAAGGTCACCATGTCTTGGAGGGCCCTGCCCGTGCTCCCGCCCTGAATGAACGGCACCACCCCAAGCCCCCGGGTGGCGGCTGGGTGGCAGGGTGAGTCCAGTGCTGAGGCTCGGGGGTCCCCAATCCCCAGCGTTGCGGCGCCAGATCCCTTGGGAGGGGCCCCTCGGGGGTCGATCTAGGGTTCCGGTTAGCCCCCAGGAGGCCGGTGGACCTGATCAGCGGCTGTGCGGCACGCGGAGGGTTGGGCCGAGGTGAGGGCGCTGGCGAGACTGAGCGTGAGCCCAGGCGTTTTAGTGCGGGGGGCCTTCGAAGGTCGGTGGGGGCTCAGAGGGACCTGCCCGTTCTCCCGCTCTGAATGACCGGCGGGGCCCCTAGAGGCTCCGGTGCCTGAAGGGCAGCAGGGTGAGTCCGGCACTTGGGTTGGGGTCCCCATTCCCGGCGTTGTGGCGCCAGGCCACTTGGGAAGGGCCCCTCCGTGGCCGACCTACAGTTAGGGTTAGCCCCCAAGAGGCCAGCAGGCCCGATACACCGCCTGTGCGTCGAGCGGAGAGTTGGGCCGAGGTGAGGGTGCTGGTGAACATGAGCCTGGGCCCAAGCGTTTTGGTTCGGGGCGCCTTCGAAGGTCGGCGGGGCTTCGAAGGGCCCTGCCCGTTCTCCCACCCTGAATGAATGGCGGCGCCCCTAGCGGCACGTGTGGGGCGGGGCGGCAGGGTGCATCCAGCGCTGGGGCTTGGGGGTTCCCAATCCCTGGCGTTGCGGCGCCAGGCCCCTTAGGAAGCGACCCTCGGGGCCGTCCTAGGGTTAGGGTTAGCGCCCAGGAGGCCGGCAGGCCGGATCCGCCCGCTGTGCGAGTAGTGGATATGCAGGCCGAGTTGAGGGCGATGGCGAGCGGGAGCGCGGGCCCCAGGGTTTTGGCGTCCTGGGCCTTTGAATGTTGCCATGGCTCGGAGGGCCCTGCCCTTTCTCCTGCCCTGAAGAACCAGCAACGCCCCTAGCGGCTCCGTTGGCGGTGGGGCAGCAGGGTGAATCCCAGGCTGCGGCTCGGGGATCCCCAATCCCCGGCGTTGTGGTGCCAGGCCCCTTGGGAGGGGCTCCTCGTGGGCCGACCCAGGGTTAGAGTTAGCCCCCATAAGGCCGGCAGGCCACATCCTCTGGCTGGGCGGTGAGAGGTGGGCGGGCCGAGGTAAAGGCGCTGGGGTGCGGGATTGTGGGCCCCTGCATTTTGGGGTGGGAGGCTTCAAATGTCGCCGGTTTCTCCAGGGCCCTGTCAGTTCTCCCGCCCTGAATGACCGGCGGCGCCCCTCGCGGCCCGGGTGGCAGCGTTGTGGGAGGGTGAGTCTGGCTTTGGGGCTTGGGGTTCCAGATCCCTGGCGTAGTGGCACCAAAACCCTTGGGAGGGGCCCCTGGGGGGCCGACCTAGGGTTAGGGTTAGCCCCCAGGAGACCGTCAGGACCAACCGCACACTGTGCGGCGAGCTGAGGTGCGGCCCGAGGTGAAGGCGCTGGGGAGCGGGAGCGTGGGCACCAGCGTTTTGGCACGGGGAGCCTTTGAAGGTCACCGGGGACTCAGAAGGCCCTGCCCTTCTCTCGCCCTCTATGACCCGCGGCGCCCCTAGCGGCCCAGGTGGGGACAGTGCGGCAGGGTGAGTGTGGCTCTGGGGCTCTGAGTCACCAATCCCCAGCATTGCAGAGCCAGGCCGCTTGGGATGTCCCCTCAGGGCCGACCTAGGGTTTTGGTTAGCTGCCAGGAGCCCGGCAGGCCCTCTCCACCAGCTCTGAAGCAAGCGGTGGGGTGGGCCTAGGTGAGGGCGCTGGCGAGCAGGATCCTGGGAGCCAACGTTTTTGCGCGGGGAGCCTTCAAAGGTCAGCGTGTGCTCGGAGGGCCCTGCCCGATCTCTTGCCCTGATTGACCGGCGGGGCCTCTAGTGGCTCGGGTGGCTGAAGGGCAGCAGGGTGAGTGCGGCACATGAGCTCGGGGTCCCCATCCCCAGCGTTGCGACGCCAGGCCCCTTGGGAAGTGCCCCTCGGTGGCCGACCTATGGTTAGGGTTAGCCTCCAGGAGCCCCGCAGGCCCGATACACCGCCTGTGCGTCGAGCGAAGAGTTGGGCCGAGGCGAGGGTGCTGGTGAACATGAGCCTGGGCCCAAGCGTTTTGGTTCGGTGCGCCTTCGAAGGTCGGCAGGGGTTCGGAGGGCCCTGCCAGTTCTCCCACCCTGAATGAATGGCGGCGCCCCTAGCGGCCTGTGTGGGTTGGGGTGGCAGCGTGCATCCGGCGCTGGGGCTTGGGGGCCCCCAATCCCTGGCGTTGCGGCGCCAGGCCCCTTAGGAAGGGACCTTCAGGGGCTGTCCTAGGGTTAGGGTTAGCTCCCAGGAGGCCAGCAGGCCCGAGTCACTGGCTCTGCAAAGAGCGGAGGTGCGGGCCGAGTTGAGGGTGATGCAGAGCGGGAGCGTGGTCCCCAGCGTTTTGGTGCCCTGGGCCTTCGACTGTTGCCATGGCTCAAAGGGCCTGCCCGTTCTCCTGCCCTGAATAACCAGCGGCGCCCTTAGCAGCTCCCTTGGTGGTGGAGCGGCAGGGTGAGTCCATGCTGCGGCTCGGGGATCCCCAATCCCCAGCGTTGCGGGGCCACTCCTCTTGGGAGGGGCTCCTCGTGGGCGGACCTAGGTTTAGAGTTAGCACCCAGGAGGCCAGCAGGCCCAATCCTCTGGCTGGGCGGCGAGAGGTGGGCGGCCCGAGGTAAAGGCGCTGGCGATCGGGAGCGTGGGCCCCTGCATTTTGGCGCAGGAGGCTTCAAATATCGCCGGTTTCTCCAGGGCCCTGTCCCTTCTCCCGCCCTGAATGACGGGCGGCGCCACTAGGGGCCCGGGTGGCGACGTTGCGGCAGGGTGAGTCTGGCTCTGGGTCTTGGGGTCCCTGATCCCCAGTGTAGCGGCACCAGGACCCTTGGGAGGGGCCCCTGGGTGGCTGACCTAGGGTTAGGGTTAGCCCCCAGGAGGCCGGCAGGTGGGATCCGGCCACTGTCCGGGGAGCGGAGGGCGGGGCCGAGGTGAGGGCGTTGGGGAGCGGGAGCGTGGGCACCAGCGTTTTGGCACGGGGAGCCTTTGAAGGCCACCAGGGGCTCGGAAGGCCCTGCCCCTTCTCTCGCCCTGAATGACCCGCAGTGCTCCTAGCGGCCCCGGTGGCGGCGTTGCGGTAGGGTGAGTGTGGCTCTGGGGCTTGAGGTTCCCGATCCCCGGCGAAGCGGCACCAGGACCCTTGGGAGGGGCCCCTGGGTGGCCGACCTAGGGTTAGGGTTAGCACCCGGGAGGCCGGCAGGCGGGATCCGCCCGCTGTGCATGGAGCGGAGGGGCGGGCCGAGGTGAGGGCGCTGGCGAGCAAGAGCCTGGGCCCAAGCGTTTTGGCACCGGGGGCCTTCGAATGTCTCCGGGGACTCGGCGGGCCCTGCCCATTCTCCTCCCTGAATGACCGGCGGCGCCCCTAGCAGCCCAGGTGGCGGCGGGGCGGCATGGAAGTCCGGGCATAGGGCTCGGGGGTCCCCAGTCCACCGCGTTGCGGCGCCAGGCCCCTTGGGAGGGGCCCCTCGGAGGCTGACCTAGGGTTAGGTTTAGCCCCTAGGATGCCGGCAGGCCCTATTCACCAGCTGTGTGGAGACTGGAGTGGCGGACCGAGGTGAGGGCACTGGTGAGCGGAAGCGTGGGCCCGGGTGTTTTGGCGCGGGGGGCCTTTGAAGGTCACCGTGTCTTGGAGGGCCCTGCCCGTGCTCCCGCCCTGAATGAACGGCACCACCCCAAGCCCCCGGGTGGCGGCTGGGTGGCAGGGTGAGTCCAGTGCTGAGGCTCGGGGGTCCCCAATCCCCAGCGTTGCGGCGCCAGATCCCTTGGGAGGGGCCCCTCGGGGGTCGATCTAGGGTTCCGGTTAGCCCCCAGGAGGCCGGTGGACCTGATCAGCGGCTGTGCGGCACGCGGAGGGTTGGGCCGAGGTGAGGGCGCTGGCGAGACTGAGCGTGAGCCCAGGCGTTTTAGTGCGGGGGGCCTTCGAAGGTCGGTGGGGGCTCAGAGGGACCTGCCCGTTCTCCCGCTCTGAATGACCGGCGGGGCCCCTAGAGGCTCCGGTGCCTGAAGGGCAGCAGGGTGAGTCCGGCACTTGGGTTGGGGTCCCCATTCCCGGCGTTGTGGCGCCAGGCCACTTGGGAAGGGCCCCTCCGTGGCCGACCTACAGTTAGGGTTAGCCCCCAAGAGGCCAGCAGGCCCGATACACCGCCTGTGCGTCGAGCGGAGAGTTGGGCCGAGGTGAGGGTGCTGGTGAACATGAGCCTGGGCCCAAGCGTTTTGGTTCGGGGCGCCTTCGAAGGTCGGCGGGGCTTCGAAGGGCCCTGCCCGTTCTCCCACCCTGAATGAATGGCGGCGCCCCTAGCGGCACGTGTGGGGCGGGGCGGCAGGGTGCATCCAGCGCTGGGGCTTGGGGGTTCCCAATCCCTGGCGTTGCGGCGCCAGGCCCCTTAGGAAGCGACCCTCGGGGCCGTCCTAGGGTTAGGGTTAGCGCCCAGGAGGCCGGCAGGCCGGATCCGCCCGCTGTGCGAGTAGTGGATATGCAGGCCGAGTTGAGGGCGATGGCGAGCGGGAGCGCGGGCCCCAGGGTTTTGGCGTCCTGGGCCTTTGAATGTTGCCATGGCTCGGAGGGCCCTGCCCTTTCTCCTGCCCTGAAGAACCAGCAACGCCCCTAGCGGCTCCGTTGGCGGTGGGGCAGCAGGGTGAATCCCAGGCTGCGGCTCGGGGATCCCCAATCCCCGGCGTTGTGGTGCCAGGCCCCTTGGGAGGGGCTCCTCGTGGGCCGACCCAGGGTTAGAGTTAGCCCCCATAAGGCCGGCAGGCCACATCCTCTGGCTGGGCGGTGAGAGGTGGGCGGGCCGAGGTAAAGGCGCTGGGGTGCGGGATTGTGGGCCCCTGCATTTTGGGGTGGGAGGCTTCAAATGTCGCCGGTTTCTCCAGGGCCCTGTCAGTTCTCCCGCCCTGAATGACCGGCGGCGCCCCTCGCGGCCCGGGTGGCAGCGTTGTGGGAGGGTGAGTCTGGCTTTGGGGCTTGGGGTTCCAGATCCCTGGCGTAGTGGCACCAAAACCCTTGGGAGGGGCCCCTGGGGGGCCGACCTAGGGTTAGGGTTAGCCCCCAGGAGACCGTCAGGACCAACCGCACACTGTGCGGCGAGCTGAGGTGCGGCCCGAGGTGAAGGCGCTGGGGAGCGGGAGCGTGGGCACCAGCGTTTTGGCACGGGGAGCCTTTGAAGGTCACCGGGGACTCAGAAGGCCCTGCCCTTCTCTCGCCCTCTATGACCCGCGGCGCCCCTAGCGGCCCAGGTGGGGACAGTGCGGCAGGGTGAGTGTGGCTCTGGGGCTCTGAGTCACCAATCCCCAGCATTGCAGAGCCAGGCCGCTTGGGATGTCCCCTCAGGGCCGACCTAGGGTTTTGGTTAGCTGCCAGGAGCCCGGCAGGCCCTCTCCACCAGCTCTGAAGCAAGCGGTGGGGTGGGCCTAGGTGAGGGCGCTGGCGAGCAGGATCCTGGGAGCCAACGTTTTTGCGCGGGGAGCCTTCAAAGGTCAGCGTGTGCTCGGAGGGCCCTGCCCGATCTCTTGCCCTGATTGACCGGCGGGGCCTCTAGTGGCTCGGGTGGCTGAAGGGCAGCAGGGTGAGTGCGGCACATGAGCTCGGGGTCCCCATCCCCAGCGTTGCGACGCCAGGCCCCTTGGGAAGTGCCCCTCGGTGGCCGACCTATGGTTAGGGTTAGCCTCCAGGAGCCCCGCAGGCCCGATACACCGCCTGTGCGTCGAGCGAAGAGTTGGGCCGAGGCGAGGGTGCTGGTGAACATGAGCCTGGGCCCAAGCGTTTTGGTTCGGTGCGCCTTCGAAGGTCGGCAGGGGTTCGGAGGGCCCTGCCAGTTCTCCCACCCTGAATGAATGGCGGCGCCCCTAGCGGCCTGTGTGGGTTGGGGTGGCAGCGTGCATCCGGCGCTGGGGCTTGGGGGCCCCCAATCCCTGGCGTTGCGGCGCCAGGCCCCTTAGGAAGGGACCTTCAGGGGCTGTCCTAGGGTTAGGGTTAGCTCCCAGGAGGCCAGCAGGCCCGAGTCGCTGGCTCTGCAAAGAGCGGAGGTGCGGGCCGAGTTGAGGGTGATGCAGAGCGGGAGCGTGGTCCCCAGCGTTTTGGTGCCCTGGGCCTTCGACTGTTGCCATGGCTCAAAGGGCCTGCCCGTTCTCCTGCCCTGAATAACCAGCGGCGCCCTTAGCAGCTCCCTTGGTGGTGGAGCGGCAGGGTGAGTCCATGCTGCGGCTCGGGGATCCCCAATCCCCAGCGTTGCGGGGCCACTCCTCTTGGGAGGGGCTCCTCGTGGGCGGACCTAGGTTTAGAGTTAGCACCCAGGAGGCCAGCAGGCCCAATCCTCTGGCTGGGCGGCGAGAGGTGGGCGGCCCGAGGTAAAGGCGCTGGCGATCGGGAGCGTGGGCCCCTGCATTTTGGCGCAGGAGGCTTCAAATATCGCCGGTTTCTCCAGGGCCCTGTCCCTTCTCCCGCCCTGAATGACGGGCGGCGCCACTAGGGGCCCGGGTGGCGACGTTGCGGCAGGGTGAGTCTGGCTCTGGGTCTTGGGGTCCCTGATCCCCAGTGTAGCGGCACCAGGACCCTTGGGAGGGGCCCCTGGGTGGCTGACCTAGGGTTAGGGTTAGCCCCCAGGAGGCCGGCAGGTGGGATCCGGCCACTGTCCGGGGAGCGGAGGGCGGGGCCGAGGTGAGGGCGTTGGGGAGCGGGAGCGTGGGCACCAGCGTTTTGGCACGGGGAGCCTTTGAAGGCCACCAGGGGCTCGGAAGGCCCTGCCCCTTCTCTCGCCCTGAATGACCCGCAGTGCTCCTAGCGGCCCCGGTGGCGGCGTTGCGGTAGGGTGAGTGTGGCTCTGGGGCTTGAGGTTCCCGATCCCCGGCGAAGCGGCACCAGGACCCTTGGGAGGGGCCCCTGGGTGGCCGACCTAGGGTTAGGGTTAGCACCCGGGAGGCCGGCAGGCGGGATCCGCCCGCTGTGCATGGAGCGGAGGGGCGGGCCGAGGTGAGGGCGCTGGCGAGCAAGAGCCTGGGCCCAAGCGTTTTGGCACCGGGGGCCTTCGAATGTCTCCGGGGACTCGGCGGGCCCTGCCCATTCTCCTCCCTGAATGACCGGCGGCGCCCCTAGCAGCCCAGGTGGCGGCGGGGCGGCATGGAAGTCCGGGCATAGGGCTCGGGGGTCCCCAGTCCACCGCGTTGCGGCGCCAGGCCCCTTGGGAGGGGCCCCTCGGAGGCTGACCTAGGGTTAGGTTTAGCCCCTAGGATGCCGGCAGGCCCTATTCACCAGCTGTGTGGAGACTGGAGTGGCGGACCGAGGTGAGGGCACTGGTGAGCGGAAGCGTGGGCCCGGGTGTTTTGGCGCGGGGGGCCTTTGAAGGTCACCGTGTCTTGGAGGGCCCTGCCCGTGCTCCCGCCCTGAATGAACGGCACCACCCCAAGCCCCCGGGTGGCGGCTGGGTGGCAGGGTGAGTCCAGTGCTGAGGCTCGGGGGTCCCCAATCCCCAGCGTTGCGGCGCCAGATCCCTTGGGAGGGGCCCCTCGGGGGTCGATCTAGGGTTCCGGTTAGCCCCCAGGAGGCCGGTGGACCTGATCAGCGGCTGTGCGGCACGCGGAGGGTTGGGCCGAGGTGAGGGCGCTGGCGAGACTGAGCGTGAGCCCAGGCGTTTTAGTGCGGGGGGCCTTCGAAGGTCGGTGGGGGCTCAGAGGGACCTGCCCGTTCTCCCGCTCTGAATGACCGGCGGGGCCCCTAGAGGCTCCGGTGCCTGAAGGGCAGCAGGGTGAGTCCGGCACTTGGGTTGGGGTCCCCATTCCCGGCGTTGTGGCGCCAGGCCACTTGGGAAGGGCCCCTCCGTGGCCGACCTACAGTTAGGGTTAGCCCCCAAGAGGCCAGCAGGCCCGATACACCGCCTGTGCGTCGAGCGGAGAGTTGGGCCGAGGTGAGGGTGCTGGTGAACATGAGCCTGGGCCCAAGCGTTTTGGTTCGGGGCGCCTTCGAAGGTCGGCGGGGCTTCGAAGGGCCCTGCCCGTTCTCCCACCCTGAATGAATGGCGGCGCCCCTAGCGGCACGTGTGGGGCGGGGCGGCAGGGTGCATCCAGCGCTGGGGCTTGGGGGTTCCCAATCCCTGGCGTTGCGGCGCCAGGCCCCTTAGGAAGCGACCCTCGGGGCCGTCCTAGGGTTAGGGTTAGCGCCCAGGAGGCCGGCAGGCCGGATCCGCCCGCTGTGCGAGTAGTGGATATGCAGGCCGAGTTGAGGGCGATGGCGAGCGGGAGCGCGGGCCCCAGGGTTTTGGCGTCCTGGGCCTTTGAATGTTGCCATGGCTCGGAGGGCCCTGCCCTTTCTCCTGCCCTGAAGAACCAGCAACGCCCCTAGCGGCTCCGTTGGCGGTGGGGCAGCAGGGTGAATCCCAGGCTGCGGCTCGGGGATCCCCAATCCCCGGCGTTGTGGTGCCAGGCCCCTTGGGAGGGGCTCCTCGTGGGCCGACCCAGGGTTAGAGTTAGCCCCCATAAGGCCGGCAGGCCACATCCTCTGGCTGGGCGGTGAGAGGTGGGCGGGCCGAGGTAAAGGCGCTGGGGTGCGGGATTGTGGGCCCCTGCATTTTGGGGTGGGAGGCTTCAAATGTCGCCGGTTTCTCCAGGGCCCTGTCAGTTCTCCCGCCCTGAATGACCGGCGGCGCCCCTCGCGGCCCGGGTGGCAGCGTTGTGGGAGGGTGAGTCTGGCTTTGGGGCTTGGGGTTCCAGATCCCTGGCGTAGTGGCACCAAAACCCTTGGGAGGGGCCCCTGGGGGGCCGACCTAGGGTTAGGGTTAGCCCCCAGGAGACCGTCAGGACCAACCGCACACTGTGCGGCGAGCTGAGGTGCGGCCCGAGGTGAAGGCGCTGGGGAGCGGGAGCGTGGGCACCAGCGTTTTGGCACGGGGAGCCTTTGAAGGTCACCGGGGACTCAGAAGGCCCTGCCCTTCTCTCGCCCTCTATGACCCGCGGCGCCCCTAGCGGCCCAGGTGGGGACAGTGCGGCAGGGTGAGTGTGGCTCTGGGGCTCTGAGTCACCAATCCCCAGCATTGCAGAGCCAGGCCGCTTGGGATGTCCCCTCAGGGCCGACCTAGGGTTTTGGTTAGCTGCCAGGAGCCCGGCAGGCCCTCTCCACCAGCTCTGAAGCAAGCGGTGGGGTGGGCCTAGGTGAGGGCGCTGGCGAGCAGGATCCTGGGAGCCAACGTTTTTGCGCGGGGAGCCTTCAAAGGTCAGCGTGTGCTCGGAGGGCCCTGCCCGATCTCTTGCCCTGATTGACCGGCGGGGCCTCTAGTGGCTCGGGTGGCTGAAGGGCAGCAGGGTGAGTGCGGCACATGAGCTCGGGGTCCCCATCCCCAGCGTTGCGACGCCAGGCCCCTTGGGAAGTGCCCCTCGGTGGCCGACCTATGGTTAGGGTTAGCCTCCAGGAGCCCCGCAGGCCCGATACACCGCCTGTGCGTCGAGCGAAGAGTTGGGCCGAGGCGAGGGTGCTGGTGAACATGAGCCTGGGCCCAAGCGTTTTGGTTCGGTGCGCCTTCGAAGGTCGGCAGGGGTTCGGAGGGCCCTGCCAGTTCTCCCACCCTGAATGAATGGCGGCGCCCCTAGCGGCCTGTGTGGGTTGGGGTGGCAGCGTGCATCCGGCGCTGGGGCTTGGGGGCCCCCAATCCCTGGCGTTGCGGCGCCAGGCCCCTTAGGAAGGGACCTTCAGGGGCTGTCCTAGGGTTAGGGTTAGCTCCCAGGAGGCCAGCAGGCCCGAGTCGCTGGCTCTGCAAAGAGCGGAGGTGCGGGCCGAGTTGAGGGTGATGCAGAGCGGGAGCGTGGTCCCCAGCGTTTTGGTGCCCTGGGCCTTCGACTGTTGCCATGGCTCAAAGGGCCTGCCCGTTCTCCTGCCCTGAATAACCAGCGGCGCCCTTAGCAGCTCCCTTGGTGGTGGAGCGGCAGGGTGAGTCCATGCTGCGGCTCGGGGATCCCCAATCCCCAGCGTTGCGGGGCCACTCCTCTTGGGAGGGGCTCCTCGTGGGCGGACCTAGGTTTAGAGTTAGCACCCAGGAGGCCAGCAGGCCCAATCCTCTGGCTGGGCGGCGAGAGGTGGGCGGCCCGAGGTAAAGGCGCTGGCGATCGGGAGCCTGGGCCCCTGCATTTTGGCGCAGGAGGCTTCAAATATCGCCGGTTTCTCCAGGGCCCTGTCCCTTCTCCCGCCCTGAATGACGGGCGGCGCCACTAGGGGCCCGGGTGGCGACGTTGCGGCAGGGTGAGTCTGGCTCTGGGTCTTGGGGTCCCTGATCCCCAGTGTAGCGGCACCAGGACCCTTGGGAGGGGCCCCTGGGTGGCTGACCTAGGGTTAGGGTTAGCCCCCAGGAGGCCGGCAGGTGGGATCCGGCCACTGTCCGGGGAGCGGAGGGCGGGGCCGAGGTGAGGGCGTTGGGGAGCGGGAGCGTGGGCACCAGCGTTTTGGCACGGGGAGCCTTTGAAGGCCACCAGGGGCTCGGAAGGCCCTGCCCCTTCTCTCGCCCTGAATGACCCGCAGTGCTCCTAGCGGCCCCGGTGGCGGCGTTGCGGTAGGGTGAGTGTGGCTCTGGGGCTTGAGGTTCCCGATCCCCGGCGAAGCGGCACCAGGACCCTTGGGAGGGGCCCCTGGGTGGCCGACCTAGGGTTAGGGTTAGCACCCGGGAGGCCGGCAGGCGGGATCCGCCCGCTGTGCATGGAGCGGAGGGGCGGGCCGAGGTGAGGGCGCTGGCGAGCAAGAGCCTGGGCCCAAGCGTTTTGGCACCGGGGGCCTTCGAATGTCTCCGGGGACTCGGCGGGCCCTGCCCATTCTCCTCCCTGAATGACCGGCGGCGCCCCTAGCAGCCCAGGTGGCGGCGGGGCGGCATGGAAGTCCGGGCATAGGGCTCGGGGGTCCCCAGTCCACCGCGTTGCGGCGCCAGGCCCCTTGGGAGGGGCCCCTCGGAGGCTGACCTAGGGTTAGGTTTAGCCCCTAGGATGCCGGCAGGCCCTATTCACCAGCTGTGTGGAGACTGGAGTGGCGGACCGAGGTGAGGGCACTGGTGAGCGGAAGCGTGGGCCCGGGTGTTTTGGCGCGGGGGGCCTTTGAAGGTCACCGTGTCTTGGAGGGCCCTGCCCGTGCTCCCGCCCTGAATGAACGGCACCACCCCAAGCCCCCGGGTGGCGGCTGGGTGGCAGGGTGAGTCCAGTGCTGAGGCTCGGGGGTCCCCAATCCCCAGCGTTGCGGCGCCAGATCCCTTGGGAGGGGCCCCTCGGGGGTCGATCTAGGGTTCCGGTTAGCCCCCAGGAGGCCGGTGGACCTGATCAGCGGCTGTGCGGCACGCGGAGGGTTGGGCCGAGGTGAGGGCGCTGGCGAGACTGAGCGTGAGCCCAGGCGTTTTAGTGCGGGGGGCCTTCGAAGGTCGGTGGGGGCTCAGAGGGACCTGCCCGTTCTCCCGCTCTGAATGACCGGCGGGGCCCCTAGAGGCTCCGGTGCCTGAAGGGCAGCAGGGTGAGTCCGGCACTTGGGTTGGGGTCCCCATTCCCGGCGTTGTGGCGCCAGGCCACTTGGGAAGGGCCCCTCCGTGGCCGACCTACAGTTAGGGTTAGCCCCCAAGAGGCCAGCAGGCCCGATACACCGCCTGTGCGTCGAGCGGAGAGTTGGGCCGAGGTGAGGGTGCTGGTGAACATGAGCCTGGGCCCAAGCGTTTTGGTTCGGGGCGCCTTCGAAGGTCGGCGGGGCTTCGAAGGGCCCTGCCCGTTCTCCCACCCTGAATGAATGGCGGCGCCCCTAGCGGCACGTGTGGGGCGGGGCGGCAGGGTGCATCCAGCGCTGGGGCTTGGGGGTTCCCAATCCCTGGCGTTGCGGCGCCAGGCCCCTTAGGAAGCGACCCTCGGGGCCGTCCTAGGGTTAGGGTTAGCGCCCAGGAGGCCGGCAGGCCGGATCCGCCCGCTGTGCGAGTAGTGGATATGCAGGCCGAGTTGAGGGCGATGGCGAGCGGGAGCGCGGGCCCCAGGGTTTTGGCGTCCTGGGCCTTTGAATGTTGCCATGGCTCGGAGGGCCCTGCCCTTTCTCCTGCCCTGAAGAACCAGCAACGCCCCTAGCGGCTCCGTTGGCGGTGGGGCAGCAGGGTGAATCCCAGGCTGCGGCTCGGGGATCCCCAATCCCCGGCGTTGTGGTGCCAGGCCCCTTGGGAGGGGCTCCTCGTGGGCCGACCCAGGGTTAGAGTTAGCCCCCATAAGGCCGGCAGGCCACATCCTCTGGCTGGGCGGTGAGAGGTGGGCGGGCCGAGGTAAAGGCGCTGGGGTGCGGGATTGTGGGCCCCTGCATTTTGGGGTGGGAGGCTTCAAATGTCGCCGGTTTCTCCAGGGCCCTGTCAGTTCTCCCGCCCTGAATGACCGGCGGCGCCCCTCGCGGCCCGGGTGGCAGCGTTGTGGGAGGGTGAGTCTGGCTTTGGGGCTTGGGGTTCCAGATCCCTGGCGTAGTGGCACCAAAACCCTTGGGAGGGGCCCCTGGGGGGCCGACCTAGGGTTAGGGTTAGCCCCCAGGAGACCGTCAGGACCAACCGCACACTGTGCGGCGAGCTGAGGTGCGGCCCGAGGTGAAGGCGCTGGGGAGCGGGAGCGTGGGCACCAGCGTTTTGGCACGGGGAGCCTTTGAAGGTCACCGGGGACTCAGAAGGCCCTGCCCTTCTCTCGCCCTCTATGACCCGCGGCGCCCCTAGCGGCCCAGGTGGGGACAGTGCGGCAGGGTGAGTGTGGCTCTGGGGCTCTGAGTCACCAATCCCCAGCATTGCAGAGCCAGGCCGCTTGGGATGTCCCCTCAGGGCCGACCTAGGGTTTTGGTTAGCTGCCAGGAGCCCGGCAGGCCCTCTCCACCAGCTCTGAAGCAAGCGGTGGGGTGGGCCTAGGTGAGGGCGCTGGCGAGCAGGATCCTGGGAGCCAACGTTTTTGCGCGGGGAGCCTTCAAAGGTCAGCGTGTGCTCGGAGGGCCCTGCCCGATCTCTTGCCCTGATTGACCGGCGGGGCCTCTAGTGGCTCGGGTGGCTGAAGGGCAGCAGGGTGAGTGCGGCACATGAGCTCGGGGTCCCCATCCCCAGCGTTGCGACGCCAGGCCCCTTGGGAAGTGCCCCTCGGTGGCCGACCTATGGTTAGGGTTAGCCTCCAGGAGCCCCGCAGGCCCGATACACCGCCTGTGCGTCGAGCGAAGAGTTGGGCCGAGGCGAGGGTGCTGGTGAACATGAGCCTGGGCCCAAGCGTTTTGGTTCGGTGCGCCTTCGAAGGTCGGCAGGGGTTCGGAGGGCCCTGCCAGTTCTCCCACCCTGAATGAATGGCGGCGCCCCTAGCGGCCTGTGTGGGTTGGGGTGGCAGCGTGCATCCGGCGCTGGGGCTTGGGGGCCCCCAATCCCTGGCGTTGCGGCGCCAGGCCCCTTAGGAAGGGACCTTCAGGGGCTGTCCTAGGGTTAGGGTTAGCTCCCAGGAGGCCAGCAGGCCCGAGTCGCTGGCTCTGCAAAGAGCGGAGGTGCGGGCCGAGTTGAGGGTGATGCAGAGCGGGAGCGTGGTCCCCAGCGTTTTGGTGCCCTGGGCCTTCGACTGTTGCCATGGCTCAAAGGGCCTGCCCGTTCTCCTGCCCTGAATAACCAGCGGCGCCCTTAGCAGCTCCCTTGGTGGTGGAGCGGCAGGGTGAGTCCATGCTGCGGCTCGGGGATCCCCAATCCCCAGCGTTGCGGGGCCACTCCTCTTGGGAGGGGCTCCTCGTGGGCGGACCTAGGTTTAGAGTTAGCACCCAGGAGGCCAGCAGGCCCAATCCTCTGGCTGGGCGGCGAGAGGTGGGCGGCCCGAGGTAAAGGCGCTGGCGATCGGGAGCCTGGGCCCCTGCATTTTGGCGCAGGAGGCTTCAAATATCGCCGGTTTCTCCAGGGCCCTGTCCCTTCTCCCGCCCTGAATGACGGGCGGCGCCACTAGGGGCCCGGGTGGCGACGTTGCGGCAGGGTGAGTCTGGCTCTGGGTCTTGGGGTCCCTGATCCCCAGTGTAGCGGCACCAGGACCCTTGGGAGGGGCCCCTGGGTGGCTGACCTAGGGTTAGGGTTAGCCCCCAGGAGGCCGGCAGGTGGGATCCGGCCACTGTCCGGGGAGCGGAGGGCGGGGCCGAGGTGAGGGCGTTGGGGAGCGGGAGCGTGGGCACCAGCGTTTTGGCACGGGGAGCCTTTGAAGGCCACCAGGGGCTCGGAAGGCCCTGCCCCTCCTCTCGCCCTGAATGACCCGCAGTGCTCCTAGCGGCCCCGGTGGCGGCGTTGCGGTAGGGTGAGTGTGGCTCTGGGGCTTGAGGTTCCCGATCCCCGGCGAAGCGGCACCAGGACCCTTGGGAGGGGCCCCTGGGTGGCCGACCTAGGGTTAGGGTTAGCACCCGGGAGGCCGGCAGGCGGGATCCGCCCGCTGTGCATGGAGCGGAGGGGCGGGCCGAGGTGAGGGCGCTGGCGAGCAAGAGCCTGGGCCCAAGCGTTTTGGCACCGGGGGCCTTCGAATGTCTCCGGGGACTCGGCGGGCCCTGCCCATTCTCCTCCCTGAATGACCGGCGGCGCCCCTAGCAGCCCAGGTGGCGGCGGGGCGGCATGGAAGTCCGGGCATAGGGCTCGGGGGTCCCCAGTCCACCGCGTTGCGGCGCCAGGCCCCTTGGGAGGGGCCCCTCGGAGGCTGACCTAGGGTTAGGTTTAGCCCCTAGGATGCCGGCAGGCCCTATTCACCAGCTGTGTGGAGACTGGAGTGGCGGACCGAGGTGAGGGCACTGGTGAGCGGAAGCGTGGGCCCGGGTGTTTTGGCGCGGGGGGCCTTTGAAGGTCACCGTGTCTTGGAGGGCCCTGCCCGTGCTCCCGCCCTGAATGAACGGCACCACCCCAAGCCCCCGGGTGGCGGCTGGGTGGCAGGGTGAGTCCAGTGCTGAGGCTCGGGGCTCCCCAATCCCCAGCGTTGCGGCGCCAGATCCCTTGGGAGGGGCCCCTCGGGGGTCGATCTAGGGTTCCGGTTAGCCCCCAGGAGGCCGGTGGACCTGATCAGCGGCTGTGCGGCACGCGGAGGGTTGGGCCGAGGTGAGGGCGCTGGCGAGACTGAGCATGAGCCCAGGCGTTTTAGTGCGGGGGGCCTTCGAAGGTCGGTGGGGGCTCAGAGGGACCTGCCCGTTCTCCCGCTCTGAATGACCGGCGGGGCCCCTAGAGGCTCCGGTGCCTGAAGGGCAGCAGGGTGAGTCCGGCACTTGGGTTGGGGTCCCCATTCCCGGCGTTGTGGCGCCAGGCCACTTGGGAAGGGCCCCTCCGTGGCCGACCTACAGTTAGGGTTAGCCCCCAAGAGGCCAGCAGACCCGATACACCGCCTGTGCGTCGAGCGGAGAGTTGGGCCGAGGTGAGGGTGCTGGTGAACATGAGCCTGGGCCCAAGCGTTTTGGTTCGGGGCGCCTTCGAAGGTCGGCGGGGCTTCGAAGGGCCCTGCCCGTTCTCCCACCCTGAATGAATGGCGGCGCCCCTAGCGGCACGTGTGGGGCGGGGCGGCAGGGTGCATCCAGCGCTGGGGCTTGGGGGTTCCCAATCCCTGGCGTTGCGGCGCCAGGCCCCTTAGGAAGCGACCCTCGGGGCCGTCCTAGGGTTAGGGTTAGCGCCCAGGAGGCCGGCAGGCCGGATCCGCCCGCTGTGCGAGTAGTGGATATGCAGGCCGAGTTGAGGGCGATGGCGAGCGGGAGCGCGGGCCCCAGGGTTTTGGCGTCCTGGGCCTTTGAATGTTGCCATGGCTCGGAGGGCCCTGCCCTTTCTCCTGCCCTGAAGAACCAGCAACGCCCCTAGCGGCTCCGTTGGCGGTGGGGCAGCAGGGTGAATCCCAGGCTGCGGCTCGGGGATCCCCAATCCCCGGCGTTGTGGTGCCAGGCCCCTTGGGAGGGGCTCCTCGTGGGCCGACCCAGGGTTAGAGTTAGCCCCCATAAGGCCGGCAGGCCACATCCTCTGGCTGGGCGGTGAGAGGTGGGCGGGCCGAGGTAAAGGCGCTGGGGTGCGGGATTGTGGGCCCCTGCATTTTGGGGTGGGAGGCTTCAAATGTCGCCGGTTTCTCCAGGGCCCTGTCAGTTCTCCCGCCCTGAATGACCGGCGGCGCCCCTCGCGGCCCGGGTGGCAGCGTTGTGGGAGGGTGAGTCTGGCTTTGGGGCTTGGGGTTCCAGATCCCTGGCGTAGTGGCACCAAAACCCTTGGGAGGGGCCCCTGGGGGGCCGACCTAGGGTTAGGGTTAGCCCCCAGGAGACCGTCAGGACCAACCGCACACTGTGCGGCGAGCTGAGGTGCGGCCCGAGGTGAAGGCGCTGGGGAGCGGGAGCGTGGGCACCAGCGTTTTGGCACGGGGAGCCTTTGAAGGTCACCGGGGACTCAGAAGGCCCTGCCCTTCTCTCGCCCTCTATGACCCGCGGCGCCCCTAGCGGCCCAGGTGGGGACAGTGCGGCAGGGTGAGTGTGGCTCTGGGGCTCTGAGTCACCAATCCCCAGCATTGCAGAGCCAGGCCGCTTGGGATGTCCCCTCAGGGCCGACCTAGGGTTTTGGTTAGCTGCCAGGAGCCCGGCAGGCCCTCTCCACCAGCTCTGAAGCAAGCGGTGGGGTGGGCCTAGGTGAGGGCGCTGGCGAGCAGGATCCTGGGAGCCAACGTTTTTGCGCGGGGAGCCTTCAAAGGTCAGCGTGTGCTCGGAGGGCCCTGCCCGATCTCTTGCCCTGATTGACCGGCGGGGCCTCTAGTGGCTCGGGTGGCTGAAGGGCAGCAGGGTGAGTGCGGCACATGAGCTCGGGGTCCCCATCCCCAGCGTTGCGACGCCAGGCCCCTTGGGAAGTGCCCCTCGGTGGCCGACCTATGGTTAGGGTTAGCCTCCAGGAGCCCCGCAGGCCCGATACACCGCCTGTGCGTCGAGCGAAGAGTTGGGCCGAGGCGAGGGTGCTGGTGAACATGAGCCTGGGCCCAAGCGTTTTGGTTCGGTGCGCCTTCGAAGGTCGGCAGGGGTTCGGAGGGCCCTGCCAGTTCTCCCACCCTGAATGAATGGTGGCGCCCCTAGCGGCACGTGTGGGGCGGGGCGGCAGGGTGCATCCAGCGCTGGGGCTTGGGGGTTCCCAATCCCTGGCTTTGCGGCGCCAGGCCCCTTAGGAAGCGACCCTCGGGGCCGTCCTAGGGTTAGGGTTAGCGCCCAGGAGGCCGGCAGGCCGGATCCGCCCGCTGTGCGAGTAGTGGATATGCAGGCCGAGTTGAGGGCGATGGCGAGCGGGAGCGCGGGCCCCAGGGTTTTGGCGTCCTGGGCCTTTGAATGTTGCCATGGCTCGGAGGGCCCTGCCCTTTCTCCTGCCCTGAAGAACCAGCAACGCCCCTAGCGGCTCCGTTGGCGGTGGGGCAGCAGGGTGAATCCCAGGCTGCGGCTCGGGGATCCCCAATCCCCGGCGTTGTGGTGCCAGGCCCCTTGGGAGGGGCTCCTCGTGGGCCGACCCAGGGTTAGAGTTAGCCCCCATAAGGCCGGCAGGCCACATCCTCTGGCTGGGCGGTGAGAGGTGGGCGGGCCGAGGTAAAGGCGCTGGGGTGCGGGATTGTGGGCCCCTGCATTTTGGGGTGGGAGGCTTCAAATGTCGCCGGTTTCTCCAGGGCCCTGTCAGTTCTCCCGCCCTGAATGACCGGCGGCGCCCCTCGCGGCCCGGGTGGCAGCGTTGTGGGAGGGTGAGTCTGGCTTTGGGGCTTGGGGTTCCAGATCCCTGGCGTAGTGGCACCAAAACCCTTGGGAGGGGCCCCTGGGGGGCCGACCTAGGGTTAGGGTTAGCCCCCAGGAGACCGTCAGGACCAACCGCACACTGTGCGGCGAGCTGAGGTGCGGCCCGAGGTGAAGGCGCTGGGGAGCGGGAGCGTGGGCACCAGCGTTTTGGCACGGGGAGCCTTTGAAGGTCACCGGGGACTCAGAAGGCCCTGCCCTTCTCTCGCCCTCTATGACCCGCGGCGCCCCTAGCGGCCCAGGTGGGGACAGTGCGGCAGGGTGAGTGTGGCTCTGGGGCTCTGAGTCACCAATCCCCAGCATTGCAGAGCCAGGCCGCTTGGGATGTCCCCTCAGGGCCGACCTAGGGTTTTGGTTAGCTGCCAGGAGCCCGGCAGGCCCTCTCCACCAGCTCTGAAGCAAGCGGTGGGGTGGGCCTAGGTGAGGGCGCTGGCGAGCAGGATCCTGGGAGCCAACGTTTTTGCGCGGGGAGCCTTCAAAGGTCAGCGTGTGCTCGGAGGGCCCTGCCCGATCTCTTGCCCTGATTGACCGGCGGGGCCTCTAGTGGCTCGGGTGGCTGAAGGGCAGCAGGGTGAGTGCGGCACATGAGCTCGGGGTCCCCATCCCCAGCGTTGCGACGCCAGGCCCCTTGGGAAGTGCCCCCGGTGGCCGACCTATGGTTAGGGTTAGCCTCCAGGAGCCCCGCAGGCCCGATACACCGCCTGTGCGTCGAGCGAAGAGTTGGGCCGAGGCGAGGGTGCTGGTGAACATGAGCCTGGGCCCAAGCGTTTTGGTTCGGTGCGCCTTCGAAGGTCGGCAGGGGTTCGGAGGGCCCTGCCAGTTCTCCCACCCTGAATGAATGGCGGCGCCCCTAGCGGCCTGTGTGGGTTGGGGTGGCAGCGTGCATCCGGCGCTGGGGCTTGGGGGCCCCCAATCCCTGGCGTTGCGGCGCCAGGCCCCTTAGGAAGGGACCTTCAGGGGCTGTCCTAGGGTTAGGGTTAGCTCCCAGGAGGCCAGCAGGCCCGAGTCGCTGGCTCTGCAAAGAGCGGAGGTGCGGGCCGAGTTGAGGGTGATGCAGAGCGGGAGTGTGGTCCCCAGCGTTTTGGTGCCCTGGGCCTTCGACTGTTGCCATGGCTCAAAGGGCCTGCCCGTTCTCCTGCCCTGAATAACCAGCGGCGCCCTTAGCAGCTCCCTTGGTGGTGGAGCGGCAGGGTGAGTCCATGCTGCGGCTCGGGGATCCCCAATCCCCAGCGTTGCGGGGCCACTCCTCTTGGGAGGGGCTCCTCGTGGGCGGACCTAGGTTTAGAGTTAGCACCCAGGAGGCCAGCAGGCCCAATCCTCTGGCTGGGCGGCGAGAGGTGGGCGGCCCGAGGTAAAGGCGCTGGCGATCGGGAGCGTGGGCCCCTGCATTTTGGCGCAGGAGGCTTCAAATATCGCCGGTTTCTCCAGGGCCCTGTCCCTTCTCCCGCCCTGAATGACGGGCGGCGCCACTAGGGGCCCGGGTGGCGACGTTGCGGCAGGGTGAGTCTGGCTCTGGGTCTTGGGGTCCCTGATCCCCAGTGTAGCGGCACCAGGACCCTTGGGAGGGGCCCCTGGGTGGCCGACCTAGGGTTAGGGTTAGCACCCGGGAGGCCGGCAGGCGGGATCCGCCCGCTGTGCATGGAGCGGAGGGGCGGGCCCAGGTGAGAGGGCTGGTGAGCAGGAGCATGGGCCCAAGCGTTTTGGAGCGGGGGGCCTTCGAAAGTCCCCGGGGGCTCAGAAGGCCCTGCCCGATCTCCCGCCCTGAATGACCGGCGGCTCCCCTAGGGGCCTGCGTGGCGGTGGAGCGGCAGGGTGAGTCTGGCGCTGGGCCTGGGAGTCCCCAGTCCCAGGCGTTAGGGCGCCAGGCCCCTTGGGATAGGCCCCTAGGGGGCCTACCTAGGGTTAGGGTTAGCCCCCAGGAGGCGGGGAGGCCCGATCCGCCCGCTCACTGTGCAGCGAGCAGAGGGACAGGCTGAGGTAAGGGCGATGGCGAGCGGGAGCGTGCTCCCAAGCGCTTTGAAACAGGGGCCTTCGAAGGTCGCTGTGGGCTCGGAGGGCCCTGCCCATTCTCCGGCCCTGAATGACCTGCGGTGCCCCTTGTGGCCCGGGTGGCGTTGGGGGCATGGTGAGTCCGGCGCTGGGGCTCAGGAGTCCCCAATCCCCGTCGTTGCGGCGCCAGGCCCCTTGGGAGGGGCCACTAGGGGGCCGACCTAGGGTTTGGGTTAGCCTGGAGAAGGCCCACAGGCCGGATTCACCATCTGTGCGGCGAGCGGAGGGGAGGGCCGAGGTAAGGGCGCTGGCGAGCGGGAGCGTGGGCCCAAGCGTTTTGGTGCAGGGGGCCTTCGAAGGTCGCCGGTGGCTTGGAGGGCACTGGCCATTCTCCCTCCCTGAATGAACAGCGGCGCCCCTAGCGGCACAGGTGGCAGTAGGGCGGGAGGGTCAGCTGGGCGCTGGGGCTCAGGAGTCCCCAGTCCCCAGTGTTGAGGCAATAGGAACCTGGGATGGGACCCTCGGGGGCCCCCCAAAGGTTAGGGTAACACCCAGGAGGCTGGCAGTCCTGATCCACCGGCTGTGCAGCGAGCGGAGGGGCGGAACGAGGTGAGGGCGCAGGCGAGTGGGAGCATGGGCCAAAGCATTTTGGCGCAGGGGGCCTTTGAAGGTCGCCAGGGGCTCGGAGAGATCTGCCCGTACTCCCTCCCTGAATGACCGACGGTGTTCCTAGTCGCCTGGGTGGTGGCGGAGCAACACGGTGAGTCCGGCGCTGGGGTTCGGGGGTCCCCAATCCCAGGCATTGCGGTGCCAGGCCCCTTTGGAGGGGCCCCTCAGGGGCCAACCTACGGTTATGGGTAGCCCCAGGAGGCGGGCAGGCTTCATCCACCAGCTCTGCAGCAAGTGGAGGGACGGGCCCAGGTGAGGGCACTGAGGAGCAGGAGCGTGGGCTCAAGCGTTTTGGATGGGGGGGCCTTGGAAGGTCGCCGTGGGCTCGGAGGGCCCTGCCTGTTCTCCCACACTGAATGACCAGCGACACCCCTAGAGGCCCGGGTGGTGGAGGGGCAGCAGGGTGAGTCCGGCGCTGGGGCTCGGGGGTCCCCAACCCGGCGTTGCGGTCCCAGGCCCCTTGGGAGGGGCCCCTCGGTGGCTGACCTAGGGTTAGGGTTAGCACCCTGGAGGCCGGGAGGCCTGATCTGCCAGCTGTGTGGGGAGCGGAGGGGCCGGCCGAGGTGAGGGCGCTGACTAGCGGGAGCGTGGGCGCAAGCGTTGTGGCGCAGGGGGCCTTCGAATGTCGCAGGGGCTCGGAGGGCCCTACCCGTTCTCCCGCCCTGAAAGACCTGGGGCACACCTAGCGGCACGGTTGGCGGCGGGGCGGTAGGTTGAGTCCGACGCTGGGACTCTGGTGTCCCCAATCCCCGGCGTTGTGGCGCCAGGACCCTTGGGAGGGGCCGCTCAGGGACCGACCTAGGGTTACGGTTATCCACCAGGAGGCCAGCAGGCCCGATCCGCTGGATGTGCGACGATCAGAGGGGCAGGCTGATGTGAGGGTGCGGCCTAGCGGCATTGTGGGCACAAGCGTTTTTATGCAGGGTGCCTTTGAAGGTCTCTCGGGCTCGGAGGGCCCTGCCCTTTCTCCCGCCCTGAATGAACTGCGGCGCCCCTAGCGGCCTGGGTGGTGGCGGGGCGGCAGGGGGAGTCAGACGCTGGTGTTCGGGGGTCCCCAATCCCTGGCGTTGCAGCGCCAGGCCACTTGGGATGGGCCCCTTGGTGGTCGATCTAGGGTTAGAGTTTGCCCCCAGGAGGCCGGCAGGCCCGATCCATGGGCTCTGCCACAAGCGGAGGGGCGGGCCGAGATGAGGGCACTGGCGAGCAGGAGCGTGGGCCCAACCGTTTTGGCGCGGGAGGACTTCGTAGGTCGCCGGGGGCTCAGAGGGCCCTACACGTTCTCCGGCCCTGAATGACCGGCGGCGACCCTAGTGGCCCGGCCGCCGGCAGAGCGGTAAGGTTAGTCCGGTGCTGGGGTTCGGTGGTCCCCAATCCCCGCGTTGCGGTGCCAGGCCCCTTGGGAGGGGCTCCTCGGGGGCCGACCTAGGGTTTGACTTAGCCCCCAGGAGTTGGGCAGGCCCGATCCGCCCCCTATCCGATGAGCGATGGGGCGGGCCGAGGTGAGGGCGCTGGCGAGCAGGAGCATGGGCCCAAGAGTTTTGGCGTGGGGGGCCTTCGATGGTTGCCGGGGGCTCGGAGGGCCTTGCCCATTCTGCCGCCATGAATGACCCGCGGCCCCCCTACCAGCCCGGGTGGCAGCGGGGCAGTAAGGTGAGTCCGGCGCTGGGCATCAGGGGTTCCCGATCCCCAGCGTTGTGGCGCCAGGCCCCTTGGGAAGGGTCCCTAGTGGGCCGAACTATGGATAGGGATAGTCCCCAGGAGGCCGGCAGCCCCGATCCGCCGATCCGCCGGCTGTGCGTCTAGCGGAGGGGCGGGCCGAGGTGAGAGGGCTGGTGAGCGGGAGCATGGGCCCAAGCGTTTTGGAGCGGGGGGCCTTCGAAAGTCCCCGGGGGCTCAGAAGGCCCTGCCCGATCTCCCACCCTGAATGACCGGCGGCTCCCCTAGGGGCCTGCATGGCGGTGGAGCGGCAGGGTGAGTCCGGCGCTGGGCCTGGGAGTCCCCAGTCCCAGGCGTTAGGGCGCCAGGCCCCTTGGGATAGGCCCCTAGGGGGCCTACCTAGGGTTAGGGTTAGCCCCCAGGAGGCGGGGAGGCCCGATCCGCCCGCTCACTGTGCAGCGAGCAGAGGGGCAGGCTGAGGTAAGGGCGATGGCGAGCGGGAGCGTGCTCCCAAGCGCTTTGACACAGGGGCCTTCGAAGGTCGCTGTGGGCTCGGAGGGCCCTGCCCATTCTCCGGCCCTGAATGACCGGCGGTGCCCCTTGTGGCCCGGGTGGCGTTGGGGGCATGGTGAGTCCGGCGCTGGGGCTCAGGAGTCCCCAATCCCCGTCGTTGCGGCGCCAGGCCCCTTGGGAGGGGCCACTAGGGGGCCGACCTAGGGTTTGGGTTAGCCTGGAGAAGGCCCACAGTCCCGATTCACCATCTGTGCGGCGAGCGGAGGGGAGGGCCGAGGTAAGGGCGCTGGTGAGCGGGAGCCTGGGCCCAAGCGTTTTGGTGCAGGGGGCCTTCGAAGGTCGCCGGTGGCTTGGAGGGCCCTGGCCATTCTCCCTCACTGAATGAACAGCGGCGCCCCTAGCGGCCCAGGTGGCGGTAGGGCGGGAGGGTCAGCTGGGCGCTGGGGCTCAGGAGTCCCCAGTTCCCAGTGTTGAGGCAATAGGAACCTGGGATGGGCCCCTCGGGGGCCCCCCAAAGGTTAGGGTAACACCCAGGAGGCTGGCAGTCCTGATCCACCAGCTGTGCAGCGAGCGGAGGGGCAGAACGAGGTGAGGGCGCAGGCGAGTGGGAGCATGGGCCAAAGCATTTTGGCGCAGGGGGCCTTTGAAGGTCGCCAGGGGCTCGGGGGGATCTGCCCGTACTCCCTCCCTGAATGACCGACAGTGTTCCTAGTGGCCTGGGTGGTGGCGGAGCAACACGGTGAGTCCGGCGCTGGGGTTCGGGGTTCCCCAATCCCAGGCATTGCGGTGCCAGGCCCCTTTGGAGGGGCCCTTCAGGGGCCAACCTAGGGTTATGGGTAGCCCCAGGAGGCGGGCAGGCCTCATCCACCAGCTCTGCAGCAAGCGGAGGGACGGGCCGAGGTGAGGGCACTGAGGAGCAGGAGCGTGGGCTCAAGCGTTTTGGATGGGGGGGCCTTGGAAGGTCGCCGTGGGCTCGGAGGGCCCTGCCTGTTCTCCCACACTGAATGACCAGCGACACCCCTAGCGGCCCGGGTGGTGGAGGGGCAGCAGGGTGAGTCCGGCGCTGGGGCTCGGGGGTCCCCAACCCGGCGTTGCGGTCCCAGGCCCCTTGGGAGGAGCCCCTCGGCGGCCGACCTAGGGTTAGGGTTAGCCCCATTGAGGCCGGGAGGCCCGATCTGCCAGCTGTGTGGGGAGCGGAGGGGCCGGCCGAGGTGAGGGCGCTGACTAGCGGGAGCGTGGGCGCAAGCGTTGTGGCGCAGGGGGCCTTCGAAGGTCGCCGGGGGCTCGGAGGGCCCTACCCGTTCTCCCGCCCTGAAAGACCTGGGGCACACCTAGTGGCACGGTTGGCGGCGGGGCGGTAGGTTGAGTCCGATGCTGGGGCTCTGGAGTCCCCAATCCCCGGCGTTGTGGCGCCAGGACCCTTGGGAGGGGCCGCTCAGGGGCCGACCTAGGGTTACGGTTATCCACTAGGAGGCCAGCAGGCCCGATCCGCTGGATGTGCGAAGATCAGAGGGGCGGGCTGATGTGAGGGTGTGGCCTAGCGGCATTGTGGTCGCAAGCGTTTTTATGCAGGGTGCCTTTGAAGGTCTCTTGGGCTCGGAGGGCCCTGCCCTTTCTCACGCCCTGAATGAACGCGGCGCCCCTAGCGGCCTGGGTGGTGGCGGGGCGGCAGGGGGAGTCAGGCGCTGGTGTTCGGGGGTCCCCAATCCCTGGCGTTGCAGCGCCAGGCCACTTGGGATGGGCCCCTTGGTGGTCGATCTAGGGTTAGAGTTTGCCCCCAGGAGGCCGGCAGGCCCGATCCATGGGCTCTGCCACAAGCGGAGGGGCTGGCCGAGATGAGGGCACTGGCGAGCAGGAGCGTGGGCCCAACCGTTTTGGCGCGGGAGGACTCCGTAGGTCGCCGGGGGCTCAGAGGGCCCTACACGTTCTCAAGCCCTGAATGACCGGCGGCGACCCTAGTGGCCCGGCCGCCGGCAGAGCGGTAAGGTTAGTCCGGTGCTGGGGTTCGGTGATCCCCAATCCCCGCGTTGCGGTGCCAGGCCCCTTGGGAGGGGCTCCTCGGGGGCCGCCCTAGGGTTTGACTTAGCCCCCAGGAGTTGGGAAGGCCCGATCCGCCCCCTGTCCGATGAGCGATGGGGCGGGCCGAGGTGAGGGCGCTGGCGAGCAGGAGCGTGGGCCCAAGCGTTTTGGCGTGGGGGGCCTTCGATGGTTGCCGGGGGCTCGGAGGGCCTTGCCCATTCTGCCGCCATGAATGACCGGCGGCGCCCCTACCGGCCCGGGTGGCAACGGGTCAGTAAGGTGAGTCTGGCGCTGGGCATCAGGGGTTCCAGATCCCCAGCGTTGTGGCGCCAGGCCCCTTGGGAAGGGCCCCTAGTGGGCCGAACTATGGATAGGGATAGTCCCCAGGAGGCCGGCAGCCCCGATCCGCGGATCCGCCGGCTGTGCGTCTAGCGGAGGGGCGGGCCGAGGTGAGAGGGCTGGTGAGCGGGAGCATGGGCCCAAGCGTTTTGGAGCGGGGGGCCTTCGAAAGTCCCCGGGGGCTCAGAAGGCCCTGCCCGATCTCCCGCCCTGAATGACCGGCGGCTCCCCTAGGGGCCTGCGTGGCGGTGGAGCGGCAGGGTGAGTCCGGCGCTGGGCCTGGGAGTCCCCAGTCCCAGGCGTTAGGGCGCCAGGCCCCTTGGGATAGGCCCCTAGGGGGCCTACCTAGGGTTAGGGTTAGCCCCCAGGAGGCGGGGAGGCCCGATCCGCCCGCTCACTGTGCAGCGAGCAGAGGGGCAGGCTGAGGTAAGGGCGATGGCGAGCGGGAGCGTGCTCCCAAGCGCTTTGACACAGGGACCTTCGAAGGTCGCTGTGGGCTCGGAGGGCCCTGCCCATTCTCCGGCCCTGAATGACCTGCGGTGCCCCTTGTGGCCCGGGTGGCGTTGGGGGCATGGTGAGTCCGGCGCTGGGGCTCAGGAGTCCCCAATCCCCGTCGTTGCGGCGCCAGGCCCCTTGGGAGGGGCCACTAGGGGGCCGACCTAGGGTTTGGGTTAGCCTGGAGAAGGCCCACAGGCCGGATTCACCATCTGTGCGGCGAGCGGAGGGGAGGGCCGAGGTAAGGGCGCTGGCGAGCGGGAGCGTGGGCCCAAGCGTTTTGGTGCAGGGGGCCTTCGAAGGTCGCCGGTGGCTTGGAGGGCACTGGCCATTCTCCCTCCCTGAATGAACAGCGGCGCCCCTAGCGGCACAGGTGGCAGTAGGGCGGGAGGGTCAGCTGGGCGCTGGGGCTCAGGAGTCCCCAGTCCCCAGTGTTGAGGCAATAGGAACCTGGGATGGGACCCTCGGGGGCCCCCCAAAGGTTAGGGTAACACCCAGGAGGCTGGCAGTCCTGATCCACCGGCTGTGCAGTAAGCGGAGGGGCGGAACGAGGTGAGGGCGCAGGCGAGTGGGAGCATGGGCCAAAGCATTTTGGCGCAGGGGGCCTTTGAAGGTCGCCAGGGGCTCGGAGGGATCTGCCCGTACTCCCTCCATGAATGACCGACGGTGTTCCTAGTGGCCTGGGTGGTGGCTGAGCAACACGGTGAGTCTGGCGCTGGGGTTCGGGGGTCCCCAATCCCAGGCATTGCGGTGCCAGGCCCCTTTGGAGGGGCCCCTCAGGGGCCAACCTAGGGTTATGGGTAGCCCCAGGAGGCGGGCAGGTCTCATCCACCAGCTCTGCAGCAAGCGGAGGGACGGACCGAAGTGAGGGCACTGAGGAGCAGGAGCGTGGGCTCAAGCGTTTTGGATGGGGGGGCCTTGGAAGGTCGCCGTGGGCTCGGAGGGCCCTGCCTGTTCTCCCACACTGAATGACCAGCGACACCCCTAGCGGCCCGGGTGGTGGAGGGGCAGCAGGGTGAGTCCGGCGCTGGGGCTCGGGGGTCCCCAACCCGGCGTTGCGGTCCCAGGCCCCTTGGGAGGGGCCCCTCGGCGGCCGACCTAGGGTTAGGGTTAGCCCCCTGGAGGCCGGGAGGCCCGATCTGCCAGCTGTGTGGGGAGCGGAGGGGCCGGCCGAGGTGAGGGCGCTGACTAGCGGGAGCGTGGGCGCAAGCGTTGTGGCGCAGGGGGCCTTCGAAGGTCGCCGGGGGCTCGGAGGGCTCTACCCGTTCTCCCGCCCTGAAAGACCTGGGGCACACCTAGCGGCACGGTTGGCGGTGGGGCGGTAGGTTGAGTCCGACGCTGGGGCTCTGGTGTCCCCAATCCCCGGCGTTGTGGCGCCAGGACCCTTGGGAGGGGCCGCTCAGGGGCCGACCTAGGGTTACGGTTATCCACCAGGAGGCCAGCAGGCCCGATCCGCTGGATGTGCGACGATCAGAGGGGCGGGCTGAGGTGAGTGTGCAGCCTAGCGGCATTGTGGGCGCAAGCGTTTTTATGCAGGGTGCCTTTGAAGGTCTCTCGGGCTCGGAGGGCCCTGCCCTTTCTCAAGCCCTGAATGAACTGCAGCGCCCCTAGCGGCCTGGGTGGTGGCGGGGCGGCAGGGGGAGTCAGGCGCTGGTGTTCGGGGGTCCCCAATCCCTGGCGTTGCAGCGCCAGGCCACTTGGGATGGGCCCCTTGGTGGTCGATCTAGGGTTAGTGTTTGCCCCCAGGAGGCCGGCAGGCCCGATCCATGGGCTCTGCCACAAGCGGAGGGGCTGGCAGAGATGAGGGCACTGGCGAGCAGGAGCGTGGGCCCAACCGTTTTGGCGCGGGAGGACTTCGTAGGTCGCCGGGGGCTCAGAGGGCCCTACACGTTCTCCGGCCCTGAATGACCGGCGGCGACCCTAGTGGCCCGGCCGCCGGCAGAGCGGTAAGGTTAGTCCGGTGCTGGGGTTCGGTGATCCCCAATCCCCGCGTTGCGGTGCCAGGCCCCTTGGGAGGGGCTCCTCGGGGGCCGACCTAGGGTTTGACTTAGCCCCCAGGAGTTGGGAAGGCCCGATCCGCCCCCTGTCCGATGAGCGATGGGGCGGGCCGAGGTGAGGGCGCTGGCGAGCAGGAGCGTGGGCCCAAGCGTTTTGGCGTGGGGGGCCTTCGATGGTTGCCGGGGCTCGGAAGGCCTTGCCCATTCTGCCGCCATGAATGACCGGCGGCGCCCCTACCGGCCCGGGTGGCAGCGGGGCAGTAAGGTGAGTCCGGCGCTGGGCATCAGGGGTTCCCGATCCCCAGCGTTGTGGCGCCAGGCCCCTTGGGAAGGGCCCCTAGTGGGCCGAACTATGGATAGGGATAGTCCCCAGGAGGCCGGCAGCCCCGATCCGCCGATCCGCCGGCTGTGCGTCTAGCGGAGGGGCGGGCCGAGGTGAGAGGGCTGGTGAGCGGGAGCATGGGCCCAAGCGTTTTGGAGCGGGGGGCCTTCGAAAGTCCCCGGGGGCTCAGAAGGCCCTGCCCGATCTCCCGCCCTGAATGACCGGCGGCTCCCCTAGGGGCCTGCATGGCGGTGGAGCGGCAGGGTGAGTCCGGCGCTGGGCCTGGGAGTCCCCAGTCCCAGGCGTTAGGGCGCCAGGCCCCTTGGGATAGGCCCCTAGGGGGCCTACCTAGGGTTAGGGTTAGCCCCCAGGAGGCGGGGAGGCCCGATCCGCCCGCTCACTGTGCAGCGAGCAGAGGGGCAGGCTGAGGTAAGGGCGATGGCGAGCGGGAGCGTGCTCCCAAGCGCTTTGACACAGGGGCCTTCGAAGGTCGCTGTGGGCTCGGAGGGCTCTGCCCATTCTCCGGCCCTGAATGACCTGCGGTGCCCCTTGTGGCCCGGGTGGCGTTGGGGGCATGGTGAGTCTGGCGCTGGGGCTCAGGAGTCCCCAATCCCCGTCGTTGCGGCGCCAGGCCCCTTGGGAGGGGCCACTAGGGGGCCGACCTAGGGTTTGGGTTAGCCTCCAGAAGGCCCACAGGCCGGATTCACCATCTGTACGGGGAGCGGAGGGGAGGGCTGAGGTAAGGGCGCTGGCGAGCGGGAGCGTGGGCCCAAGCGTTTTGGTGCAGGGGGCCTTCGAAGGTCGCCGGTGGCTTGGAGGGCCCTGGCCATTCTCCCTCCCTGAATGAACAGCAGCGCCCCTAGAGGCCCAGGTGGCGGTAGGGCGGGAGGGTCAGCTGGGCGCTGGGGCTCAGGAGTCCCCAGTCCCCAGTGTTGAGGCAATAGGAACCTGGGATGGGCTCCTCGGGGGCCCACCAAAAGTTAGGGTAACACTCAGGAGGCTGGCAGTCCTGATCCACCGGCTGTGCAGTGAGCGGAGGGGCGGAACGAGGTGAGGGCGCAGGCGAGTGGGAGCATGGGCCAAAGCATTTTGGCGCAGGGGGCCTTTGAAGGTCGCCAGGGGCTCGGAGGGATCTGCCCGTACTCCCTCCCTGAATGACCGACGGTGTTCCTAGTGGCCTGGGTGGTGGCGGAGCAACACGGTGAGTCCGGCGCTGGGGTTCGGGGTTCCCCAATCCCAGGCATTGCGGTGCCAGGCCCCTTTGGAGGGGCCCTTCAGGGGCCAACCTAGGGTTATGTGTAGCCCCAGGAGGCGGGCAGGTCTCATCCACCAGCTCTGCAGCAAGCGGAGGGACGGACCGAAGTGAGGGCACTGAGGAGCAGGAGCGTGGGCTCAAGCGTTTTGGATGGGGGGGCCTTGGAAGGTCGCCGTGGGCTCGGAGGGCCCTGCCTGTTCTCCCACACTGAATGACCAGCGACACCCCTAGCGGCCCGGGTGGTGGAGGGGCAGCAGGGTGAGTCCGGCGCTGGGGCTCGGGGGTCCCCAACCCGGCGTTGCGGTCCCAGGCCCCTTGGGAGGGGCCCCTCGGCGGCAGACCTAGGGTTAGGGTTAGCCCCCTGGAGGCCGGGAGGCCTGATCTGCCAGCTGTGTGGGGAGCGGAGGGGCCGGCCGAGGTGAGGGCGCTGACTAGCGGGAGCGTGGGCGCAAGCGTTGTGGCGCAGGGGGCCTTCGAAGGTCGTCAGTGGCTCAGAGGGCCCTGTCCTTTGTTCAGGCCTGAATGACGTACAGCGCTCCTAGAGGCACGGGTGGTGGCGGAGCGGAAGGGTGAGTCTGGTGCTGAGGCTTGCGGGTCCAGAATCCCTGGCTTGTGGAGCCAGGCCCCTTGGGAGAGGCCCCTAGGGGGCCGACCTAGGGTTAGGGTTAGCTCCTAGGAATCCGGCAGGCCCTTATGCCGGCTGTGCAGCGAGCGGAGGGGCGGGACTTGGCGAGGGCGCCGGTGAGCAGGAGCATGGGCCCAAGCATTTTGGCGCAGGGGGCCTCTAATGGTCGCCGTGGCTCGGAGGGCCCTCCCCGTTCTCCCGCCCTGACTGACCGGCAGCGGCCCTAGAGGCCCGGGTGGCGGTGGGGTGGCAATGTGAGTCCGGCGCTGCAGCTCAGGGGTCACCAATTTCCGTCGTTGCAGCGCCAAGCCCCTTGGCAAGAATGACTCGGGTCCTGACCTAGGGTTAGGGTTAGACCTCAGAAGGCAGGCAGGCCCGAAACGCCAGCTGTGCGTAAAGCAGATGGGCGGGCCGAGGTGAGGGCGCTGGTGAGCGGGAGCGTGGGCCCACGCGTTTTGGCACGGGAGGCCTACGAAGGCCGCAGTGGCCTGGGAGGTCCCTGCCTGTTCTCCCTCCCTGAATGACCGGCGTCACCTGCAGCAGCCCTGGTGGTGGCGGGGCTACAGGTTGAGTCCGGCACTGGGGGTCGGGGGTTCCCAATCCCCAGCATTGTGCCACCAGGCCCCTTGGAAGGGGCCCCTCGGGGGCTGACCTAGGGTTAGGGTCAGCCCCCAGGAGGCCGGCAGGCCCGGGAGTGTGGGCCCAAACGTTTTGGCGCAGGGGGCCTTTGAATGTCGCCGGGGGCTAGGAGGGCCCTGCCTGTTCTCCCACCCTGAATGACCGGCTGCACCCCTAGCGGCCCGAATGGCAGCGGGGCGGCAGGGTGACTCCGGCGCTGCAGCTCGGTCCCCAATCCTTGGCGTTGCAGCGCCAGGCCCCTTGGCAGGGGCCCCTCGGGTCTGACCTAGGGTTAGGGTTAGCCCCCAGGAGGCCGGCAGGCCCAATCCTCCAGCTGTGCAGGAGCAGAGGGGTGGGATGAGATGAGGGCACTGGCGAGCGGGAAGGTGGGGCCAAGCATTTTGGCGCGAGGGGCCTTCAAAGGTTGCCAGGGGCTCGGAGGGCCCTGCCTGTTCTCCTGCCCTGAATGACTGACGGCGCCCTTCGTGGCCCGTTTAGCAGCGGGGCGGCAGGGAGAGTCTGGTGCTGGGGCTCGGGGGTCCCCAATCCCTGGTGTTGCAGCGCCAGGCCCTTTGGGATGGGCCCCTAGGGGGCCTACCTAGGGTAGGGTTAGCCGCCAGGAGGCTAGGATGCCTGATCCGCCGGCTGTGCGGCGATTGGTGGGGCAGGCTGAGGTAAGGGCGATGGCAAGCGGGACCATGGGCCCTAGTGCTTTGGTGCAGGGGGCCTTCGAATGTCGTTGGGGGCTCGGAGGGCCCTGCCCATTCTCCCGCACTGAATGACCGGCGGTGCCCCTAGTGGCCCGGGTGGCGGCGGGGGGCATGGTGAGTCCGGCGCTGGGGCTCGGGAGTCCCCTTTCCCCGTTGTTGCGGCACCAGGCCCCTTGGGAGGGGCCACTAGGGCGGACCTAGGTTTAGGGTTAGCCCCCAGAAGGCCCACAGGCCCGATCTGCCAGCTGTGAGGCGAGCGGAGGGGAGGGCCGAGGTAAGGGCGCTGGCCAGCGGGAGCGTGGGGCCAAGCGTTTTGGTGCGGGGGGCCTTCGAAGGTCACTGGTCGCTCGGAGGGCCCTGCCCGTTCTCCCTCCCTGAATGAATGGCGGCGCCCCTAGCGGCCCAGGAGGCGGTAGGGCAGGAGGGTGAGTCCGGCACTGGGGCTCGGGAGTTCCCAATCCCAGGCATTGCGGTGCCAGGCCCCTTCGGAGGGGCATCTCAGGGGACAACCTAGGGTTCTGGAGGAGTGCAGGCCTCATCTGCTGGCTCTGTGGCGAGCGGAGGGGCGGGCCGAGGTGAGGGCACTGAGAAGCAGGAGCGTGGTCTCAAGTGTTTTGGATGCGGGGGCCTTCGACGTTCGCCAGGGGCTCGGAGGGCCCTGCCCATTCTCCCGCCCTGAATGACCAGCGGCACCCCTAGCGGCTCGGGTGGTGATGGGGTGGCAGGGAGACTCCGGCGCTGGGGATCGGGGCTCCTTAATACCCGGCGTTGCGGCCTCAGGCCCCTTGGGACGGGGCCCTCGGGGGCCGACCTAGGGTTAGGGATAGCCCCCAGGAGGCTGGCAGGCTCGTTCCGCCCATGTGCGGTGAATGGAGGTGTGGTTGAGGTGAGGTAGCTGGCGACTGGGGGCGTGGGCCAGAGCATTTAGGCTTTGGCTTGGGGTGCCTTCGAAGGTTGCAGGAGGCTTAGAGGGTCCTGCCCGTTCTGTCGCCCTGAAGGACTGGTGATGCCCCTAGTGCCCCATGTGGCGGCAGGGCGGCAGGGTGCATCCGGTGGTGGGACTCGGGGGTCCCCAATCCCTGGCATGCGGTGCCAGGCCACTTGGGAGGGGCCCCTCGGGGGCGACCTAGGCATAGGGTTAGCCCCCAGGAAGCCAGCAGGCCCGATCCGCCAGCTCTGCAGCGAGAGGAGGGGTGGGCCGAGGTTAGGGCGCTGGGGAGCAGGAGCGAGGGAGCCAGAGTTTTTGCGCGGGGGGCCTTTGAAGGTCACAGGGGGATCGGAGGGCCTTGCCCGTTCTCCCTTCTTGAATGACTGGCAACGCCCGTAGCGCCCTGGGTGCTTGCGGGGTGGCAGAGTGAGTCCAGCACTGGGGCTCGGGGGTCCCAAATCCCCAGCATTGTGGTGCCAGGCTCCTTGGGAGGGGCCCCTCGGGGGCCGACCTCGGGTTAGGGTTCTTCCACAGGAGGCCGGCAAGCCCGGCGCTAAGTGGCTCTGACAATGTAACAAAAATGCCATACACTTATCTGAAAGAAATAACAGTGTACAGGAACCCAACATCATCCTTTGTGAATATGGAAGCCAGCCCCAAAGTGGTCCTGGAAGTCTGACGAAAGGGCTAAGCACTTTTCTCTGAGTCACCACACTGTACAGGGAAAGACCAATGTACATCATCATTCACGAGTAGGAAGCATGAATGGAAGGTTCTGGAATTTCGAGGACTCTGACCCATCCTTATTGGTAATAAACCACCGTGTACAGGAAAACACCTTCAACTCTCATCACCTGCTCAATCCTGATTCCGATTCAACTTTGGGTGTGTAGGACTAGGGAAATGTCCACATCTTATTGCTAAGAAAGAACGATGTCAGGGTAATGCCCTTCAAGTCACCTCAGCCTTCCTGAAGACGGCAGCAGGAATCAAGCTGGTTATGTTACCATGAGGTAAGGAAGATGAGCATATAAGTGAGAAACAACAGTGGGCAGGACCTCTCTTCCAACGAACAGTATCTTTGCTTAATGTTGAATCCCTATGGTAAGTGGTTGTGGGCATTTGTGAGGTCAAAATCTGAAGTGTTTTGTAAAACCTCTTGGCCATTCACAGATGAGACTAAGGTAGTTGGGGACTCCTAGGCAGTGATTTGTCCACTGTCAAAAATATGAAAAGATGAAAGAGACAGATGAGGTCTCCTCAGGCATTGTCCTTTATCCTCATCCTCCGTGAGGATGGCCATCTCTGGACAGCTCAGTGTCAGAGTCTCATTTACATTGGGGGCATCTGTTCCTCACAGACATCAGGCAGGGAAATGGATTTGGTTCTCTGTGCCAGCCCAGCCACAGCTGAGTGTCACAGCACCCTCTCGTGGGCTCATAAGAGTTTCACTGTCACCAGGCAGGTCATTGTATTTGATAAACCACTGTGAGAGTTTGCAATTGCCTTCACCTGCAACCTCCAGAGGCAAATGCAGATCTCTGGTACCATGTGAAGTCATGTGAAGGCTTTGTGAGAAAGTGTCCTTTTGCTTAAGAAAAACATGGCTGGGGCTCCTGGCTGGCTCAGCCAGTTAAGCATGTGCCTTTGGCTCAGGTTATGATCCCAGGGTTCTGGAATCGAGCCGAAGGTCCCTGCTCAGCAGGAAAGGAGTAGGGAAATAGCTTAGAACCCACAGAGAATGTGAATAAAGGGGAGTGAAATGGAACTTGGTCTGTGTTTGGCTTTAGGGATTGGAAGTTAGTTTTTTCTCAATTGTGATTGTTCTTGAAACAGAACAGCTGTATTGTTTTTTTTACCTTTAATTTTTTTCTAGTAACAATTTATTATTATTATATGTTAGTCACTATACAGTATTTCCTTAGTTTTTGATGTAGTGTTCCGTGATTCATTATTTGCATACAACACCCAGTGCTCCATGCAATATGTACCTTCCTTAATACCCATCACTGGCCCATCCCAATCCCCCATCCCTCTCCCCTCTGAAGCCCTCAGTTTGTTTCCCAGAGTCCATAGTCTCTCGTGGTTCATTCCCCCTTCTGTTTAGGGTCCATTGTCTAAAGGGACAGACAGTGGAAGTTCACCAAATATAAGATCGAAATTTCATTGTTCATTATAGATGCCGCCAAGTAGTTCCCAGACATTTCATTCTACTCTAGTAATTGATTATACCTGTGCAGGTGCACGTGAAAGATAACTGATGAATGTATACTGGTAATAAAACACGCCCCACAGTAGTAGAATAATAGAGAATGCACATGTGTAAAATTATTCGACTACGGCTTCCATGCTTTCCCTTTGGTTCCTTGTTATCTATGAAATTGGACAATTTTTGTTCTCTACGCTTAAAACTCATTGTCAGTATTCAGAGTTTTTCAATGCTGATCTTCTTCTGTATAAGTTACTAAAAACCTAAAATATGTATGAACTTTAAAAAATGCTATGTTGAAAATTATAGCAGGGAAGTTCCATTTTGTGAATATTGTGTCAATGGATCTCTATTTTGACATCAGTGTTCATTAGAAATGATGACATTTCATGTGAGTATAAATATCAATGTGAAAAAGAAAAGGTAGGAAGAACCTTGAATGTTTAAGTAATTGGTGAAATGACAGGTGTGTGTGTGTGTGTGTGTGTGTGTGTGTGTGTGTGTGTGTGTGTGTAATTGATTTTCAGTGAATGGTTTAGGTCCTTGTAGGGCCTCCGAGAGAGCCCAGGTGAACCTTTCAATGAGTTGGTATCTGTTCTCAGAACATGGGAATCTCTTAGTCCAATAGTCAATCAGGCAAGCTTTGAGGTCTTGAAGAGTTTCAGTCCTCAGCGATGGTGTTGCAGACCCTTGTGAGCAAACCCTAGGTATGCTCAGAGCCCTCATTAGCTGGTACCAAGGTGTGACGATTTCAGACAGCATTTCCCAAAGAAGTACCTCTTGAGTCTCTGTTCTTGTCAGTTCCCTACACTTCCTTACACTAGTTATGTGATCAGTGTGTTTCAGGATAATCCCCACATGTGATTTTTGCTATTTCCTACTAGTCCTATCTGTTTCTCATCTTCTTCTTTTATGATAGGGGTTGGGAAGCAACCTGTGTGGTGTAGGAAGGGGTGTGGTAGTTGTCTGCCTTCAGAGGACCAAATGATGCCTAGAAATTGTACTGTAGTTTGAGGTCAATTGTCCATCCTCTGAGTGTCAGGAATTCCATCACTTTACTTTGATGCTAGTCTGTTCTTCAAGCTGTCCTCAGAAATAAGGACGTCATCCATCTAGGGAATACTGGTTTGTGTGTATGTTTTCATTTTAGGAAAGGCCTTGCTGTGCCTGAAAATAATACTGTAGAGCACCATTTCCTGTTCTTATTGGCCATCAGTCAATCTTTTGTGAAGTATTCGTTTATAAATAGACTTTCTATGGTTGATGAGCAGGAATTCTTTATTGACAAGTCTTTGTCAGTGTGTGTATTGCAAATCTTTACTTCCCAGCCTGCGGTTCACTTTTTCATTTTCTTATGGTCATAAGATAAGGAGAAATGTCACATTTTTATGAAGTCCCACTGAATTCTTTTAAATGGTTTGTGCACCCTATGTCTTACCCCAAGATTGACAGGTTCTAAGTTTTCTTTCAGAAACTGTACAATGGGAAGCTACAATCCATTTTCTCTGTCCATTTATTGCTTACAAATTTCACATTTTTATGAAGTCCCACTGAATTCTTTTAAATGGTTAGTGCACCCTATGTCCTACCCCAAGATTGACAGGTTCTACGTTTTCTTTCAGAAACTGTCCAATGGGAAGCTACAATCCAATTTCTCTGTCCATTTATTGCTTACAAATGTATTTTGACCATCTGTTTCCTAGGAAACCTCTTTTGTTATTATTATTATTATTATTATTATTATTATTATTATTATTATTATTTTAAATTGCATTTTTAATTCTAAAAGGGTATTTATAGACTGTTTTGGATTTTCTATGTACACAATCGTGTTATCTGTGAATAGTCACTATTATCCCCTCAATTCTTATACTTTTTGTTTCTCTTGCCTTAAAACACTGGTAGATTCTCCGATGCCACGTTGAATAGAGCAGCATTGTTTAAAGATTTTCATATACCTTTCTCAATATCTGACAGAAAAAGCAGACAAAACATTGGTAACAAATGTGACCAAATTGACATATAGGGAACATTCCATAATAAGTGCAGAATACGTTATTTTCAAGTGATCATAGACTCTTTACCCAAATAGATGATAGGTGGGGCCACGAATCAAGGCTACAAATGTTAAACCCTGAAATTAACTAGATTCTATTCTTAGACCAGAGGGGAATTGAGTCACAGTCATAGCGAAAAGAAAACCAGGAAGTCCTTCAATGTTTAAAAATTAAATGGAACTTTGCTACATATCCTAAAGGTCAGAGAGGGAATCTCATTGGAAATTCTGAACCTTTTCTACATGAGGGCTCACACACAATGGCACTTTCTTTGTGAAGAGACTTAATAATAACCTAGACAGGAGTTGAGCCTTAAGTCAGAGTTCTGCCTGCCCCAGCCACACCTGGCAGCCTTGGCCTGTGGTCCCCCTCAGCTGTCCTTTCTGGTGGCCCTGAGCTAAGGGGGTCAACATGGCCGTATGGAAATTAGAAGCTCCCCACTCTTAGTGATGACGTTGCTATCGTATCGTCCTCACCAGTCCAACAACATGATTTCTGAGTGAACTATGACACAAGAGTGACTTCTTGGCCTTTCTTCAGGTTTGAAAATCATCTGGTGAGTCATCTATTAGAAATAGGATTCAACATGTGTTCTTTCTTCTGGAAAAGAAATAGACCCAATAGCAATTATGGCTTCCTGAGCACCTGTTCTTGAGAGACATCATACTGGCTCTTTGTAGCATTCTGCCTCTTAAACTTCTCAACTAGGGTGTAGATATTTCTACGCACATTTTCAGGTGGTTAGACAAGGACTGGGATGATATGAGTCACAGAGGATTTTAGTGTCAGAAACCTAAGTGGGATCCCCAAATTGACTCCAAATCCCTTGTTGTTCCATACAGGGTACTATTTCCCTCTTATCTCTGGTCTTCTCGATCTGGAAACCTATCAAGTATCAGGATTTTCTTGTCATGTGGACAACTGGAATGAATTCACGGGCCTTTTCACCTCTGCCCATGGTGATCATTAAGATCATTATCTCAGTGGAGGACCTCTGGGTAAGATACTCAAAGATCCTTAGGGATACAGACAGTATAATATTTTTCTGGTATTAAAGTTCCTGAAACCAACTATCTTTTTTAGTCCATTCAGGCTCTGGTATGTTCAGAGGGTGCTGTAAAACAGGTCTGAAATAGTATTTAAAAACACTCAGCTCAGCCTCTTCTACAAAGTGAGCCAATGCTTATAAACATGGCTAAAATATTGCCTTACCTACGATGACTTCCCAGCCATCATAGTGTTTATATGGTATGACTGTGACTTACATTAGTCAACATTTGCAGAGAAAGAACTTAGTGCATCCAGGGGGCACTTCATGTTGAAATTAGTTTGTGACAACGAGCTACTGTGTTTTCTTCTGCAGTCCAAGGGAATGGTGCCAGACATCTCTAAGGTGTCTAGCAGTTCTACAATTCTGATTTTAAGTGGTCTGTGTGCTTCAGCGATTTGGGCAGGAGAAGGGCAGGAGTCCAGAGACTGTGAACACTTCTGTTACCTGTGCTGACCATGGAGCAGGTAGCCTTCTGTGGGCATCATTTTGATTTCTTGGTACTCTTGTGAAAGGTGCTTTTGTCTCAAATTCCTCCTTTTTAGGAGTAATTATAATGATGAAAGTAATTTTTATCTTATATCATCTGTGGGCCCTGATCCTGGGCTCCCAGGGAAGCTATCCTTTAACATTTTACCCAGCTCAAAATGATTGGGCAAAAACTCAAAGCATGAGCCCTATTTCTGCCCCAAGCACATGTTGTACATCTGCTTCGAGAATAAAACAATAACAAAAAATGACAACATGAAAATAAGAAAAAATAAAGAACCTCTTTGGCTCCCATAAGATTAAAGTCATACTGACATGTACATACTGAAAATGCATGAAATCATTGCATTTCCTAAAGCCCAAGCCTTGGAGGGTCTGAGAACCACTGACATTGCCCAGAACCAGGCACACCCCAGCAGGGATGGGTGGTGCAGAAAGGGAAGGGGCAGGACTCTGAGGGAGGTCTGCAGCTAGAGGTGTCCCTGGAAGGGGCCAGGTGTGTGTGGGGAGCCCGGCCCAGGACCCCAACCATGCCTGTGCTGGGTGTTGGGTAGAGGAGGTGCCTCTTGGACCCCCTGCACTTTCAGGGTTCCAGGGGCTTGAGGGCGGTTTGCCTGGCATCCCAGGGGCTGGGGCACCACCCTCCCTGACCAATCACCCCTTGGGGGTGGAGCTACATCTCTGTGGGCTGTTCCAGAGTTGCAGTGGGGTGCAGACCTGGGGCAGAAGAAGGGGCACTGGGAGAGAGAGAGTTGCCCTGTGGAGGTCCCAGCTGCTGAGTGAGCAGAATGCACCAGGGGCGGGGGGGTTCGGGGGTAGGGTGCGACCCAGGTGGGAGGCAGGGTTCTCGAAGGGCACTTGGAGAGGGTTCATTGTGGGGACTCAGGTGAGTTTTCTTTTCCCCTTTAAAGTCTCTTCTGCCCCATGTCCTCAACTGGCCTTATATCCCATACCCGTGAACTCCAGGGCGCCCAATCACCTGAGCTTTTGTGGGATGGGTTGCAGAATTTCAGGGTTTCCCCTGTTCCCTGGAAAAGTGTGGGTAAGGACCTCACAGAGTCCCCACCTTCAGTGATGTGTCCCCCTGTTCTCTGACACAGTGCAGGTGATGCATCTTGAGCAGTACCCCGAGTTCAGCAGGGTGTGCCCTGGTCCCCCAGGCACAGGTGTGGCAGCAGCAAGCCCCAGAGCCATACCCAACTTCAGCATTATGCCCCGTGTGCCCCCAGGTTAGTGGTCATTGGCTGTTGGAATCATGCAGGAAAATTCTCCAGGTGGGGGCCTGGAAGCGGGTGTAAACCAGACCCCACTCTAGTTGCACTGGGAATAGACAAATTGAGGGTTTCCTTAGAAGAGTAAGTCTGCTTTCCAGAAAAGGCAAGGTCATTGGTCTATTGAGAATGAAGATAATTACTGCTAAACAAGAAGTATGTGTTGCCCCTTTGCCCAGAAACCGAAGCAGGTGTGCAGGCTTTAGGTCAGAGGTGCCTTCTTCTCCACAGCTGACAGCACTTCTCTGCTCTGACTCCAAGACACCCGAGGTTTTGAACGTCAGTATCAGAGTCAGCGAGGCAGCTTGTCACAGAACGCCAGTGTTCAGAGAAAGCACAGGTATGTTTGGCAAAATGTCCTATCTATGTCAGGGCTTTAGGTAAAACCTCTCATTATCCCAAAACCTCCTGGGCTTTTCTCTTTTCTCTAGTTGAGCCACAAAGTAAAATTGAAATAACTGTCAGCATTCTGGGTTTGGTGCAAGAATTACAATTTTCCCTGCTGGTAGAACATTGCAGGGGATCACAATTTCTCTGTCCATTTATTGCTTACAAATGTATTTTGACCATCTGTTTCCTTGGAACCCTCTTTTATTAGAAAGGGAAGGTGAGATTCACTCTGTGCCTGTTTGTAACATCTAATTTGTTCCTTCATCTAACAATGTTTATTCAATTGGGCCTAAGACATGTTTGAGTGGACAGCATCTAGAGTTAGGTGGCTTTTTTCATCTGATACAGACTTGGATGATGTCATTTGACAAAGGTGATGTTTCATCGTTGATTAGTTTATTCATCAAAAGAGTTAAAATTAGGGTGGAGGGAAAATTGAAAATTATCCAAAGCGGCCTGTTCCTGTTTAAAAGTTGAGCTTGACTTTCTAGTTTTACTAAATGTATTATCTCGATATTTTGAGGTGCCATATTCTCTCTGTAGTTTCTTTGGTAGTGGAGTCAGAAGGAGAGTCTGGGAATTCTTTCGGATAGTGGCATGCTGGTGGCTTCAAGGGGCTTGGCGTCAGGAGCCTTGGGTGAAGTCTGCAACTGCTTGCCTGACCCTGGGTGCATCTCCCAGAGGTTTTGTTTCCTCTTATGAAATTGCTGGCAGATAATGTTCTGCTTAAAGGGGAACCCTCCCATCCTGTTGGTGGCAATGCAAAGTGGTGCAGCCAGTCTGGGAAACAGTGTGGGGGTTCCTCAAAAAGTTAAACATTGAACAACCCCATGATCCAGCAATTGCTCTCCTAGGTATTTACCCAAAGGATACAAAAATGCCGATTTAAGGGGGGAACGTGAACCATGATGTTTATAGCAGAAATGTCCACAGTAGCCAAACTATGGAGAGAATCCCAACATCCATGCACTGATGAATGGATAAAGCAGATGTGGGATACATATATATAATGGAATATGACCCAGCTTCAAAAAGAATGAAATCTTACCATTTGCAAGGATGCGGATGGATCTAGAGTGTATTAAGCTAAGCAAAATCATTGAGGAAAGACAAATATCCTATGCTCTTACGCTTGTGGAACTTCGGAAAGAAAACAGATGAACAGAGTGGAGGGGTGATGAGAGAGGCAAACAAGGAAATAGACTCAACCTTGGAGAACAAACTGAGTGTTACTGCAGGACAGGGGCATGGGGGGAAGAGTTAAATGGGTGAGAGGTATTAAGGAGGGCATTTGTGATGAGCATCGGGTACTGTATGCAGGTGAGGAATCGCTAAATCCTACCCCTGAAGCAAATATTCCATGGCATGTGACTAACTGGAATTTAAGTAAGAGAAGAAAGGAAAAAGTGTTCTGCTTCATGAAGAGTGAGGTAAACTTGTAGTAATGTGGGCTGTACTATTCTATAGATGAGAGTTGTTAAACACCCTGTTGTAGGATACACTAGTTGCTTATCACATAAGGAGTCTTCAGAAAGCTGCAATGAAAGATTCAGGTGTCAGAGTATGTTCATGTTCCACTGATATGTTACAGTTTGCACAGGTAGGAAAGAAGATGGAGAGAAAGGCAACAGAAGGGGAAAGTAGGTGTGAACCTTTCATTACTTAGCATTATAGCTTTCTCATGAAAGCCTTGCGCCAGTGTGATTATGGAAGCAGAGGGGAATCCGGGAACTTTGCAGGAGACAGGGGAGTTCCAGATCTGGGTAAAGCTGACAAGGGTCCCAGAGGAGAGCTGAATGCATTCTGCAGCAGGGTATGGGCAGGGTGGGCTCCAGGGGTGGCTGTGGGTCTCCTGGGTGAGAGTTGTAACAGGTGAGGGCTGTGTGCAAGTTCCTGGCTGAGGACAAGTGAGGCACAGGTGGAGAGCTGGCAGAGAACCTTCTTCTCGGCCACCAGCCTCACCCAACACACAGCTTCATCTTCTGTCACTTTCACTCCAATTCAGACTTCTCCGAAGGTGAGTGAGAACACATCAAGAGCATTCGAAACAGAAGGGAAAGCATGTGGAAAGGCTCTGGGGCAGGAGAATTTCAGGTATGTCCAGGAGCAGCAAGAAGGCCCTGTGGCCACAGGAGACAGCTTAGGACATGAGCTCAGAGAGGTGACAGAGGGTGACAGAAAGCCATTCCAGGGCTATAACCCCATGAGACCCTGTTTCACTGGGCCATCCTGGCTACAGTGTTGAGAACAGATGACAGAGGGTTGAAGATGGCAAGGCAGGTCAATGATGAAGCTTTTCCAGGAACTCAGGCACTGTGGTCCAGACAGGTGGCCTTGGATGGAGTGGTTAGACCTATTCTGGGTCCATTTTGAAGATGGAGCTCACAGGATTTGCTGATGGGTTAGCTATTAGGAGCAGGAGAACAGAGGAATTGGGGTAACTCCCAGCTGTTGTGGGTTGTCCTGATCGAGGGGAAGGAGTGGGTTTTTCGGGTGGTAGGAGGTAGTCCGTGTTCTGCATGCTAAGGAAGGTGCCTTTCCCAGTGGATCTGCTGAGGTTTGTGTCTGAGAGAACCTTTCACTTCTCCTCCCTCAGCAATGCTCAAGTACAAGTATCCCCCACTTTTTAAACGTTCACAGTAAGACCCTTGGTTTTCTTGAAATAACTACGTAATTACCCATCTTCAGTAAGAGGAAGAGACCTGAAGAGGATTTCCCTCTTATGAAAAAAGGTGAACTGTGAGAATCGCGTTCATCATCTGTTTTGGGGAGAAGCTCCTTCCGTTGGGAACCGCTCTCCGCATCCAGCCACCAGCACTTTGAATGGTGTCTGTGAGCCTCTATTGTGCTTTATCTTCATTTATGCTGGGCCTCCGTTAGGTACTTGTGTCCTGAGGCCTAAGAAAAGCCAAAAGAAGGAATTTTGGGGTCTGAGCACACTGTCTAATTGTTCCGTGTAAATTAATGGCCATTCCTTCTTGACACCATTTCTGCTGTGCAAGGTTTCTCAGAAGCCCTGCACTTTCAAAGAGCAGGGAAACCTATACCCCATGCTGCGGGGTTAGTTTTAGTCTCCATGCTGGACAGAACATTTCATGACTGTCAGATTTTCTCACTCAAACATCGAGACTTTGACCACCTTCACCCAATTCTACCACCCCATCCCCGAATCTGGCACCTACCAATCTGCTATCAGTATCTATGCATTCAGTATTTGTTTATTCCACGTGGAATGTACATGAGAGCATCTGGTATTGGTCTTTCTGTGTCTGAGTTACTTGGCATAAGTTCCCCAAGGTCTGTGTTTCCAGGTCTGATTCTTGTGAATAATGCTGCAGTGAACGTGGGAGTGCATCTGTCTTTTTGAGGCAGTATTTTTGTGTTCTCCGAATAAATACTCAGTAGAGCCATTACTGTGCCATGTGGTAGTTGCATTTATTTTTTCAGGAACCTCCATACCATTTGTCACAGTGGCTGCACCAATTTCCATTCCCACCAACAGTGCACAGTGTCTCCTCGTCTGCAAACCCTTGACCCCAACTGGTGTCTGTCTCTGGACAATTGGTGATCCAACAATTGTGAGGGGATAGCCGATTGTGGGTTTGACTGATGTTTCCCTGACGATTTTTAGTGATGTCGAACAACTTTTTCTGTCTGTTGGCACCTGTGTGCCATCTTTGGAAAGTATCTATTCACATATTCCCCACGTTTTTTTATACAGTTTTTTTTTGTTTCTTTTGATTTGTATGAGTGTTGTGTGTATTTTTGATATTAGCCTCTTCTCACACATATGATTCGCAGATATTTTTTTCTTATTGGGTCAGTGGCCTTTTAAGTTTTTGCTGGTTTCTTTTGCCGTGTGGAAGATTTCAGTTTGATATTGTTCCACTTGTTTATTTTTGCTTTTGTTGCCTTTGCATTTGGTGTCCGATCTGAAGACTCTTTGCCAAAACCAATGTCGAGAGACTTAGTACCTGTGTCTTCTTGGAGGTTTATGGATTCAGGTCTTATGTTCAAATCATTCATCCATTAAAAATTTTGTGTGTGGTGTAAGAAAGTGGCCCAGTTATATTCTTCTGCATTTACTGTCCAGTTTGCATGTTACCGCTCACTGAAGAAACAGTCCTTCCCTCATGGCATATCTTCTGCTGCTGTGTCGTAAGTTAGGATCATCTACGTGTGGGTAAGTTTCTGAGCTTTCTGTTCTGTTCCACTGAACTGGTGTCTGTGTTTATGCCAGTACCATCCTGTTTTGGTGACAACAGCTCTATAATCTAGCTTGAAATCCAGGAGTGTGTTGACTGCACCTTTCTTTCTCCAGGTTGCTTTGGGTATTTGGGGTCTTTTGTGATTCCATACAAGTTTGAGGACTGTTTTCTATTTGCTCGAATAATGCCAGTGGAATTCAGATAGGCATTTCATCACATCTGTCGATTGCTTTGGGTACGATGGACATGTTCACATAATTAAATCTTCCAGTTAAGGAGCATGGCGTAAGCTTCCATTTGTTTGTGTTGCCTTCCAAATCTTTGACCCATACATTCTGCCCCCCTCGACACACATGTTTTTCATTTCTTTTCTGCCATGTGTTGAGTGTACTATGTCTTTCGCATTTTTGGTTACTTTTATTCCTAGATTTTTTTTTTGATGCAATTGTAAATGGCACTGCTTTTTTAATTTCTCTTTGCGAACGTGTGTCATCAGTATACAGAAATGCAAGAAGTTGGGTCATCTGGGTGGCCCCATAGGTGAAGCGTCTGCCTTCAGCTCAGGTCATGATACCAGAGTCCTGGATCGAGCCCCATGTTGGGCTCCCCACTTAGCGAGGGTCTGCTTCTCCCTCTTTCCTACACTCCCCCTGCATGTGCTTTTTCTCTTCCTCTCAAATAAATAAATAAAATCTGAAAAAAATAAAGACAACAGGTCTCTGTATATTGACTTTATATCCTGCAGCTTTCTTGCATTTGTTTAAACTAACTGTTTTTTTTGTGTGTGTGTGTGTAATCTTTCGGGATTTCATGTCATTTGCAAATAGTGACAGTTTTCCTGTATGGATTTCATATCTTTCTCTTTTTTTAAAATGATGTTAGTCACCCTACAGTACTTCATTTGTTTTTGATGAAGTGTTCCATGATTCATTGTTTGTATATAACACCTAGTGCTCATTATGACACGTGCCCTCCTTAATACCCATCACCAGGATAATCCATTCCCCTACCCCTCCCTTACTGCAACCTTCAGTTTGTTTCCCAGTGTCAACAGTCTCTCATGGTTCCTCTCCCCCTCTCATTCCCCCCCTTCACTTTTCCCTTCCTTCTTCTAATGTCCTCCATGCTATTCCTTCCATTCCACATAGGAGTCAAACCTTATGATAATTCTCTTTCTGTGCTTGCCTTAATTTCACTTAGCATAATCCCCTCCTGGTCAATTCACATTGGTGCAAATGGTGGGTATTCATCCTTTCTGATGACTGAGTAATATTCCATTGTATAGATGAACCACATCTTCTTTGTCCATTCATCTGCTGAAGGACATCTTGGCTCCTTCCACAGTTTGGCTATTATGGACATTGCTGCTATGAACATTGAGATACAGGTGCCCCTTCTTTTCATTACTCTGTGTCTATGGGGTAAATACCCAGTAGTGCAATTGTTGGGTCATAGGATAGCTCTGTGTTTAATGTCTTGCGGAACATCCATATTGTTCAAAAGTGGTTATACCAGTTGAATTCTCACGAGTAGTGTAAGAGGGCTCCCCTTTCTCCACATCCTCTCTGACTTTTTGTAATTTCCTGTCTTGTTAATTTTTTTCTCAAGATTTTATTTATTTATTTGATAGAGATAGAGACAGCCAGCGAGAGAGGGAACACAAGCAGGGGGAGTGGGAGAGGAAGAAGCAGGCTCATAGCGGAGGAGCCTGATGTGGGGCTCGATCCCATAATGCCAGGATCACGCCCTTAGCCGAAGGCAGATCCTTAACCTCTGTGGCACCCAGGTGCCCCCTGCCTTGTTAATTTTAACCATTCTAACTGGTGTAAGGTGGTATCTCATTGTCGTTTTGATTTGTATTTGCCTGATGGCAAGTGATGTGGAGCATTTTTTCATGTGTCTGTTGGCCATTTGTATGTCTTCTCTAGAAGTATCTCTTTGTGTCTTCTGCCCATTTTTTGGGTGTCGAGTTTGAGGAGTTCTTTATAGATCTTGGATACCAGCCCTTTATCTGTAATATCATTTGCAGATATCTTCTTCTTTTCCATAGGTTGCCTTTTTGTTTTGTTGATCGTTTGCTTTGCTGTGCAGAAGGTTTTTATCTTGATGAAGTGCCAATAGTTCATTTTTGCTTTTATTTCCTTTGCCTTTAGAGACATGGCTTGCAAGAAGTTGTTGTGTCCAAGGTTGAAGAGTTCTTTTGATTTGGATATGATACAGGAATCCATTATCTTTCTTTCCTGATTGTATTCGAGTCCTCTGTCTTTCTTGGTGAGTCTAGCTAAGTTTGTCAGTTTTATTTATCTTTCCAAAAAAGGCACCTTTCAATTTCATTTTTTTTTGTCTTTTTCGTCTCTGTTGGATTTATTTATGCATTCCTTTTTGTTATTTCCTTATTTCTACTATATTGGGTCTTTGTTGTTTTATTTTTTACTTCTTTACCACATAAATCAGGTTGTTTATTGGAGACCCTTCTCATGGATTGATGAAGACTTGAGTTTCTATGAATGTCCCCCATAGAGCTACTTTTGCTGCATCCCATAAGTTTTTGTAAGTTGTCTTTTTCATCAGTGTCAAGGTAATTCTAAAATCTTTTTTGATTTCTTCTTTGACGGTTGGTTGTTCGATAGCATGTTTTTAATTCTCCACATATTTTTTTGAGATTATTTAAGTATCTGACAGAGAGTGAGACAGTGAGTGAGGGAACGCAAGCAGGGGGGGTGAGAGAGGGAGAAGCGGGCTTCCCACTGAGCAAGGAGCCTGATTCCAACCTAAATCCCAGGATCCTGGGATCAGGACCTGAGCTGAAGGCAGATCCTTAACAACTGATCCACCCAGGCTCCCCAATCTCCACCTATTTTTGACTGTCCCATTTTTTTCTTGAGACTGATTTCTAGTTTCATATCTTTGTGGTTGGACAAGATTTGAAGCAGAAGGTGAAGAGCATTCAGATGAAAAGTTTGTTTCCTGGAGGGTTTTCTGAGGGCAGACCATGAGTTCTGTGGGGACGGAGGAAGGTTTTGTGAGACGGGGGTGGGTTTAACCCTTGTTAGAATTACTGACTACTACCATGCAGGCTGTGTGCTACTGTTCACACCGTAGTCCTGATGGACTTGTACTTCATTAGGAACATTTTCTAGGAGGTTTAGGCATAGCCTTCTCTTAAAGAAAGGTGCCATGTGGGTTCATGGCATGACCCCAGGTCAGCAACCAGGATGTATGGTATTGTGGGGGATGAGAAACAGGCTTTCTGTGGGAAGTGACAGAAATAGTTTATGGTGAGCTCCATGACCATAGGTGAGGTCCCGAGTGACCCACTGGGTGTTGGGTTCTGTGGATCTGTCTCATCAGGTGCTGTGGAATTCAGGGACACCCTCCTGTCTGTGGATTTGTGTGGAGACAGGTAGACATCAGTGTTTGGCCAGGCACAAGGGTCGCACTGGACCACCACCAGAGGTGCAGCGTGTGCGGGAGCCACTGCTTGCTTTCCACGAAAGCTGACAAGGGTCTTTGACCGGGATTTCTAGCAGCTGCAAGGGGAGAGGAGGCCGGGGGTGGTGCACACTTCCTAGAGTTGTGGTCAGGACTAGTCTGGAACCCACTGAAGTCAGCCACACTGGGCACAGAAGGCCCCCAGTCAGTGTAGCTGTGGGCACTGCTCCCATGGTACTTTCGGGCCGGCTCCATGCTGCCACCTCCTGCTTTTCATCATCATCTTCAAAGTCATGTGCCTCTGCTCTTGCCCCATGGCCTCCGGGGTATTGTCAGTACTCCATCTGGCCCTCGTCCCTGTTGCCCTGTGCAGTCCGATGCCAGGATAGCCTTCTCGAGACAATCATCTGGCCCTGATGGAACACTTCCATGGATCTCGTGTGATGCAAGGATGAAGCCCTGCCCTGGAAGGGGGCTGCAGGTCCCCAATCAGGAGAGCCATGTCTCCCTTTTCAGCATGGCCTGCCCTCCCCTCAGTCTTCTTCAGGGAAGCTCTCCCCACTTCCTGAGATGACAGCTCTGAACTTAAAAATGAATGTTATTTTACATATCTCTATGCCTTAGTTCATCCATGGCATGTCTTTCAACCCCGTTAGTGGGGTTTTTTTTTAAGCAGTTCTGAAGGGCTGTCTGCTCAAGGAGGGGATGACCCGGGTGGGGCAGCTTTCCCTCTCATCTCCCTCAGCATGTCTCTGAGCCCTGGGGCCAACTGTGCCACTGAGGATTGAGGGCCCCGAGCCAGCTCATCCTGAGCCCAGGCTCTGTCAGCTGTGTAGACGGATGCGTGTCAGAGTGGTGGGCAGCGGCATGGGCCAGGGGCAGGCAGTGTCTCCTCATTCCTTCCCTCCCTTCCTCCAAGAGGTAGCTCAGAGCAGGCTTCAACCCCTGCATCTCCAGATCCCTTGACCTGTGCCTCCTGTGTTCAGCTGGTGACCTTGGAGTTTTGCATTGATTCTACCTCCCATACCCTCTTCTGTAGCAGTTCCTGGATCAGGGGAGTGGTGGGACTCTTGTCTGCTTTTGATCTTCTTCCTGTCCCTCACCAAGCCCACCCACCTTTGCATCTTCCATGTAAGTGCTTGGAAGCAAGCCCATCCACAGGGAACCTATTAGCCAAATGGATCCAGGCAAAGAACATTGAAGTAGAGATCCAGGATCCATAATAAACCTGCTCGGAAAATTGTCCCAAAGTCTGTGACTCTCTCACAATGTAACAGAAACAATAATAGCTTTCTGGACTGTGAAGTGACATGTGTCTCTACTTCTAATCTTAAATGCATAGGTGCTGAGCCTGGACTGAAAAGGACCATGGCTCCCGTGGGCTGGGATCCACAGTAAGAACTCAGTGAAATCTGAATTCAAGGCATAGAGGGAATAATTATTGTAGAGTGAATCCTCCCAAGTAGGGCTTATGAACAATGCACAGGAAAAGCTTTTTCAAAGAGGTTTCTGAAAGAAAAATCTTTTTTAAAAATTTATTTTAATTCCAGTAGAGCTAACCTACAGTGTTACATTCGTTTCAGGTGTACAATAGAGTGATTCAGTAATTCTATATATTACTCAGTGGTCATCAAGAAAAGTGTCCTCTTAATCCCCTTCATCTATTTGACTCATCCCTCTATCCACCTCCTCTCTGGTATCCATCCGTTTGTTCTCTATTGTTAAGAGTTTGTATTTTGCCACAACCATACTCAGGCAACCCTGTTTGGGTAGAGTTGCCCTGTCCCCTGTGAGGGGGGATGGGTGTGGGAACGCTGTGAGCCAGTATTTCCAGGCTTTTGTTCCCTGGCATCTTTCTCTGGCGGTCTGCTGTGCCTCTTCTGAGAGTCAGAGCAGCAGAGGCTGAATTGTCACAGAACAGAGGGATTGCGGCATGTTCTTCACGGATGTTCTGGCCACTTTAACTCCGTTACTGTTGGTGCTGCTCAACCCCATAGCGTCCCTGGATGTGTGCCCCACACCTGGTGTCCCTGTCCTCACTTCCAGGGCAGGTGCATCTCTGTCCTTTGTGTTTCTAAGGCCACCAGCCACCAGCCGCCCCCTGGAGCTCCCAGATCTCCAGGTCTCAGTCTGGATCCCGTGAGCACACCAGGATTACGGAGTTTCCTGAGAAGCCTGGTGGCATACCACCTCCTTCAGGGTCTCAGTCTGCTGTTTCCTGGGTGCCAACCACGAGTTCGCCCGCTGCCCCATGCAGGTGGCCCACCAGCTGCCAGCCGCCCCGCGTGCTCCCGGGTCTCTGGGTCTGTCTATTCCCGGTGAGCACACTGGGATTCCGGAGTTCCGTGAGAAGCCTGGTGGTGGGCGCACCTGGTTCAGGGTCTCAGTCTGCTGTTTCCTGGGTTCTGACCATGAATCTGCCCTCTCCCCTGTGCAGGTGGCCTGCCAGCCTCCAGTGGACCCGCACGCGCTCCAGGAGCTCTCATTCTCATTCTGGATCCCATGAGCACACTGGGATTCCTGTGTTCTGGGAGATGCCTAGTGGTGTGCTCTCTGGGCTCACCAGTCTCAGTCCTCTCTCTAGGGGTGCCTTCTGTGAATCTGCCAGCTCCCCTGTGCAGGTGGCTGCTACTTCCTGGCGCCCAAATGAGGTGGCTCCCTCCCCCTTCCTTTTATCTTCCAGTATCTGTGCCAGGTTTCAGGACTCCCCGCTTCCTACCTCAATACGCAGCGCTGGAGATGTTCATTTGTAGAGATCCAGATATATCTTCCTGCCTCTCAGGCTGATTCCGTGGTTGTTTAGGCTGGCCTGCTACCTATCCAGCAGGACTCAGGGGATCTGCGGAAAAAGGAGTCCCCTACTCCTCCACCATCTTAACTCCTCTCTTGTACCTGAAATAGTATTTAAAAACACTCAGCTCAGCCTCTTCTACAAAGTGAGCCAATGCTTATAAACATGGCTAAAATATTGCCTTACCTACGTTGACTTCCCAGCCATCCTAGTGTTTAAATGGTGTGACTGTGACTTACATTAGTCAACATTTGCAGAGAAAGAACTTAGTGCATCCAGGGGGCACTTCATGTTGAAATTAGTTTGTGACAACGAGCTACTGTGTTTTATTCTGCAGTCCAAGGGAATGGTGCCAGACATCTCTAAGGTGTCTAGCAGTTCTACAATTCTGATTTGAAGTGGTCTGTGTGCTTCAGAGATTTGGGCAGGAGAAGGGCAGGAGTCCAGAGACTGTGAACACTTCTGTTACCTGCGCTGACCATGGAGCAGGTAGCCTTCTGTGGGCATCATTTTGATTTCTTGGTACTCTTGTGAAAGGTGCTTTTGTCTCAAATTCCTCCATTTAGTAGTCATTATAATGATGAAAGTAATTTTTATCTTATATCATCTGTGGACCCTGATCCTGGGCTCCCAGGGAAGCTATCCTTTAACATTTTAACTGGCTCAAAATGATTGGGCAAAAACTCAAAGCATGAGCCCTATTTCTGCCCCAAGCACATGTTGTACATCTGCTTTGAGAAGAAAACAACCAAAAATGCCAACATGAAGATAAGAAAAAATAAAGAACCTCTTTGGCTCCCATAAGATTAAAGTCATACTGACATGTACATACTGAAAATGCATGAAACCATTGCATTTCCTAAAGCCAAAGCCTTGGAGGGTCTGAGAGCCACTGACCTTGCCCAGAACCAGGCACACCCCAGCAGGGAGGGCTGGTGCAGAAAGGGAAGGGGCAGGACTCTGAGGGTGGTCTGCAGCTAGAGGGGTCCCTAGAAGGGGCCAGGTGTGTGTGGGTGCCCTGGCCCACGACCCCACCCATTCCTGTGCCGGGTGTTGGGTAGAGGAGGCACCTCTTGGGCCCCCTGCACTTTCAGGGTTCCAGGGGCTTGAGGGCGGGTTGCCCAGCATCCAAGGGGCTCAGGCACCAACCTCCCCAACCATTCACTGCTTGGGGGTGGAGATGTCTCTGTGGGCAGTCCCAGATTTGCAGTGGGTTGCAGAATTGGGGCAGAAGAAGGGGCACTGAGAGAGAGAGAGTTGCCCTGTGGAGATCCCTGCTGGTGAGTGAGCAGCTTGCACTGGGGTGGGGGTCTGGGGGTAGGGTGTGCCCCAGGTGGGAGGCAAGGTTTTGGAAGGGCACGTGGAGAGGGTTCATTGTGGGTACTCAGGTGAGTTTTCTTTTTCCCTTTAAAGTCTCTTCTGCCCCATGTCCTCAACTGACCTTATTCCCCATACCCGGGAACTCCAGGGCACCCACTCACCTGAGCTTTTGTGGGATGGGTTGCAGAATTTCAGGGTTTCCCCTGTTCCCCTGGAAGAGTGCGGGTAACGACCTCACACAATCCCCACTTTCAGTTCTCTGACACAGTGCAGGTGATGCATCTTGAGCAGTACCCTGAGTTCAGCAGGGTGTGTCCTGGTCCCCCAGGCACAGGTGTGGCAGTAGCAAGCCCCAGAGCCATCCCCCAACTTCAGCATTATGCCCCGTGTGCCCCTGGGTAGTGGTAATTGGCTATTAGAATCATGCAGGAATATCCTCCAGGTGGGGGCCTGGAGGCGTGCGTAAACCAGACCCCACTCTAGTTGCATTGGGAATAGACGAATTGAGGGTTTCTTTAGAAGAGTAAGTCTGCTTTCCAGAAAAGGCAAGGTCATTGGTCTGTTGAGAATGAAGATAATTACTGATAAACAACAAGTATGTGTTGCCCCTTCTCCCAGAAACCGAAGCAGGTGTGCAGGCTTTAGGTCAGAGGTGCCTTCTTCTCCCCACCTGACAGCAATTCTCTGCTCTGGCTCCAAGAAACCCGAGGTTTTGAACGTCAGCATCAGAGTCAGCGAGGCAGCTTGTCACAGGACGCCAGTGTTCACAGAAAGCAAAGGTATGTTTGGCAAAATGTCCTATCTATGTCAGGGCTGGAGGTAAAACCTCTCATTATCCTAAAACCTCCTGGGCTTTTCTCTTTTCTCTAGTTGAGCCACAAAGTAAAATTGAAGTAGCTGTCAGCATTCTGGGTTTGGTGCAGGAATTACTTAGTTTCCCTGGAGGTAGAACGTTGCAGGGGATCACAATTTCTCTGTCCATTTACTGCTTACAAATGTATTTTGACCATCTGTTTCCTAGGAACCCTCTTTTATTAGAAAGGGAAGGTGAGATTCACTCTGTGCCTGTTTGTAACATCTAATTTGTTCCTTCATCTAACAGTGTTTATTCAATTGGGCCTAAGATATGGTTGAGTGGCCAACATCTAGAGTTAGGTGGCTTTTTTCATCTGATACAGACTTGGATGATGTCATTTGACAAAGGTGATGTTTCATCATTGATTAGTTTATTCATCAGAAGAGTTAAAATTAGGGTGGAGGGAAAATTGAAAATTTTCCAAAGCGGCCTGTTCCTGTTTAAAAGTTGAGCTTGACTTTCTAGTTTTACTAAATGTATTATCTCGATATTTTGAGGTGCCATATTCTCTCTGTAGTTTCTTTGGTGGTGGAGTCAGAAGGAGAGTCTGGGAATTCTTTTGGATAGTGGCATGCTGGTGGCTTCAAGGGGCTTGGCGTCAGGAGCCTTGGGGTGAACTCTGCAACTGCTTGTCTGACCCTAGGTGCATCTCCTAGAGGTTTTGTTTCCTCTTATGAAATTGCTGGCAGATAATGTTCTGCTTAAAGGGGAAGCCTCCCATCCTGTTGGTGGGAATGCAAAGTGGTGCAGCCAGTCTGGGAAACAGTGTGGGGGTTCCTCAAAAAGTTAAAAATTGAACAACCCCATGATCCAGCAATTGCTCTCCTAGGTATTTACCCAAAGGATACAAAAATGTGGATTCGAAATGGGTACATGCACCATGATGTTTATAGCAGAAATGTCCACAGTAGCCAAACTATAGAGAGAATCCCAACGTCCATGCACTGATGAATGGGTAAAACAGATGTGGGATACATATATATACACTGGAATATGACCCAGATTCAAAAAGAATGAAAACTTACCATTTGCAAGGATGTGGATGGATCTAGAGTGTATTAAGCTAAGCAAAATCATTGAGGAAAGACAAATATCCTATGCTCTCATGCCTGTGGAACTTCAGAAAGAAAACAGATGAACAGAGTTGAGGAGTGATGAGAGAGGCAAACAAGGAAATAGACTCAACCTTGGAGAACAAACTGAGTGTTGCTGCAGGACAGGGGCATGGGGGGAAGAGTTAAATGGGTGAGGGGTATTAAGGAGGGCACTTGTGATGAGCACCGAGTTCTGTATGCAGGTGAGGAATCACTAAATCCTACCCCTGAAGCGAATATTCCATGGCATGTGAACTAACTGGAATTTAAGTAAGAGGAGAAAGGTAAAAGTGTTCTGCTTCATGAAGAGTGAGGTAAAATTGTAGTGATTTGGGCTGTACTACTCTATAGATGAGAGTTGTAAATCACCCTGTTGTAGGATACACTAGTTTCTTATCACATAAGGAGTCCTCAGAAAGCTGCAATGAAAGATTCAGGTCTCAGAGCATGTTCATGTTCCACTGATATGTTACAGTTTGCACAGGTAGGAAAGAAGGTGGAGAGAAAGGCAACAGAAGGGGAAAGTAGGTGTGAACCTTTCATTAGTTAGCGTTATAGCTTTCTCATGAAAGCCTTGCGCCAGTGTGATTTTGGAAGCAGAGAGGTAATCCGGGAGCTTTGCAGGAGATGGGGGAGTTCCAGGACTGGGTAAAGCTGACAGGGGTTCCAGAGGAGAGCTGAATGCATTCTGCAGCAGGGTATGGGCAGGGTGGGCTCCAGGGGTGGCTGTGGGTCTCCTGGGTGAGACTTGTGACAGGTGAGGGCTGTGTGCAAGTTCCTGGCTGAGGACAAGTGAGGCACAGGCGGAGAGCTGGCAGAGAACCTTCTTCTGGGCCACCAGCCTCACCCAACACACACAGCCTCATCTTCTGTCCCTGTCACTCCAATTCAGACTTCTCCGAAGGTGAGTGAGAACACATCAGGAGCATTCTGAACAGAAGGGAAAGCATGTGCAATGGCTCTGGGGCAGGAAAATTCCAGCTATGTCCTGGAGTAGCAAGATGGCCCTGTGGCCACAGGAGACAGCTTAGGACATGACCTCAGAGAGGTGACAGAAAGCCATTCCAGAGCTATAACCCCATGAGACCCTGTTTCACTGGGCCATCCTGGCTACAGTGTTGAGAACAGATGACAGAGGGTTGAAGATGGCAAGGCAGGTCAATGACGAAGCTTTTCCAGGAACTCAGGCACTGTGGTCCAGACAGGTGGCCTTGGATGGAGTGGTTAGACCTATTCTGGGTCCATTTTGAAGATGGAGCTCACAGGATTTGCTGATGGGTTAGCTATTAGGAGCAGGAGAACAGAGGAATTGGGGTAACTCCCAGCTGTTGTGGGTTGTCCTGATCGAGGGGAAGGAGAGGGTTTCTCAGGTGGTAGGAGGTAGTCCGTGTTCCACATGCTGAGGAAGGTGCCTTTCCCAGTGGATCTGCTGAGGTTTGTGTCTGGGAGAACCTTTCACATCTCCTCCCTCAGCAATGCTCAAGTACAAGTATCCCCCACTTTTTAAACGTTCACAGTAAGACACTGGGCTTTCTTGAAAGAACTACGTTATTACCCAGCTTCAGTAAGAGGAAGAGACCTGAAGAGGATTTCCCTCTTATGAAAAAAGGTGAACAGTGAGAATCGCGTTCAGCATCTGTTTTGGGGAGAAGCACGACAGAGGTGTCGTGCACCCCAACCTGCTCCTTCCGCTGGGAACTGCTCTCCGCATCCAGCCACCAGCACTTTGAATGGTGTCTGTGAGCCTCTGCTGTGCTTTGTCTTCATTTATGCTGGGCCTCCATTAGAAACTTGTGTCCTGAGGCCTAAGAAAAGCCAAAGAGAAGGAATTTTGGAGTCTGAGGACACTATCTAATTGTGCCGTGTAAATTAATGGCCATTCCTTCTTGAACACCATTTCTGCTGTGCAAGGTTTCTCAGAAGCCCTGTACTTTCAAAGAGCAGGGAAACCTATACCCCATGCTGCGGGTTTAGTTTTAGTCTCCATACTGGACAGAACATTTCATGACTGTCGGATTTTCTCACTCAAACATTGAGACTTTGACCACCTTCACCCATTTCTAACACCCCATCCCTGAATCTGGCACCTACCAATCTGCTATCAGTATCTATGCATTCAGTAATTGTTTATTCCACGTGGAATGTACATGAGAGCATCTGAGATTGGTCTTTCTGTGTCTGAGTTACTTGGCATAAGGCCCCCAAGGTCTGTGTTTCCATGTCTGGTTCTTGTGAATAATGCTGCAGTGAACGTGGAAGTGCATCTGTCTTTTTTAGGCAGTATTTTTGTGTTCTCCAAATCAATACTCAGTAGAGCCATTAATGGGTCATGTGGTAGTCGCATTTATTTTTTCAGGAACCTCCATACCGTTTGTCACAGTGGCTGCACCAATTTCCATTCCCACCAACACTGCACAGTGTCTCCTCGTCTGCACACCCTTGACCCCACCTGGTGTCTGTCTCTGGGACAATTGCTGTTCCAACTGTTGTGAGGGGATAGCCGATTGTGGGTTTGACTGATGTTTCCCTGATGATGATGAGTGATGTCTAACAACTTTCTCTGTCTGTTGGCACCTGTGTGCCATCTTTAGAAAGTATCTATTCACATATTCCCCACATTTTTTATACAATTTTTTTGTTTTGATTTGTATGAGTGTTGTGTGTATTTTGGATATTAGCCTCTTCTCACACATATGATTCGCAGATATTTTTTTTCTTATTGGGTCAGTGGCCTTTTAAGTTTTTGCTGGTTTCTTTTGCCGTGTGGAAGATTTCAGTTTGATGTTGTTCCACTTGTTTATTTTTGCTTTTGTTGCCTTTGCATTTGGTGTCCGATCTGAAGACACTTTGCCAAAACTAATGTCGAGAGACTTAGTACCTGTGTCTTCTTGGAGGTTTATGGATTCAGGTCTTATGTTCAAATCATTCATCCATTAAAAATTTTGTGTGTGGTGTAAGAAAGTGGACCAGTTATATTCTTCTGCATTTAGTGTCCAGTTTGCCTGTTACCGCTCACTGAAGAAACAGTCCTTCCCTCATGGCATATCTTCTGCTGCTGTGTCGTAAGTTAGGATCATCTACGTGTGGGTAAGTTTCTGAGCTTTCTGTTCTGTTCCACTGACCTGGTGTCTGTGTTTATGCCAGTACCATCCTGTTTTGATGACAACAGCTTTGTAATCTAGCTTGAAATCCAGGAGTGTGTTGACTGCACCTTTCTTTCTCCAGGTTGCTTTGGGTATTTGGGGTCTTTTGTGATTCCATACAAGTTTGAGGACTGTTTTCTATTTGCTCGAATAATGCCGCTGGAATTCAGATAGGGATTTCATCATATCTGTCGATTGCTTTGGGTACGATGGACATGTTCACATAATTAAATCTTCCAGTTAAGGAGCATGGCGTATGCTTCCATTTGTTTGTGTTGCCTTCCAAATCTTTGACCCATACATCCTGCCCCCCTCGACACACATGTTTTTCATTTCTTTTCTGCCATGTGTTGAGTGTACTATGTCTTTCTCATTTTTGGTTACTTTTATTCCTAGATTTTTTTTTTTTGATGCAATTATAAATGGCATTGCTTTTTGAATTTCTCTTTGCAAAAGTGTGTCATCAGTATGCAGAAATGCAAGAAGTTGGGTCACCTGGGTGGCCCCATAGGTGAAGCTTCTGCCTTCATCTCAGGTCATGAACTCAGAGTTCTGACATTGAGCCCTGTGTTGGGCTCCCCGTTTAGCGAGGGTCTGCTTCTCCCTCTTTCGGACACTCCCCCTGCCCTTGCTTTTTCTCTTCCTCTCAAATAAATAAATAAAATATGAAAAAAAAAGAGAACAGGTCTCTGTATATTGACTTTATATCCTGCAGCTTTCTAGAATTTGTTTATTCTAACAGTTTGTGTGTGTGTGTGTGTGTGTGTGTGTGTGTAATCTTTCGGGATTTCATGTCATTTGCAAATAGTGACAGTTTTCCTGTATGAATTTCATATCCTTCTATTTTTTTAAAATGATGTTAATCACCCTACAGTACTTCATTTGTTTTTGATGAAGTGTTCCATGATTCATTGTTTGCATATAACACCTAGTGCTCATTATGACACGTGCCCTCCTTCTTTTTAAAAAGAATTTATTTATTTATTCGACAGATAGAGACAGCCAGCTAGAGAGGGAACTCAAGCAGGGGGAGTGGGAGAGGAAGAAGCAGGCTCACCGCGGAGGAGCCTGTTGTGGAGTTCGATCCCCTAATGCCGGGATCACGCCCTGAGCCGAAGGCAGATGCTTAACCGCTGTGCCACCCAGGTGCCCCAACACGTGCCCTCCTTAATACCCATCACCAGGATAACCCATTCCCCTACCCTCCCTTTCTGCAACCTTCAGTTTGTTTCCCAGTGTCAGTAGTCTCTCATGTTTCATTTCCCCTCTCATTACCTCACTTCACTTTTCCCTTCCTTCTTCTAATGTCCTCCATGCTATTCCTTCCATTCCACATAGGAGTGAAACCATATGATAATTGTCTTTCTCTGCTTGCTTTAATTTCACTTAGCATAATCCCCTCCTGGTCCATGCACGTTTGTGCAAGTGGTGGGTATTCATCCTTCTGACGACTGAGTAATAGTCCATTGTATAGATGAACCACATCTTCTTTGTCCATTCATCTGCTGAAGGACATCTTGGCTCCTTCCACAGTTTGGCTATTATGGACATTGCAGCTATGAACATTGGGATACAGGTGCTGCTTCTTTTCATTACTCTGTGTCTATGGGGTAAATACCCAGTAGTGCAATTGGTGGGTCGTAGGATATCTCTGTGGTTAACGTCGTGAGGAACATCCATATTGTTTTCAAAAGTGGCTGTACCAGCTTGAATTCTCACGAGTAGTGTAAGAGGGCTCCCCTTTCTCCACATCCACTCTGACATTTTTTTTATTTCTGTCTTGTTAATTTTTTTTTCAAGATTTTATTTATTTATTCCACAGAGATAGAGACAGCCAGCGAGAGAGGGAACACAAGCAGGGGGAGTGGGAGAGGAAGAAGCAGCATCATAACGGAGGAGCCTGATGTGGGGCTCGATCCCATAATGCCAGGATCATGCCCTGAGCCGAAGTCAGACGCTTAACCGCTGTGCCACCCAGGTGCCCCCTGCCTGGTTAATTTTAACCATTCTATCTGGTGTAAGGTGGTATCTCATTGTCGTTTTGATTTGTATTTGCCTGATGGCAAGTGATGTGGAGCATTTTTTCATGTGTCTGTTGGCCATTTGTATGTCTTCTCTGGAGAAGTATCTCTTTGTGCCTTCAGCCCATTTTTTGGGTGTCGAGTTTGAGGGGTTCTTTATAGATCTTGGAAACCAGCCCTTTATCTGTAATATCATTTGCAGATATCTTCTTCGATTCCATAGGTTGCCTTTTTGTTTTTTGATCATTTGCTTTGCCAAGCAGAAGCTTTTTATCCTGATGAAGTGCCAATAGTTCATTTTTGCTTTTATTTCCTTTGCCTTTAGAGACGTGGCTTGCAAGAAGTTGTTGTGTCCAAGGTTGAAGAGTTCTTTTGATTTTGATATGAGACAGGAATCCATTATCTTATTTTCCTGATTGTATTCGAGTCCTCTGTCTTTCTTGGTGAGTCTAGCTAAGTTTGTCAGTTTTGTTTATCTTTCCAAAAAAGGCCAATCTCATTTTCATTGTTTTTTTTTTTGTCTTTTTAGTATCCATTGGATTTATTTATGCATTCCTTTTTGTTATTTCCTTATTTCTACTAATTTGGGGCTTTGTTTGTTGTTTTTTTTTTTCTACTTCTTTACCACATAAATCAGGTTGTTTATTGGAGACCATTCTCATGAAATGATGAAGACTTGAATTGCTATGAATGTCCCCCATAAAGCTACTTCTGCTGCATCCCATAAGTTTTTGTAGGTTGTCTTTTTCATCAGTGTCAAGGTACTTCTAAAATTTTTTTGATTTCTTCTTTGACTGTTGGTTGTTCAGTAGCATGTTGTTAAATCTCCACATATTTTTTTAAGATTATTTAAGTATCTGACAGAGAGTGAGACAGCGAGAGAGTGAACACAAGCAAGGGGGTGGGAGAGGGAAAAGTGGGCTTCCCACTGAGCAAGGAGCCTGATATGGGGCTAGATCCCAGGATCCTGGGATCAAGACCAGAGCTGAAAGCAGATCCTTAACGACTGAGCCACCCAGGCCCCAAAAATCTCCACCTATTTTTGACTGTCCCATTTTTTTCTTTAGACTGATTTCTAGTTTCATATCATTGTGGTTGGACAAGATTTGAAGCAGAAGGTGAAAAGAGCATTCAGATGAAAGGTTTGTTTCCTGGAGGGTTTTCTGAGGGCAGACCATGAGTTCAGTGGGGATGGAGGAAGGTTTTGTGAGACGGGGGGTGGGGTTAACCCTTGTTAGAATTACTGACTACTCCCATAAAAGCTGTGTGCTACCGTTCACACCATAGTCCTGATGGACTTGTACTTCATTAGAAATATTTTCTAGGAGGTGTAGGCATAGCCTTCACTTAAAGAAAGGTGCTATGTGGGTTCATGGCATGACCCCAGGTCAGCAACCAGGATGTATGGTATTGTGGGGGATCATAACCAGGCTTTCTGTAGTAAGTGACAGAAATAGGGTATGGTGAGCTCCATGACCATAGGTGAGGTCCCGAGTGATCCACTGGGTGTTGGTTTCTGTGGATCTGTCTCATCAGGTCCTGTGGAATTCAGGGACACCCTCCTGTCTGTGGATTTGTATGGAGACAGGTAGACATCAGTGTCTTGCCAGGCACAAGGGTCGCACTGGACCAACACCAGAGGTGCAGCGTGTGCGGGAGCCACTGCTTGCTTTCCACGAAAGCTGACCATTGTCTGTGAACGTGATTCCTAGCAGCTGCAAGGGGAGAGGAGGACGGGGGTGGTGCACACTTCCTAGAGTTGTGGTCAGGACTAGTCTGGAGCCCACCGACGTCAGCCACACCTGGCACAGAAGACACCCATTCAGTGAAGCTGTGGGCGCTGCTCCCATGATACTTTCGGGACGGCTCCATGCTGCCACCTCCTGCTTTTCATCATCATCTTCAAGGTCCTGTGCCTCTGCTCTTACCCATGGCCTCCGGGGTATTGTCCGTCCTCCATCTGGCCCTCGTCCCTGGTGCCCTGTGCAGTCCAATGCCAGGGTAGCCTTCTCGAGACAAACATCTGGCCCTGATGGAACACTTCCATGGATCTCTTTTGATGTGAGGATGATGCCCTGCCCTGGAAGGGGGCTGCAGGTCCCCAATCAGGAGAGCCATGTCTCCCTTTTCAGCATGGCCTGCCCTCCCCTCAGTCTTCTTCAGGGAAGCTCTCCCCACTTCCTGAGATGACAGCTCTGAACTTAAAAATGAATGTTATTTTACATATCTCTATGCTTTAGTTCATCCATGGCAAGTCTTTCAACCCCGTTAGTGGGTTTTTTTTACCAGTTCTGAAGGGCTGTTTGCTCAAGGAGGGGATGACCTTGGTGGGGCAGCTTTCCCTCTCATCTCCCTCAGCATGTCTCTGAGCCCTGGGGGACAGCTGTCCCACTGAGGATTGAGGGACGCGAGCCAGCCCATCCTGAGCCCAGGCTGTGTCAGCTGTGTCGACTGATGCGTGTCGGAGCGGTGGGCAGCTGGCATGGGCCAGGAGCAGGCAGTGTCTCCTTCTCATTCCATCCCTCCCTTCCTCCCAGAGGTAGCTCAGAGCAGCCTTCAACCCCTGCATCTCCAGATCCCTTGACCTGTGCCTCTTGTGTTCAGCTGGTGACCTTGGAGTTTCGCAGAATTCTCCCACCTGTACCCTCTCCCATAGCAGTTCCTGGATCAGGGGAGGGGTCGGACCCTTGTCTGTTTTTGGTCTTCTTCCTGTCCCGCACCAAGCCCACCCACCTTTGCATCTTCCATGTAAGTGCTTGGAAGCAAGCCCATCCACAGGGAACCTATTAGCCAAATGGATCCAGGCAATGAACATTGAAGTAGAGATCCAGGATCCATAATAAACCTGCTCTGAAACCTGTCCCAAAGTCTGTGACTCTCACACTGAAACAGAAACAATAATAGCTTTCTGGAATGTGAAGTGACATGTGTCTCTACTTCCAATCTTGAATGCATAGGTGCTGAGCCTTGACAGAAAAGGACCATGGCTCCCGTGGGCTGGAATCCACGGTAAGAACTCAGTGAAATATGAATTTGAGGCATGGAGTGAATAATTACTGTAGAGTGAATCCTCCCAAGTAGGGCTTATGCACAGTGCACAGGAAAAGCTTTTTCAAAGAGGTTCCTGAAAGAAAAATCTTTTTTAAAATTTATTTTAATCCCAGTAGTGCTAACATACAATGTTACATTCATTTCAGGTGTACAAGAGAGTGATTTAGTAATTCTATATATTACTCAGTGGTCATCAAGAAAAGCGTCCTCTTAATCCCCTTCATCTATTTCACTCATCCCTCTATCCACCTCCTCTCTGGTAACCATCCGTTTGTTCTCTATTGTTAAGAGTTTGTATTTCGGTGTGTCTCCTTTTTCTCTTTTAGTTACTTATTTTGTTTGTTTTGTAAATTCCCCATTAGAATGACATCGTATGGGATTTGTCTTTCTCTGACTGACTGATTTTAGTTAGGATAATACTCTCTAGCTCCATCCATGTGTCTGCAAATAGCAAGGTTTCATTCTTTTTCAAGCCGAGTAATACTCCATTGTGTGTGTGTGTGTGTGTGTGTGTGTGTGTGTGTGTGAGTACACACACCTATCATCTCATTTGTCAATTTTTCTACAGACACTTGGGTTGCTTCCATATGGTGATATTGTAAATAATGGTGCAAGAAACATAGGGGTGCACGTATCCTTTTACGTTACTGTTTTCCTATTCTTTGGGTAAATACGAGTAGTGTGATTGTTGGATCCTAGGGTAGTTCTATATTTAATTTTTTGAGGAACCTTCATACTGTTTTCCACGGTGGCCAACACAGTTTGCATTCCCACCCACAGTTCACGAGGATTCCCCTTTATCCACATCCTCCCAACACCTGCTCTTTGTTGTGCTTTTGATGTTAGCCATTCTGACAGGTTTGAGGTATTACCTCATTGTCCTTTGGATTTACATTTTCCTGATGATGGGTGATGGTGAACATCTTTTCACGGGACTGTTGGCCATTTGTATTTCTTCTTTGGAGAAATGTCTGTCCATGGCTTCTGCCTATTTTTTAACTGGAGTATTTGTTTTTTGGGGGGTCGAGTAGTATCAGTTGTATATGTTTTGGACACTATCCCTTTATTGCATATGATCTTTGCAAATATCTTCTCCCTTTGAGTAAGTTGTCTTATTATTTTTACGTTTTCATTGTTCTTCTGCCATGTGGAAACTTTTTATTTTGCTGTATTCCCAATAGTTTATTTTTGCTTTCATTTCCTTTGCCTCAGGACACAGTCTAGAAAAACATTGGTATGGTCCATGTCAAGAAGTTACTGTCTTCCCTCCTGTAGGATTTTTATGGATTCAGGTCTCATATTGAGGTCTTGAAACTGTTTTCTGTTTGTCTGTATTGTGTAAGAAAGCAGTCTAATTTCATTCTTTTGTGCATAGCTGTCTAGTTTTCCCAACACCATTTGTTGTAGAGACTGTCCATTTCCCTTTTGATATCGTTGCTTGCTTTGTGGAAGATTCACGAACCACATAATTGTGGGTTTCTGTCTGAACTTGTATCCTGTTCCTTTGGTCGCTGTGTCTATTTTTGTGCCGTACTGTCTTGTTAGGATGACTGCAGCTTTGTAGTATAACCTGAAATCTGAAATTGTCAGTCCTCCAGCTTTGTTTTTCTTTTCCACATTGCACTGGCTGTTCGGAATCTTTAGTGGTTCCATACAAATGTGTAGGATTGTTTATTCGAGGTCTTTTGTTCTTTAATTTAAATTCAATTAGCCAACTTAGAGTACATCATTCGTTTCAGATGTAGTCTTCAATAAATTTTCAGTCATGTGTAACACCCAGTGCTCATTGTATCATGTGACCTCCTTAATGCTACTCACCCAGTTACCCCCCCCCCAACTTCTCCTCCAACAATCATCAGTTTCTTGTGATAGTTAAGCATCCATTATGGGTTTTCTCCCTCTCTGATGACTTCCCTTTCTATTTTCCCTTCCTTGTCCTATGGTCTTCTTCCTTGTTTCTGATATTCCACATAGGAGTGAAAGCATATGATCATTGTCTTTCTTTCATTGGCTTATTCCACTCAGCATAATACCCTCCAGCTCCACCCAGGTCGGTGTGATGGTAAGTACTCATCCTTTCTGATGGCTGAGTAATATTCCATTATATATATGATCCACATCTTCTTTATCCATTCATCTATCCATGGTCATCTGCACTTCTTCCACAGCTTGTCTATTATGGTTATTGCTGCTATGAACACTGGGGTGCATGTGTCCCGTCTTCACTACCTCTGTCTCTTTGGGGGTAAATAGCCAGTAGTGCAATTGCTGGGACATAGGGTAACTTTATTTATAACTTCTTGAGGAAACTCCGTACCATTTTCAAGAGTGGCTGTACCGGACTGCATTCGTACAGGGGTGTAAGAGGGTTCCTGTTTCACCACATCCTCTCCAACATGTATAGTTTCATGTCTTCTTATTTTTAGATATTCAGCCTCGTGTGATATGGCATCTATAGGGGTTTAGATTTGCATTTCCCTAAAGCCAAGTGATATGAAGCATTTATGCATGTATCTTTTGGTCACCAGTACGTCGTCATCAGTGAAGTGACTTCCCATTTTAATCCATCTCAAGACCTAAAGCTGGGTAAGGCACTGAAGCTGGATGATGCCATCGGTTGGAAGTGTGGAGAATTTCAAAAGATCTCTGTGGAGAGCAAGTTTAAAGGTCAGTGTGAAGCTACTAATTGGATCTGGGGAGATCTCTGAAAGTGGGGGTTGCCTGGGATGGGCTGAAGGGGGCCCTCCTATTTTCCTATGAATTCTTGCTGCAGCCCAAAATGGACAGTTTCCTGCTGTGGGGCAGGCTGAGTCCTCTAGTCGTGCTGAGGTGAGCCCAATGCCTGGTGCCTTGGAGGCAGGCAAACGGGGAGGGACCCTCAGCAGAAGACCCAGGGTTAGGTTAGGCCTCAAGAGACAGCAGATCTGAACTGCCCAGTGCTCAGAGAACTCTCATGCCGAGTGAGATGAGGGCACAAGGGCGGGTGAGTGTGAGCCTTGGGGTTTCATCTGGAAGGGCCCACAAAGGTCGGGGTTCACCAGAAGGGGCTCTCAGGGGGTGCCCCAAATCTCTTGCCCTGAATTCTCTGTTGTGTCCCAAAATGGTACAGTTTACTGTGGGTTGCAGGCTGAGTCCTGCGGTGGGGCTTTGGTGTCCCCATCCCCTGGAGTTGGTTGCCAGGACCCTGGGGAGGGGCCCCTCTCTGCCCAACCTAGGGTAAGGGTTAGGGTCCCGGAGCCCAGCAGGGACAATCTGCAAGCTGTGCGGCGAGCTCTGTGGAGGGCTGAGAGGAGGCCATGGGGGAGGGTGAGCATGGGCCTCAGGGTTGGGGCATGGGGGGCTGCCAAAGGATGGGGATGGGCTCCGGGGGCCTCCCCAAGTTCTCGTGCCCTGTAGGCTCCTTAGAGCCCCAAGGGGCAATGTTTCCTGTCGGGTGGCAAGCTGAGTCCTGCAGTGGGGCACAGGTATCCCAATTCCCCGGGGCTGCGGTGTAAGGCTCCTGGGGAGGCCCCCATACCCACGGCCAACCTAGGGCTAGGGTTAGGCCCAGGAGCCCCGCAGGCCCGATTTGCTGGCTGTATGGCGAGCTACACGGGCTGAGGTGAGGGTGTGGGGAGGGTGAGCATGGGCCTCAGGGTTCCGGTGCGGGAGGCCGCCGAAGTTCGCTGGTGGCTCAGGAGGGCCCTCCTGGTTCTCCCGCCCTGAATGCTCTATGGCCTCCCAAGGGGCACGGTTTCCTGCGGGGTGGCAGACTGAGTGCTGCTGTGGGGCTCAGGTGTCCCAAATGCCCGCAGCTGCGGCTCCAGGCTCCTGGGGAGGGGCCCCTCCACAGATGAACGAGGGTTAGGGTTGGCGCCCAGGAACCCCACAGGCCAGATCTGCCCACTATGTGGCGAGCTCCGCCATGGGCTGAGGTGAGGGTGTGGGGTGGGGTGAGCATGGGCTTCAAGGTTGGGTTTAGGGATTGCCGATGTTCGCTGGGGGCTCTGGGGGCCCTCCTGGTTCTCCCGCCCTGAATGCTCTACAGCCTCCCAAGGGGCATGGTTTCCTGCGGGCTGGCAGGCTTTGTCCTGCAGTGGGGCTCAGGTGTCCCCAGTCCCTGGGGCTGCGGCACTGGGCCCCAGGGGAGGGGCCCTACCCAGCTGACCTAGGGTCAGTTCTAGGCCCCAGGAACCCGGCAGGCCTGATCTGCTGGCTCTGCGACGAGCTCGGTGGCAAGCTGAAGGGAAGGTGTGGGGCGGGATGAGCGTGGGCCTCAGGGTTGGGGTGTATGGGGCCGCCGAGGATCGCTGGGGGCTCAGGGGGGCCCTACCAGTTTTCCTGCACGGGATGCTCTGTGGCGCCCCAAGGGGCATGGTTTCCTGAGGGGTGGCAAGCTGAGTCCCATGGTGGGGCTCAGGTTTACTAATCCCCGGGGTTAGGGTACGGTTTAGGGTATGGGTTAAGGTTAGGGTATGGGTTACGGTTAGGGTATGATTGAGGGTAAGGGTTAGGGTTAGGGTAAGGAGAGGGTACGGGTTAGGGTTGGGTTTAGGGGTTACAGTTTAGAGGTTACGAGTTAGGGTACAGATTAGGGTTTAGGGTAAGGGTTAGGGTTTAGGGTTAGGGTTAGGGTTGGAGTACGGGTTAGGTTTAGGATACGGGTTAGGGTTAGGGTATGGGTTAGGGTACACATTAGGGTACAGTTTAGGGTACGGGTTAGGGTACGGTTTAGGGTAAGTGTTGGTGTACGGATTTGGGTACGGCTTAGGGTACGGGTTAGGGTTAGGGTTAGGGTACGGGTTAAGGTACAGATTAGAGTATGTGTTAGGGTTACGTTTAGGGTTAGGGTACAGGTTAGGGTAGGATTAGGGTTAGGTTTAGGGTTAGGTTATGGGTTAGGGGTAGGGTTAGCTGAAGGGGTAGGTTTAGGGGTAGGGTTAGGGGTATGGTAGGGCCGGGTAGGGTTAGGGTTTAGGGTTAGGGTTTGGGGTTTGGAGTTAGTGGTTAAGGTTAGGGTTTAGAGTTTAAGGTTTCGTGATTAGGGTTAGGGGTTAGGGTTTAGGGTTTAGTGTTAATGTTAGGGTTTAGGGTTTAAGGATTAGGGTTTATTGTTAGGTTTAGAGTAGGGTTATGGTTAGGGTAAGGGTTAGAAGTTAGAGTTAGGGTTAGGTTTAGGGGTTAAGGTTTAGGGTTTAAGGTTAGGGGTTAGGGTTTAGGGTTAGGGTTAGACCCAGTAGGCCAGCAGGACCCATGTGCCAGTTGTGCGGGGAGTGGAGGAGTGGGATGAGGTGAGTGCGCTGGCGAGCAGGAGTATGGTATCTAGCGTTTTGGCGCAGGGGGCCTTTGAAAGTCGCTAGAGGCTCGGAGGGCCCTGTCCGTTCTCCCGCCCTGAATGACCGGCGGCGCCCCTAGCGCCTGGGTGGTGGCATGTTGGCAGTGTGAGTCTGGCTTTGCGGTTTGGGGGTCCCCAATGCCATGCATTGCAGCGCAAGGCCCCTTGGGAGGGGCCCCTCTGGGGCCATCCTAGGGTTACTGTTAGCACCCAGGATTACAGTAGACATTATCTGCCAGCTGTGCGGTAGCGGAGGGCCAGGCCGAGGTGAGGGCGCCGGCGAACTGGAGCGTGGGCCCAAGCATTTTGTCACGGGGGGCCTTGGAAGGTCGCTGGGGTCTCGAGGGCCCTGCCTGTTCTCCCACCCTGAATGAACAGTAATGCCCCAGCGTGCCCGGTGTCAGCGGGGCAGCACGGAGAGTATGGTGCTGGGGCTCGGGGGTCCCCAATCCCTGGCGTTGCTGTGCCAGGCCCCTTGGGAGGTTCCCCTTGGGGGCCAACCTAAGGTTAGGGTTAGCCCCCAGGAGGCTGGCAGACCTGATCAGCTGGCTGTGCGTCGAGCAGAGGGGCGGGTTGAAGTGAGGGCGCTGCTTAGCGGGAGCATGGGCCCAAGCATTTTGGAACATGGGCCCTTAGAAGTTCACCAGGACTCAGAGGGCCCTGCCCATTCTCCCGCCCTGAATGACAAGTGGCGCCCCTAGTGGCCTGGGTGCCAGCGGGGCAGCAGGGTGAGTCCAGCGCTGGGGCTTAGGGGTCATCAATCCCCGGTGTTGCGGCGACAGGCCCCTTGGGAGGGGCCCCTTGGGGGCCAACCTAGGGTTAGGTTTAGCCCCCAGTAGCCCGGCAGGCCTGATCCACCTGCTGAGTGGCGAGCAGTGGGGCGGGCCGAGGTGAGTGTGCTGGCGAGCGGGAGCGTGGTCCCAAGCGTTTTGGAGCAGGGGGCCTTCGAAAGTCACTGGGGGCTGGGAGGGCCCTGCTCGTTCCCTCACCTGGATGACCGGCGGCGCCCCTAGCGGCCCGGGTGATGGCGGGGCGGCAGGGTGAGTCCAGTGCTGAGGCTCGGGCTTCCCTATACCCGACGTTGCAGTGCGAGGCCCCTTGGGAAGGGCCCCTCTGGGGCCAAGGTAGGGTTAGAGTTAGCCCTCAGGAGGCCGTCAGGCTCGATCCACCATCTTGAGGTGAATGGAGTCGCGGTCCGAGGTGAGGTCACTGGCGAGCGGAGCGTGGGCCCCAGCGTTTTGGTGCTGGGGCCTTCAAAGTTCACCGAGGCTCAGAGGGCCCTGCCCGTTCTCCCGCCCAAAACGATCTGTGGCGCCCTAGCACCACTGGTGTCAGCGGGGCAGCAGGGTGAGTCCGGCATTACGACTTGAGGGTCCCCAATCCCCGGTGTTGTGGCGGCAGGCCCCTTCAGAGGGGCCCCTCTGGGGCCAACCTAGGATTAGAGTTAGCCTCCAGGAGGCCGGCAGGCCTGATCTGCCAGCTGTGCAGAGGGCGGAGGGGCAGGCTGAGGTGAAGGCGCTGGCGAGCTCCAGCGTGGGCCCCAGCATTTTGGCGCGGATGGCCTTCAAAATTCACCGGAGTCTCGAGGGCCCTGCCCATTCTCCCACCCTGAAGGACCAGTGATGCCCCAGAGAGCCTGATGTCGACAGGACGGCAGGGTGAGTCCGGCGCTGCGGCTCGGCTGTCCCCAATCCCCAGCTTTGGTCACAAGTCCCCTTGGGAGGGGCCCCTCTGGGCCAACCTAGGGTTAGGGTTAGCCCCCAGGAGGCCGGCAGGCCCGATATGCCAGCTAGACTGTGAGAGGAGGGGCGGGCCAAAGTAAAGGTGCTGGCGAGCAGGAGCCTGGGCACCAGCATTTTGACTTGGGGCTTTCAAAGGTCACCGGGGTCTCGAGGGCCCTGCCTGTTCTCCCACCCTGCATGAACGGCGGTGCCCCTAGCGGCCCGGGTGGTGAGGGGTGGCAGGGTGAGTCAGGCCCTGAGGCTCAGGTATCTCCAATCCCCAGCGATGCGGCACCAGGCCCCTTGGGAGGGGCCCCTCGGATGACAACTTAGGGTTAGGTTTAGCCCCTAGGAACTCGGCAGTTCCTATTCGCCAGCTGTGTGGAGAGTGGAGTGGCGGACCTAGGTGAGGGTGCTGGTGTTTGGGAGCGTGGGCCCAGGCATTTTGGCGTGGGGGGGATTCGAAGGACACCGTGTATCGGAGGGCCCTGCCCGTTCTCCCGCCCTGAATGAACGGCAGCACCCCAAGCCCCTGGGTGGCGGCTGGGTGGCAGGGTGAGTCAGGTGCTGAGGCTCAGGGTCCCCAATCCCCTGTGTTGCAGCGCCAGGCCCCTTGGGAGGGGCCCCTCAGGGGTCGATCTAGGGTTACGGTTAGCCCCCCGGATGCCGGTGGACCCGATCAGCGTCTGTGCGGCACGCAGCAGGGTGGGCCGAGGTGAGGGCGCTGGCGAGCCTGAGCATGAGCCCAAGCATTTTAGCGTGGGGGGCTTTCGAAGGTCAGTGGGGGCTCGGAGGGACCTGCCCGTTCTCCCGCTCTGAATGACCAGCGGGGTCCCTAGTGGCTCAGGTGGCTGAAGGGCAGCAGGGTGAGTCTGGCACTTGGGCTCGGTTGCCCCATCCCCAGCGTTGGGGCGCCAGGCCACTTGAGAAGGGCCCCTCAGGGGCCGACCTACAGTTAGGGTTAGCCCCCAGGAGGCCGGCAGGCCCTATACACCGCCTGTGCGTGGAGCGGAGAGTTGGGCCGAGGTGAGGGTGCTGGTGAACATGAGCCTGGGCACAAGCATGTTGGTTCTGGGAGCCATTGAAGGTGGGTGGGGGTTCGGAGGCCCCTGCCAGTTCTCCCGCCGAGAATGAATGGCGGCGCCCCTAGCGGCCCGTGTGGGGCGGGATTGCAGGGTGCACCCGGCGCTGGGGCTTGGGGGTCGCCAATCCCTGGCGTTGCACCGCAAGGCTCCTTAGGAAGGGACCCTCAGGGGCCGTCCTAGGGTTAGGGTTAGCGCCCAGGAGGCCGGCAGGCCCGAGTCGCCGACTGTGCGAGTAGCGGAGGTGTGGGCTGAGTTGAGGGTGATGCAGAGCGGGAGCGTGGGCCCCAGCGTTTTGGCGCCCTGGGCCTTCGAATGTGCCGTGTCTCGGAGGGCCCTGCCCATTCTCCTGCTCTGAATAACCAGTGACACCCCTAGCGGCTCTGTTGGCAGTGGGGTGGCAGGGTGAATCCCACGCTGTGGCTCGGGGATCCCCAATCCCCAGTGTTGCGGTGCCAGGCCCCTTGGGAGGGGCTCCTCCTGGGCCGACTTAGGGTTAGAGTTAGCCCCCATGAGGATGGCAGGCCTGATCCTCTGGCTGGGCGGCGAGAGGTGGGTGGGCCGAGCTAAAGGCGCTGGGGAGCGGGATTGTGGGCCCCTGCATTTTGGCGCTGGAGGCTTCAAATGTCCCGGTTTCTCCAGGGCTCTGTCCATTCTCCCGCCCTGAATGACCGGCGGCGCCCCTCGCGGCCCGGGAGGCAGCGTTGTGGGAGGGTGAGTCTGGCTCTGGGGCTTGGGGTCCCAGATCCCCGGTGTAGTGGCACCAGGACCCTTGGGAGGAGCCCCTGGGGCGCCGACCTAGGGTTAGGGTTAGCCCCAAGGAGACCTTCAGGCCCAATCCGCACACTGTGCGGCGAGCGGAGGTGCAGGCCGAGGTGAGGGCGCTGGGGAGGGGGAGCGTGGGCACCAGTGTTTTGGCACGGGGAGCCTTTGAATGTCACTGGTGGCTCAGAAAGCCCTGCCCTTCTCTTGCCCTCTATGACCTGCGGCGCCCCTAGCGGCCTGGGTGGGGACAGTGCGGCAGGGTGAGTCCAGCTCTGGGGCTCTGAGTCACCAATCCCCAGCATTGCAGAGCCAGGCCGCTTGGGATGTCCCCTCAGGGCTGACCTAGGGTTTTGGTTAGCTGCCAGGAGCCTGGCAGGCCCTATCCACCTGCTCTGAAGCAAGCGGTGGGGTGGGCCTAGGTGAGGGCGCTGGCGAGCAGGATCCTGGGAGCCAACGTTTTTGCGCAGGGAGCCTTCAAAGGTCAGCGTGGGCTCGGAGGGCCCTGCCCGATCTGCCCTGATTGACCGGCGGGGCCTCTAGCAGCTCCAGTGGCTGAAGGGCAGCAGGGTGAGTCCGGCACATGGGCTCAGGATCCCCATCCCCAGCGTTGTGATGCCAGGCCCCTTGGGTAGAGCCCCTCGGGGGCCGACCTATGGTTAGGGTTAGCCTCAAGGAGCCCCACAGGCCCGATACACCACCTGTGCGTCGAGCAGAGAATTGAGGCGAGGTGAGGGTGGTGGTGAACATGAGCCTGGGTCCAAGCTTTTTGGTTCGGTGCGCCTTCGAATGTCGGCAGGGGTTCGGAGGGTCCTCCAGTTCTCCCACCCTGAATGAATGGCGGCGCCCCTAGCAGCATGTGTGGGGCGGGCGGCAGCATGCATCTGGCACTGGGGCTTGGGGGTCCCCAATCCCTGGTGTTGCGTCGCCAGGCCCCTTAGGAAGGGACCTTCAAGGGCTGTCCTAGGGTTAGGGTTAGCGCCCAGGAGGCCAGCAGGCCCGAGTCGCTGGCTCTGCGAAGAGCGGAGGTGCGGGCCAAGGTGAGGGTGATGCAGAGTGGGAGCGTGGTCCCCAGCGTTTTTGCACCCTGGGCTTTTGAATGTTGCCATGTCTCAGAGGGCCCTGCCCATTCTCCTGCCCTGAATAACCAGCGGCGCGCTTTGCGGCTCCGTTGGAGGTGGGGCGGCAGCGTGAGTTCCGCACTGCGGCTCAGGGATCCCCAATCCCCAGCATTGAGGGTCCAGGCCCCTTGGGAGGGGCTCCTCATGGGCGGACCTAGGGTTAGAGTTAGCACCCAGGAGGCCGGCAGGCCCAATCCTCTGGCTGGACGGCGAGAGGTGCACGGGCCGAGGTAAAGGCTCTGGGGAGCAGGAGCGTGGGCCCCTGCATTTTGGCGCAGGAGGCTTCAAATGTCGATGGTTTCTCCAGGGCCCTGTCCGTTCTCCCACCCTGAATGAGCGGCGGCGCCCCTAGCGGCCTGGGTGGGAACAGTGCGGCAGGGTGAGTCTGGCTCTGGGGCTCTGAGTCACCAATCCCCAGCGTTGCAGAGCTAGGCCCCTTGGGTTGTGCCCCACGGGGCCGACCTAGGATTTCAGTTAGCCCCCAGGATCCTGGCAGGCACTATCCACTGGCTCTGCAGCAAGCGGAGGGGCGGGCTGAGGTGAGGGCGCTGGCGAGCAGGAGGATGGGAACCAATGTTTTTGCACGGGGGGGGCTTCGAAGGTCAGCGGGGGTTCCGAGGGCCCTGCCCATTCTCCCGCCCTGATTGACCAGTGGTCTCTAGCAGCTCAGGTGGCTGAAGGGCAGCAGGGTGAGTCTGGCACTTGGACTCGGGGTCCCCATCCCCAGCGTTGTGATGCCAGGTCCCTGGGAAGTGCCCCTCGGGGGCCGAACTATGGTTTGGGTTAGCCCCCAGGAGGCCGGCAGGCCCGATACACCACCTGGGCGTTGAGCGGAGAGTTGGGCTGAGGTGAGGGTTCTGGTGAATATGAGCCTGGGCCCAAGCATTTTGGTTCGGGGTGCCTTCGAAAGTTGGCGGGGATTCGGAGGGCCCTGTCCATCCTCCCATGCTGAATGAATGGCGGCGCCCCTAGCGGCCTGGGTGGGGAGGGGCAGCAGGGTGCATCTGGCACTGGGGCTTGGGGGTCCCCAATCCCCGGCGTTGTGGCACCAGGCCCCTTGGGAGGGGCCCTTCGGGGCCCAACCTAGGGTTAGGTTTAGCCCCTAGGAGGCCAGCAGGCCCTATTCACCAGCTGTGTGAAGAGAGGAGTGGCAGACCTACGTGAGGGTGCTGGTGAGTGGGAGGGTGGGCCTGGGCGTTTTGGCGCGGGAGGCCTTCGAAGTTCACCGTGTCTCCGAGGGCCCTGCCCGTTCTCCCGCCCTGAATGAACGGCAGCACCCCAAGCCTCCGAGTGGCGGCTGGGCGGCAGGTGAGTCAGGTGCTGGCGCTCGGGGTCCCCAATCCCCGGCGTTGTGGCGCGAGGCCCCTTGGGAGGGCCCCCTCAGGTGCTGACCTAGGGTTAGGGTTACCCCCAGGAGGCCAGGAGACCCAATCTCCCGGCTGTGCGGTGAGCGGAGGGGCGGGTTGAGATGAGGGTATTGGCGAGCAGGAAAGTGGGCCCAAAGTTTTGGAGCGAGGGGCCATCAAAGGTCACCAGGGGCTCAGAGGGTCCTGCCTGTTCTCCCGCCCTGAATGACCGGGGGTGCCCCTTGTGGCCCAGGTGGCGGTGGGGGGCATGGTGAGTCCGGCGCTGGGGCTCAGGAGTCCCCAATCCCCGTCATTGAGGCTCCAGGAACCTTGGGAGGGGCCACTAGGGGGCCGACCTAGGGTTTGGGTTAGCCCCCAGAAGGCCCGCAGGCCCAATCAGCCAGCTGTGCGGCGAGTGGGGGGGAGGGCCGAGGTAAGGGCGCTGGCCAGCGGGAGCGTGGGCCCAAGCGTTTTGGTCGGGGGGCCTTCGAAAGTCGCCGGTGACTTGGAGGGCCCTTGCCATTCTCCCTCCCTGAATGAAAGCGGCGCCCCTAGCGGCCCAGGTGGCGGTAGGGCAGGAGGGTGAGTTGGGCGCTGGGGCTCGGGAGTCCCCAATCCCCGGTGTTGCGGCAATAGGAACCTGGGATGGGCCCCTCGGGGGCCCACCAACGGTTAGGGTAACACCCAGGAGGCTGGCAGTCCAGATCCACCAGCTGTTCAGCGAGCGGAGGGGCAGACCGAGGTGAGGGTGCAGGCGAGTGGGAGCATGGGCCCAAGCGCTTTGGCACGGGGGGGCCTTCGAAGGTCGCCAGGGGCTCGGAGGGATCTGCCCATTCTCCCTCCCTGAATGACCGACGGTGCTCCTAGGGGCCCGGGTGGTGGCGGGGCAACATAGTGAGTCCGGCACTGGGGCTCGAGGGTCCCCAATCCCAGGCATTGCGGTGCCAGGCCCCTTCGGAGGGGCCCCTCAGGGGCCAACCTAGGGTTATGTGTAGCCCCAGGAGGAGGGCAGTCCTCATCCCCCAGCTCTGCAGGGAGTGGAGGAGTGGGCCAAGGTGAGGGTGCTGAGGATGGGGAGCATAGGCTCAAGCGTTTTGGATGTGGGGGCCTTCGAAGGTCGCCGTGGGCTCGGAGGGCCCTGCCATTCTCCCGCACTGAATGACCAGGGACACCCTAGCGGCCCGGGTGGTGGTGGGGCAGCACGGTGAGTCCGGCGCTGGGGCTCGGCAGTCCCTGATACCCAGCGCTGCGGCGCCAGGCCCCTTGGGACGGGCCCCTCGGGGACTGACCTAGGGTTAGGGTTAGCCCCCAGGAGACTGGCAGGCTCGTTCCGCCCATGTGCAGTGAATGGAGGTGTGGGTCGAGGTGAGGTAGCTGGTGATCGGGAGCGTAGGCCATAGCATTTGGCTTTGGCTCGGGGTGCCTTCGAAGATTGCAGGTGGCTCAGAGGGTCCTGCCCATTCTGTCGCCCTGAAGGACTGGCGACGCCCCTAGCACCCCAGGTGGCGGCGGGGTGGCAGGGTGCGTCTGGCGCTGGGACTTGGGGGTCCCCAATCAATGGCATGCGGCGCCAGGCCACTTGGGAGGGGCCCCTCGGGGGCGACCTAGGGATAGGGTTAGCCCCCAGCAAGCCAGCAGGCCTGATCCGCCAGCTCTGCAGCAAGCTTAGGCATGGGCCGAGGTTAGGGCGCTGGCGAGCAGGAGCATGGGAGCCATAGTTTTTGCACGGGGGGCCTTCGAAGGTCGCAGGGGGATCGGAGGGCCCTGCCCGTTCTCCCTTCCTGAATGACTGGCAACGCCCCTAGCGCCCTGGGTGCTTGCGAGGTGGCAGAGTGAGTCCAGCACTGGGGCTCGGGGGTCCCAAATCCCCGGCATTGCGGTGCCAGGCCCCTTCGGAGGGGCCCCTCGGGGGACAACCTAGGCCCCTCAGGGGACACCCTAGGAGGGCAGGCCTCATCCGCCGGCTCTGCGGCGAGCGGAGGGGAGGGCCGAGGTGAGGGCGCTGAGGAGCCGGAGCGAGGGCTCAAGTGTTTAGGATGGGGGGCCTTCGAAGATTGCCATGGGCTCGGAGGGCCCTGCCCATTCTCCCGCCCTGAATGACCAGCGGCGCCCCCAGCGGCCGGGTTGGCGGGGGGGCAGCAGGGTGAGTCCGGCGCTGGGGCTTGGGTGTCAGCAATCCCAGGCGTTGTGGCACCAGGCCCCATCGGACGGGCCCCTCGGGGGCCGACCTACGGTTAGGGTTAGCCCCCAGGAGGCTGGCAGGCCTGATCCACCAGCTGTGAGGTGAGTGGAGGGGCGGGCCGAGGTAAGGGCACTGGCAAGCGGGAGCATGGGCCGAAGCATTTTGTCGCTGGGGGCCTTCAAAGGTCTCCGGGGGCTCAGAGGGCCCTGCCCATTCTCCCACACTGAATGACTGGCGGCGCCCCTAGCGGCCCGGGTACAGTGGGGCGGCAAGGTGAGTCCGGCGCTGCGGCTCGGGGGTCACCAATCTCCAGCGTGCAGTGCCAGGCCCCTTGGGATGTACGCCTCGGGGGCTGTCCTAGGGTTAGGGTTAGACCGCAGGAGGCTGGCAATCCCGAAATGTCAGTTGTGCGGCGAGCGGATCGGTGTTCTGAGGTGAGGGCGCTGGCGAGGGGGACCATGGGAGCATTTTGGGGCGGGGCACTTTCGAATGTCGCCTTGGGCTCGAAGGGCCCTGCCTGTTCTCCCACACTGAATGAACGGCGGCTCCCCTAGCAGCCCGGGTGGCGACGGGACGACAAAATGAGTCCTGGCTGGGGCTCTGGGGTCCCCAATCCCCGGTGTTGTGGGGCCAGGCCCCTTAGTAGGGGCCCCACGGGGGCCGACCTAGGGTTAGTGTTAGCCCCCAGGAGGCCGGCAGGCCTGGGAGCCTGGGCCCAAATGTTTTGGTGCAGGGGGACTTCGAATGTCGCCGGGGGCTAGGAGGGCCCTGCCCATTCTCCCGCCCTGAATGACAGGCTGTACCCCTAGCGGCCCGAATGGCGGCGGGGCGGCAGGGTGAGTCCAGCGCTGCAGCTTGGGTGTCCGCAATCCCCGCGTTGCGGCGCCAGGCCCCTTGGCAGGGGCCCCTTGGGTCTGACCTAGGGTTAGGGTTAGCCCCCAGGAGGCCGGCAGGCCCGATCCTCCGGCTGTGCACGAGCGGACGGGTGGGATGAGATGAGGGCGCTGGCGAGCGGGAAGGTGGGCCCAAGCATTTTGGCGTAAGGGGACTTCAAAGGTTGCCAGGGGCTCGGAGGGCCCTGCCTGTTCTCCTGCCCTGAATGACCGACAGCGCCCCTCGCGGCCCGTTTAGCAGCGGGGCGGCAGGGAGAGTCTGGCGTTGGGGCTCAGGGGTCCCCAATCCCCGGTGTTGCAGCGCCAGGCCCTTTGGGATGGGCCCCTAGGGGGCCTACCTAGGGTTAGGGTTAGCCACAAGGAGGCTAGGATGCCTGATTCGCCGGCTGTGTGGCGAGCGGAGGGGCAGGCCGAGGTAAGGGCGATGGGAGCGGGAGCATGGGCCCTAGTGCTTTGGTGCAGGGGGCCTTCGAAGGTCGCCGTTCGCTGGGAGGGTCTTGCGCGTTCTCCCGCCCTGAATGACCGGCAGTGCCCCTAGTGGCCCGGGTGGCGGCGGGGGGCATGGTGAGTCCAGCGTTGGGGCTCAGGAGTCCCCTTTCCCCGTCGTTGCAGCGCCAGGCCCCTTGGGAGGGGCCACGAGGGGGCCAACCTAGCTTTAGGGTTAGCCCCCAGAAGGCCCCCAGGCCCGATCCGTCAGCTGTGCGGCAAGCGGGGGGGAGGGCCGAGGTAAGGGCGCTGGCCAGCGGGAGCATGGGCCCAAGCATTTTGGTGCGGGGGGCCTTCGAAGTCGCCGGTCGCTGGGAGGGCCCTGCCCGTTCTCCCTTCCTGAATGAACGGCGGTGCCCCTAGCGGCCCAGGTGGCGGTAGGGCGGGAGGATGAGTCTGGCGCTGAGGCTCCGGAGTCCCCAATCCCCAGTGTTGCGGCAATAGGAACCTGGGATGGGCCCCTTGGGGGCCCACCAAAAGTTAGGGTAACACCCAGGAAGCCTGCAGTCCCGATCCACTGGCTCTACAGTGAGCGGAGGGGCGGACCGAGATGAGGGCGCAGGTGAGCGGGAGCATGGGCCCAAGCGTTTTGGCGCGGGGGGCCTTCGATGGTCACCAGGGGCTTGGAGGGATCTGCCCATTCTCCCTCCCTGAATGACCGACGGTGCTCCTGGCGGCCCGGGTGGCGGTGGGGCGATAAGGTGAGTCCGGCGCTGGGGCTCGGGGGTCCCCAATCCCAGGCATTGCAGTGCCAGGCCCCTTCGGAGGGGCCCCTCAGGGGACAACCTAGGGTTCTGGGTAGCCCCCAGGAGGAGGGCAGGCCTCATCCGCAGGCTCTGCGGCGAGTGGAGGGGCGGGCCGAGGTGAGGGTGCTGAGGAGCGGGAGCATGGGATCAAGCATTTTGGATGGGGGGGCCTTCGAAGGTCCCGTGGGCTCGGAGGCCCCTGCCCGTTCTCCCGCCCTGAATGACCAGTGGCACCCCTAGCATCCCGGGTGGCGGCGGGGCGGCAGGGTGAGTACGGCGCTGGGGATCGGGGCTCCCTAATACCCGGTGTTGCGGCCTCAGGCCCATTGGGACGGGCCCCTTGGGGGCTGACTTAGGGTTAGGGTTAGCCCCCAGTAGGCTGGCAGGCTCGTGCCGCCCATGTGCGGTGAATGGAGGTGTGGGTCGAGGTGAGATAGCTGGCAAGCAGGGGCGTGGGCCAGAATATTTTGGCTTTGGCTCGGGGTGCATTTGAAGGTGGCAGGTGGCTTGGAGCGTCCTGCCAGTTCTGTCGCCCTGAAGGACTGGTGACGCCCCTAGCGCCCCACGTGGCGGCCGGGCGGCAGGGTGCTTCCAGTGCTGGGACATGGGGGTCCCCAATCCCTGGCATGCGGCGCCAGGCCACTTGGGAGAGTCCCCTTAGGGGGGACCTAGGGATAGTTTTAGCCCCCAGGAAGGCAGCAGGCCCGATCCACCAGCTCTGCAGCGAGAGGAGGGGTGGGCCGAGGTTAGGGCGCTGGGGAGCAGGAGCGTGGGAGCCAGAGTTTTTGCGCGGGGGGCCTTTGAAGGTAGCAGGGGAATCAGAGGGCCCTGCCTGTTCTCCCTTCTTGAATGACTGGCAACACCCCTAGCACCCTGGGTGCTTGTGGGGTGGCAGAGTGAGTCCAGCACTGGGGCACGGGGGTTCAAAATTCCCCGGCATTGCGCTGCCAGGATCCTTGGGAGGGGCCCCTCGGGGGCCGACCTAGGTTAAGTTTTAGGACCCAGGAGTCCAGCAGGCCCCTTCTGCCTGCTCTGCGGCAGGCGGAGGGGCAGGCCGAGGTGAGGGCACTGGCGAGAGGGAGTGTGGGCCCAAGCATTTTGGCGCGGGGGGCCTTCGAAGGTCACCGGGGGCTTGGAGGGCCCTGCCCATTCTCTCGCCCTGAAAGACTGGCGGCGCCCCTAGCAGCCTGGGTTGCTGCGGGGCGGCAGGGTGACTCCGGCGCTGGGCTCGGGGGTCCCCAATCCCCGGCGTTGTGGCACCAGGCCCCTTGGAGGGGCCCCTCGGGGGCCGACTAGGGTTAGGGTTCGTTCCCAGGAGGCCGGCAAGCCCAACGCTAAGTGGTTCTGGCAATGTAACAAAAATGCCATACACTTATCTGTAAGAAATAACAGTGTACAGGAACCCTCATAGCCCTAACATCATCCTTTGTGAATATGGAAGCCAGCCCCAAAGTGGTCGTGGAAGTCTGACGAAAGGGTTAAGCACTTTTCTCTGAGTCACCACACTATACAGGGAAAGACCAATGTACATCATCTTTCACGAGTACGAAGCATTAATGAAAAGGTTCTGGAATTTCGAGGACTCTGACCCATCCTTATTGGTAATAAACCACCGTGTACAGGAAAACACCTTCAACTCTCATCACCTCCTCAATCCTGATTCCGATTCAACTTTGGGTGTGTAGGACTAGGGAAATGTCCACATCTTATTGCTAAGAAAGAACGATGTCAGGGTAATGCCCTTCAAGTCACCTCAGCCTTCCTGAAGACGGAAGCAGGAATCAAGGTGGTTATGTTACCATGAGGTAAGGAAGATGAGCATATAAGTGAGAAACAACAGTGGGCAGGACCTCTCTTCCAAGGAATATTATCTTTGCTTAATGTTGAATCCCTATGGTAAGTGGTTGTGGGCATTTGTGAGGTCAAAATCTTAAGTGTTTTGTAAAACTTCTTGGCCATTCACAGATAAGACTAAGGTAGTTGGGGACTCCTAGGCAGTGATTTGTCCACTGTCAAAAATATGAAAAGATAAAAGAGACAGATGAGGTCTCCTCAGGCATTGTCCTTTATCCTCATCCTCCGTGAGGATGGCCATCTCTGGACAGCTCAGTGGCAGGGTCTCATTCACAGTGGGGGCATCTGTTCCTCACAGACATCAGGCAGGGAAATGGATTTGGTTCTCTGTGCCAGCCCAGCCACAGCTGAGTGTCACAGCACCCTCTCGTGGGCTCATAAGAGTTTCACTGTCACCAGGCAGGTCATTGTATTTGATAAACCACTGTGAGAGTTTGCAATTGCCTTCATCTGCAACCTCCTAGAGGCAAATTCAGATCTCTGGTACCATGTGAAGTCATGTGAAGGCATTGTGAGAAAGTGTCCTTTTGCTTAAGAAAAACATGGCTGGGGCTCCTGGCTGTTTCACCAGTTAAACATGTGCCTTTGGCTCAGGTTATGATCCCAGGGTTCTGGGATCGAGCCCGGGCTCCCTGCTCAGCAGGAAAGGAGGTTGGGAAATAGCTTAGAACCCACAGAGAATGTGAATAAAGGGGAGTGAAATGGAACTTGGTCTGTGTTTGGCTTTAGGGATTGGAAGTTAGTTTTTTCTCAATTGTGATTGTTCTTGAAACAGAACAGCTGTATTTTTTTTTTACCTTTAATATTTTTCTAATAATTTTTTATTATGCTATGTTAGTCACTATACAGTATTTCCTTAGTTTTTGATGTAGTGTTCCGTGATTCATTATTTGCATATAATACCCAGTTCTCCATGCAATATGTACCTTCCTTTATACCCATCACTGGCCCATCCCAAGCCCCCACCCCTCTCCCCTCTGAAGCCCTCAGTTTGTTTCCCAGAGTCCATAGTCTCTCGTGGTTCATTCCCCCTTCTGTTTAGGGTCCATTGTCTAAAGGGACAAACAGTGGAAGTTCACCAAATATAAGATCGAAATTGAATTGTTCATTATAGATGCCACCACGTAGTTCCCAGACATTTCATTCTACTGTAGTAATTCATTATACCTGTGCAGGTGCACGTGGAAGACAATTGATGCATGCAGAGTGGTAATAAAACACGCCCCTCAGTAGTAGAATAATAGGGGATGCATATGTGTAAAATTATTCGACTACAGCTTCCATGCTTTCCCTTTGGTTCCTTATTATCTATGAAATTGGACAATTCTTGTTCTCTAGGCTTAAACCTCATTGTCAGTATTTAGAGTTTTTCAATGCTGATCTTCTCCTGTATAAGTTACCAAAAACCTAAAATATGTATGAACTTTAAAAAACGCTATATTGAAAATGACAGCAGGGAAGTTCCATTTTGTGAATATTGTGTCAATGGATCTCTATTTTGACATCAGTGTTCATTAGAAATGATGACATTTCATGTGAGTATAAATATCAATGTGAAAAAGAAAAGGTAGGAAGAACCTTGAATGTTTAAGTAATTGGTGAAATGACAGGTGTGTGTGTGTGTGTGTGTGTGTGTGTGTGTGTGTGTGTGTGTAATTGATTTTCAGTGAATGGTTCAGCTACTTGTAGGGCCTCTGAGAGAGCCCAGGTGAACCTTTCAATGAGTTGGTATCTGTTTTCAGAACATGGGAATCTCTTAGTCCAATAGTCAATCAGGCAAGCTTTGAGGTCTTGAAGAGTTTCAGTCCTCAGCGATGGTGTTGCAGACCCTTGTGAGCAAACCCTAGGATATGCTCAGAGCCCTCATAAGCTGGTACCAACGTGTGACAATTTCAGACAACATTTCCCAAAGAAGTACCTCTTGAGTCTCTGTCCTTGTCAGTTCCTTACACTTCCTTACACTAGTTATGTGATCAGTGTGTTTCAGGATAATCCCCACATGTGATTTTTGCTATTTCCTACTAGTCCTATCTCTTTCTCATCTTCTTCTTTTATGATAGGGGTTGGGAAGCAACCTGTGTGGTGGAGGAAGGGGTGTGGTAGTTGTCTGCCTTCAGAGGACCGAATGATGCCTAGAAATTGTACTGTAGTTTGAGGTCAATTGTCCATCCATCCTCTGAGTGTCAGGAATTCCATCACTTTACTTTGATGCTAGTCTGTTCTTCAAGCTGTCCTCAGAAATAAGGACGTCATCCATCTAGGGAATACTGGTTTCTGTGTATGTTTTCATTTTAGGAAAGGCCTTGCTGTTCCTGAAAATAATACTGTAGAGCACCCTTTCCTGTTCATATTGGCCATCAGTCAATCTTTTGTGAAGTATTTGTTTATAAATAGACTTTTTATGGTTGATGAGCAGGAATTCTTTATTGACAAGTCTTTGTCAGTGTGTGTATTGCAAATCTGTACTTCCCAGCCTGCGGTTCACCTTTTCATTTTCTTGTGGTCATAAGATAAGGAGAAATGTCACATTTTTATGAAGTCCCACTGAATTCTTTTAAATGGTTAGTGCACCCTATGTCCTACCCCAAGATTGACAGGTTCTACATTTTCTTTCAGAAACTGTCCAATGGGAAGCACAATCCATCTCAAATTTATAAATTGCATTTTTAATTCTAATAGGGTATATAGACTGTTTTGGATTTTCTATGTATACAATCGTATTATCTGTGAATAGTCACAATTATCCCCTCAATTCTTATACTTTTTGTTTCTCTTGCCTTCTAACACTGGTAGACTCTCCGATGCCACGATGAATAGAGCAGCATTGTTGAAGATTTTAATATACCTTTCTCAATATCTGACAGAAAAAGCAGACAAAACATTGGTAACAAATGTGACCTAATTGACATATAGGGAACATTCCATAATAAGTGCAGAATATATTATTTTCAAGTGGTCATAGACTCTTTACCTAAATAGATGATAGGTGGGGCCATGAATCAAGTCTACAAATGTTAAACCCTGAAATTAACTAGGTTCTATTCCTAGACCACAGGGGAATTGAGCCACAGTCTTAGCGAAAAGAAAACCAGGAAGTCTTTCAATGTTTAAAAATTAAATGGAACTTTGCTACATATCCTAAAGGTCAGAGAGGGAATCTCAATGGAAATTCTGAACCTTTTCTACATGAGGGCTCACACACAATGGCACTTTCTTTGTGAAGAGCATAATAATAACCTAGACAGGAGTTGAGCCTTAAGTCAGAGTTCTGCCTGCCCCAGCCACACCTGGCAGCCTTGGCCTGTGGTCCCCCTCAGCTGTCCTTTCTGGTGGCCCTGAGCTAAGGGGGTCAACATGGCCATATGGAAATGGGAAGCTCCCGACTCATAGTGATGGCAGTGCCCCCTCCCCAGCTGCCCTTTCTGGTGGCTCTGAGCTAATGGGGTCAACATGGCCGTATGGAAATTAGAAGCTCCCCACTCTTAGTGATGACGTTGCTATTGTATCGTCCTCACCAGTCCAACAACATGATTTCTGAGTGAACTATGACACAAGAGCGACTTCTTGGCCTTCCTTCAGGTTTGAAAATCATCTGGTGAGTCATCTATTAGAAATATGGATTCAACATGTGTTCTTTCTTCTGGAAAAGAAATAGACCCAATAGCAATTATGGCTTCCTGAGCACCTGTTCTTGAGAGACATCATACTGGCTCTTTGTAGCATTCTGCCTCTTAAACTTCTCAACTAGGGTGTAGATATTTTTAGGTACATTTTCAGGTGGTTAGACAGGGACTCGGATGATATGAGTCACAGAGGATTTTAGTGTCAGAAACCTAAGTGGGATCCCCAAATTGACTCCAAATCCCTTGTTGTTCCATACAGGGTACTATTTCCCTCTTATCTCTGGTCTTCTCGATCTGGAAACCTATCAAGTATCAGGATTTTCTTGTCATGTGGACAACTGGAACGAATTCAGCGGGCCTTTTCACCTCTGCCCGTGGTGATCATTAAGATCATTATCTCAGTGGAGGACCTCTGGGTAAGATACTCAAAGATCCTTAGGAATAGAGACAGTATAATATTTTTCTGGTATTAAAGTTACTGAAACCAACTATCTTTCTTAGTCCGTTCAAGCTCTGGTATGTTCAGAGGGTGCTGTAAAACAGGTCTGAAATAGTATTTAAAAACACTCAGCTCAGCCTCTTCTACAACGTGAGCCAATGCTTATAAACATGGCTAAAATATTCCCTTACCTACGATGACTTCCCAGCCATCCTAGTGTTTATATGGTATGACTGTGACTTACATTAGTCAACATTTGCAGAGAAAGAACTTAGTGCATCCAGGGGGCACATCATGTTGAAATTAGTTTGTGACAACGAGCTACTGTGTTTTCTTCTGCAGTCCAAGGGAATGGTGCCAGACATCTCTAAGGTGTCTAGCAGTTCTACAATTCCGATTTTAAGTGGTCTATGTGCTTCAGAGATTTGGGCAGGAAAAGGGCAGGAGTCCAGAGACTGTGAACACTTCTGTTACCTGTGCTGACCATGGAGCAGGTAGCCTTCTGTGGGCATCATTTTGATTTCTTGGTACTCTTGTGAAAGGTGCTTTTGTCTCAAATTCCTCCTTTTTAGGAGTAATTATAATGATGAAAGTAATTTTTATCTTATATCATCTGTGGGCCCTGATCCTGGGATCCCAGGGAAGCTATCCTTTAACATTTTACCTGGCTCAAAATGACTAGGCAACACCTCAAAGCATGGGCCTTGTTTCTGCCCCAAGCACGTTGTACATCTGCTTTGAGAAGAAAACAATAACCAAAAATGCCAACATAAAGATAAGAAAAAATAAAGAACCTCTCTGGCTCCCATAAGATTAAAGTCATACTGACATGTACATAGTGAAAACATAAGAAAGAGTCTGTCACTTTCTGGAATCTAAGAAGATCCTCATTGTGGTGTGTAACTCTGTATGTAAAACAAAACAGAAAAAAATATATAAGCCTGCCCCAAAAGTTCCTTCCCCGGAGCACTCCTTTCTTGGTGAAGATTGTGTCTGCCAGGCAGCTGTCCTGACTTGGGTTTGAATAAAGGTCTCTTCCTTTCTCTCTAAAATGTTTTTAAAAGTTCATTCACGCAATGTCGACAATAACAGTGTTTTCTATTTAAGTGAGAAATAAATGTTCCACTCTAGTTGCATTGGGAATAGATGAATTGAGGGTTTCTTTAGAAGAGTAAGTCTGCTTTCCAGAAAAGGCAAGGTCATTGGTCTATTGAGAATGAAGATAATTACTGCTAAACAACATATATGTGTTACCCCTTCGCCCAGAAACCGAAGCAGATGTGCAGGCTTTACGTCAGAGGTGCCTTCTTCTCCCCACCTGACAGCAATTCTCTGCTCTGGCTCCAAGAAACCCGAGGTTTTGAACATCACCATCTGAGTCAGTGAGGCAGCTTGTCACAGGACGCCAGTGTTCAGAGAAAGCGCAGGTATGTTTGGCAAAATGTCCTAACTATGTCAGGGCTGGAGGTAAAACCTCTCATTATCCCAAAACCTCCTGGGCTTTTCTCTTTTCTCTAGTTGAGCCACAAAGTAAAATTGAAGTAGCTGTCAGCATTCTGGGTTTGGTGCAAGAATTACTTAGTTTCCCTGCAGGTAGAACTTTGCAGGGGATCACAATTTCTCTGTCCATTTATTGCTTACAAATGTATTTTGACCATCTGTTTCCTAGGAACCCTCTTTTATTAGAAAGGGAAGGTGAGATTCACTCTGTGCCTGTTTGTAACATCTAATTTGTTCCTTCATCTAACAGTGTTTATTCAATTGGGCCTACGATATAGTTGAGTGGCCAGCATCTAGAGTTAGGTGGCTTTATTCATCTGATACAGACTTGGGTGATGTCATTTGACAAAGGTGATGTTTCATCATTGATTAGTTTATCCATCAGAAGAGTTAAAATTAGGGTGGAGGGAAAATTCAAAATTATCCAAGTGGGCCTGTTCCTGTTTAAAAGTTGAGCTTGTCTTTCTAGTTTTACTAAATGTATTATCTCGATATTTTGAGGTGCCATATTCTCTCTGTAGTTTCTTTGGTGGTGGAGTCAGAAGAAGAGTCTGGGAATTCTTTGGGATAGTTAAATGCTGGTGGCTTCAAGGGGCTTGGCGTCAGGAGCCTTGGGGTGAAGTCTGCAACTGCTTGCCTGACCCTGGGTGCATCTCCCAGAGGTTTTGTTTCCTCTTATGAAATTGCCGGCAGATAATGTTCTGCTTGAAGGGGAACCCTCCCATCCTGTTGGTGGGAATGCAAAGTGGTGCAGCCAGTCTGGGAACCAGTTGGGGGTTCCTCAAAAAGTTAAACATTGAACAACCCCATGATCCAGCAATTGCTCTCCTAGGTATTTACCCAAAGGATACTAAATTGCAGATTCAAAGGGGGAACATGCACCATGATGTTTATAGCAGCAATGTCCACAGTAGCCAAACTATGGAGAGAATCCCAAAGTCCATGCACTGATGAATGGATAAAGCAAATGTGGGATACATATATATATATATATATATATATATATATATATATATATATATATAATGGAATATGACCCAGCTTCAAAAAGAATGAAATCTTACCATTTGCAAGGATGTGGATGGATCTAGAGTGTATTAAGCTAAGCAAAATCACTGAGGAAAGACAAATATCCTATGCTCTCACGCTTGTGGAATTTCAGAAAGAAAACAGAGGAACAGAGTTGAAGCGTGATGAGAGAGGCAAACAAGGAAATAGACTCAACCTTGGAGAACAAACTGAGTGTTGCTGCAGGACAGGGGCATAGGGGGAAGAGTTAAATGGGTGAGGGGTATTAAGGAGGGCACTTGTGATGAGCACCGGGTACTCGATGCAGGTGAGGAATCCCTAAATCCTACCCCTGAAGCGAATATTCCATCGCATGTGAACTAACTGGAATTTAATAAAAGAAGAATGGAAAAAGTGTTCTGCTTCATGAAGAGTGAGGTAAAATTGTAGTGATTTGGGCTGTAGTCTTCTCTAGATGATAGTTGTAAAACACCCTGTTGTAGGATACACTAGTTTCTTATCACATAAGGAGTCCTCAGAAAGCTGCAATGAAAGATTCAGGTCTCAGAGCATGTTCATGTTCCACTGATATGTTACAGTTTGCACAGGTAGGAAAGAAGGTGGAGAGAAAGGCAACAGAAGGGGAAAGGAGGTGTGAACCTTTCATTAGTTAGCGTTATAGCTTTCTCATGAAAGCCTTGCGCCAGTGTGATTTTGGAAGCAGGGAGGTAATTCGGGAGCTTTGCAGGAGACGGGGGAGTTTCAGGTCTGGGTAAAGCTGACAGGGGTCCCAGAGGAGAGATGAAGGCATTCTGCAGTAGGGTGTGGGCAGGGTGGGCTCCAGGGGTGGCTGTGGGTCTCCTGGGTGAGAGTTGTGACAGGTGAGGGCTGTGTGCAAGTTCCTGGCTGAGGACAAGTGAGGCACAGGCGGAGAGCTGGCAGAGAACCCTCTTCTGGGCCACCAGCCTCACCCAACACACACAGCCTCAACTTCTGTCTCTGTCACTCCAATTCAGACTTCTCCGAAGGTGAGTGAGAACACATCAAGAGCATTCTGAACAGAAGGGAAAGCATGTGCAAAGGCTCTGGGGCAGGAGAATTCCAGGTATGTCCAGGAGCAGCAAGAAGGCCCTGTGGCCACAGGAGACAGCTTAGGACATGAGCTCAGAGAGGTGACAGAGGGTGACAGAAAGCCATTCCAGGGCTATAACCCCATAAGACCCTGTTTCACTGGGCCATCCTGGCGACAGTGTTGAGAACAGATGACAGAGGGTTGAAGATGGCAAGGCAGGTCAATGACGAAGCTTTTCCAGGTACTCAGGCACTGTGGACCAGACAGGAGGCCTTCGATGGAGTGGTTAGACCTATTCTGGGTCCATTTTGAAGATACAGCTCACAGGATTTGCTGATGGGTTAGCTATTAGGAGCAGGAGAATGGAGGAATTGGGGTAACTCCCAGCTGTTGTGGGTTGTCCTGATGTAGGGGAAGGAGAGGGTTTCTGGGTGTAGGAGGTAGTCCGTGTTCCGCATGCTGAGGAAGGTGCCTTTCCCGGTGGATCTGGTGAGGTTTTTGTCTGGGAGAACCTTTCACATATCCTCCCTCAGCAATGCTTAAGTACAAGTATCCCCCACTTTTTAAACGTTTACAGTAAGACACTGGGCATTCTTGAAAGAACTATATTTATTACCCAGCGTCAGTAAGAGGAAGATACCTGAAGAGGATTTTCCTCTTATGAAAAAAGGTGAACAGTGAGAATCGCGTTCAGCATCTGTTTGGGGGAGAAGCAGGACAGAGGAGGCGTGCACCCTAACCAGCTCCTTCCGCTTGGAACCGCACTCCGCATCCAGCCACCAGCACTTTGAATTGTGTCTGTGAGCCTCTGCTGTGCTTTATCTTCATTTATGCTGGTCCTCCGTTAGAAACTTGTGTCGTGAGGCCTAAGAAAAGCCAAAGAGAAGGAATTTTGGAGTCTTAGGACACTGTCTAATTGTTCCGTGTAAATTAATGGCCATTCCTTCTTGACACCATTTCTGCTGTGCAAGGTTTCTCAGAAGCCCTGTACTTTCAAAGAGCAGGGAAACCTATACCCCATGCTGCGGGGTTAGTTTTAGTCTCCATGCTGGACAGAACATTTCATCACTGTCGGATTTTCTCACTCAAACATTGAGACTTTGACCGCCTTCACCCGTTTCTACCACCCCATCCCCGAATCTGGCACCTACAAATCTGCTCTCAGTATCCATGTGTTCAGTATTTGTTTATTCCATATGGAATGTACATGAGAGCATCCGGTATTGGTCTTTCTGTGTCTGAGTTACTTGGCATAAGGCCCCCAAGGTCTTTGTTTCCATGTCTGGTTCTTGTGAATAATGCTGCAGTGAATGTGGGAGTGCATCTGTCTTTTTGAGGCAGTATTTTTGTGTTCTCTAAATGAATACTCAGTAGAGCCATTACTGGGTCATGGGGTAGTTGTATTTATTTTTTCAGGAACCTCCATACCGTTTGTCACAATGCCTGCACCAATTTCTATTCCCACCAACAGTGCACAGTGTCTCTTCGTCTGCACACCCATGACCCCACTTTTTGTCTGTCTCTGGGACAATTGGTGTTCCAGCAGTTGTGAGGGGATAGCTTATTTTGGGTTTGACTGATGTTTCCCTGACGATGATTAGTGATGTCGAACAACTTTTTCTGTCTGTTGGCACCTGTGTGCCATCTTTGGAAAGTATCTATTCACATATTCCCCCCATTTCTTATACCTTTTTTTTTATTGTTTTGATTTGTATGAGTGTTGTGTGTATTTTGGATATTAGCGTCTTCTCACACATGATTCACAGATATTTTTTTCTTATTGGGTCAGTGGCCTTTTAAGTTTTTGCTGGTTTCTTTTGCCATGTGGAAGATTTCAGTTTGATGTTGTTCCACTTGTTTATTTTTGCTTTTGTTGCCTTTGCATTTGGTGTCTGATCTGAAGACTCTTTGCCAAAACTAATGTCGAGAGACTTAGTACCTGTGTCTTCTTGGAGGTTTATGGATTCAGTTCTTATGTTCAAATCATTCATCCATTAAAAATTTTGTGTGTGGTGTAAGAAAGTGACCCAGTTATATTCTTCTGCATTTAGTGTCCAGTTTGCCTGTTACCGCTCACTGAAGGGACAGTCCTTCCCTCATGGCATATCTTCTGCTGCTGTGTTGTAAGTTAGGATCATCTACGTGTGGGTAAGTTTGTGAGCTTTCTGTTCTGTTCCACTGACCTGGTGTCTGTGTTTATGCCAGTACCATCCTGTTTTGATGACAACAGCTTTGTAATCTAGCTTGAAATCCAGGAGTGTGTTGACTGCACCTTTCTTTCTCCAGGTTGCATTGGGTATTTGGGGTCTTTAGTGACTCCATACAATTTTAAGGACTATTTTCTATTTCCTCGAATAATGCCACTGGAATTCAGATAGGGATTTCATCACATCTGTCGATTGCTTTGGGTACGATGGCCATGTTCACATAATTAACTCTTCCAGTTAAGGAGCATGGCGTATGCTTCCATTTGTTTGTGTTGCCTTCCAAATATTTGACCCATACATTCCGCCCCCCTCGACACACATGTTTTTCGTTTCTTTTCTGCCATGTGTTGAGTGTACTATGTCTTTCTCATTTCTGGTTACTTTTATTCCTAGATTATTTTTGATGCAATTGCAAATGGCGTTGCTTTTTAAATTTCTCTTTGCGATAGTGTGTCATCAGTATACAGAAATGCAAGAAGTTGGGTCATCTCGGTGGCCCCATAGATGAAGCGTCTGCCTTCAGGTCAGGTCATGATCTCAGAGTTATGGGATTGAGCCCCGTGTTGGGCCCCCGCTTAGCAAGGGTCTGCTTCTCCCTCTTTCTGACACTCTCCCTGCTCGTGCTTTTTCTCTTCCTGTCAAATAAATAAATAAAATCTGAAAAGAAATAAAGACAATAGGTCTCTGTGTATTGACATTATATCCTGCAGCTTTCTTGAATTTGTTTATTCTAACAGTTTTTTTTTTGTGTGTGTGTGTGTGTGGAATCTTTCGGGATTTCATGTCATTTGCAAATAGTGACAGTTTTCCTGTATGGATTTCATATCTTTCTCTTTCTTTAAAATGATGTTAGTCACCCTAAAGTACTTCATTTGTTTTTGATGTAGTGTTCCATGATTCATTGTTTGCATATAACACCTAGTGCTCATTATGACACGTGCCCTCCTTAATACCCATCACCAGGATAGCCCATTCCCCTACCCTCCCTTTCTGCAACCTTCAGTTTGTTTCCCAGTGTCAGTAGTCTCTCATGGTTCATGTCCCCCTCTCATTCCCCCTCTTCACTTTTCCTCTCCTTCTCCTAATGTCCTCCATGCTATTCCTTCCATTCCACATAGGAGTGAAACCATATGATAATTGTCTTTCTCTGCTTGACTTAATTTCACTTAGCATAATCCCCTCCTGATCCATCCACCTTGGTGCAAATGGTGGGTATTCATCCTTTCTGATGACTGGGTAATATTCCATTGGACAGATGAACCACATCATCTTTGTCCATTCATCTGCTGAAGGACATCTTGGCTCCTTCCACAGTTTGGATATTATGGACATTGCTGCTATGAACATTGGGATACTGGTGCCCCTTCTTTTCATTACTGTGTGTCTATGGGGTAAATACCCAGTAGTGCAATTTGTGGGTCGTAGGATAGCTCTGTGTTTAACGTCTTGAGGAGCCTCCATATTGTTTTCAAAAGTGGCTGTACCAGCTTGAATTCTCATGAGTAGTGTAAGAGGGTTCCCCTTTCTCCACATCACCTCTGACTTTCTTTTATTTCCTGTCTTGTTAATTTTTTTTCAAGATTTTATTTATTTATTCCACAGAGATAGAGAAAGCCAGCGAGAGAGGGAACACAAGCATGGGGAGTGGGAGAGGAAGAAGCAGGCTCATAACAGAGGAGCCTGATGTGGGGCTCGATCGCATAATGCCAGGATCACGCCCTTAGCCGAAGGCAGACACTTAACCGCTGTGCCACCCAGGTGCCCCCTGCCCTGTTAATTTTAACCATTCTAACTGGTGTAAGGTGGTATCTCATTGTCGTTTTATTTGTATTTGCCTGATGGCAAGTGATGTGATGCATTTTTTCATGTGTCTCTTGGCCATTTGTATGTCTTCTCTGGAGAAGTATCTCTTTCTGTCTTCTGCCCATTTTTTGGGCGTTGAGTTAGAGAAGTTCTTTATAGATCTTGGATACCAGCCCTTTCTCTGTAATATCATTTGCAGATATCTTCTTCAATTCCATAGGTTGCCTTTTTGTTTTGTTGATCGTTTGCTTTGCCGGGCAGAAGTTTTTATCCTGATGAAGTGCCAATAATTCATTTTTGCTTTTATTTCCTTTGCCTTTAGAGACGTGGCTTGCAAGAAGTTGTTGTGTACAAGGTTGAAGAGTTCTTTTGATTTTGATATGAGACAGGAATCCAGTATCTTATTTTCCTGATTGTATTTGAGTCCTCTGTCTTTGTTGGTGAGTCTAGCTAAGTTTGTCAGTTTTGTTTATCTTTCCAAAAAGGCAGCTTTCATTTTCATTGTTTATTTTTTTGTCTTTTTAGTCTCCATTGGATTTCTTTATGCATTCCTTTTTCTTATTTCCTTATTTCTACTAATTTGGGGCTTTGTTTGTTGTTGTTTTTTTTCTACTTTTTTACCATATAAATCAGGTTGTTTATTGGAGAGCATTCTCATGGATTGATGAAGACTTGAATTTCTATGAATGTCCCCCATAAAGCTACTTTTGCTGCATCCCATAAGTTTTTGTAGTTTGTCTTTTGCATCAGTGTCAAGGTACTTCTAAAAATTTTTTTTGATTTCTTCTTTGACTGTTGGTTGTTCAGTAGCATGTTGTTAAGTCTCCACATATTTTTTTAAGATTATTTGAGTATCTGACAGAGAGTGAGACAGCGAGAGAGGGAATGCAAGCAGGGGGTTGGGAGAGGGAGAAGCGGGCTTCCCACTGAGCAAGGAGCCTGATTCGGGGCTAGATCTCAGGATCCTGGAATCAGGACCTGAGCTGAAAGCAGATCCTTAACTACCGAGCCACCCAGGCCCCCCAAACTCCACCTATTTTTGACTGTCCCATTTTTTTCTTGAGACTGATGTCTAGTTTCATATCATTGTGGTTGGACAAGATTTGAAGCAGAAGGTGAAGAGAGCATTCAGATGAAAGGTTTGTTTCCTGGAGGGTTTTCTGAGGGCAGACCATGAGTTCAGTGGGGATGGAGGATGGTTTTGTGAGACGGGGGTTGGGGTTAACCCTTGTTAGAATTACTGACTACTACCATGCAGGCTGTGTGCTACTGTTCACACCATAGTCCTGATGGACTTGTACTTCATTAGAAATATTTTCTAGGAGGTGTAGGCATAGCCTTCTCTAAAAGAAAGGTGCCATGTGGGTTTATGGAATGACCCCAGGTCAGCAACCAGGATGTATGGTATTGTGGGGGATCAGAAACAGGCTTTCTGTGGGAAGTGACAGAAATGGGGTATGGTGAGCTCCATGACCATAGGTGAGGTCCCGAGTGACCCACTGGGTGTTGGGTTCTGTGGATCTGTCTCATCAGGTGCTGTGGAATTCAGGGACACCCTCCTGTCTGTGGATTTGTATGGAGACAGGTAGGCATCAGTGTCTGGCCAGGCACGAGGGTCGCACTGGACCACCACCAGAGGTGCAGCGTGCGGGGGAGCCACTGCTTGGTTTCCACGAAAGCTGACCAGGGTCTGTGACCGTGATTCCTAGCAGCTGCAAGGGGAGAGGAGGCCGGAGGTGGTGCACACGTCCTAGAGTTGTGGTCAGGACTAGTCTGGAACTGACTGAAGTCAGCCGCACCTGGCACAGAAGGCACCCAGTCAGTGTAGCTGTGGGCACTGCTCCGATGGTACTTCAGGCTGGCTCAATGCTGCCACCTCCTGCTTTTCATCATCATCTTCAAGGTCATGTGCCTCTGCTCTTACCCATGGCCTCCGGGGTATTGTCCGTCCTCCATCTGGCCCTCGTCCCTGGTGCCCTGTGCAGTCCGATGCCAGGGTAGCCTTCTTGAGACAAACATCTGGCCCTGATGGAATACTTCCATGGATCTCATGTGATGCGAGGTTGATGCCCTGCCCTGGAAGAGGGCTGCAGTTTCCCAATCAGGAGAGCCATGTCTCCCTTTTCAGCATGGCCTCCCCTCCCCTCAGTCTTCTTCAGGGAAACTCTCCCAATTCCTGAGACAACAGCTCTGAACTTAAAAATGAATGTTATTTTACATATCTCTATGCCTTAGTTCATCTATGGCATGTCTTTCAAACCCGTTAGTGGTTTTTTTTTATAGCAGTTCTGAAGGGCTGTCTGCTCAAGGAGGGGATAACCTGGGTGGGGCAGCTTTCCCTCTCATCTCCCTCCGCATGTCTCTGAGCCCTGGGGACAGCTGTCCCACTGAGGATTGAGGGACCCGAGACAGCCCATCCTGAGCCCAGGCTGTGTCAGCTCATAGACTGATGCGTGTCGGAGCGGTGGGCAGCTGGCATGGGCCAGGGGCTGGCAGTGTCTCCTTCTCATTCCTTCCCTCCCTTCCTCCAAGAGGTAGCTCAGAGCAGCCTTCAACCCCTGCATCTCCAGATCCTTTGACCTGTGCCTCATGTGTTCAGCTGGTGACCTTGGAGTTTCGCATGGATTCTACCTCCCGTACCCTCTCCCGTAGCAGTTCCTGGATCAGGGGAGGGTTCCGACCCTTGTCTGTTTTTGATCTTCTTCCTGTCCCGCACCAAGCCCACCCACCTTTGCATCTTCCATGTATGTGCTTGGCAGCACGCCCATCCACAGGGAACCTATTAGCCAAATGGATCCAGGCAATGAACATTGAAGTAGAGATCCAGAATCCATAATAAACCTGCTCTGAAACCTGTCCCAAAGTCTGTGACTCTCTCACACTGAAACAGAAACAATAATAGCTTTCTGGACTGTGAAGTGACATGTGTCTCTACTTCCAATCTTGAATGCATAGGTGGTGAGCCTGGACAGAAAAGGACCATGGCTCCCGTGGGCTGGGATCCACGGTAAGAGCTCAGTGAAATATGAATTTGAGGCATGGAGTGAATAATTATTGTAGAGTGAATCCTCCCAAGTAGGGCTTATGCACATTGCACAGGAAAAGTTTTTTCAAAGAGGTTCCTGAAAGAGAAATATTTTTTAAAAATTTTATTTTAATTCCAGTAGAGCTAACATACAGGGTTACAGTCGCTTCAGGTGTACAATAGAGTGATTCAGTAATTCTATATATTACTCAGTGGTCATCAAGAAAAGCGTCCTCTTAATCCCCTTCATCTATTTCACTCATCCCTCTATCCACCTCCTCTCTGGTAACCATCCGTTTGTTCTCTATTGTTAAGAGTTTGTATTTTGGTGCGTCTCCTTTTTCTCTTTTAGTTATTCATTTTTGTTTGTTTCTTCAATTCCCCATAAGAGTGACATCGTATGGGATTTGTCTTTCTCTGACTGACTGATTTTAGTTAGGATAATACTCTCTAGCTCCATCCATGTGTCTGCAAATGGCAAGGTTTCATTCTTTTTCAAGCCGAGTAATACTCCATTGTATGTGTGTGTGTGTGTGTGTGTGTGTGTGTGTGTGTGTGTGTGTGTTGTGAGTACACACATCTATCATCTCATTTGTCTATTTTTCTACAGACACTTGGGTTGCTTCCATATTGTGATATTGTAAATAATGGTGCAAGAAACATAGGGGTGCACGTATCCTTTTAAGATACTGTTTTCCTATTCTTTGGGTAAATACGAGTAGTGTGATTGTTGGATCGTAGGGTAGTTCTATATTTAATTTTTTGAGGAACCTTCATACTGTTTTCCACGGTGGCCACCACAGTTTGCATTCCCACCCACAGTTCGCGAGGATTCCCCTTTATCCACATCCTCCCAACACCTGCTCTTTGTTGTGCTTTTGATGTTAGCCATTCTGACAGGTTTGAGGTATTACCTCATTGTCCTTTGGATTTACATTTTCCTGATGATGGGTGATGGTGAACATCTTTTCACGGGACTGTTGGCCATTTGTATTTCTTCTTTGGAGAAATGTCTGTCCATGTCTTCTGCCTATTTTTTAACTGGAGTATTTGTTTTTTGGGGGGTCGAGTAGTATCAGTTGTATATGTTTTGGACACTATCCCTTCATTGCATATGATCTTTGCAAATATCTTCTCCCTTTGAGTAGGTTGTCTTATTATTTTTACGTTTTCATTGTTCTTCTGCCATGGGGAAACGTTTTATTTTGCTGTATTCCCAATAGTTTATTTTTGCTTTCATTTCCTTTGCCTCAGGACACAGTCTAGAAAAACGTTGGTATGGTCCATGTCAAGAAGTTACTGTCTTCCCTCCTGTAGGATTTTTATGGATTCAGGTCTCATATTGAGGTCTTGAAACTGTTTTGTGTTTGTGTTTATTGTGTAAGAAAGCAGTCTAATTTCATTCTTTTGTGCGTAGCTGTGTAGTTTTCCCAACACCATTTGTTGTAGAGACCGTCCTTTTCCCTTTTGATATCGTTGCTTGCTTTGTGGAAGATTCATGGACCATATAATTGTGGGTTTCTGTCTGAACTTGTATCCTGTTCCTTTGGTCGCTGTGTCTATTTTTGTGCTGTACTGTCTTGTTAGGATGACTGCAGCTTTGTAGTATAACCTGAAATCTGAAATTGTGAGTCCTCCAGCTTTGTTTTTCTTTTCCACATTGCACTGGCTGTTTGGAATCTTTAGTGGTTCCATATAAATGTTTAGGATTGTTTATTCGAGGTCTTTTGTTCTTTAATTTAAATTCAATTAGCCAACTTACAGTACACCATTAGTTTCAGATGTAGTCTTCAATAAATTTTCAGTCGTGTGTAACACCCAGTGCTCATTGTATCGTGTGACCTCCTTAATGCTACTCACCCAGTTACCCCCCCCTAACTTCTCCTCCAACAATCATCAGTTTCTTATGATAGTTAAGAGTCCATCATGGGTTTTCTCCCTCTCTGATGACTTCCCATTCTATTTTCCCTTCCTTCCCCTATGGTCTTCTTCCTTGTTTCTGATATTCCACATAGGAGTGAAAGCATATGATCATTGTCTTTCTTTCATTGACTTATTCCACTCAGCATAATACCCTCCAGCTCCACCCAGGTCGGTGTGATGGTAAGTATTCATCCTTTCTGATGGCTGAGTAATATTCCATTATATATATGATCCACATCTTCTTTATCCATTCATCTGTCCATGGTCATCTGCACTCCTTCCACAGCTTGTCTATTATGGATATTGCTGCTATGAACTCTGTGGTGCATGTGTCCCGTCTTCACTACCTGTCTCTTTGGGGTAAATACCCAGTAGTGCAATTGCTGGGATATAGGGTAGCTTTATTTATAACTTCTTGAGGAAACTCCGTACCATTTTCAAGAGTGGCTTCACTGGACTGCATTCGTACAGGGGTGTAAGAGGGTTCCAGTTTCTCCACATCCTCTCCAACATGTATAGTTTCATGTCTTCTTTTTTTTTAGATATTCGGCCTCGTGTGATATGGCATGTATAGGGGTTTAGATTTGCATTTCCCTTAAGCGAAGTGATATGAAGCATTTATGCATGTATCTTTTGGTCACCAGTACTTCGTCATCAGTGAAGTGACTTCACATTTTAATCCATCTCAAGACCTAAAGCTGGGTAAGGCACTGAACCTGGATAATGCCATCAGTTGGAAGTGTGGAGAATTTCAAAAGATCTCCGTGGAGAGCAAGTTCCAAGTTCAGTGTGAAGCTACTAATTGGATCCAGGGACATCTCTGAAAGTGGGGGTTGCCTGGGATGGGCTGAAGGGGGACCCTCTGATTTTACTATGAATCCTTGCTGCAGCCCCAAATGACAGTTTCCTGCTGTGGGGCAGGCTGAGTCCTCTAGTCGTGCAGAGGTGATCCCAATGCCTGGTGCCTTGGAGGCATGCAAATGGGGAGGGACCCTCAGCAGAAGACCCAGGGTTAGGTTAGGCCTCAAGGACAGCAGGTCTGAACTGCCCAGTGCTCAGAGAACTCTCATGCCGAGTGAGATGAGGGCACAAGGGCGGGTGAGTGTGAGCCTTGGGGTTTCATCCGGAAGGGCCCACAAAGGTCGGGGTTCACCAGAAAGGGCTCTCAGGGTGTGCCCCAATTCTCTTGCCCTGACTGCTCTTTGTGCACCAAAATGGTACAGTTTACTGTGGGCTGCAGGGTGAGTCCTACGGTGGGGCTTGGGTGTCCCCAATCCCCCGGAGTGTGGTGCCAGGACCCTGGGGAGGGGCCCCTCTCTGCCCAACCTAGGGTAAGGGTTAGGGTCCAGGAGCCCGGCAGGGACAATCTGCAGGCTGTGCGGTGAGCTTTGTGGAGGGCTGAGAGGAGGCCATGGGGGTGGGTGAGCATGGGCCTCAGGGTTGGGGCACGGGGGGCTGCCAAAGGTGGGGACGGGCTCTGAGGGCCTCCCCAAGTTCTTGTGCCCTGTAGGCTCCGTAGAGCCCCAAGGGGCAATGTTTCCTGTCGGGTGGCAAGCTGAGCCCCCGGTGGGGTATAGGTATCCCAATTCCCTGGGGCTGCGGTGTAAGGCTCCTGGGGAGACCCCCACACCCGCGGCCGACCTAGGGCTAGGTTTAGGCCCCAGGAGCCCCGCAGGCCCGATCTGCTGGCTGTATGTCGAGCTACACGGGCTGAGGTGACGGTGTGGGGAGGGTGAGCATGGGCCTCAGGGTTGGGGTGTGGGAGGCCGCCGAAGGTCGCTGGTGGCTCAGGAGTCCCCTCCTGGTTCTCCCGCCCTGAATGCTCTATGGCCTCCCAAGGCGCACGGTTTCCTGTGGGGTGGCAGACTGAGTCCTGCTGTGGGGCTCAGGTGTCCTGAATCCCCGTGGCTGTGGCTCCAGACTCCTGGGGAGGGGCCCCTCCACAGATGAACTAGGGTTAGGGTTGGGGCCCAGGAACCTCGCAGGCCAGATCTGCCCACTATGTGGCAAGCTCCGCCATGGGCTGAGGTGAGGGTGCAGGGTGGGGTGAGCATGGGCTTCAAGGTTGGGTTTAGGGATCACTGAAGTTCGCCGGGGGCTCTGGGGGCCCTCCTGTTTCTCCCGCCCTGAATGCTCTACAGCCTCCCAAGGGGCACGGTTTCCTGCGGGCTGGCAGGCTTTGTCCTGCAGTGGGGCTCAGGTGTCCCCAGTCCCTGGGGCTGCGGCACCGGGCCCCAGGGGAGGGGCCGTACCCAGCCGACCTAGGGTCAGGTCTAGGCCCCAGGAACCCGGCAGGCCTGATCTGCCGGCTCTGCGATGAGCTCGGTGGCAAGCTGAAGGGAAGGCGTGGGGCAGGATGAGCGTGGGCCTCAGGGTTGGGGTGTAGGGGGCCGCCGAGGATCGCTGGGTGCTCAGGGGGGCCCTACCAATTCTCCTGCATGGGATGCTCTGTGGCGCCGCAAGGGGCATGGTTTTCCTGAGGGGTGGCAGGCTGAGTCCCATGGTAGGGCTCAGGTGTACCCAACCCCGGGGGTTAGGGTACGGATTAGGGTATGGGTTAAGGTTAGGGTATGGGTTACGGTTAGGGTATGGGTGAGGGTAGGGGTTAGAGTTAGGGGAAGGAGAGGGTACGGGTTAGGGTTGGATTTAGTGGTTACAGGTTAGAGGTTATGTGTTAGGGTACAGATAAGGGTTTAGGGTACGGGTTAGGGTTTAGGGTTTGGGGTTAGGGTGGGGTTAGGGTTGGAGTATGGGTTATGTTTAGGGTATGGGTTAGGGTTAGGGTACGGGTTAGGGTACGCATTAGGGTACGGTTTAGGGTACGTGTTAGGGTACGGCTTAGGGTAAGTGTTGGCGTACGGATTTGGGTACGGTTTAGGGTACGGGTTAGGGTTAGGGTATGGGTTAGGGATAGGGTACAGTTTAGGGTTATGGTACAGGTTGGGTTACGGTTTAGGGTTGGGGTTAGGGTACGGGTTAGGGAACGGGTTAGGGATAGGTATAGGGTATGGTTTAGGGTTAGGATATGGGTTAGGGTACGGGTTAGGGTACAGGTTAGGGTTAGGTATGGGTTAGGGTATGGGTTAGGGTCCGGGTTTGGGATAGGGTACGGGTTATGGTATGGGTTAGTGTACGGGTTAGGGTATGGGTTAACGTTAAGGGAAAGATACTGGTTAGGGTTAGGGTACGGGTTACGGTTTAGGGTTTAGGGTTACAGTTAGGGTACGGGTTAGGGTTAGGTTACGGGTTGGGTTAGGGTACGGGTTATGGTATGATTTAGGGTATGGGTTAGGGTCAGGGTTTAGGGTTTAGGGTTAAGGTTAGGGTTCAGGTTAGGGTACGGGTTAGGTTTAGGTTTAGGGTTAGTTTACGGCTTAGGGGTAGGGTTAGCTGAAGGGGTAGCGTTAAGGGGAGGGTTAGGGTTTGGGGTTTGGGGTTAGTGGTTAAGGTTAGGGTTTATTGTTTAGGGCTTCGGGATTAGGGTTAAGGTTTATGGTTTAGTGTTAATGTTAGGGTTTAGGGTTTAAGGATTAGGGTTTAGGGTTAGATTTAGGGTAGGGTTAGGGTTAGGGCAAGGGTTAGGGGTTATGGTTAGGGTTAGGGGTTAAGGTTTAGGGTTTAAGGTTAGGGGTTAGGGTTAGACCTCAGTAGGCCAGCAGGCCCGATGCGCCGTCTGTGTGGCAAGCAGAGGAGTGGGCCTAGGTGAGGGTCCCGGCGAGCGGGAGTATGGTATCCAGCGTTTTGGAGTAGGGGCCTTTGAACGTCGCTAGAGGCTCGGAGGGCCCTGCCCGTTCTCCCGCCCTGAATTACCGGCGATGCCCCTAGCAGCTCCGTTCGCGGTTGGGCAGCAGGGTGAGTCCCACGCTGCGGCTCGGTGATCCCCAATCCCCGGCGTTGCAGTGCCAGGCCCCTTGGGAAGGGCTCCTTGTGGGCCGACCTAGGGTTAGATTTAGCCCCCATGAGGCCGGCAGGCGTGATCCTCTGGCTAGGCGGCTAGAGGTGGGCGGGCCAAGGTGGAGGTGCTGGGGAGCGTGATGGTGGGCCCCAGCATTTTGGGGTGGGAGGCTTCAAATGTCGCCGGTTTCTCCACGGCCCTGTCCGTTCTCCCACCCTGAATGACCGGTGGTGCCCCTAGCGGCCCGGGTGGCTGCGTTGTGGAGGGTGAGTCCAGCTCTGGGGCTTGGGGTACCACATCCCCGGCGTAGTGGCACCAGGACCCTTGGGAGGGGCCCCTGGGGCGACGACCTAGCGTTAAGGTTAGCCCCAAAAAGACCGTCAGGCCCAATCCGCACACTGTGCGGCGAGTGGAGGTGCGGGCTGAGGTGAGGGCGCTGGGGAGAGGAAAAGTGGGCCCAAGCATTTTATCGCAGGAGTTCTTCGAAGGTCGCTGGGGGCTCAGAGGGCCCTGCCCCTTCTCCCTCTTTGAATGATCGGCGGAGCCCCTACTGGCCCAGTTGGCGGCAGGGCGGCAGGGAGAGTCTGGCGCTGGGGCTCGGGTGTCCCCAATCCCTGGTGTTGCGGTGCAAGGCCCCTTGGGAGGGGCCCCTCGTGGGCCGACCAAGTGTTAGAGTTAGCCCCCAGGATGCCAGCAGGCCTGATCTGCCAGGTGTGTGGCAAGCGGAGGGGCGGGCTGAGATGTGGGTACTAGTGAGCAGGAGTGTGGGCCCAAGCGTATTTGCAAGTTGGCCTTCGAAGGTCGCCAGGGGCTCGAAGGGCCCTGCCTGTTCTCCCGCACTGAATGACCGGCAGCGCCCCTAGCAGCTCGGGTGGCGTCGGGGCAGCAGGGTGCGTCCGGCGCTGGAGCTCAGGGGTCCCCAGTCCCTGGCATTGCTGCGCCAGGCCCCTTGGGAGGTTCCCCTCGGGGGCCAACCTAGGGTTAGGGTTAGCCCCCAGGAGGCCGGTAGGCCTGATCGGACAGCTGTGTGTTGAGCAGAGGGCGGGCCAAGGTGAGCAAGCTGGCGAGCAGGAACATGGGCCCAAGCGATTTGGTACGGTGGGCCTTCGAAGGTCGCCGGGGGCTCAGAGGGCCCTGCCCATTCTACCGACCTGAATGAGTGGCGGCGTCCCTAGAGGCCGGGTTGGCAGCAAGGCGGCAGGGTTTGTCTGGCGTTGGTGCTGGGGGTCCCCAAGCACCAGTGTGGCGGTGCCAGGTCCCTTGGGAGGAGCCCCCAGGAGGCCGACATGCGCAATCCGCCGGCTGTGCAGTTTGCAGAGGTGCAGGCTGAGGTGATGGCGCTGGCGAGCGGGAGCGTCGGCCCAGGAGTTTTGGCGCAGGGTCCTTCAAAGGTCGACGGAGGCTTGGAAGGCCCTGCATGTTCTCCCTCCGTGAATGACCGGCGGCGCCCCTAGCGGCCCGGATGGTGCCGGGGCGGCAGGATGAGTCCGGCGCTGGGGCTCGGGTGTCCCCAATCCCTGGTGAGGCGACGCCAGGCCCCTTGGGAGGGGCCCCTCGGGGGCCGACCTGGAATAGGTTTAGCCCCCAGGAGGCAGGCAGGCCTGATCCCCCGGCTGAGCGGGGTGTGGAGGGGTGGGCCAAGGTGAGGGTGCTGGGGAGCGGGTGCGTGCACCCAAGCGTTTTGGCGCAGGGTAACTTCGAATGTTGCCGGGGTCTCTGAGGGCCCTGCTCATTCTCCCGCGCTGAATGACCAGTGGTGCCGATAGCAGCCCAGATGGACGCAGGGCGGCAGGGTTAGTCCAGACCTGGGGCTCGGGGGTCCCCAATCCGTGGCGTGGTGACGCCAGGCCCCTTGGGAGGGGCCCCTCAGGGGCTGACCTAGGGTTAGGGTTAGCCCTCAGGAGGCCGGCAGGCCCAATCCGCCAGCTGTGCAGCGAGCAGTGGGGTGGGCCGAGGTGAGGGCGCTGGGGAGCAAGAGCATGGGCCTAAGCCTTTTGGTGCGGGGGGCCTTCGAATGTCGCCGATGTTTCGGAGGGCCCTACCCGTTCTCCCAACCTGAATAACCGGCGGCACCCCTAGTGTCCCGGTTGGCGGTGGGGCGGCAGTGTGAGTGTGGCGAAGGGGCTCCGGGGACCCCAGTCCCCAGCGAGGCGGCACCAGGCACCTTGGGAGGGGGCCCACCGGGGCTGACCTAGGTGTAGAGTTAGCCCCAAGGGGGCCGGCAGGCCAGATCTGCCAGCTGTGCGGCGAGCGGAGGGGTGGGCCGAGGTGAGGGCACTGGCGAGTGGGAGCGTGGGCCCAAGAGTTTTGGCAAGGGGGCTTTCGAAGTTTGCTGGGGGCTCGGAGGGCACTGCACGTTCTCCCGCACTGAATGACCGGCGGCACCCCTAGAGGCCAGGGTGGAGGCGGGGCTGCAGGGTGAGTCTGGCGCTAGGGCTAGGGCATCCCCAATCCCTGGCGTGGCGACATCAGGCCCCTTGGGAGGGGCCCCTTGGGGGCCGACGTAGGGTTTGGAGTTAGTTCCCAGGAGGCCGACAGGCCCGATCCACCAGCTGTGTGGAGAGCGGAGTGGCGGGCCAAGGTGAGGCGCAGTGGCAGGGTGAGTCCACAGCTGGGGCTTGGGGGTCTCAATCACTGGCGTGATGGCGCCAGGCACTTGGGAAGGGTCCCTCGGGGGCTGACCTAGGGTTAGTGTTAGCTCAAAGGAGGCCAGCAGGCCCGATACGCCGGCTGTGTGGAGAGCGGAGTGGCGGGCCAAGGTGAGGGCTCTGGGGAGCGGGATCGTTGGCTGAAGGGTTTTTGCACGGGGGGCCTTCCAATGTCATCAGGGGCTCGGAGATCCCAGCCCGTTCTCCCGCCCTGAATGGCCGGCGCCGCCCCTAGCAGCCCGGGTGGTGGCATGGTGGCAGGGTGAGTCTGGCGCTGCTGCTGAGCGTGCCCAAGCACAGGAGTGGCGGCTCCAGGACCCTTGTGAGGGGCCCCTCGGGGGCTGACACAGGGTTTGTGTTAGCCCCCAGGATTTCGGCAGGCCTGATCTGCCAGCTTTGCGGCGTGCAGAGGGGCAGGCCGAGGTGAGAGTGCTGGCAAGCGGGAGCGTGGGCCCAGGCGTTTTGGCGTGGGGGCCTTCGAAGATCGAGGGTGGTTCAGAAGGCCCTGTACGTTCTCCAGCCCAGAATGACCAGCAGCGCCCCTAGTGGCCCGGGTGGTGGCAGGGCAGCAGGCTGCATCTGGCATTGTGGCTCAGGAGTCCCCAATCCTTGGTGTGGCAGCGCCAGGCCCCTCGGACGGGCCCCTCTGGGGCCGACCTAGGGTTAGTGTTAGCTCCTAGGAGGCCGACAGGCCCGATCCGCCAGTGGTGCGGCGAGCGGAGGGGTGGGCCGAAGTGAAGGCGCTGGTGAGCGGGAGCGTGGGCCCAAGCGTTTGGCGCGGGGGGCCTTTAAAGATCACCAGGAGCTCATAGAGCCCTGCCCTTTCTCCCGCCCTGAATGATCTGCGGCGCCCCAGGCGGCCCGCAAGGCGGCGGGGCAGCTGGGTGAGTCTGGCGCTGGGGCTCAGGGGTCCTCAATCCCCGGTGTTGCGGCGCCAGGCCGCTATGGAGGGGCCCCTCAGGGGCCGACCTAGGGTTAGGGTTAGCCCCCAGGAGGCCTGCAGGCCCAATCCGCCGGCTGTGAGGTGAGCAGAAGGGCGGGCCGAGGTGAGGGCGCTGGGCAGCAGGAGTGTGGGCCCAAGCGTTTTGGCACAGGGGGATTTCAAATGTCGCCAGGAGCTCGGAGGGCCCTGCCCGTTCTCCCATCCTGAATGACTGGTGGCGCCCCTAGAGGCCTGGGTGGCAGCGGGGCGGCAGGGTAAGTCCTGCGCTGGGGCTTGAGGGTTTCCAATCGCCGGCGTGGTGGCGCCAGTCCCCTTCATAGGGGCCCCTCGGGCCCGATGTAGGGTTAGGGTTAGCCCCCAGGAGGCCGGCAGGACCGATCTGCCAGCTGAGTGGCAAGCGGAGGGGAGGGCCAAGGTGAGGGTAATGGCAAGCGGGAGCGTGGGCCCTAGCATTTTGGCACAGGGGGCCTTCAAAGGTTGCCAGGGGCTCGGAGGGCCCTTCCCGTTCTCCAATCCTGAATGACCTGAGGCGCCCCTAGCGGCCTGGGTGGTGGCGTGGTGGCAGAGTGAGTCCGGCACTGGGGCTCGGGCATCCCCAATCCCTGGCGTGGCGACGCCAGGCCCCTTGGGAGGGACTCGTCTGGGGCCGACCTAGGTTTAGGGTTAGCCCAAAGGATGCTGGCAGGCCCGATCTGCTGGCTGTGCAGCAAGCGTAGGGGCGGGCTGACGTGAATGCGTTGGCGAGCGGGAGCGTAGGCCCAAGCGTTTTGGACCGGGGGTCCTTCAAAGGTCACCGGGCCTTGGATGGCCCTTCCCGTTCTTCCGCTCTGAATGAGGATGGCGCCCCTAGTGGGCCGGGTCATGGAGGGGCAGCAGGGTGAGTCCGGCGATGGTGCTCGGGGGACCCCAATCCCCGGCGTGGCTGCGCCAGGCACCTTGGGTGGAGCCCCTCGTGGGCCGACCTAGGGTTAGGTTTAGACCCTAGGAGGCCGGCAGGCCCGATTCGTCGGCTGTGCGGTGAGCGGTGGGGCGGGCCAAGGTGAGGGTGCTGGAGAGTGGGAGCGTGGGCCCAAGCGTTTTGGCACGGGGGGCCTTCGAATGTCGTCGGGGGCTCGGAGGGCCCTGCCCATTCTCCCGCCCTGAATGATCGGCGGCACCACTAGCAGCCCGGTGGGGGCGGGGTGGAAGGGTGAGCCTGGCACTGGGGCTCGGGGTTCCCCAATCCCCAGCGTTGCGGCGATAGGACCCTTGGGATGGGCCCCTCGGGGGCTGACCTTTGGATAGGGTTAGCCCCCAGTTGGCTGGCAGGCCCTATCTGCCGGCTGTGCAGCGATCGAGGGGCGGGCTGACGTGAGCACGCTGGCAAGCGGGAGCGTGGGCGCAAGCATTTTGGCGCAGGGGGCCTTCGAATGTCACCGGGGGCTCAGAAGGCCCTGCCCGTTCTCCCGCCCTGAATGACCGGTGGCACCCCTAGTGGCCGGTGTGATGGCAGGCCGGCAGGGTGAGTCTGGAGCTGGGGCTCGGGGGTCCCCAATCCCCGGCGTGGCAGCGCCAGGCACTTGGGAGTGGTTCCTCGGGGGCCGACATATGGTTAGTGTTAGCCCAAAGGAGGCCGGCCGGCCTGATCCGCCGGCTGTGCAGCGAGCAGAGGGGTGGGCTGACATTAATGCGCTGGCAAGCGGGAGCGTGGGCCCAAGCGTTTTGGCATGGGGGGCCTTCGAAGCTCACTGGGGGCTCGGAGAGCCCAGCAAGTTCTCCCGCCCTGAATGCCCGGCGGCGCACTAGCGGCCAGGGTGGTGGCGGGGAGGCAGGGTGAGTCCAGAGCTCGGGCTCGGGGGTCCCCAATACCCGGCGTGGCATTGCCAGGCCCCTTGGGAGGGGTCCCTCGGGGGCCGAGCTAGGGTTTTCGTTAGCCCCAAGGAGGCCGGCAGGCCCGATCCGCCGCCTCTACGGCGTGCAGAGGGGCTGGCCGAGGTGAGGGCACTGGCGAGCGGGACCGTGGACCCTAGGGTTTTGGCGCCGGGAGACTTCGAATATCGGCAGGGGCTCAGAGGGCCTTGCCCGTTCTCCCTCCCTGAATGAACGGCGGCGCTCCTAGCAGCCTGGGTGGCGCCGGGGTGGCAGGGTGTGTCCCGCGGTTGGGCTTGGGGATCCCAAATCCCTGGCGTGGTGGCGCCAGGCCCCTTGGGAGGGGCCCCTCTGGGGCCGACCAAGCGTTAGGGTTAGCCCCCAGGAGGCTGGCAGACCTGATCCGCCAGCTCTGCCGCATGCGGAGGGGCTAGCCGAGGTGAGGGCGCTGGCGAGCGGGAGCGTGGGCCCAAGCGTTTTGTCGCGGGGGACCTTCGAAGGTCGCCGGGGGCACCGCAGGCCCTGCCCGTTCTAACGCCCTGAATGAGGACGGCGCCCCTAGCGGGCCGGGTGGTGAGGAGCGGCAACGTGTGTCCGGCGGTGGGGTCAGGTGTCCCCAATCCCCAGCGTGGTGGCGCCAGGCCCCTTGGGAGGGGCTCCTCTGGGGCCGACCTAGGTTTAGGGTTAGCCCAAAGGAGGCCAGCAGGCCCGAACCGCCGGCTGTGCGGCGAGCAGAGGGGCGGGCTGAGGTGAGGGCGCTGGCAAGCGGGAGCGTGGGCCCAGGCGTTTTGGCATGGAGGGCCTTCCTTTTTCACTGGGGGCTTGGAGGGCCCTGCCCATTCTCACACCCTAAATGACCGGTGGCGCCCCTAGTGGCCAGAGTGGCAGCGTGTCGGCAGGATGAGTCTGGAGCTGGGGCTCAGTGGTCCCCGATCCCTGGTGTGGTGGCTCCAGGCACTTGAGAGGGGTCCCTTGGGGGCCGACATATGGTTAGTGTTAGCCCAAAGGAGGCCGGCGGGCCCAATCCGCCAGCTGTGCAGCGAGCGGAGGGGTGGGCCGACCTTAATGCGCTGGCAAGTGGGAGCGTGGGCCCAAGCGTTTTGGCATGGGGGGCCTTCAAAGCTCACCGGGGGCTCGGAGGGCCCAGCAAGTTCTCCCGTCCTGAATGCCCGCCGGCGCCCTAGCAGCCAGGGTGGCGACGGGGAGGCAGGGTGAGTCCGGAGCTCGGGCTTGGGGGTCCCCAATACCCGGCGTGGCATTGCCAGATCCCTTGGGAGGGGTCCCTCTGGGGCCGACCTAGCGTTAGGGTTAGCCCCCAGGAGGCTGTCAGGCCCGATCCGCCGGCTCTGCCGCATGCGGAGGGGCTAGCCAAGGTGAGGGCGCTGGCGAGCGGGAGCGTGGGCCCAAGCGTTTTGCCGCGGGGGACCTTCGAAGGTCGCCGGGGGCTCCACGGGCCCTGCCCGTTCTAACGCCCTGAATGAGGACGGCGCCCCTAGCGGGCCGGGTGGTGAGGAGCGGCAGCGTGCGTCCGGCGGTGGGGTTCGGGTGTCCCCAATCCCCAGCGTGGCGGCGCCAGGCCCCTTGGGAGGGGCTCCTCTGGGGCCGACCTAGGTTTAGGGTTAGCCCAAAGGAGGCCGGCAGGCCCGAACCGCTGGCTGTGCGGCGAGCAGAGGGGCGGGCCGAGGTGAGGGCGCTGGCAAGCGGGAGCGTGGGCCCAGGCGTTTTGGCATGGAGGGCCTTCGATTGTCACTGGGGCTTGGAGGGCCCTGCCCATTCTCACACCCTAAATGACCGGTGGCGCCCCTAGCGGCCAGAGTGGCGGCGTGTCAGCAGGATGAGTCTGGAGCTGGGGCTCAGTGGTCCCCGATCCCCGGCATGGTGGCTCCAGGCACTTGGGAGGGGTCCCTCGGGGGCCGACCTAGGGTTAGGGTTAGCCCAAAGGAGGCCGGGGCCCGATCCGCCCGCTGTGCGGCGAGGGGAGGGGTGAGCCGAGGTGAGGGCGCTGGTGAGCAGGAGCTTAGGCCCAAGCGTTTTGGTGCGGGGGGCCTTCGAAGGTCATCGGGGGCTCAGAGGGCCCTGCCGGTACTCCCTCCCTGAATGACCGGTGGCGCCCCTAGGATCCCGGGTGGCGGCGGGGCGGCAGGGTGAGTCTGGAGTAGGGCTCAGGGATCCAAATGCGCCGGCGTGGTGGCGCCTGGCCCCTTGGGAGGGGTCCCTCGGGGGCCGACCTAGGGTTAGGGTTAGCCCAAAGGAGGCCGGGGCCCGATCCGCCGGCTGTGCAGAGAACGGACGGGTGGGGCGAGGTGAGGGCGCTGGCGAGCAGGAGCATGAGCCCAAGCATTTTGACGTGTCGGGCCTTCGAATGTCACCGGGGGCTCAGAGGGCCCTGCCCGTTCCCCAGCCCCGAATGAGGACGGTGCCCCTAGCGAGCCGGGTCGCAGCGGGGCAGCAGGGTGAGTTCAGGGCGGGAGAAAGGGCAGGGCCCTCAGAGCCCCAGGTGACATTTGAAGACCCCCGCGCCAAAACGCTTGGACCCACAGAAACGCTCGCCAGCGCCCTCACCTAGACTAGCCCCTCCGCATGCCACACAGTGGGCCGGGTCACAGCGCGGAGGCAGGGTGAGACTGCCGCTGGTGCTCTGGGGTCCCCAAGCCCCGGCGTGGCGGAGCCAGGCCCCTTGGGAGGGGCCCCTCGGGCGCCGACGTAGCGTTTGTGTTAGCTCCAGGAGGCCGGCAGGACCTATCCGTCGGCTGTACTGTGAGCGGAGGGTGGGTCGATGTGAATGCACTGGCGAGTGGGAGCATGGGCCCAAGCATTTTGGCGAGCGGGCATTCGAAGCTTGCCGGGGGCTCGGAGAGCCCTGCCCGTTCTAACGCACTGAATGACCGGCGGCGCCCCTAGCAGCCCGGGTGGTGGCGGGGCGGCAGGGTGAGTCAGGTGATGGGGCTCAGGGGAACCCAATCCCAGGTGTGGTGGCGCCAGGCACCTTGGGAGGGGCCCCTTGGGGGCCAACCTAGGTTTAGGGTTAGCCCCCAGGAGGCCTGCAGGCCGGATCTGCCAGCTGTGTGGCAAGTGGAGGGACGGGCCGAGGTGAGGGCGCTTGCGAACGGGAGCTTGGGCCCAAGCGTTTTGGCGCAGTGGGCCTTCAAAAGTCGCCGGGGGCTCGGAGGGCCCTACACTTTCCCCAGCCCCGAATGAGGACGGTGCCCCTAGTGAGCCGGGTCGCAGCAGGGCGGCAGGGTGACTTCGGCCCTGGTGCTCGGGGGTCCCCAATCACCCGCGTGGCGGCACCAGGCCCCTTGGGATGGGCCCCTCGGGAGCCGACCTAGGGTTAGGGTTAGCCCCAGGAGGCCGGCAGTCCCGATCTGCCGGCTGTGCAGCGAGCGGAGGGGCGGGCTGAGGAGAGGGTGCTGGCGAGCAGGAGCATAGGCCCAAGCGTTTTGGCACGGGGGTCTTCGAAGGTCGCCAGGGCTCGGAGAGCCCTGCCCGTTCTCCCACCCTAAATAACCGGCGGCGCCCCTAGCAGCCTGGGTGGTGGCAGGGCGGCAGGGTAAGTAATGAACTGGGCTTGAGGGTCCCCAATCCCCGGCGTGACATTGCCAGGCCCCTTGGGAGGGACCCCTCGTGAGCAGACCTAGAGTTAGGGTTAGTTCCCAGGAGGCTGGAAGGCACTATCCGCTGTCTGTGTGGCGAGAGGGGGGGCGGACCGAGGTGAGGGCGCTTACTAGCAAGAAGCGTGGGCCCAAGCGTTTTGGTGTGGGGGCCTTCAAAGGTCACCAGGGGCTCGGAGGACCCTGCCCGTTCTCCCGTCCTGGATGACCGGTGGTGCCCCTAGAGGCCCAGGTGGCAGCAGGGCGGGAGGGTGAGTCCGGCGCTGGGGCTTGTGGGTCCCAAATCCCTGGTGTTGCGGCACCAGGCCCCTTGGGAGGGGCCCCTCAAGGGCCGACCTAGGGTTAGGGTTAGCCCCCAGGAGACCGTCAGGCCCAATCCGCCATCTGTGCAGCGAGCGGAGGGTGGGCCGAAGTGATGGTGCTGGCGAGCGGGAGCGTGGGCCCAAGGGTTTTGGTGCAGAGGGCCTTCAAATGGCGCTGGGGGCTCGGAGGGCCCTGTCCGTTGTTCTGCCCTGAATGACCGACGGCTCTCCTACCGGCCCGGGTGGTGGCGGGGCAGCACGGTGAGTCCGGCGCTGGGACTCGGGGGTCACCAATCCCAGGCATTGCAGCGATAGGCCCCTTGTGAGGGGCCCCTTGGGGGCCGACCTAGTGTTTCGGTTAGCCCCCAGAAGGCCGGCAGGCCCGATCCGCCAGCTCGCGGCGAGCGGAGGGGCGGCTGAGGTAAGGCGCTAGTGAGCAGGAGCATGGGCCCAAGATTTTTGGCACGGGGGGCCTACTAAGGTCGCAGGGGCCTCGGAGGACCCTGCCCGTTCTCCCGCCCTGAATGATGGGCGACGCCCCTAGTGGCCCAGGTGGTGGCGGGGCAGCAGGGTGAGTCCGGAGCTGGGGCTGTGGGGGCCCAATCCCTGGCGTTGCGGTGCCAGGTCCCTTGGGAGGGGCCCCTCGGGGGCCGACCCAGGGTTAGCGTTAGCCCCCAGGAGGCCAGCCGACCCGATCCGCCAGCTTGTGGTGAGTGGACGGGGGGTCGAGGTACGGGCGCTGCGAGCGGAAGCGTGGACCCAAGTTCCTTGGTGCGGGGGGCCTTCGAAGGTCGCCGGGGGCTCAGAGGGCCCTGCCCGTTCTCCCGCCCTTAATGTCCGGTGTTGCCCCTACCGACCCAGTTGGCAGAAGGGCGGCAGGGTGAATCCGGCGCTGGGGCTGGGAGGTACCCTATCCCCGGCGTTGTGGGTCCAGGCCACTTAGGAGGGGACCTTAGGGGGACGACCTATGTTTAGGGTTAGCCCCCAGGTGGCTGACAGGCATGATCCGCCTCCTGTGCGGCAAGCAGAGGGCCTGGCCGAAGTGAGGGTGCTGGCGAACGGGAGCATGGGCCCAAGCGTTTTGGCTCTGGGGGCCTTCAAAAGTCACCGATAGCTCGGAGGGCCCTACATGTCCTCCCGCACTGAATGACCAGCGGTGCCCCTACCGGCCCGGTTGGCGGTGGGACAGCAGGGTGAATCCAGCGCTGGGGCTCAGGGATCCCCAACCCCCGGCGTTGTGGTGCTAGGCCCCTGGGGAGGGGCCCCTAAGGGGCCGACCTAGGGTTACGGTTAGCCCCAAGGAGGCTGGCAGGCCGATCTGCTGGCTGTGCAGAGAGCGGAGGGGCGAACCGAGGTGAGGGCTCTGGCGAGCGGGTGCGTGAGCCCAAGCGTTTTGGCGAGGGGGTCTTCGAAGTTCGCCGGGGGCTCGAGGGCCCTGCCCATTCTCCCGCCCTCAATGACCTGCGGCGCCCCTAGCTGCCCGGATGTCGGAGGGGTGGCAGGGTGAGTCCGGCGCTGGGGCTTGGGGGTCCCCCATCCCCAGCTTGCGGCGCCAGGCCCCTTGGGTGGGGGCCCTCGGGGACAGACCTAGGGATAGGGTTAGCCCCCAGTAGGCCGGCAGGCCCGATCTACCCGCTGTGCGGCGAGTGGAGGGGCGGGCTGAGGTGAGGGCGCTGGCGAGCAAGAGCTTGGGCCCAAGCGTTTTTTCGCGGAGGGCTTCGAAGGTCGCTGGGGCCTCGGAGGGCGCTGCCCGTTTTCCTGCCCTTAATGAACGACGGCGCCCCTAGTCGCCAGGGTGGTGGCAGGGGGGCAGGTTAAGTCCAGCGCTGGGAATCGGGGGTCCCCCATCCCCGGCGTTGCGGCGCCAGGGCCCTTGGGAGGGGTCCGTCGATGGCCGACCTAGGCTTAGGGAGATTCCCCAGGAGGACGACAGGCCCAATCCGCCAGCTCTGCGGCAAGCGGAGGGGCAAGCTGAGGTGAGGGCGCTGGGGAGCGGGAGCGTGGGCCCAAGCGTTTTGGCGCGGGGGGCCTTCGATGGTCGCCGTGAGCTCTGATGGCCCTGCCCGTTCCCCCGCCCTTAATGACCGGCGGCACCCTAGCGGCCAGGGTGGCGGTGGGGAGGCAGGGTGAGTCCGGAGCTGGGGCTCAGGATTCCCCAAGCCCCGGCGTGGCGGTGCCAGGCCCCTTCGTGGGGCCCCTCGGGGGCCGAAGTAGGGTTTGGGGTTATCTCCCAGGAGTCCGGCAGGCCCGATCTGCCCACTGTGCGATGGGCGGAGGTGCGGGTCGAGTTGAGGGCAATGGCGAGCGGGAGCGTGGGCCCCAGTGTTTTGGTGCCCTGAGCCTTCGAATGTTGCCATGGCTCGGAGGGCCCTGCCCGTTCTCCCGCCCTGAATGACCGGCGGCACCCCTAGGGGCCAGTAGGGGAGGGGCAGTAGAGTGAGTCTGGCACTGTGGCTCAGGGGTCCCCAATCCCCGACGTTGTGGCACCAGGCCTTTGGAAGGGGCCCCTCGGGGTCCGACCTAGGGTTAGGGTTAGCCCCCAGGAAGCAGGCTGGCCCGATCCGCTAGATGTTCGGTGAGCGGAAGGGCGACCTGAGAAGAGGGCACTGGCGAACGGGAGCGTGGGCCCAAATGTTTTGGTGCGGGAGGCCTTCTAAGGTCAGCGGGGGCTCAGAGGGCCCTGCCCTTTCTTCCGCCCTGAAATTCCGGCAACGCCCCTAGCGGCCTGGGTGGTGGTGGGGCGGCAGGGTGAGTCCGGCGCTGGGCCTGGGGTTCCCCAATCCCCGGCATTGCGATGCCAGGCCCATTAGGAGGGGCCCCATGGGGACAGACCTAGGGTTAGGGTTACACCCAGAAGCCCGGCAGGCGGGATCTGCCAGCTGTGTGGCGAGAGGAGGGGTGGGTCGAAGTGAGTGCGCTGACAAACAGGAGCGTGAGCCCAAGCGTTTTGGCGCCGGGGGCCTTCAAAGGTCACTGGGGGCTCGGAGGGGCCTGCCAGTTCTGCCGCCCTGAATGACTGAGGGTGCCCCTAGCAGCCCGGGTGGTGGCGCGGGGGCAGGGTGAGATCGCAGCCGGGGCTCGGGTTCCCCGATCCCTGGCGTTGCGGCGCCAGTCCCCTTGGGAGGGGCCCCTCTGGGGCCCAGCTTGGGTTAAGGTTAGCCCCCAGGAGGGTGGCAGGCGCGATCCGCCAGCTCTGCGGCGATTGGAGTGGTGTGCTGAGGTGAGGTCGCTGGCGACCAGGAGCGTCGGCCCAAGCGTTTTGGCGTGGATGGCCTTCGTAGTCGCCAGAGGCTCGGAGGGCGCTGCCCGTTCTCCCGCCCTGAATGACCGGCGGTGCCCGTAGCGGCCCGGTTGGCGACGGGATGGCAAGGTGAGTCCAGCACTGGGGGGGGGGGTCCCCAATCCCCGGCGTGGCTGCACCGGACACTTGGAAGTGGTCCCTCGGGGGCCGACCTAGGGTAGGGTTAGCCCAAAGGAGGCCGGCAGGCCCGATCCTCCAGCTGTGCGGCGAGCAGAGGGGCAGGTTGAGATGAGCAATTTGTCGAGTGGGAACATGGGCCCAAAGTTTCGGCGCGAGGGGCCTTCGAATTTTGCCAGGGACGCAGAGGGTCCTGCCCGTTCTTCCGTCCTGAATGACCGATGGCGCTCCTCACGGCACTGGTGGCAGCGGGGCGGCAGGTTGAGTCCGGTGCTGGTCTCAGGGGTCCCCAATGCCCGGCTTTGCGGCGCCAGGCCCCTTGGGAAGGGCCATTTGGGGGCAGACCTAGGGTTAGGGTTAGCCCCCAGGAGGCCCACAGGCCCGATCCACCGGCTGTGCGGTGAGCGGAGGGGTGGTCCGAGGTGAGGGCGCAGGTGAGCAGGAGATTGGGCCCAATCGTTTTGGCGCGGGGGGTCTTCGAAAGTCGCGAGGGGCTCGGAGGGCCCTGCCCATTTTCCCGCCCTGAATGACTGACGGCACTCCTAGCAGCCCAGTTGGCGGTGGGGCGGCAAGGTGAATCCCGCTCTGGGGCTCGGGGTCAGCAATCCCAGGCGATGTGGCGCCAGGCCCCATCCATCGGAGGGGCCCCTCGGTGGCCGACCTACGGTTAGGTTTAGCCACCAGAAGGCAGGCTGGCCCGATCCACCAGCTATCCGGTGAGCGGAGGGGTAGGCCAAGTTTAGGGCGCTGGCAAGCGGGAGCCTGGGCTCAAGCGTTTTGGCGCAGGGTCCCTTTGAAGGTCGCCGGGGGCTCCAAGGGCCCTGCCCGTTTTCCAGCCTTGAATATCCGGCCGCACCCCTAGCGGCCCAGGTGGCGGCAGGACGGCAGGGTGAGTCCGGCGATGGGGCATGGGGGTCCCCAATCCCCGGCGTTGTGGTGCCAGGCCCCTTTGGAGGGGCCCTTTGGGGACCGAACTAGTGTTAGGGTTAGCCCCCGGGAGGCCGGCAGACCCTATCTGCCAGGTGTGCGTCGAGTGGAGGGGCGGGCCGAGGTGAAGGCGCTGGCAAGCGGGAGTGAGGGCCCAAGCGTTTTGGCGTGGGGGGACTTCGATGGTCGGCAGGGGCTTGGAGGGCCCTGCCCGTTTTCCCACCCTGAATGATCGGCGCCGCCCCTACCAGCCCGGGTGGCAGCGGGGCAGTAGGGTGAGTCCAGCGCTGGGGATCGTGGATTCCCAATCCCCAGCGTTGTGGCGCCAGGCCCCTTGGGAAGGGCCCCTAGTGGGCTGAACTAGGGATACCAATAGTCCCCAGGAGGCCAGCAGGCCCAATCCGCTGGCTATGCGACTAGCGGAGGGGGGGGGGCCGAGGTGAGGGTGCTGGCGAGCGGGAGCATGGGCCCAAGCGTTTTGGCGAGGGGGGCCTTCGAAAGTCGCAGGGGGCTTAGAGGGCCCTGCCCATTCTCCCGCCCTGAATGACTGACAGCGCTCCTAGCGGCCAGGGTGGTGATGGGTCAGCAGGGTGAGTCCAGTGCTGAGGCTTGGGCGTCCTGAATCCCTGGCTTGCGGCACCAGGCCCCTTGGGAGGGGCCCCTCGGGCGTCGACCTAGCGTTAGGGTTAGCTCCCAGGAGTCGGCAGGCCCGTATGCCGGCTGTGCAGCGAGCGGAGGGGTGGGCTGAGGCAAGGGTGCTGGCAAGCAGGAACATGGGCCCAGGCGTTTGGCGCAGGGGGCCTTCGATGGTCGCTGTGGGCTCGGAGGGCCCTGCCCGTTCTCCTGTCCTGACTGACTGGCAGCGGCCCTAGAAGCCCGGGTGGCGGTGGGGTGGCAATGTGAGTCCGGCGCTGCGGCTCGGGGGTCACCAATCTCCGGCATTGTGGCACCAAGCGCCTTGGGAGGTACGCCTCGGGGGCTGACCTAGGGTTAGAGTTAGACCTCAGGAGGCCGGCAGGCCCAAAACGCCAGCTGTGTGGCGAGCAGATGGGCGAGCCGAGGTGAGGGCGCTGGCGAACGGGAGCGTGGGCCCAAGCGTTTTGGCGCGGGGGGCCTACGAAGGCCCCAGGGGCCTCGGAGGTCCCTGCCTGTTCTCCCTCCCTGAATGACCGGCGGCACCTGTAGCGGCCCGGGTGGTGGCGGGGCTGCAGGGTGAGTCTGGCGCTGGGGCTCGGGGGTCCCCAATCCCCGGTGTTGCAGCAATAGGAACCTGGGATGGCCCACTCGGGGGCCCACCAACGGTTAGGGTAACACCCAGGAGGCCGGCAGTCCCGATCCACTGGCTCTGCAGCGAGCGGAGGGGCGGACCGAGGTGAGGGCGCAGGCGAGCGGGAGCAAGGGCCCAAGCGTTTTGGCGCGGGGGGCCTTCGAAGGTCACCAGGGGCTCGGAGGGATCTGCCCATTCTCCCTCCCTGAATGACCGACGGTACTCCTAGCGGCCCAGGTGGCGGCGGGGCGAGACCTTCAGTCCGGCGCTGGGGCTCGGGGGTCCCCAATCCCAGGCATTGCGGTGCCAGGCCTCTTTGGAGTGGCCCCTCAGGGGCCAACCTAGGGTTATGGGTAGTCCCCAGATGGAGGGCAGGCCTCGTCCGCTGGCTCTGCGGCGAGCGGAGGGGCGGGCCGAGGTGAGGGCGCTGAGGAGCAGGAGCATGAGCTCAAGCATTTTGAATGGGGCGGCCTTCGAAGGTCGCCACGGGCTCGGAGGGCCCTGCCCGTTCTCCCGCCCTGAATGACCAGCGTCACCCTTAGCGGCCCGGGTGTCAGCGTGGCGGCAGAGTGAATCCGGCGCTGGGGCTCGGGGGTCCCTAATACCCGGCGTTGCCCCACCAGGCCCTTTGGGACGGGCCCGTCGGTGGCCAACCTAGGGTTAGGGTTAGCCCCCAGGAGGCTGGCAGGCTCGATCAGCCCATGTGCAGTGAATGGAGGTGTGGGTCGAGGTGAGATAGCTGGCGAGCGGGAGCGTGGGCCAGAGCATTTTGGCTTTGCCTTGGTGTGCCTTTGAAAGTCACAGGTGGCTCGGAGGGTCCTGCCCGTTCTGTCGCCCTGAAGGACTGGCAACGCCCCTAGCTCCCCATGTGGCGGCGGGGCGGCAGGGTGCATCCGGCGCTGGGACTTGGGGGTCCCCAATCAATGGCATGCAGCGCCAGGCCACTTGGGAGGGGCCCCTCGGTGGTGACCTAGGGATAGGGTTAGACCCCAGGAAGCCAGCAGGCCCGATCCGCCAGCTCTGCACCGAGCGTAGGGGTGGGCCGAGGTTAGGGCGCTGGCGAGCAGAAGCGAGGGAGCCAGAGTTTTTGCACAGGGGGCCTTCGAAGGTCACAGGGGGATCGGAGGGCCCTGCCCGTTCTCCCTTCCTGAATGACTGGCAACGCCCCTAGCGCCATGGGTGCTTGCGGGGTGGCAGAGTGAGTCCAGCACTGGGGCTCGGGTTCCCAAATCCCCGGCATTGTGGTGCCAGGCTCCTTGGGAGGGGGCCCTCGGGGGCCGACCTAGGGTAAGTGTTAGCCCCCAGGAGTCCAGCAGGCCCGTTCCGCCAGCTCTGAGGCAGGTGGAAGGGCAGGCCGAGGTGAGGGCGCTGGCAAGAGGGAGTGTGGGCCCAAGCGTTTTGGCGCGGGGGGCCTTCGAAGGTCACTGGGGACTTGGAGGGCCCTGCCTGTTCTCTCGCCCTGAAAGACTGGCGGCGCCCTAGCCGCCCGAGTTGTTGCGGGGCGGCAGGGTGACTCCGGCACTGGGCTCAGGGGTCCCCAATCCCCGGCATTGTGGCACCAGGCCCCTGGGGAGGGGCCCCTCAGGAGGCCGGCAAACCCGGCGCTAAGTGGCTCTGGTAATATAACAAAAATGCCATACACTTATCTGTAAGAAATAACAGTGTACAGGAACCCTCTTAGCCCTAACATCATCCTTTGTGAATATGGAAGCCAGCCCCAAAGTGGTCGTGGAAGTCTGACGAACGCGCTAAGCACTTTTCTCTGAGTCACCACAATATACAGGGAAAGACCAATGTACATTATCTTTCACGAGTACGAAGCATTAATGAAAAGGTTCTGGAATTTCGAGGACTCTGACCCATCCTTATTGGTAATAAACCACCGTGTACAGGAAAACACCTTCAACTCTCATCAGCCTCCTCAATCCTGATTCCAATTCAACTTTGGGTGTGTAGGACTAGGGAAATGTCCACATCTTATTGCTAAGAAAAACGATGTCAGGGTAATGCCCTTCAAGTCACCTCAGCCTTCCTGAAGATGGAATCAAGAATCAAGGTGGTTATGTTACCATGAGGTAAGGAAGATGAGCATATAAGTGAGAAACAACAGTGGGCAGGACCTCTCTTCCAACGAACAGTATCTTTGCTTAATGTTGAATCCCTATGGTAAATGGTTGTGGGCATTTGTGAGGTCAAAATCTGAAGTGATTTGTAAAACCTCTTGGCCATTCATAGATGAGACTAAGGTAGTTGGGGACCACTAGGCAGTGATTTGTCCACTGTCAAAAATATGAAAAGATAAAAGAGACAGATGAGGTCTCCTAAGGCATTGTCCTTTATCCTCATGCTCCGTGAGGATGGCCATCTTTGGACAGCTCAGTGGCAGGGTCTCATTCACAGTGGGGGCATCTGTTCCTCACAGATATCAGGCAGGGAAAAGGATTTTGTTCTCTGTGCCAGCCCAGCCACAGCCGAGTGTCACAGCACCCTCTCATGGGCTCATAAAAGTTTCACTGTCACCAGGCAGGTCATTGTATTTGATAAACCACTGTAAGAGTTTGCAATTGCCTTCATCTGCAACCTCCAAGAAGCAAATGTAGGTCTCTGATACCACGTGAAGTCATGTGAAGGCATCATGAGAAAGTGTCCTTTTGCTTAAAAAAAACATGGCTGGGGCTCCTGGCTGGCTCAGCCAGTTAAGCATGTGCCTTTGGCTCAGGTTATGATCCCAGGGTTCTGGGATCGAGCCGAGGCTCCCTGCTCAGCAGGAAAGGAGGTAGGGAAATAGAACCCACAGAGAATGTGAATAAAGGGGAGTGAAATGGAACTTGGTCTGTGTTTTGCTTTAGGGATTGGAAGTTAGTTTTTTCTCAATTGTGATTGTTCTTGAAACAAAAAAGCTATATAGTTTTTTTTACCTTTAATTTTTTTCTAATAATAATTTTTTATTATGATATGTTAGTCAATATACAGTATTCCCTTAGTTTTTGATGTAGTGTTCCGTGATTCATTATTTGCATACAACACCCAGTGCTCCACGCAATATGTACCTTCCTTAATACCCATCACTGGCCCATCACAATCCCCCACCCCTCTCCTCTCTGAAGCCCTCAGTTTGTTTCCCAGAGTCCATAGTCTCTCGTGGTTCATTCCCCCTTCTGTTTAGGGTCCATTGTCTAAAGGGACAGACAGTGGAAGTTCACCAAATATAAGATCGAAATTTCATTGTTCATGATAGATGCCGCCAAGTAGTTCCCAGACATTTCGTTCTACTGCAGTAATTCATTACACCTGTGCAGGTGCAGGTGGAAAACAATTGATGCATTCATAGTGGTAATAAAACACGCCCCTCAGTAGTAGAATAATAGAGGATGCATATCTGTAAAATTATTCGACTACAGCTTCCATGCTTTCCCTTTGGTTCCTTATTATCCATGAAATTGGACAATTTTTGTTCTCTAGGCTTAAAACTCATTGTCAGTATTTAGAGTTTTTCAATGCTGATCTTCTCCTGCATAAGTTACCAAAAACCTAAAATATGTATGAACTTTAAAAAACGCTATATTGAAAATGACAGCAGAGAAGTTCCATTTTGTGAATATTGTGTCAATGGATCTCTATTTTGACATCAGTGTTCATTAGAAATGATGACATTTCATGTGAGTATAAATATCAATGTGAAAAAGAAATGGTAGGAAGAACGTTGAATGTTTAAGTAATTGGTGAAATGACAGGTGTGTGTGTGTGTGTGTGTGTGTGTGTGTGTGTGTGTGTAATTGATTTTCAGTGAATGGTTCAGCTTCTTGTAGGGCCTCCGAGAGAGCCCAGGTGAACCTTTCAATGAGTTGGTATCTGTTTTCAGAACATGGGAATCTCTTAGTCCAATAGTCAATCAGGCAAGCTTTGAGGTCTTAAAGAGTTTCAGTCCTCAGCGATGGTGTTGCAGACCCTTGTGAGCAAACCTTAGGGTATGCTCAGAGCCCTCATTAGCAGGTGCCAAAGTGTGAAGATTTCAGACATCATTTCCCAAAGAAGTACCTCTTGAGTCTCTGTCCTTGTCAGTTCCCTACACTTCCTTACACTAGTTATGTGATCAGTGTGTTTCAGGATAATCCCCACATGTGATTTTTGCTATTTCCTACTAGTCCTATCTGTTTCTCATCTTCTTCTTTTATGATAGGGGTTGGGAAGCAACCTGTGTGGTGGAGGAAGGGGTGTGGTAGTTGTCTGCCTTCAGAGGACCAAATGATGCCTAGAAATTGTACTGTAGTTTGAGGTCAATTGTCCATCCTCTGAGTGTCAGGAATTCCATCACTTTACTTTGATGCTAGTCTGTTCTTCAAGCTGTCCTCAGAAATAAGGACGCCATCCATCTAGGGAATAATGGTTTGTGTGTATGTTTTCATTTTAGGAAAGGCCTTGCTGTTCCTGAAAATAATACTGTAGAGCACCCTTTCCTGTTCTTATTGGCCATCAGTCAATCTTTTGTGAAGTATTCGCTTATAAATAGACTTTCTATGGTTGATGAGCAGGAATTCTTTATTGACAAGTCTTGTCAGTGTATGTATTGCAAATCTTTACTTCCCAGCCTGCGGTTCACTTTTTCATTTTCATATGGTCATAAGATAAGGAGAAATGTCACATTTTTATGAAGTCCCACTGAATTCTTTTAAATGGTTAGTGCACACTATGTCCTACCCCAAGATTGACAGGTTCTACGTTTTCTTTCAGAAACTGTCCAATGGGAAGCTACAATCCATCTCAAATTTATAAATTGCATTTTTAATTCTAATAGGGTATTTATAGACTGTTTTGGATTTTCTATGTACACAATCGTATTATCTGTGAATAGTCACAATTATCCCCTCAATTCGTTATACTTTTTGTTTCTCTTCCTTCTAACACTGGTAGATTCTCTGATGCAACGTTGAATAGAGCAGCGTTGTTTGAAGATTTTAATATACCTTTCTCAATATCTGACAGAAAAAGCAGACAAAACATTGGTAAAAATGTGACCTAATTGACATATAGGGAACATTCCATAATAAGTGCAGAATACATTATTTCAAGTGGTCATAGACTCTTTACCCAAATAGATGATAGGTGGGGCCACGAATCAAGGCTACAAATGTTAAACCCTGAAATTAACTAGATTCTATTCTTAGACCACAGAGGAATTGAGCCACAGTCATAGCGAAAATAAAACTAGGAAGTCCTTCAATGTTTAAAAATTAAATGGAACTTTGCTACATATCCTAAAGGTCAGAGAGGGAATCTCAATGGAAATTCTGAACCTTTTCTACATGAGGGCTCACACACAATGGCACTTTCTTTGTGAAGAGCATTATAATAACCTAGACAGGAGTTGAGCCTTAAGTCAGAGTTCTGCCTGCCCCAGCCACACCTGGCAGCCTTGGCCTGTGGTCCCCCTCAGCTGTCCTTTCTGGTGGCCCTGAGCTAAGCGGGTCAACATGGCCATATGGAAATGGGAAGCTCCCCTCTCATAGTGATGACGGTGCCCCCTCCCCAGCTGCCCTTTCTGGTGGCTCTGAGCTAATGGGGTCAACATGGCCGTATGGAAATTAGAAGCTCCCCACTCTTAGTGATGACGTTGCTATGGTATCGTCCTCACCAGTCCAACAACATGATTTCTGAGTGAAATATGACACAAGAGCGACTTCTTGGCCTTCCTTCAGGTTTGAAAATCATCTGGTGAGTCATCTATTAGGAATATGGATTCAACATGTGTTCTTTCTTCTGGAAAAGAAATAGACCCAATAGCAATTATGGCTTCCTGAGCCCCTGTTCCTGAGAGACATCATACTGGCTCTTTGTAGCATTCTGCCTCTTAAACTTCTCAACTAGGGTGTAGATATTTTTAGGCACATGTTCAGGTGGTTAGACAGGGACTGAGATGATATGAGTCACAGAGGATTTTAGTGTCAGAAACCTAAGTGGGATCCCCAAATTGACTCCAAATCCCTTGTTGTTCCATACAGGGTACTATTTCCCTCTTATCTCTGGTCTTCTCGATCTGGAAACCTATCAAGTATCAGGATTTTCTTGTCATGTGGACAACTGGAACGATTTCAGCGGGCCTTTTCACCTCTGCCCATGGTGATCATTATGATCATTATCTCAGTGGAGGACTCTGGGTAAGATACTTAAAGATCCTTAGGAATAGAGACAGTATAATATTTTTCTGGTATTGAAGTCACTGAAACCAACTATCTTTTTCAGTCCATTCAGGCTCTGGTATGTTCAGAGGGTGCTGTAAAACAGGTCTGAAATAGTATTTAAAAACACTCAGCTCAGCCTCTTCTACAACGTGAGCCAATGCTTATAAACATGGCTAAAATATTCCCTTACCTACGATGACTTCCCAGCCATCGTAGTGTTTATATGGTATGACTGTGACTTACATTAGTCAACATTTACAGAGAAAGAACTTAGTGCATCCAGGGGGCACTTCTTGTTGAAATTAGTTTGTGACAATGAGCTACTGTGTTTTATTCTGCAGTCCAAGGGAATGGTGCCAGACATCTCTAAGGTGTCTAGCATTTAAACAATTCTGATTTTAAGTGGTCTGTGTGCTTCAGCGATTTGGGCAGGAGAAGGGCAGGAGTCCAGAGACTGTGAACACTTCTGTTACCTGTGCTGACCATGGAGCAGGTAGCCTTCTGTGGGCATCATTTTGATTTCTTGGTACTGTTGTGAAAGGTGCTTTTGTCTCAAATTCCTCCATTTAGGAGTAATTATAATGATGAAAGTAATTTTTATCTTATATCATCTGTGGGCCCTGATCCTGGGATCCCAGCAAGCTATCCTTTAACATTTTACCCGGCTCAAAATGATTGGGCAAAAACTCAAAGCATGGGCCCTATTTCTGCCCCAAGCACATGTTTTACATCTGCTTCGAGAAGAAAACAATAACCAAAATGCCAACATGAAGATAAGAAAAAATAAAGAACCTCTTTGGCTCCCATAAGATTAAAGTCATACTGACATGTACCTACTGAAAATGCATGAAATCATTGCATTTCCTAAAGCCCAAGCCTTGGATGTTGGGAGAGCCACTGACCTTGCCCAGAACCAGGCCCACCCCAGCAGGGAGGGCTGGTGCAGAAAGGGAAGGGGCAGGACTCTGAGGGTGGTCTGCAGCCAGAGGGGTTCCTGGAAGGGGCCAGGTGTGTGGAGGGAGCCTGGCCCAGAACCCCACCCATGCCTGTGCTGGGTGTTGGGTAGAGGAGGCGCCTTTTGGACCCCCTGCACTTTCAGGGTTCCAGGGGCTTGAGGGCGGGTTGCCTGGCATTCCAGGGGCTGGGGTACCACGTTGCCTGACCAATCACCGCTTGGGGGTGGAGCTACGTCTCTGTGGGCTGTTCCAGAGTTGCAGTGGGGTGCAGACCTGGGGCAGAAGAAGGGGCACTGGGAGAGAGAGAGTAGCCCTGCGGAAGTCACTGCTGGTTAGTGAGCAGCGTGCACCGAGGGTGGGGGGGTGTCCAGGGGTAGGGTGCGCCCCAGGTGGGAGGCAGGGTTCTGGAAGGGCACCTGGAGAGGGTTCATTGTGGGGACTCAGGTGAGTTTTCTTTATCCCTTTAAAGTCTCTTCTGCCCCATGTCCTCAACTGGCCTTATTCCCCATACCTGTGAACTCCAGGGCGCCCACTCACCTGAGCTTTTGTGGGATTGTTTGCAGAATTTCAGGGTTTCCCCTGTTCCCCGGGAAGAGTGCGGGTAAGGACCTCACAGAGTCCCCACCTTCAGTGATGTGTCCCCCAGTTCTCTGACACAGTGCAGGTGATGCATCTTGAGCAGTACCCCAAGTTCAGCAGGGTGTGCCCTGGTCCCCCAGGCACAGGTGTGGCAGTAGCAAGCCCCAGATCCATCCCCCAACTTCAGCATTATGGCCCGTGTGCCCGCAGGTTAGTGGTAATTGGCTGTTAGAATCATGCAGCAAAATCCTCCAATTCGGGGCCTGAAGGAGGGCGTAAACCAGACCCCACTCTAATTGCATTGGGAATAGATGAATTGAGGGTTTCTTTAGAAGAGTAAGTCTGCTTTCCAGAAAAGGCAAGGTCATTGGTCTATTGAGAATGAAGATAATTACTGCTAAACAACATATATGTGTTACCCCTTCACCCAGAAACTGAAGCAGGTGTGCAGGCTTTAGGTCAAAGGTGCCTTCTCCCCACCTGACAGCACTTCTCTGCTCTGGCTCCAAGAAACATGAGGTTTTGAACGTCAGCATCGGAGTCAGCGAGGCAGCTTGTCACAGGACGCCAGTGTTCAGAGAAAGCACAGGTATGTTTGGCAAAATGTCCTAACTATATCAGGGCTGGAGGTAAAACCTCTCATTATCGCAAAACCTCCTGGGCTTTTCTCTTTTCTCTAGTTGAGCCACAAAGAAAAATTGAAGTAGCTGTCAGCATTCTGGGTTTGGTGCAAGAATTACTTAATTTCCCTGCAGGTAGAACTTTGCAGGGGATCACAATTTCTCTGTCCATTTATTGCTTACAAATGTATTTTGACCATCTGTTTCCTAGGAACCCTCTTTTATTAGAAAGGGAAGGTGAGATTCACTCTGTGCCTGTTTGTAACATCTAATTTGTTCCTTCATCTAACAGTGTTTATTCAATTGGGCCTAAGATATGGTTGAGTGGCCAGCATCTAGAGTTGGGTGGCTTTTTTCATCTGATACAAACTTGGATGATGTCATTTGACAAAGGTGATGTTTCATCATTGATTAGTTTATTCATCAGAACAGTTAAACTTAGGGTGGAGGGGAAATTCAAAATTATCCAAACTGGCCTGTTCCTGTTTAAAAGTTCAGTTTGACTTTCTAGTTTTACTAAATGTATTATCTCGATATTTTGAGGTGCCATATTCTCTCTGTAGTTTCTTTGGTGGTGGAGTCAGAAGGAGAGTCTGGGAATTCTTTTGGATAGTGGCATGCTGGTGGCTTCAAGGGGCTTGGCGTTAGGAGCCTTGGGGTGAAGTCTGCAACTGCTTGCCTGACCCTGGGTGCATCTCCCAGAGGTTTTGTTTCCTCTTATGAAATTGCCAGCAGATAATGTTCTGCTTAAAGGGGAACCCTCCCATCCTGTTGGTGGCAATGCAAAGTGGTGCAGCCAGTCTAGGAAACAGTGTGGGGGTTCCTCAAAAAGTTAAACATCGAACAACCACATGATCCACCAATTGCTGTACTAGGTATTTACCCAAAGGATACAAAAATGCAGATTCAAAGGGGGTACATGCACCATGATGTTTATAGCAGCAATGTCCACAGTAGCCAAACTATGGAGAGAATCCCAACATCCATGCACTGATGAATGGATAAAGCAGATGTGGGATACATATATATATACTGGAATATGACCCAGCTTCAAAAAGAATGAAATCTTACCATTTGCAAGGATGTGCATGGATCTAGAGTGTATTAAGCTAAGCAAAATCATTGAGGAAAGACAAATATCCTATGCTCTCACACTTGTGGAATTTCAGAAAGAATACAGATGAACAGAGTGGAGGGGTGATGAGAGGCAAACAAGGAAATAGACTCAACCTTGGAGAACAAACTGAGTGTTGCTGCAGGACAGGGGCGTGGGCGATGAGTTAAATGGGTGAGGGGTATTAAGGAGGGCACTTGTGATGAGCACCGGGTACTGTATGCAGGTGAGTAATCACTAAATCCTACCCCTGAAGCGAATATTCCATGGCATGTGAACTAACTGGAATTTAAGTAAGAGGAGAAAGGAAAAAGTGTTCTGCTTCATAAAGAGTGAGGTAAAATTGTAGTGAATTGGGCTGTAGTCTTCTATAGATGATATTTGTAAAACACCCTGTTGTAGGATACACTAGTTGCTTATCACATAAGGAGTCCTCAGAAAGCTGCAATGAAAGATTCAGGTCTCAGAGCATGTTCATGTTCCACTGATATGTTACAGTTTGCACAGGTAGGAAAGAAGGTGGAGAGAAAGGCAACAGAAGGGGAAAGTAGGTGTGAACCTTTCAGTAGTTAGCGTTATAGCTTTCTCATGAAAGCCTTGTGCCATGTGATTTTGGAAGAAGAGGGGAATCCGGGAGCTTTGCAGGAGACGGGGGAGTTCCAGGTCTGGGTAAAGCTGACAGGGGTCCCAGATGAGAGCTGAATGCATTCTGAAGCAGGGTGTGGGCAGGGTGGGCTCCAGGGGTGGCTGTGGGTCTCCTGGATGAGAGTTGTGACAGGTGAGGGCTGTCTGCAAATTCCTGGCTGAGGACAAGTGAGGCACAGGCAGAGAGCTGGCAGAGAACCTTCTTCTGAGCCACCAGCCTCACCCAACACACACAGCCTCAACTTCTGTCCCTGTCACTCCAATTCAGACTTCTCAGAAGGTGAGTTAGAACACATCAAGAGCATTCAAAACAGAAGGGAAAGCATGTGCAAAGGCTCTGGGGCAGGAGAATTCCAGGTATGTCCAGGAGCAGCAAGAAGGCCCTGTGGCCACAGGAGACAGCTTAGGACATGAGCTCAGAGAGGTGAAAGAGGGTGACAGAAAGCCATTCCAGGGCTATAACCCCATGAGACGCTGTTTCACTAGGCCATCTTGGCTACAGTGTTGAGAACAGATGACAGAGAGTTGAAGATGGCAAGGCAGGTCAATGATGAAGCTTTTCCAGGAACTCAGGCACTGTGGACCAGACAGGTGGCCTTGATTGGTGTGGTTAGACTTATTCTGGGTCCATTTTGAAGATGAAGCTCACAGGATTTGCTGATGAGTTAGATATTAGGAGCAGGAGAACGGAGGAGTTGGGGTAACTCCCAGCTGTTGTGGGTTGTCCTGATCGAGGGGAAGGAGAGGGTTTCTCGGGGCGTAGGAGGTAGTCCGTGTTCCGCATGCTGAGGAATGTGCCTTTCCAGGTGGATCTGCTGAGGTTTGTGTCTGGGAGAACCTTTCACATCTCCTCCCTCATCAATGCTCAAGTAAAAGTATCCCCCACTTTTTAAACGTTCACAGTAAGACACTGGGCTTTCTTGAAAGAACTACGTTATTACCCAGCTTCAGTAAGAGGAAGAGACCTGAAGAGGATTTTCCTCTTATGAAAAAAGGTGAACAGTGAGAATCGCGGTCAGCATCTGTTTTGGGGAGAAGCATGACAGAGGCGGCGTGCACCCCAACCAGCTCCTTCCTCTGGGAACCACTCTCCACATCCAGCCACCAGCACTTTGAATGGTGTCCGTGATCCTCTGCTGTGCTTTATCTTCATTTATGCCGGGCCTCCCTTAGAAACTTGTGTGCTGAGGCCTAAGAAAAGCCAAAGAGAAGGAATTTTGGAGTCTGAGCACACTGTCTACTTGTTCCGTGTAAATTAACGGCCATTCCTTCTTTACACCATTTCTGCTGTGCAAGGTTTCTCAGAAGCCCTGTACTTTCAAAGAGCAGGGAAACCTATACCCCATGCTGCGGGGTTAGTTTTAGTCTCCATGCTGGACAGAACATTTCATGACTGTCAGATTTTCTCACTCAAACATTGAGAGTTTGAACACCTTCACCCGTTTCTACCACCCCATCCCTGAATCTGGAACCTACCAATCTGCTCTCAGTATCTATGCGTTCAGTATTTGTTTATTCCACGTGGAATGTACATGACAGCATCTGGTATTGGTCTTTCTGTGTCTGAGTTACTTGGAATAAGGCCCCCAAGGTCTGTGTTTCCATGCCTGGTTATTGTGAATAATGCTGCAGTGAACGTGGGAGTGCTTCTGTCTTTTTGAGGCAGTATTTTTGTGTTCTCCAAATCAGTACTCAGTAGAGCCATTACTGGGTCATGTGGTAGTTGTATTTATTTTTTCAGGAACCTCCATATCGTTTGTCACAGTGGCTGCACCAATTTCCATTCCCACCAACAGTGCACAGTGTCTCCTCGTCTGCACACCCATGACCCCACATGGTGTCTGTCTCTGGGACAATTTCTGTTCCAACAGTTGTGAGGGGATAGCCGATTGTGGGTTTGACTGATGTTTCCCTGACGAAGATTAGTGATGTCGAACATCTTTTTCTGTCTGTTGACACCTGTGTGCCATCTTTGGATTGTTTCTATTCACATATTCCCCCCATTTTTTTAAAGATTTTTTTTATTTATTCATTTGACAGAGATAGAGACAGCCAGTGAGAGAGGGAACACAAGCAGGGGGAGTGGGAGAGGAAGAAGCAGGCTCCCAGTGGAGGAGCCTGATGTGGGGCTCGATCCCAAAACTGGGATCACGCCCTGAGCTGAAGGCAGACGCTTAATGACTGCACCATCCAGGCGCCCCTCCCCCCATTTTTTATACAGTTTTTTTTATTTGTATGAGTGTTGTGTGTATTTTGGATATTAGCGTCTTCTAACACATATGATTCGCAGATACTTTTTTCTTATTCAGTCAGTGGCCTTTTAAGTTTTTGCTGGTTTCTTTTGCCGTGTGGAAGATTTCAGTTTGATGTTGTTCCACTTGTTTATTTTTGCTTTTGTTGCCTTTGCATTTGGTGTCCGATCTGAAGACTCTTTGCCAAAACCAATGTCGAGAGACTTAGTACCTGTGTCTTCTTGGAGGTTTATGGATTCAGGTCTTATGTTCAAATCATTCATCCATTAAAAATTTTGTGTGTGGTGTAAGAAAGTGACCCAGTTATATTCTTCTGCATTTAGTGTCCAGTTTGCCTGTTACCACTCACTGAAGAGACAGTCCTTCCCTCATGGCATATCTTCTGCTGCTGTGTCGTAAGTTAGGATCATCTACGTGTGGGTAAGTTTCTGAACTTTTTGTTCTGTTCCACTGACCTGGTGTCTGTGTTTATGCCAGTACCATCCTGTTTTGATGACAAGAGCTTTGTAATCTACCTTGAAATCCAGGAGTGTGTTGACTGCACCTTTCTTTCTCCACGTTGCATTGGGTATTTGGGGTCTTTTGTGATTCCATACAAGTCTGAGGACTGTTTTCTATTTGCTTGAATAATGCCACTGGAATTCAGATAGGCATTTCATCACATCTGTCAATTGCTTTGGGTACGATGGACATGTTCACATAATTAACTCTTCCAGTTAAGGAGCATGTCGTATGCTTCCATTTGTTTGTGTTGCCTTCCAAATCTTTGACCCATACATTCTGCCCCCTCGACACACATGTTTTTCATTTCTTTTCTGCCATGTGTTGAGTGTACTATGTCTTTCTCATTCCTGGTTACTTTTATTCCTAGATTTTTTTTATGCAATTGTAAATGGCATTGCTTTCTTAATTTCTCTTTGCGAAAGTGTGTCATCAGTATACAGAAATGCAAGAAGTTGGTTCATCTGGGTGGCCCCATAGGTGAAGCATCTGCCTTCAGCTCAGGTCATGATCCCAGAGTTCGGGGATCGAGCCCAGTGTTGGGCTCCCCGCTTAGCGAGGGTCTGCTTCTCCCTCTTTCTGACACTCCCCCTGCTTGTGCTTTTTCTCTTCCTGTCAAATAAATAAATAAAATCTGAAAAAAAAATAAAGACAACAGGTCTCTGTATATTATATCCTGCAGCTTTCTTGAATTTGTTTATTCTAACATTATTTTTGTGGAATCTTTCGGGATTTCGTGTCAGTTGCAAATAGTGACAGTTTTCCTGTATGGATTTCATATCTTTCTCTTTTTTTAAAATTATGTTAGTCACCCTACAGTACTTCTTTTGTTTTTGATGTAGTGTTCCATGATTCATTGTTTGCATATAACACCTAGTGCTCATTATGACACGTGCCCTCCTTAATACCCATCACCAGGATAACCCATTCCCCTACCCCTCCCTTTCTGCAACCTTCATTTTGTTTCCGAGTGTCAGTAGTCTCTCATGGTTCATGTCCCCCTCTCATTCCCCCTCTTCACTTTTCCCTTCCTTCTTCTAATGTCCTCCATGCTATTCCTTCCATTCCACATAGGAGTGAAACCATATGATAATTGTCTTTCTCTGCTTGACTTAATTTCACTTAGCATAAGTCCCCTCCTGTCCATCCACCTTGGTGCAAATGGTGGGTATTCATCCTTTCTGATGACTGAGTAACATTCCATTGTATAGATGAACCACATCTTCTTTGTCCATTCATCTGCTGAAGGACATCTCGGCTCCTTCCACAGTTTGGCTATTATGGACATTGCTGCTATGAACATTGGGATACAGGTGCCCCTTCTTTTCATTACTCTGTGTCTATGGGGTAAATACCCAGTAGTGCAATAGGTGGGTCGTAGGATAGCTCTGTGTTTAACGTCTTGAGGAACGTCCATATTGTTTTCAAAAGTGGCTGTACCAGCTTGAATTCTCACGAGTAGTGTAAGAGGGTTCCCCTTTCTCCACATCCTCTCTGACTTTTTTAAATTTCCTGCCTTGTTAATTTTCTTTTCAAAATTTTATTTATTTATTCCACAGAGATGGAGACAGGCAGCAAGAGAGGGAACACAAGCAGGGGGAGTGGGCGAGGAAGAAGCAGGCTCATAGTGGAGGAGCCTGATGTGGGGCTCGATCCCATAACGCTGGGATCACTCCCTGAGCTGAAGGCAGATGCTTAACTGCTGTGCCACCCAGGCACCCCGTCTTTGTGTCTTCTGCCCATTTTTTGGGTGTCGAATTTGAGGAGTTCTTTATAGATCTTGGATACCAGCCCTTTATCTGTAATATCATTTGCAGATATCTTCTTCGATTCCAAAGGTTGCCTTTTTGTTTTGTTGATGGTTTGCTTTGCCGAGCAGAAGCTTCTTATCTTGATGAAGTGCCAATAGTTCATTTTTGCTTTTATTTCCTTTGCCTTTAGAGACGTGGCTTGCAAGAAGTTGTTTGTCCAAGGTTGAAGAGTTCTTTTGATTTTGATATGAGACAGGAATCCATTATCTTCCTTTCCTCATTGTGTTGGAGTCCTCTGTCTTTCTTGGTGAGTCTAGCTAAGTTTGTCAGTTTTTTTTATCTTTCCAAAAAAGGCAACTCTCATTTTTATTGTTTTTTTTTTGTCTTTTTAGTCTCCTTTGGATTTATTTATGTATTCATTTTTGTTATTTCCTTACTTCTACTAATTTGGTGCTTTGTTTTTTGTTTTATTTTCTACTTCTTTACCACATAAATCAGGTTGTTTATTGGAGAGCATTCTCATGGATTGATGAAGACTTGAATTTCTATGAACGTCCCCATAGAGCTACTTTTGCTGCATCCCATAAGTTTTTGTAGGTTGACTTTTTCATCAGTGTCAAGGTACTTCCAAAATTTTTTTTTATTTCTTCTTTGACTGATGGTTGTTCAGTAGCATGTTGTTAAATCTACACATATTTTTTAAGATTATTTAATTATCTGACAGAGAGTGAGACAGCGAGAGAGGGAATGCAAGCAGAGGGTGGGAGAGGGAGAAGCGGGCTTCCCACTGAGCAAGGAGCCTGATTCGGGGCTAGATTCTAGGATCCTGGGATCACGACCTGAGCTGAAGGCAGATCCTTAAGACTGAGCCACCCAGGCCCCCCAATCTCCACCTATTTTTGACTGTCCTATTTTTTTTTCTTGAGACTGATTTCTAGTTTCATATCATTGTGTTTGGACAAGATTTGAAGCAGAAGGTGAAGAGTACATTCAGATGAAAGGTTTGTTTCCTGGAGGGATTTCTGAGGGCAGACCATGAGTTCTGTGGGGACGGAGGAAGGTTTTGTGAGTCGGGGGATGGGGTTAACCCTTGTTGGAATTACTGACTACTACCATGCAGGCTGTGTGCTACCGTTCACAGTGTAATCCTGATGGACTTGTACTTCATTAGAAATATTTTCTAGGAGGTGTAGGCATAGCCTTCTCTTTAAAGAAAGGTGCCATATGAGTTCATGGCATGACCCCAGGTCAGCAACCAGGATGTATGGTATTGTGGGGGATCAGAACCAGGCTTTCTGTGCGAATTGACAGAAATTGGGTACGGGGAGCTCCATGACCATAGGTGAAGTCCCAAGTGACCCACTGGGTGTTGGGTTCTGTGGATCTGTCTCATCAGGTGCTGTGGAATTCAGGGACACCCTCCTGTCTGTGGATTTGTGTGGAGACAGGTAGACATCACTGGCCAGGCACGAGGGTCGCACTGGACCACCACCAGAGGTGCAGCGTGCGGGGGGGGGGGGGCACTGCTTGGATTCCATGAAAGCTGACCAGGGTCTGTGACCATGATTCCTAGCAGCTGCAAGGGGAGAGGAGGCTGGGGGTGGTGCACACTTCCTAGACTTGTGGTCAGGACTAGTCTGGAACCCACTGAAGTCAGCCACACCGGGCACAAAAGGCACCCAGTCAGTGTAGCTGTGGGCACTGCTCCCATGGCACTTTCGGGCCGGCTCCATGCTGCCACCTCCTGCTTTTCATCATCATCTTCAAGGTCCTGTGCCTCTGCTCTTGCCCCATGGCCTCCGGGGTATTGTCCGTCCTCCATCTGGCCCTCGTCCCTGGTGCCCTGTGCAGTCCGATGCCAGTGTAGCCTTCTCGAGACAAACATCTGGCCCTGATGGAACACTTCCATGGATCTCGTGTGATGCGAGGATGATGCCCTGCCCTGGAAGGGGGCTGCAGGTCCCCAATCAGGAGAGCCATGTCTCCCTTTTCAGCATGGCCTGCCCTCCCCTCAGTCTTCTTCAGGGAAGCTCTCCCCACTTCCTGAGATGACAGCTCTGAACTTAAAAATGAATGATATTTTACATATCTCTATGCTTTAGTTCATCCATGGCAAGTCTTTCAACCCCGTTAGTGGGGTTTTTTTAGCAGTTCTGAAGGGCTGTCTGCTCAAAGAGGGGGTGACCAGGGTGGGGCAGCTTTCCCTCTCATCTCCCTCAGCATGTCTCTGAGCCCTGGGGCCAGCTGTCCCACTGAGGATTGAGGGACCCGAGACAGCCCATCATGAGACCAAGCTGTGTCAGCTGTGTAGACTGATGCATGTCGGAGCGGTGGTCAGCTGGCATGGGCCAGGGGCAGGCAGTGTCTCCTTCTCATTCCTTCCCTCCCTTCCTCCCAGAGGTAGCTCAGAGCAGCCTTCAACCCCTGCATCTCCAGATCCCTTGACCTGTGCCTCCTGTGTTCAGCTGGTGACCTTGGAGTTTCGCATGGATTCTACCTCCGGTACCCTCTCCTGTGGCAGTTCCTGGATCAGGGGAGGGGTCGGACCCTTGTCTGCTTTTGGTCTTCTTCCTGTCCCGCACCAAGCCCACCCACCTTTGCATCTTCCATGTATGTGCTTGGAAGTAAGCCCATCCACAGGGAAACTATTAGCAAAATGGGTCCAGGCAATAAACATTGAAGTAGAGATCCAGGATGCATAATAAACCTGCTCTGAAACCTGTCCCAAAATCTGTGACTATAGCACACTGAAACAGAAATAATAATAGCTTTCTGGACTGTGAAGTGACATGTGTCTTTACTTCCAATCTTGAATGCATAGGTGCTGAGCCTGGACAGAAAAGGACCATGGCTCCCGTGGCCTGGGATCCACAGTAAGAACTCAATGAAATCTGAATTCGAGACATAGAGTGAATAATTATTGTAGAGTGAACCCTCCCAAGTAGGGCTTATGCTCATTGCACAGGAAAAGCTTTTTCAAAGAGGTTCCTGAAAGAACAATCTTTTTAAAAATTTATTTTAATTCCAGTAGAGCTAACATACAGTGTTATATTCGTTTCAGATGTACAATAGAGTGATTCAGTGATTCTATATGAATCTATAATTCAGTATATTCTATATTACTCAGTGGTCATCAAGAAAAGTGTCCTCTTAATCCGCTTCTTCTATTTCACTCATCCCTCTATCCACCTCCTCTCTGGTATCCATCCGTTTGTTCTCTCTTGTTAAGAGTTTGTATTTTGGTGTGTCTCCTTTTTCTATTTTATTGATTTATTTTTGTTTGTTTCTCAAATTCCCCATCAGAGTGACATCGTATGGAATTTGTCTTTCTCTGACTGACTGATTTTAGTTAGGATAATACTCTCTAGCTCCATCCATGTGGCTGCAAATGGCAAGGATTCATTCTTTTTCAAGCCGAGTAATACTCCATCTTGTGTGTGTGTGTGTGTGTGTGTGTGTGTGTGTGTGTGTGTGCATGTGTGTGTGAATACACACATCTATCATCTCATTTGTCAATTTTTCTACAGACACTTAGTTTGCTTCCATATTGTGATATTGTAAATAATGGTGCAAGAAACATAGGGGCGCACGTATCCTTTTAAGTTACTGCTTTCCTAGTCTTTGGAGAAATACTAGTAGAGTGATTGTTGGATCGTAGCTTAGTTCTATATTTAATTTTTTGAGGAACCTTCATACTGTTTTCCACGGTGGCCACCACAGTTTGCATTCCCACCCACAGTTCGCGAGGAATCCCCTTTATCCACATCCTCCTAACACCTGCTCTTTGTTGTGCTTTTGATGTTAGCCATTCTGACAGGTTTGAGGTATTACCTCATTGTCCTTTGGATTTACATTTTCCTGATGATGGGTGATGGTGAACATCTTTTCACGGGACTGTTGGCCATTTGTATTTCTTCTTTGGAGAAATGTCTGTCCATGTCTTCTGCCTATTTTTTAACTGGATTATTTGTTTATTTGGGGTCGAGTAGTATCAGTTCTATATGTTTTGGACACTATCTCTTTATTGCATATGATCATTGCAAATATCTTCTCCCTTTGAGTAGGTTGTCTTATTACTTTTACGTTTTCATTGTTCTTCTGCCGTGTGGAAACTTTTTATTTTGCTGTATTCCCAATAGTTTATTTTTGCTTTCATTTCCTTTGCCTCAGGAGACAGTCCAGAAAAACGTTGGTATGGTCCATGTCAAGAAGTTACTGTCTTCCCTCCTGTAGGATTTTTATGGATTCAGGTCTCATATTGAGGTCTTGAAACTGTTTTGTGTTTGTCTGTATTGTGTAAGAAAGCGGTCTAATTTCATTCTTTTGTGCGTAGCTGTCTAGTTTTCCCAACACCATTTGTTGTAGAGACTGTCCTTTTCCCTTTTGATATCGTTGCTTGCTTTGTGGAAGATTCATGGCCCACATAATTGTGGGTTTCTGTCTGAACTTGTATCCTGTTCCTTTGGTGGCTGTGTCTATTTTTGTGCCGTACTGTCTTGTTAGGATGACTGCAGCTTTGTAGTATAACCTGAAATCTGAAATTGTCAGTCCTTCAGCCTTGTTTTTCTTTTCCACATTGCACTGGCTGTTCAGTATCTTTAGTGGTTCCATACAAATGTTTAGGATTGTTTATTCGAGGTCTTTTATTCTTTAATTTAAATTCAATTTGCCAACTTGCTGTACACCATTAGTTTCAGATGTAGTCTTCAATAAATTATCAGTCATGTGTAACACCCAGTGCTCATTGTATCGTGTGGCCTCCTTAATGCCACTCACCCAGTTACCCCCCCCAACTTCTCCTCCAGCAATCATCAGTTTGTTGCAATAGTTAAGAGTCTATCATGGGTTTTCTCCCTCTCTGATGACTTCCCATTCTATTTTCCCTCCCTTCCCCTATGGTCTTCTTCCCTTTTTCTGATATTCCACATAGGAGTGAAAGCATATGATCATTGTCTTTCTTTCATTGGCTTATTCCACTCAGCATAATACCCTCCAGCTCCACCCAGGTCGGTGTGATGGTAAGTGTTCATGCTTTCTGATGGCTGAGTAATATTCCAGTATATATATGATCCACATCTTCTTTACCCATTCATCTGTCCATGCTCATCTGCACTCTTTCCACAGTTTGTCTATTATGGATATTGCTGCTATGAACACTGGGGTGCATGTGTCCCGTCTTCACTACCTGTCTCTTTGGGGTAAATACCCAGTAGTGCAATTGCTGGGATATAGGGTAGCTTTATTTATAACTTCTTGAGGAAACTCCGTACCATTTTCAAGAGTGGCTGTACCGGACTGCATTCGCACAGGGGTGTAAGAGGGTTCCCGTTTCTCCACATCTTCTCCACATGTAGAGTTTCATGTCTTCTTATTTTTAGATATTCGGCCTCGTGTGATATGGCATCTATAGGGGTTTAGATTTGCATTTCCCTGAAGCCAAGTGATATGAAGCATTTATGCATGTATCTTTTGTTCCCCAGTGCGTCGTCATCAGTGAAATGACTTCCCATTTTAATCCATCTCAAGACCTAAAGCTGGGTAAGGCACTGAAGCTCGATAATGCCATCGGTTGGAAGTGTGGAGAATTTCAAAAGATCTCTGTGGAGAGTAAGTTTAAAGGTCAGTGTGAAGCTAGTAATTGGATCCAGGGCGATCTCTGAAAGTGGGGGTTCCCTGGGATGGGCTGAGGGTGGCCCTCCGATTTTCCTGCTATGAATCCGTGCGGTAGCTCCAAACGGACATTTTCCTGCTGTGGGGCAGGCTGAGTCCTCTAGTTGTGCAGAGGTGATCCCAATGCCTGGTACCTTGGAGGCAGGCAAACGGGGAGGGGACCCTCAGCAGAAGCCCCAGGGTTAGGTTAGGCCTCAAGAGACAGCAGGTCTGAACTGCCCAGTGCTCAGAGAACTCCCAGGCCAACTGAGATGAGGGCACAAGGGCGGATGAATGTGAGCCTTGGGGTTTCATCCCGAAAGGCCCACAAAGGTCAGAGGTCATCAGCAGGTGCTCTCAGGGGGTGCCCCAATTCTCTTGCCCTGAATGCTCTGTTGTGCCCCCAAACGGTACAGTTTCCTGTGTGCTGCAGGCTGAGTCCTACGGTGGGGCTTGGGTGTCCCCAATCCCCCGGAGTGTGGTGCCAGGACCCTGGGGAGGGGCCCCTCTCTGCCCAACCTAGGGTAAGGGTTACGGTCCAGGAGCCCGGCAGGGACAATCTGCAGGCTGTGCGGCGAGCTCCGTGGAGGGCTGAGAGGAGGCCATGGGGGAGGGTGAGCATGGGCTTCAGGGTTGGGGCATGGGGGGCTGCCAAATGTGGGGATGGGCTCCGGGGGCCTCCCCAAGTTCTCGTGCCCTGTAGGCTCCGTAGAGCCCCAAGGGGCATGGTTTCCTGTCGGGTGGCAAGCTGATTCCTGCGGTGGGGCACAGGTATCCCAATTCCCCAGGCCTGCAGTATAAGGCTCCTGGGGAGGCCCCCACACCCGCGGCCGACCTAGGGTTAGGGTTAGGTCTCAGGGGCCCCGCAGGCCCGATCTGCTGGCTGTATGTCGAGCTACATGGACTGAGGTGAGGGTGTGGGGAGGGTGAGCGTGGGCCTTAGGGTTGGGGTGCGGGAGGCTGCCAAAGTTCGCTGGTGGCTCAGGAGTGCCCTCCTGGTTCTCCCGCCCTGAATACTCTATGGCCTCCCAAGGCACATGGTTTCCTGTGGTGTGGCAGACTGAGTCCTGCTGTGGGGCTCCTGTGTCCCCAATCCCTGGGGCTGCAGCTCCAGGCTCCTGGGGAGGGGCCCCTCCACAAATGAACTAGGGTTAGGGTTGGGGTCCAGGAACCCCGCAGGCCAGATCTGCCCACTATGTGGCGAGCTCTGCCACGGGCTGAGGTGAGGGTGCGGGGTGGGGTGAGCATGGGCTTCAAGGTTGGGTTTAGGCATCGTCGAAGTTCGCCGGGGGCTCTGGGGGCCCTCCTGGTTCTCCCCCCCTGAATGCTCTACAGCCTCCCAAGGGGCCTGGTTTCCTGCGGGCTGGCAGGTTTTGTCCTGCAATGGGCCTCAGGTGTCCCCAGTCCCTGGGGCTGCAGCACCGGGCCCCAGGGGAGGGGCCCTACCCAGCCGACCTAGGGTCAGGTCTAGGCCCCAGGAACCTGGCAGGCCTGATCTGCCGGCTCTGAGTCGAGCTCGGTGGCAAGCTGAAGGGAAGGCGTGGGGTGGGATGAGCGTGGGCCTCAGGGTTGGGGTGTAGGGGGCTGCCGAGAATCGCTGGGGCTCAGGGGGGCCCTACCAGTTCTCCTGCAGGGGATGCTCTGCGGCGCCCCAAGGGCCATGGTTTCCTGAGGGGTGGCAGGCTGAGTCCTGTGGTGGGGCTCAGGTGTACCCAATCCCTGGGTTTAAGGTACGGATTAGGGTACGGGTTAAGGTTAGGGTATGGGTTACGGTTAGGGTATGGGTGAGTGTAGGGGTTAGGGTTAGGGTAAGGAGAGGGTACGGGTTAGGGTTGGGTTTAGGGGTTACAGGTTAGAGGTTAGAGGTTATGGGTTAGGGTACGGATGCGGGTTTAGGGTACGGGTTAGAGTTTAGGGTTTGGGTTTAGGGTTAGGGTTAGGGTTGGAGTACGGGTTAGGTTTAGGGTATGGGTTAGGGTTAGGGTACGGGTTAGGGTATGCATTAGGGTATGGTTTAGGGTACGGGTTAGGGTACTGTTTAGGGTAAGTGTTGGCGTACGGATTAGGGTACGCTTTAGGTTACGGGTTAGGGTTAGGGTAAGGGTTAGGGTTAGGGTACAGTTTTTGGGTTATGGTACAGGTTAGGTTACGGTTTAGGGTTAGGGTTAGGGTACGGGTTAGGGAACGGGTTTGGGATAAGGATAGGGTACGGTTTAGGGTTAGGGTATGGGTTAGGGTATGGGTTAGGGTATGGGTTAGGGTACAGGTTAGGGTTAGGTATGGGTTAGGGTATGGTATAGGGTCCGGGTTAGAGATAGGGTATGGATTAGGGTATGGGTTAGGGTACGGGATAGGGTACGGGTTAAAGTTAAGGTAAGGGTACTGGTTAGGGTTAGGGTACGGGTTACGGTTTAGGGTTTAGGGTTATGGTTAGAGTACAGGTTCGGGTTAGGGTACGGGTAGGGTTAGGGTACAGGTTATGTTACGAGTTAGGGTATGGGTTAGGGTCAGGGTTTAGGGTTTAGGGTTAAGGTTAGGGTACGGGTTAGGGTACTTGTTAGGGCTACAGTTAGGTTTAGGGTACGGTTTAAGTTATGGGTTAGGGTACCGTTTATGGTTAGGGTAGGGTACGGGTTAGAGTATGGGTTAGAGTACGTGTTAGGGTTACGGTTAGGGTTAGGGTACATGTTAGAGTTAATGTTAGGGTATGGGTTAGAGTTAGGGTTCGAGTATGGGTTAGTGTACGGGTTAGGGTTAGGTTTAGGGTTAGGTTACGGGTTAGGGGTAGGGTTAGCTGAAGGGGTAGGGATGGGGGTTAGGGGTATGGTAGGGGTCGGGGTAGGGTTAGGGTTTAGGGTTAGGGTTTGGGGTTTGGCGTTAGTGGTTAAGGTTACCGTTTAGTGTTTAGGGTATCGGGTTTAGGGTTAGGGTTTAGGGTTTAGGGTTTAGGGTTAAGGTTAGGGTTTAGGGTTTAAGGATTAGGGTTTAGGGTTAGGTTTAGGGTAGGTATAGGGTTAGGGTAAGGTTTAGGGGTTAGGGTTAGGGTAGGGTTAGGGGTTAAGGTTTAGGTTTTAAGGTTATGGGTTAGGGTTTAGGGTTAGGGTTACACCCAAGTATTCCAGCAGGACCATTCCACCAGCTGTGCGGTAGCGGAGGGCTGGGCCGAGGTGAAGGTGCTGGCGAGATGGAGTGTGGGCCCAAGCATTTTGGCGCGGGGGGCCTTGAAAGGTCGCCAGGGGATCAGAGGGCCCTGCCGGTTCTCCCGCCCTGAATGGCCAGCTGTACCCCTAGCGGCCTGGGTGGCGGCGGGGCGGCACAGTGATTACGGCGCTGGGGCTCGGGGGTCCCCAGCGTTTCAGCCCCAGGCCCCTTGGGAGGGGCCCCTTGGGGGCCAACCTAGGGTAAAGGTTAGCTCCTGGAGGCCGGCAGGCACAATCCGCCGTCTGGGGCAAATGGAGGTGCAGTGAAGATCAGGGCGCTGGTGAGCGGGAGAGTGGGCCCCAGCGTTTTGGCGTTGGGAGCCTTCGAAGTCACCAGGGCAAGGAGGGTCCTGCCCGTTCTCCCGCCCTGAATGATCGGCTGTGCCCTAGTGACCTGCGTATGGTCGGGGCGGAAGGGTGAGTCCAGCGTTGCGACTCGGGGGTCCCCAATCCCTGGCGTTCGGCGGCAGTCGCTTTGGGAGGGGCCCCTTGGGGGCTAACCTAGGGTTAGGTTTAGCCCTCGGGAGGCCGGCAGGCTCGATTCACTGGCTCTGCGGCGAATGGAGGGGTGGGCCAAGGTGAGGTCGCTGACGAGCGGAAGCGTGGGCCCCAACATTTTGGCTCAGTGGGCCTTCGAATGTCACAGGGGGCTCGGAGGGCCCTGCTTGTTCTCCCGCCATGAAGGCCCGGCAATCCCCTAGCGCCCCGGGTGGCGGCGGAGTGGCAGGGTCAGTCCGGCAGTGTTGCTCGGTTTTCCCCAATCCCCAGCGTTGCAGCGCCAGGCCCCTTGGGAGGGGCCCCTCGGGGACTGTCCTAGGGTTAGGTTAACCCCCAGGAGGCCAGCAGTCCCGATTTGCCGGCTGTGCAGTGAGGGGAGGGATTGACCGTGGTAGGGCGCAGTCGAGCGGTAGCGTGGTACCCAGCATTTTGGCGTGTCGGGGGCCTTCGTATTTGACCGGAGGCTCCGAGGGCCCTGCCGGTTATCCCGCCCTGAATGCCCGGTGGCGCCGCTAGTGGCCCGCATGGCAGCGGGACGGCAGGGTGAGCCTGGCGCTGGAGCTTGCGGGTCCCCAATCCCTGCCATTGCAGCACCAAGCCTCTTGGGAGGGGCCACTCTGGGGCCCACCTAGGGTTATGGTTAGCCCCAAGGAGCCCGGGAGGCCGGATCCGCCAGCTGTGTGGCTAGAGGGGGGGTGGGCCGAGGTGAGGGCGCTGTAGAGCGGGAGCGTGGGCCTCAGCGTTTTGGCACAGGGGACCTACGAATGTCGCCTGGGGCTCGGAGGGCCCTGCCTGTTCCCCCACCCTGAATGACAGGTGACACCCCAAGTGGCTCGGGTGGCGGCGGAGGGGCAGGTTGAGTACATCGCTGGGGCTTGGGGGTCCCCAATCTCCGGCGTCGTGGTGCCAGGCCCTTTGGTAGGGCCCTTCGGGGGCCGACCTAGGGTTAGAGTTAGCCCCCAGGAGGCCGGCAGGCCCGATAAGACGGCTGTGGGGCGAGTGGAGGTGTGGGCCGAGGTAAGGGTGCTGGCGAGTGGAAGCGTGGTACCCAACATTTTGGCACGGGGTGCCTCCGAAGGTCGCCAGGGGTCTGAGGATCCTGCCCTTTCTCCCGCCTTGAATGACTGGCGGCACCCTTAGCGGCCTGGGTGGTGACGGGGAGGCATGGTGACTCTGTCGCTGCGGCTGAGGAATCCCCAATCCCAGGCGTTGCAGCACCAGGCCCCTAGGATGGGCCCCTTGGGGCCGACCTAGGGTTAGGTTTAGCCCCTAGGAGGCCTGCAGGCCTGATTCACCGGCTGTTGGAGAAGCGGAGGGTGAACTGAGGTGAGGGCCCAGGTGAGTGGGAGCATGGGCCCCAGCGTTTTGGCATGGATGGCCTTCGAAAGTTTCTGGGTTCTTGAGAGCCCTGCCCGTTTTCCCACCCTGAATGACCTGCGATGCCCCAGTGGGTCCGGTGTCGGCGGGGTGGCAGGGTGAGTCCAGTGCTGCAGCTAGGGCGTCCCCAATCCCAGGCGTTGCTGCTCCAGTCCCCTTGGGAGTGGCCCCTTGGGGGCTGACCTAGGGTAGCGTCAGCCCCCAGGAGGCCGGCAGGACTGATACGCCACTGTGGGGTAGCAGGGGGGCGGGCTGAGTTGAGGGTGCTGGTCAGTGGGAGCGTGGCCGCGGTGGTTTGGCTCGGGGGGGCCTTCAAATGTCCCGCGGCTCCGAAAGCCCTGCCCCTTCAACCGACCTGAATGACCGGCGGCGCCCCTAGTGGCCCGGGTGATGTGGGACGGCAGGGTGAGTCAGGCGTTAGGAATCGGGAGTCCCCAATCCCCGGCATTGCGGGATCAAGACCCTTAGGATGGGCCCCTCATGGGCCATTCTAGGGTTAGGGTTAGTTCCCAGGAGGCCGCCAGGCCTGATATGCCAGCTAGACTGCGAGAGGAGGGGCGGGCGGAAGTAAAGGTGCTGGCGAGCGGGAACATGGGCACCAGCATTTTGACTTGGGGCTTTCAAAGGTCGCCGGGGTCTCGCGGGCCCTGCCCATTCTCCCACCCTGAATGAACAGCGACGCCCCAGCGTGCCTGGTGTCAGCAGGGAGGCAGAGTGAGTCTGGCACTGGGGCTCAGGGGTCCCCAATCCCCGGCGTTGTGGCCCAGGCCCCTTGGGAAGCGCCCCTCGTGTGCGGACCTAGGGTTAGGGATAGCCCCCAGGAGTCCTGCAGGCCTGATCCGCCAGCTGTGTGGCAAACGGAGGGGGGGGGGCGGGCAGAGGTGAGGACGCTGGCGAGCGGGAGCGTGGGCCCAAGCGTTTTGGCGCGGGGGGCCTTCGAGTGTCACTGGGGGCTCGGAGGGCCATGCCCGTTCTCCCGCCCTGAATGACCGGCGGTGCCTCTAGCGGCCCGGGTGGTGGAGGGGCGGCAGGTGAATCCGGCGCTGGGGCTCAGGGGTCCCCAATCCACCGTTTTGCGGCACCAGGCCCCTTGGGAGGGGCCCCTCAGGGAATGACCTAGGGTTAGGCTTAGCCCCCAGGACGCCGGCAGGCTCAATCCGCCAGCTGTGTAGCGAATTGAGGGGTGGGTCGAGGTGAGGTCTCTGTGGAGTGGGAGCGTGGGCTCAAGCGTTTTGGCACCGGGGGCCTTCTAATGTTTCCGGGGACTCGACAGGCCCTGCCCATTCTCCTCCCTGAGTGACCGGCAGCGCCCCTAGCAGCCCAGGTGGCGGCGGGGTGGCAGGGTGAGTCAGGCACTGTGACTCGGGTATCCCCAATCCCTGGCATTGTGGCACCAGGCCCCTTGGGAGGGGCCCCTCGGGGGCCAAACTAGGGTTAGGTTTAGCCCCTAGGAGGCCGGCAGGCCCTATTCCCCAGCTGTGTGGAGACTAGAGTGACGGACCGAGGTTAGGGCGCTGGTGAGCAGGACTGTGGGCCCAGGTGTTGTGGCGCGGGGGGCCTTTGAAAGTCTCCGTGTCTCTGAGGGCCCTGCCCGTTCTCACGCCCTGAATAATGGCAGCACCCCAAGCCCCCGGGTGGCAACTGGGGGGCAGGGTGAGTCCAGTGCTGAAGCTCGGGGGTCCACAATCCCTGGCGTTGTGGCGCCAGGCCCCTTGGAAGGGGCCCCTCGGGGGTCAATCTAGGGTTACGGTTAGCCCCCAGAAGGCCAGTGGACCCGATCAGCGGCTGCGCAACACGCTGAGGGTTGGGCCGAGGTGAGGGCACTGGCGAGACTGAGCATGAGCCCAAGTGTTTTAGCGCGGGGGGCCTTCAAAGGTCGGCGGGGGCTCAGAGGGCCCTGCTGGTTCTGTCGCCCTGAATGACCGGCGGTGCCCCTAGCGGCCCGGGTGGGGACAGTGCATCAGGGTGAGTCTGGCTCTGGGGCTCTGCGTCACCAATCCCCAGCGTTTCAGAGCCAGGCCCCTTGGGATGTGCCCCTCGGGCTCGACCTAGGGTTTCGGTAGGCCCCCAGGAGCCTGGCAGGCCCTATCCACCGGCTCTGAATCAAGCGGAGGCATGGGCCAATGTGAGGGCACTGGCGAGCAGGAGCATGGGGCCAACGTTTTTGCGCGGGGGGCCTTCGAAGGTCAGCGGGGGCTTGGAAGGCCCTGCCTGTTCTCCCGCCCTGAATGACCGGCGGCGCCCCTGTGGCCCGGGTGGCGGCGGGACGGCTGGGTGAGTCCGGAGCTAGGGCTCGGGGGATCCCAAGCCCTGGCGTGGTGGCGCCAAGCCCTTTGGGAGGAGCCCCTTGGGCGCTTATGTAGGGTTTGGTTTAACCCCCAGGAGGCAGGTGGGCCTGATCCACTGGCTATGCGGTGTGCGGAAGGGCTCGCTGAGTTGAGGGCGCTGGTGAGTGGGAACGTGAACACAAGCGTTTTGGCGTGGGGTGCCTTCGAAGGTCACCGGGGGCTCAGAGGGCCCAGCAAGTTCTCCCGTCCTGAATGACCGCTGGTGCCCTAGCAGCCTGGGTGGCGGCGGGGCGGTAGGGTGAGCCCGGAGCTGGGGCTCGGGGATCCCCAATCCCTGGCGTGGCATCACCAGGCCCCTTGGGAGGGGTCCCTCTCAGCAGACGTACGGTTATAATTAGCTCAAAGGAGGCCGGCAGGCCGGATCTGCCAGCTGTGCGGCGAGCAGAGTGGTGGGCCGAGGTGAGGGCGCTGGTAATCTGGAGCGTGGGCCCAAGTATTTTGGCGTGGGGGGCCTTAGAAGGTCTCCAGGGGCTCGGAGGCCCTGCCCCTTCTCCCGCCCTGAGGGACCGGCGGTGCCCCTAGCAACCCAGTTGGCGGTGGTGTGGCAGTGTAAGTCCGGCGCTGGGGCTCGAGGGTCCCCAATCTCCGGCATGGCGGTGCCAGTCCCCTTGGGAGGGGCTCCTCAGGGGCCGAGCTAGGGTTAGGGTTAGACCCCAGGAGGCCAGCAGGCCCGATCCGGCGGTTGTGCAGCTTGCGGAGGGGCTGGCCTAGGGGAGGGCGCTGGTGAGCGGAAGCGTGGGCCAAAGCATTTTGGCGCGGGAGGCCTTGGAATGTCGCCGGAGGCTCGGAGGGCCCTGCCCATTCTCCAACCCAGATGACCGGTGGCGCCCCTAGCGGCCCGGGTGGCGGCGGGGCGCCAGGGTGCGTCGCGCAGTTTGCTCTGGGGGTCCCCAATCCCCAGTGTGGCAGCGCCAGGCCCCTTGGGATGGGCCCCTCAGGAGCTAACCTAGGGTTAGGGTTAGCCCCCAGGAGTCCGGCAGTCCCAATCTGCCAGCTGTGCGGCGAGCGGAGGGATGGCCTGAGGAGAGGGTGCTGGTGAGCAGGAGCGTAGGCCCAAGCGTTTTGGCGTGGGGGGGGCTTCGAAGGTCTCCAGGGGCTCGGAGGACCCTGTCCGTTCTCCCGCCCTAAATGACCGGCGGCGCCCCTAGCTGCCCGGGTGGCGGCGGGGTGGCAGGGTAAGTCCTGCGCTGAGGCTCGAGGGTCCCCAATCATCAGCTTCGCGGTGCCAGGCCCCTTGGGAGGGGCCCCTCGTGAGCAGACCTAGGGTTAGGGTTAGTCCCCAGGAGGCCGAGAGGCCCAATCTGCCTGCCTGTGGTGAGCGGAGGGACGGGCCGAGGTGAGGGCATTGGTGAATGTGAGCTTGGGCCCAAGCGTTATGGCGTGGGGGGCCATGGAAGGTCGACAGGGGCTCGGAAGGCCCTGCCCGATCTCCCGCCCTGAATGAGGACGGCATCCCTAGCGGGCCAGGTCATGGCGGGGCGGCAGGGTGACTTCGGCGCTGGTGCTCGGGGGTCCCCAATCCCCAGCGTGGCAACGCCAGGCACTTGGGAGTGGTCCCTCGGGGACCGACCTAGGGTTATGGTTAGCTCCAGGCGGCTGGCAGGCCCGATCCGCAGGCTGTGCAGCGAGCAGAGGGGTGGGCCGAGGTGGGGGCGCTGGGGAGTGGGAGCGTGGGCCCAAGCGTTTTGGTGTGCGGGGTCTTCAAAAGTCGGTGGGGGCTTGGAGGGCCCTGCCCGTTCTCCCGCCCTGAATAACCGGCAGCACCCCTAGAGCCCCGGGTTGCAGTGGGGCGGCCGTATGAGTCCACTGCTGGGGCTCGAGGGTCCCCAATCCCAGGCCTTGCAGCTCCAGGCTCCTTGGGAGGGGCCCATCAGGGGCCGACCTAGGTTTAGGGTTAGCCCCCAGGAAGCTGGCAGGCCCGATCCGCATGCTGTGTAGTGAGCACAGGGGCAGGCCGAGGTGAGGGCGCTGTCAAGTGGGAGCGTGGGCCCAAGCGTTTTGGCGCGGGGGCCTTCGAAAATCATCGGGGGTTCGGAGGGCCCTTCCCGTTCTCACGCCCTGAATGACCGGCGGCTCCCTTAGCGGCCTGGGTGGCGGCAGGTTGGCAGGTTGAGTCCGGCCTTGGGGTTCGGGGGTCCCCAATCCCTGGGGTTGCTGCGCCAGGCCCTTTGGGAGGGGCCCCTTGGGTGCCGACCTAGGGTTAGGGTTAACCCCCAGGACGGCGGCAGGCCCTTTCCGCCGGCTGTGTGGTGAGCGGAGGGGCGGACAGAGGTGAGGGCCCTGGCGAGCAGGAGCGTGGGCCCAAGCGTTTTGCTGTGGGGGGCCTTCGAAGGTCACCGGGGGCTTGGAGGCCGTGCCCATTCTCCCTCCCTGAATGACCAGCGGCACCCCTAGTGGCCTGGGTGGTGGCGCGGCAGCAGGATGAGACTGGCAATGGGGCTCGGGGGTCCCCATTCCCTGGTATTGCGGCGCCAGGCCGCTTGGAGGGGCCCCTTGGGTGCCGAGCTTGGGTTAGGGTTAGCCCCCAGGAGGCTGGCAGGCCCGATCAGCCGGGTGTGTGGCAAGCGAAATAGCGTGCAGAGGTGATGGCACTGGCGAACGGGAGCGTGGGCCTAAGCGTTTTGGCACTGGGGGCATTCGAAAGTCGCCGGGGGCCCAGAGCGCCCTACCCGTTCTCCTGCCCTGAATGACTGGTGGCGCCCCTAGGGGCTGGTAGGGGAGGGGCAGTAGAGTGAGTCCAGCGCTAGGGCTCGGGGGTCCCCAATCCCCGGCGTTGTGGCACCAGGCCTTTGGAAGGGGCCCCTCAGGGTCTGACCTTGGGTTAGGTTTAGCCCCCAGGAAGCAGGCTGGCCCCATCCGCTAGCTTTCGGCGAGCGGAAGGGCAGCCTGAGAAGAGGGCACTGACAAACAGGAGCGTGACCCCAAGCGTTTTGGTGCGGGGGGCCTTCGAATGTTGCCGGGGGCTCGGAAGCCCCTGCCCGTTCTCCCGCCCTGAATGACTGCAGCACCCCTAGTGGCCCGGGTGGCGGCAGGAAGGCAGGGTGAGTCCGGCGCAGGGGCTCAGGTGTCCTCAATCCCCGGCGTTGTGGCGCTAGGACCCTTGAAAGGGGTCCCTCTGGGGGGACCTGGGTTTAGGGTTAGCCCCAGGAGGCCGGCAGGCCCAATCCACAGGCTGTGCGGCATACAATGGGGCGGGCCTAGGTGAGGCCGCTGGCGAGTGGGAGCATGGCTCCAAGCATTTTTTAAAGTGGGCCTTCGAAGGTCGTCGAAGTCTCAGAGGGCCCTGCCCGTTCTACCGCCCTGAATAACCGGCAGCGCCCCTAGCACCCCGGGTGGCGGTGGGGCCCCGGGTGACTCCGGTGCTGGAGCTTGGGGGTCCCCAATCCCAGGCGTTGCTGCTCCAGGCCACTTGGGATGGGCCCCTCGAGGACCGACCTAGGGTTACGGTTAGTCCCAGGTGGCCAGCAGGCCCAATCCGCCGGCTGTGTGGGGAGCGGAGGGGCGGGCCAAGTTGAGGGCGCTGGCAAGCGGGAACGTGAGCCCAAGTGTTTTGGCGTGGCGGGCCTTCGAAGGTCGCCGGGGGCTCGGAGGGCTATGCCCGTTCTCCCGTCCTGAATGAGGATGGCGCCCCTATCGGGCGGGGTCGCGGCAGGGCGGCAGGGTGAATCCGGTGCTGGTGCTCAGGGGTCCCCAATCCCCGGCGTGGTGGTGCCAGGCCCCTTGGGAAGGGCCCCTTGGGTGCCGAAGTAGGGTTTGGGTTAGCCCCAGGAGGCCGGCAGGCATACGGAGGTCCTGGCCGAGGTGAGGATGCTGACGAGCAGGAGCGTGGGCCCAAGAGTTTTCGCACGTGGGCCTTCGAAGTTCGCTGGGGGCTCGGAGGGCACTGCACGTTCTCCCGCCCTGAATGACCAGCGGTACCCCTAGCGGCCAGTGTGGCGGTGGGGTTGCAGGGTGATTCCGGCGCTGGGGTCGGGGGTCCCCAAACCCCGGCGTGTTTTGCGCCAGGCACCTTGGGAGGGGCCTTCGGGGGCCGACCTAGTGTTAGGGTTAGACCAAAGGAGGTCAGCAGGCCCGATCTGCCGGGTGTGCGGTGAGCGGAGTGGTGGGCTGAGGTGAGGGCACTGGCGACAGGGATCGTGGGCCCAAGCGTTTTGGCACTGGGGGCCTTCGAAGGTCGCCAGGAGCTCTGAGGGCCCTGCCCGTTCTACCACCCTGAATGATCGGCGGCGCACCTAGCGGCCTGGGTGGTGGCGGGGCGGCAGGGTGAGTCTGACGCTGGGGCTCTAGAGTCCCCAATCCCTGGCGTGGCAAAGCCAGGCCCCTTTGGAGGGGCCCTCGGGGACCGACCTAGGGTTAGGGTTAGCCCCGAGGAGGCCGGCAGTCCAGATCCATCAGCTGTGTGGGGAGTGGAGAGGTGGGCCGAGTTGAGGGCGCTGGGGAGCTGGTGCGTGGGCCCAAGCATTTTGGCGCTAGGGCCTTCAATGGTTGCCGGGGGATCGGAGGGCTCTGATCGTTCTCCCGCCCTGAATGACCATCGGCGCCCCTAGTGGCCCGGGTTGTGGCAGGACGGCAGGGGGAGTCCGGCCTTGTGGTTGAGGGGTCCCCAATCCCTGGGGTTGCTGCGCCAGGCCCCTTGGGAGGGGCCCCTTGGGGGATGACCTAGGGTTAGGGTTAACCCACAGGACGCCTGCAGGCCCTATCCCCCGGCTGTGCAATGTGCGGAGGGGCAGACCGAGGTGAGGGCGCTGGAGAGCGGGAGCATGGGCCCAAGCGTTTTGTCGAAGGGGGCCTTCGAAGGTCATCGATGGCCCGGAGGGCCTTGCCTGTTCTCCCGCCCTGAATGACTGGAGGTGCCCCTAGCGGCCCGGGTGGTGGCGGGGCATCCGGGTGAGTCCGGCGCTGGGGCTCAGGGTTCCCCAATCCCCGGTGTTGCGGCCCTAGGCTCCTTGCTAGGGGCCCCTAGGGGGCCGGCCTACGGTTAGATTTAGCCCCCAGGAGGCCGTCAGCCCGATCCGCCAGCTCTGTGGTGAGCGGAGGGCGGGCGGAGGTGAGGCCGCTGGCGAGCTGGAGCGTGGGCCCAGGCGTTTTGGCGCGGGGGTCCTTCAAAAGTTGCCGGGGGCTTTGAGGGCCCTGTAAGTTCTTCTGCACTGAATGATCGGTGGCTCCCCTAGCGGCCTGGATGGAGGAGGGGCGGTAGGGTGAGTCGGGCACTGGGGCTTGGGGGTCCCCAATCCTCGGCGTTGGGGAGCCAGGCCCCTTTGGAAGGGCTCTAGGGGGCCGACCAAGCGTTACTGTTAGCCCACAGGAGGCCGGCAGACCCGATCTGCTGGCTGTGTGGCGAGCAGAGGGGTGGGTCGAGGTGAGGGCGCTGGTAAGCGGGAGTGTGGGTCGAAGCATTTTGGCGTGGGGGGCATTCGAATGTCGCCGGGGCTCAGAGCACCCTTCCCGTTAAACCACGCTGAATGCCCAATGGCGCACCTAGCGGTCCGGGTTGCAGAGGGGTAGCAGGGTGAGTCCGGTGCTGGGGCTCGGGGGTGCCCAAACCCCGGCCTTGCGGCACCAGGCCCCTTTGGATGGGCCCCTCGGGGGCCGACCAAGGGTTATTGTTAGCCCCCAGGAGGCCAGCAGGCCCGATCCGCTGGCTATGAGGCGAGCAGAGGGGTGGACCCAGGTGAGGGCGCTTGAAAGCAAAAACGCTGACCCACGCACTTTGGTGCGGGGGGCCTTTGAAGGTCATCGGGGGTTCGGAGGGCCCTACCTGTTCTCCTGCCCTGAATGACCAGCGGCGCCCCTAGCAGCCCGGGGGGGGGCGGGGTGGCAGGGTGAGTCCGGCACTGGGGCTCAGGGGTCCCCAATCCACGGCGTTGTGGCGCCAGGCCCCTTGGGAGGGGCCCATCGGGGGCCTACCTAGGGTTAGGATTAGCCCCCAGGAGGCCGGCAGCCCCAATCACCCAGCTGTGCGGCGAGCAGAGGGGTGGGCCCAGGTGAGAGCGCTTGAGAGCGAGAGCGTGGGCCCAAGCGTTTTGGCGCGGAGGGCCTTTGAATGTCTCCGGGGGCTTGGAAGCCCCTGCAGGTTCTCCCGCCCTGAATGACTGCAGCGCCCCTAGCGGCCTGGGTGGAGGCGGGAAGGCAGGGTGAGTTCGGCGCAGGGGCTCGGGTGTCCTCAATCCCTGGCGTTGTGTCACTAGGCCCCTTGAGAGGGGCCCCTCAGGGGGGACCTGGGTTTAGGGTTAGCCCCAGGTGGCCAGCAGGCCCGATCCGCAGGCTGTGCGGCATACGGTCGGGTGGGCCGAGGTGAGGCCGCTGGCGAGCGGGAGCATGGCTCCACGCATTTTGCGAAGCGGGCCTTCGAAGGTCGTTGAAGTCTCGGAGGGCCCTGCCCGTTCTACCGCCATGAATAATCGGCGGCGCCCCTAGCACCCCGGGTGTCGGCGGGGCTGCCGGGTGTGTCCGGTGCTGGAGCTTGGGGGTCCCCAATCCCAGGCGTTGCTGCTCCAGACCCCTTGGGATGGGATCCTCGAGGACCGACCTAGGTTTATGGTTAGCCCCAGGCGGCCGGCAGGCCCGATCCGCTGGCTGTGCGGCGAGAGGAGGGGCGTTCCGAGGTGGGGCCGCTGGGGAGCGGGAGCATGGGCCCAAGCGTTTTGGCATGGGGGGCCTTCAAAAGTCGGCGGGGGCTCGGAGGGCCCTGCCCATTCTCCCGCCCTGAATAACTGGCGGCGCCCCTAGTGCCCCTGGTTGTGGTGGGGCGGCCAGGTGAGTCCGGCGCTGGGGATCAGGCGTCCCCAATCCCTGGCGTGGTGGCGCCAGGCCCCTTGGGAGGGGCCCCTCGGGGGCTGATCTAGGCTTATGGTTATCCCCCAGGAGGCCGGCAGGCCCGATCCGCCAGCTGTTCGGCGAGTAGTAGGGCAGGCCAGGGGAGGGCGCTGGCGAGCAGGAGCATGCGCGCAGCATTTTGGCATGGCCAGCCTTCGAAAGTCGCCAGGGGCTTGGAGGGTTCTGCCCGTTCTCCCGCCCTGAATGACCAGTGGCGCCCCTAGTGGCCCGGGTGGTGGCGGGGTGGCATGGTGAGTCCGGCGCTGGGGCTCGGGAGTCCCCAATCCCTGGCGTGGTGGCGACAGGCCACTTGGGAGGGGCCCCTCGGGAGGGGCCCCTCGTGCGTCGACCTAGGGTTAGGGTTAGCCCCAAGGAGGCTGGCAGGCCGATCTGCCAGCTGTGCGGCGAGCGGAGGGGCGGGCCGATGTGAATGCGCTGGAAGCAGGAGCGTGGGCCCAAGCGTTTTGGCGCAGGGGCCTTCGATGGTCGCCATGAGCTCTGATGGACTTGCCTGTTCCCCCGCCCTTAATGACCGGCGGCACCCTAGCGGCCAGGGTGGCGGCGGGGCGGCAGGGTGAGTCCAGCGCTGGAGCTCGGGGGTCCCCAATCCCCGGCATTGCGGCGCCAGGCCCCTTAGGATGGGGCACTAGGGAGCTTACCTAGGGTTAGTGTTAGCCCCCAGGAGGCTGGGAGGCCGGATCTGCCGGCTGTGTGGCATGCGGAGGGGAAGTACAAGGTGAGGGCGCTGGCGAGCGGGAGTGTGGGCCCAAGCGTTTTGGCGCGGGAGGCCTTCGAAAGTCGCAGCGGCTTGGAGGGCACTGCCCGTTCTCCCGCTCTGAATGACCGGCAGCACCCCTAGCAGCCCTGGGGGCAGTGTGGCAGCAGTGTGAGCCCGGCGCTAGGGCTCGGGGGTCCCCAATCCCCAGCTTTGTGGCACCAGGGCCCATGGGAGGGGCCCCTTGGGGACTGACCTAGGGATAGGTTTAGCCCCCATGAGGCCTGCAGGCCCGATCCACCAGCTGTGCGGCGAGCGGTGGGGCGGGCCGAGATGAGGGCACTGGCAAGCTGGAACATGGGCCCAAGCTTTTTGGCGCGAGTGGCCTTCGAAGGTCGCCGGGGGCTAAGAGGGCCCTGCCCCTTCTCCCTCCCTGTTTGACCGGCGGTGCCCCTACCTGCCCAGTTGGCGGCAGGGTTCAGGATGAGTCCGGCACTTTGGCTCGGGGGTCCACAATCCCCAGCGTTGCGGCGCCAGGTGCCTTGGGAGGGCTGACCTATGGTTAGGGTTAGGCCCCAGGAGGCCGGCAGGCCCGATCGGCCAGCTTTGCGGTGAGCGGAGGGGCGGGACGAGGTGAGGGCGCTGACAAGTGGGAGTGTACGCGCAAGCGTTTTGATGAGGGGTGTCTTCGAGGTCACCTGGGGCTCAGAGGGCCCTGCCTGTTCTCACGCCCTGAATGAATGGCAGCGCCGCTAGCGGCCCGTGTGGCAGCGGGGCGACACAGTGGGTCCGGTGCTGTGGCTCAGGGGTCAGCAATCCCAGGCGTTGTGGTGCCAGGCCCCATCGGACGGGCCCCTTGGGGGCCGACCTAGGGTTACGGTTAGTCCCCAGGAGGCCGGCAGGCCGGATCTTCCCACTGTGCGGCGAGTGGAGGGGTGGGCCAAGGTAAGGGCGCTGGCGAGCGGGAGCGTGGGCCGAAGCGTTTTGTCATGGGGGGCCTTCAAAAGTCTCCGGGGGCTCAGAGGGCCCTACCCGTTCTCCTGCCCTGAATGACCGGCGGCTCCCCTAGCGGCCCGGATGGCAGCGGGGTGGCAGGGTGAGTCTGGCGCTGGGGCTCGGGAGTCCCCAATCCCTGTTGTTGCGGCGCCAGGCCCCTTGGGAGGGGCCACTAGGGGGCCGACCTAAGGTTAAGGTTAGCCCCCAGAAGGCCCACAGGACCAATCCACCAGCTGTGCGGTGAGCGGAGGGACGGGCCAAGGTAAGGGCGCTGGTGAGCGGGAGCATGGCCCAAGCGTTTTGGTGCGGGAGGCCATCGAAGGTCACCGGTGGCCTGGAGGGCCCTGCCCGTTCTCCCTCCCTGAATGACCGGCGGCACCCCTAGCAGCCCAGGTGGCGGTAGGGCGGGAGGGTGAGTCCGGCCTTGGGGCTCGGGGGTCCCCAATCCCCGGCATTGCGGCAATAGGAACCTGGGATGGGCCCCTCCGGGGCCCACCAACGATTAGGGTAAAACTCAGGAGGCCGGCAGTCCCGATCCACCAGATGTGCAGCGAGCTGAAGGGCGGATCGAAGTGAGGGTGCAGGCGAGCAGGAGCATGGGCCCAAGCATTTTGGCGCGGGGGTCCTTTGAAGGTCGCCAGTGGCTCAGAGGAATCTACCAGTTCTCCCTCCCTGAATGATCGACGGCGCTCCTAGCGGCCCGGGTTGTGGCAGGGCAGCAGGATGAGTCCGGCGCTGGGGCTCGGGAGACCCCAATCCCTATTATTGTGGGGCCAGGCCCTTTGGGAGGGTCCACTAGGGGGCCGACCTAAGGTTAGGGTTAGCCCCCAGAAGGCCCACAGGCCCGATCCACCGGCTGTGCAGTGAGTGGAGGGGCGGGCCGAGGTATGGGCTCTGGGGAGCAGGAGCGTGGGCCCAAGAGATTTGGTGTGGGGGGCCTTCGAAATTTGCCAGTGGCTCAGAGGGCCCTGCCCGTTCTCCCTGCCTGAATGAACGGCGGTGCCCCTAGCGGCCCAGGTGGCGGTAGGGCGGGAGGGTGAGTCCGTCCTTGGGGCTCGGGGGTCCCCAATCCCTGGCATTGCGGCAATAGGAACCTATGATGGGCCCCTCTGGGGCTCAACAACAATTAGGGTAACACCCAGGAGGCTGGCAATCCCGATCCACCAGCTGTGCAGCGAGCTGAGGGGCGGACCAAAGTGAGGGCGCAGGCGAGCAGGAGCATGGGCCCAAGCGTTTTGGCACGGGAGGCCTTCGAAAGTCACCAGGGCTCGGAAGGCACTGCCTGTTTTTCCGCTCTGAATGACCGGTGGTGCCCCTAGCTGCCCAGGGGGCGGCGTGGCAGCAGTGTGAGTCCAGCGCTGGGCCTCTGGGGTCCTCAATCCCCGTCATTGCGGAGACAGGCCCCTTGGGATGGGCCCCTCGGGGGCAGACCTAGGGTTAGGGTTAGCCACCAGGAGGCCGGATGGCCTGATCTGCCGGCTGTGCGGCGAGCGGAGGGGCAGGCTGAGGTAAGGGTGCTGGCGAGCGGGAGTGTGGGCCCAAGCATTCTGGCGCGGGGGGCCTTTGAAGGTGGCCGGGGGCTCGGAGGGCCCTGCCCGTTCTGCACTGAATGACCAGCGGCACCCCTAGTGGCCTGGGTGGTGGTGGGGCAGCAAGTTGAGTCCAGCACTGGGGCTCGGGGGTCCCCAATCCCTGGCATTGCAGCGATAGGCCACTGGGATGGGCCCCTCAGGAGCCGACCTTTGGTTAGGGTTAGCCCACACGAGGCCGGCAGGTCCGATCCGCCAGCTGTGCATTGAGCGGAGGGGCAGGCTGAGGTGAGGGCGCTGGCGAGTGGGAGCATGGGCCCAAGCATTTTGGCGTGGGGGGCCTTCGATGGTTGCCGGGGGCTCGAAGGGCCCTGCCCATTCTGCCGTCGTGAATGACCAGCGGTGCCCCTACCAGCCCGGGTGGCATTGGGGCAGTAGGGTGAGTCCGGCGCTGGGGCTCGGGGGTCCCCAATCCCCGGCGTTGCGGTGCCAGGCCCCTTCGGAGGGGCCCCTCAGGGGCCAACCTAGGGTTATGGGGAGCCCCCAGAGGAGAGCAGGCCTCATCCGCCAGCTCTGCGGCAAGAGGAGGGGCAGGCCGAGGTGGGGGCGCTGAGGAGCGGAAGCATGGGCTCAAACGTTTTGGATGGGGGGGCCTTCAAAGGTCGCCAGAGGCTCGGTAGACCCTGCCCATTCTCCCGCCCTGAATGACCGGCAGCACCCGTAGCGGCCCGGTTACATCAGGGTGACAGGATGAGTCCAGCGCTGGGGCTCAGGGGTCCCCAATCCCCCGCATTGCAGAGCCAGGCCCCTTGGGATATACTCCTCGGGGGCCGACGTATGGTTAGGGTTAGCCCCTAGGAGGCCAGCAGGCCCGATCCGCCGGCTGTTTGGAGAGCGGAGGGGCGGGCCGAGGTGAGGGCGCTGGCGAGCGGCAGCATTGGTCCAAGCGTTTTGGCGTGGGGGGCCTTCGAAAGTCTCCGGGGACTCGGAGGGCCCTGCCCGTTCTCCCACCCTGAATGACCGGTGGCGCCACTAGCGGTCCGGGTAGCAGCAGGGCAGCTCGGTGAGTCCGGCGCTGGGGCTCGGGGGTCAGCAATCCCAGGCTTTGTGGCGCCAGACCCCATCAGACGGGTCCCTCGAGGGCCGACCTAGGGTTAGGGTTAGCCCACAGGAAGCCGGCAGGCCTCATCAGCTGGTTGTGCGGCTAGCGCAGGATCTGGCCAAGGTGAGGGCACTGGTGAGCGGGAAGGTGGGCCCAAGCGTTTTAGCGCGGGAGTTCTTCGAAGGTCGCCAGGGGCTCAGAGGGCCCTGCCCCTTTTGCCTCCTTGAATGACCGGCGGCGCCCCTACTGGAGGGCCCTGCCCGTTCTCCTGCACTGAATGTCCTGCCGCGCCCCTAGCAGCCCGTGTGCTGGCGGGGCAGCAGAGTGAGTCCAGCGCTGGAGCTCGGGGGTCCCCAATCCCTGGCGTTGCGGCGCCAGGCCCCTTGGGAAGGCCCCCTTGGGTGTCGACCTAGGGTTAGGGTTACCCCCAGGAGGCCGGTAGGTCAGATCTGCCAGCTGTGCGGCGAGCAGAGGGGCAGGCTGAGATGAGGGCGCTGGCGAGCGGGAATGTGGGCCCAAGCATTTTGGCGCAAGGGGCCTTCGAAGTTCGCCAGGGGCTCGGAGGGCCCTGCCCATTCTCCTGCCCTGAATGACCAACGGCACCCCTCGCGGCCCGTTTGGCAGCGGGGCAGCAGGGAGAGTCTGGCGCTGGGGCTCGGGGGTCCCCAATCCCCGCCTTTTAGGCGCCTGGGCCCTTCGGAGTTTCCCCTTGGGGACAGACCTAGGTTTAGGTTTAGCCCCCGGGAGCCCAGCAGGCCCGATTCGCCGGCTGTGCGGCGAGCGGAGGGGCAGGCCGAGATGAGGGCACTGGCGAGCTGGAACATAAGCCCAAGCGTTTTGGCGCGAGTGGCCTTCAAAGGTCGCCGGGGGCTAAGAGGGCCCTGCCCGTTCTCCCTCCCTGAATGCCCGGCGGCGCCCCTACTGGCCCAGTTGGCAGCGGGGCAGCAGAGTGAGTCCGGTGCTGGGACTCGGGGGTCCATAATCCCCGGGGTTGAGGCGCCAGGTGCCATGGGAGGGGCCCCTCCTGGGCCGACCTAGGGTTAGGGTTAGCCCCCAGGAGGTCGGCAGACCCGATAGGCCAGCTTTGCGGTGAGCGGAGGGGCGGGCCGAGGCGAGGGCGCTGACAAGCAGGAGTGTGGGCACAAGCGTTTTGATGTGGGGTGCCTTCGAAGGTCGCCCATGGCTCAGAGGGCCCTGACTGTTCTCACGCCCTGAATGACCGGCGGTGCAGCTAGCAGCCCGGGTGGTGGCGGGGCGGCATGGTGAGTCCGGCGCTGGGGCTCAGGTGTCAGCAATCCCAGGCGTTGTGGCGCCAGGCCCCATTAAGGGCCCCTCGGGGGCCGACCTAGGGTTGGGGTTAGCCCCCAGGAGGCCGGCAGGCCGGATCCACCAGCTGTGTGGCGAGTGGAGGGGCAGGCTGAGGTAAGGGCGCTGGGAAGCAGGAGTGTGGGCCGAAGCGTTTTATCGCGGGGGGCCTTCAAAAGTCTCTGGGTCTCAGAGGGCCCTACCCGTTCTCCCGCACTGAATGACGGGCGGCTCCCCTAGCGGCCCGGGTGGTGGCGGGGCGGCACAGTGAGTCCAGCACTGGGGCTCAGGAGTCCCCAATCCCAGGCATTGCGGATGCCAGGCCCCTTGGGATGGGCCCTTGGGGGGCCTACCTAGGGTTAGGGTTAACCCCCAGGAGGCTGGGAGGCCCGATCCGCCAGCTGTGTGGCGAGTGGAGAGGCGGGCCGAGGTGAGGGTGCTGGTGAGCAGGAGCGTGGGCCCAAGCGTTTTGGTGCGGTGGGCCTTCGAAGGACGATAGGGGCTCGGAGGGCCCTGCCCGTTCTCCTGCACTGAATGTCCTGCCGCACCCCTAGCGGCCCTTGTGGTGGCGGGGCGGCAAGGTGAGTCCGGCGCTGGTGCTCAGGGGTCCCCAATCCCCAGCGGTGCGACTCCAGGCCCCTTGGGAGCCGACCTAGGTTTAGGGTTAGCCCCAGGAGGCTGGCAGGCCCATTACGCAGGCTGTGCGGCAAGCGGAGGGGCGGGCAAGGTGAGGGCGCTGGCAAGAGGGAACATGGGCCCTAGCGTTTTAGCGTGGTAGGCCTTCGAAGGTCGCCGGGGGCTTGGACGGCCCTGCCCGTTCTCCTGCCCTGAATGACCGACGGCACCCCTCGCAGCCTGGTTGGCAGCGGGGCGGCAGGGAGAGTCTGGTGCTGGGGCTCGGGGCTCCCATCACCGGCATTGCAGCACCAGGCCCTTTGGGATGGGCCCCTAGGGGGCCTACCTAGGGTTAGGGTTAGCCCCCAGGAGGCTAGGGTGCCCGATCCGCCGGCTGTGTGGCGAGAGGAGGGGCAGGCCGAGGTAAGGGTGATGGCGAGCGGGAGCGTGGGACCTAGTGCTTTGGTGCGGGGGGCTTTCGAAGGTCGCTGGGGGCTTGGAGGGCCCTGCCCGTTCTCCCTCCCTGAATGACCAGCGGTGCCCCTAGTGGCTCGGGTGGCAGCGGGGGGCATGGTGAGTCTGGCACTGGTGCTCGGGAGTCCCCTTTCCCCGTTGTTGTGGCGCCAGGCCCCTTGGGAGGTGCCACTAGGGGGCCGACCTAGGGTTAGTGTTAGCCCCCAGAAGGCCCACAGGCCCGATCCGCCCACTGTGTGGGGAGCAGAGGGGAGGGCCGAGGTAAGGGTGCTGGCGAGCGGGAGCGTGGGCCCAAGCATTTTGGTGCGGGGGGCCTTCGAATGTTGCAGGTGGCTCGAAGGTCCCTGTCCGTTCTCCCTCCCTGAATGACCAAGGGCGCCCGTAGCGGCCCAGGTGGCGGTAGGGCGGGAGGGTGAGTCCGGCGCTGGGGCTCGGGAGTCCCCAATCCCCGGTGTTGTGGCAATAGGAACCTGGGATGGGCCCCTCAGGTGCCCACCAACGGTTAGGGTAACACCCAGGAGGCCGGCAGTCCCGATCCACCGGCCCTGCAGCGAGCGGAGGGGTGGACCGAGGTGAGGGCCCAGGCGAGCGGGAGCACGGACCAAAGCGTTTTGGCGCGGGGGGCCTTCGAAGGTCACCAGGGACTCAGAGGGATCTGCCCGTTCTCCCACCCTGAATGACCAACAGTGCTCCTAGCGACCCGGGTGGCGGCGGGTCAAGACTATGAGTCCGGGCTGGGCCTCGGGGGTCCCCAATCCCAGGCATTGCGGTGCCAGACCCCTTCAGAGGGGCCCCTCAGGGGCCAACATAGGGTTATGGGTAGCCCCCAGGATGAGGTCAGGCCTCATCCGCTGGCTCTGTGGCGAGCGGAGGGGCAGGCCAAGGTGAGGGCGCTGAGGAGCGGGAGCATGGGCTCAAGCGTTTGCATGGGGGGGCCTTTGAAGGTCGCACGGGCTCGGAAGGCCCTGCCCATTCTCCCGCGCTGAATGACCAGCGGCACCTCTAGCGGCCCAGGTGGCGGCGGGGTGGCAGGGCAACTCCGGCGCTGGGGCTCGGGGTCCCTAATACTCGGCGTTGTGGCGCCAGGCCCCTTGGGATGGGCCCCTCGGGGGCCGACCTCCGGGTAGGGTTAGCCCCCAGGAGGCTGGCAGGCTCATTCCGCCCATGTGCAGGTGGGGTAGGTGAGGTAGCTGGCGAGCGGGAGCGTGGGCCAGAGCATTTTGGCTTTGGCTTGGGGTGCCTTCGAAGGTCGCAGGTTGCTCGGAGGGTCCTGCCCGTTCTGTCGCCCTGAAGGACTGGTGACGCCCTTAGCGCCCCATGTGGAGGCGGAACGGCAGGGAGCGTCTGGTGCTGGGACTTGGGGGTCCCGAATCCCTGGCATGTGGCGCCAGGCCATGTGGGGGGGGCCGCTCGGGGGCAACCTAGGGATAGGGTTAGCCCCCAGGAAGCCAGCAGGCCTGATCCGCCAGCTCTGCAGCGAGCGGAGGGATGGGCCGAGGTTAGGGCACTGGCGAGCAGGAGCGTGGGAGCCAGAGTTTTTGCGCGGGGGGCCTTTGAGGTCGCAGGGGGATTGGAGGGCCCTGCCCGTTCTCCCTTCCTGAATGACTGGCAACACCCCTAGCACCCTGGGTGCTTGCGGGGTGGCAGAGTGAGTCCAGCACTGGGGTTCGGGGGTCCCAAATCCCCGGCATTGTGGTGCCAGGCTCCTTGGGAGGGGCCCCTCGGGGGCCGACCTAGGGTAAGTGTTACCCCCAGGAGTCCGGCAGGCCCATTCCGCCAGCTCTGCGGCAGGCGGAGGGGCAACCCGAGGTGAGGGCGCTGGTGAGAGGGAATGTGGGCCCAAACGTTTTGGGGCGGGGGGCCTTCGAAGGTCGCCGGGGGCTTGGAGGGCCCTGCCAGTTCTCTCGCCCTGAAAGACAGGCAGCGCCCCAGCAGCCCGGGTTGCTGCGGGGCGGCAGGGTGACTCCGGTGCTGGGCTCAGGGGTCCCCAATCCCCGGCGTTGTGGCGCCAGGCCCCTTGGGAGGGGCCCCTCGTGGGCCGACCTAGGGTTAGTGTTAGTCCCCAGGAGGCCGGCAAGCCCAGCGCTAAGTGGTTCTGGCAATGTAACAAAAATGCCATACACTTATCTGTAAGAAATAACAGTGTACAGGAACCCTCTTAGCCCTAACATCATCCTTTGTGAATATGGAAGCCAGCCCCAAGGTGGTCGTGGAAGTCTGACGAAAGCGCTAAGCTCTTTTCTCTGAATCACCACACTATACAGGGAAAGACCAATGTACATCATCTTTCACGAGTAGGAAGCATTAATGAAAAGGTTCTGGAATTTCGAGGACTCTGACCCATTCTTATTGGTAATAAACCACCGTGTACAGGAAAACACCTTCAACTCTCATCAGCCTCCTCAATCCTGATTCCGATTCAACTTTGGGTGTGTAGGACTAGGGAAATGTCCACATCTTATTGCTAAGAAAGAACGATGTCAGGGTAATGCCCTTCAAGTCACCTCAGCCTTCCTGAAGACGGAAGCAGGAATCAAGGTGGTTATGTTACCATGAGGTAAGGAAGATGAGCATATAAGTGAGAAACAACAGTGGGCAGGACCTCTCTTCCAACGAACAGTATATTTGCTTAATGTTGAATCCCTATGGTAAGTGGTTGTGGGCATTTGTGAGGTCAAAATCTTGAGTGTTTTGTAAAATCTCTTGGCCATTCACAGATGAGACTAAGGTAGTTGGGGACTCCTAGGCAGTGATTTGTCCACTGTCAAAAATATGAAAAGATAAAAGAGACATATGAGGTCTCCTCAGGCATTGTCCTTTATCCTCATCCTCCGTGAGGATGGCCATCTCTGGACAGCTCAGTGGCAGGGTCTCATTCACAGTGGGGGCATCTGTTCCTCACAGACATCAGGCAGGGAAATGGATTTGGTTCTCTGTGCCAGCCCAGCCACAGCTGAGTGTCACAGCACCCTCTCGTGGGCTCATAAGAGTTTCACTGTCACCAGGCAGGTCATTGTATTTGATAAACCACTGTGAGAGTTTGCAATTGCCTTCATCTGCAACCTCCTAGAGGCAAATGCAGATCTCTGGTACCATGTGAAGTCATGTGAAGGCATCGTGAGAAAGTGTCCTTTTCCTTAAGAAAAACATGGCTGGGGCTCCTGGCTGGCTCAGCCAGTTAAGCATGTGCCTTTGGCTCAGGTTATGATCCCAGGCTTCTGGGATCGAGACCGGGCTCCCTGCTCAGCAGGAAAGGAGGTAGGGAAATCGCTTAGAACCCACAGAGAATGTGAATAAAGGGGAGAGAAATGGAACTTGGTCTGTGTTTGGCTTTAGGGATTGGAAGTTAGTTTTTTCTCAATTGTGATTGTTCTTGAAACAGAAAAGCTGTATTTTTTTTTACCTTTAATTTTTTTCTAATAATAATTTTTATTATGATATGTTAGTCACTATACAGTATTTCCTTAGTTTTTGATGTAGTGTTCCGTGATTCATTATTTGCATATAACACCCAGTGCTCCATGCAATATGTACCTTCCTTAATACCCATCACTGGCCCATCCCAATCCCCCACCCCTCTCCCCTCTGAAGCCCTCAGTTTGTTTCCCAGAGTCCATAGTCTCTCGTGGTTCATTCCCCCTTCTGTTTAGGGTCCATTGTTTAAAGGGACAGACAGTGGAAGTTCACCAAATATAAGATCGAAATTTCATTGTTCATTATACATGCCACCAAGTAGTTCCCAGACATTTCATTCTACTGTAGTAATTCATTATACCTGTGCAGATGCACGTGGAAGACAATTGATGCATGTATAGTGGTAATAAAACATGCCCCTCAGTAGTAGAATAATAGAGGATGCATATGTGTAAAATTATTCGACTACAGCTTCCATGCTTTCCCTTTGGTTCCTTATTATCTATGAAATTGGACAATTTTTGTTCTCTAGGCTTAAAACTCATTGTCAGTATTCAGAGTTTTTCAATGCTGATCTTCTCCTGTATAAGTTACCAAAAACCTAAAATATGTATGAACTTAAAAAACGCTATATTGAAAATGACAGCAGGGAAGTTCCATTTTGTGAATATTGTGTCAATGGATCTCTATTTTGACATCAGTGTTCATTAGAAATGATGACATTTCATGTGAGTATAAATATCAATGTGAAAAAGAAAAGGTAGGACGAACCTTGAATGTTTAAGTAATTGGTGAAATGACAGGTGTGTGTGTGTGTGTGTGTGTGTGTGTGTGTGTGTGTGTGTGTAATTGATTTTCAGTGAATGGTTCAGCTTCTTGTAGGGCCTCCGAGAGAGCCCAGGTGAACCTTTCAATGAGTTGGTATCTGTTTTCAGAACATGGGAATCTCTTAGTCCAATAGTCAATCAGGCAAGCTTTGAGGTCTTGAAGAGTTTCAGTCCTCAGCGATGGTGTTGCAGACCCTTGTGAGCAAACCCTAGGGTATACTTAGAGCCCTCATTAGCTGGTACCAAGGTGTGACGATTTCAGACAGCATTTCCCAAAGAAGTACCTCTTGAGTCTCTGTCCTTGTCAGTTCCCTAAACTTCCTTACACTAGTTATGTGATCAGTGTGTTTCAGGATAATCCCCACATGTGATTTTTGCTATTTCCTACTAGTCCTATCTGTTTCTCATCTTCTTCTTTTATGGTAGGGGTTGGGAAGCAACCTGTGTGGTGTAGGAAGGGGTGTGGTAGTTGTCTGCCTTCAGAGGACCGAATGATGCCTAGAAATTGTACTGTAGTTCGAGGTCAATTGTCCATCCTCTGAGTGTCAGGAATTCCATCACTTTACTTTGATGCTAGTCTGTTCTTCAAGCTGTCCTCAGAAATAAGGATGTCATCCATCTAGGGAATACTGGTTTGTGTGTATGTTTTCATTTTAGGAAAAGCCTTGCTGTTCCTGAAAATAATACTGTAGAGCACCCTTTCCTGTTCTTATTGGCCATGAGTCAATCTTTTGTGAAGTATTCGTTTATAAATAGACTTTCTATGGTTGATGAGCAGGAATTCTTTATTGACAAGTCTTTGTCAGTGTGTGTATTGCAAATCTTTACTTCCCACCCTGCGGTTCACTTTTTCATTTTCTTATGGTCATAAGATAAGGAGAAATGTCACATTTTTATGAGGTCCCACTGAATTCTTTTAAATGATTAGTGCACCCTATGTCTTACCCCAAGATTGACAGGTTCTACGTTTTCTTTCAGAAATTGTCCAATGGGAAGCACAATCCATCTCAAATTTATAAATTGCATTTTTAATTCTAATAGGGTATTTAAAGACTGTTTTGGATTTTCTATGTACACAATCGTATTATCTGTGAATAGTCACAATTATCCCCTCAATTCTTATACTTTTTGTTTCTCTTCCCTTCTAACACTGGTAGATTCTCCGATGCCACGTTGAATAGAGCAGCATTGTTTGAAGATTTTAATATACCTTTCTCAATATCTGACAGAAAAAGCAGACAAAACATTGGTAACAAATGTGACCTAATTGACATATAGGGAACATTCCATAATAAGTGCAGAATACATTATTTTCAAGTGGTCATAGACTCTTTACCCAAATAGATGATAGGTGGGGCCACGAATCAAGGCTACAAATGTTAAACCCTGAAATTAACTAGATTCTATTCTTAGACCACAGGGGAATTGAGCCACAGTCATAGCGAAAAGAAAACCAGGAAGTCCTTCAATGTTTAAAAATTAAATGGAACTTTGCTACATATCCTAAAGGTCAGAGAAGGATCTCAATGGAAATACTGAACCTTTTCTACGTGAGGGCTCACACACAATGGCACTTTCTTTGTGAAGAGCATTATAATAACCTAGACAGGAGTTGAGCCTTAAGTCAGAGTTCTGCCTGCCCCAGCCACACCTGGCAGGCTTGGCCTGTGGTCCCCCTCAGCTGTCCTATCTGGTGGCCCTCAGTTAAGGTGCTCAACATGGCCATATGGAAATGGGAAGCTCCCCACTCATAATGATGATGGTGCCCCATCCCCAGCTGCCCTTTCTGGTGGCTCTGAGCTAAGGGGGTCAACATGGCCGTATGGAAATTAGAAGCTCCCCACTCTTAGTGATGACGTTTCTATCGTATCATCCTCACCAGTCCAACAACATGATTTCTGAGTGAAATATGACACAAGAGCGACTTCTTGGCCTTCCTTCAGGTTTGAAAATCATCTGGTGAGTCATCTATTAGGAATATGGATTCAACATGTGTTCTTTCTTCTGGAAAAGAAATAGACCCAATAGCAATTATGGCTTCCTGAGCACCTGTTCCTGAGAGACATCATACTGGCTCTTTGTAGCATTCTGCCTCTTAAACTTCTCAACTAGGGTGTAGATATTTTTAGGCACATGTTCAGGTGGTTAGACAGGGACTCAGATGATATGAGTCACAGAGGATTTTAGTGTCAGAAACCTATGTGGGATCCTCAAATTGACTCCAAATCCCTTGTTGTTCCATACAGGGTACTATTTCCCTCTTATCTCTGGTCTTCTCGATCTGGAAACCTATCAAGTATCAGGATTTTCTTGTCATGTGGACAACTGGAACGAATTCAGTGGGCCTTTTCACCTCTGCCAATGGTGATCATTAAGATCATTATCTCAGTGGAGGACCTCTAGGTAAGATACTCAAAGATCCTTAGGAATACAGACAGTATAATATTTTTCTGGTATTAAAGTTACTGAAACCAACTATCTCTTTTAGTCGATTCAGGCTCTGGTATGTTCAGAGGGTGCTGTAAAACAGGTCTGAAATAGTATTTAAAAATACTCAGCTCAGCCTCTTCTACAACGTGAGCCAATGCTTATAAACATGGCTAAAATATTCCCTTACCTACGATGACTTCCCAGCCATCATAGTGTTTATATGTTATGACTGTGACTTACATTAGTCAACATTTGCAGAGAAAGAACTTAGTGCATCCAGGGAGCACTTCATGTTGAAATTAGTTTGTGACAATGAGCTACTGTGTTTTATTCTGCAGTCCAAGGGAATGGTGCCAGACATCTCTAAGGTGTCTAGCAGTTCTACAATTCTGATTTTAAGTGGTCTGTGTGCTTCAGAGATTTGGGCAGGAGAAGGGCAGGAGTCCAGAGTCTGTGAATACTTCTGTCACCTGTGCTGACCATGGAGCAGGCCGCCTTCTGTGGACATCATTTTGATTTCTTGGTACTCTTGTGAAAGGTGCTTTTGTCTCACATTCCTCCATTTAGGAGTAATTATAATGATAAAAGTAATTTTTATTTTATATCATCTTTGGGCCCTGATCCTGGGCTCCCAGGGAAGCTATCCTTTAACATTGTACCTGGCTCAAAATGACTGGGCAAAACCTCAGTACATGGGCCCTATTTCTGCCCCAAGCACATGTTGTACATCTGCTTCGAGAAGAAAACAATAACCAAAAATGCCAACATAAAGATAAGAAAAAATAAAGACCCTCTTTGGCTCCCATAAGATTAAAGTCATACTGACATGTACATACTGAAAATGCATGAAAACATTGCATTTCCTAAAGCCCAAGTCTTGGAGGGTCTGAGAGTCACTGACCTTGCCCAGAACCAGGCACACCCCAGCAGGGAGGGCTTGTGCAGAAAGGGAAGGGGCAGGTCTTTGAGGGTGGTCTGCAGCTAGAGGGGTCCCTGGAAGGGGCCAGGTGTGTGTAGGGGCCCCAGCCCACGAGCCCACCCATGCCTGTGCCTGGTGTTGAGTAGAGGAGGCTCCTCTTGGGCCCCCTGTACTTTCAGGGTTCCAGGGGCTTGAGGGCAGGTTGCCCAGCATTCAAGGAGCTCAGGCACCACCCTCCCAGACCGTTCACCACTTGGGGGTGTAGCTACATCACTGTGGGCGGTCACAGATTTGCAGTGGGTTGCAGTCCTGGGGCAGAAGAAGGGGCATTGAGAGAGAGAGAGTTTCCCTGTGGAGATCCCTGCTGGTGAGTGAGCAGCTTGCACTGGGGTGATGGTCCGGGGGTAGGGTGCGCCCCAGGTGGGAGGCAGGGTTCTGGAAGGGCACGAGGAGAGGGTTCATTGTGGGGACTCAGATGAGTTTTCTTTTTCCCTTTAAAGTCTGTTCTGTCCCATGTCCTCAACTGGCCTTATTCTCCATACCCGTGAACTCCAGGGCGCCCGCTCCCCTGAGCTTTGTTGGGATTGGTTGCAGAATTTCAGGGTTTCCCCTGTTCCCCTGGAAGAGTGCGGGAAAGGACCTCACATAATCCCCACCTTCAGTTCTCTGACACAGCGCAGGTGATGCCTCTTGAGCAGTACCCCGAGTTCAGCAGGGTGTGCCCTGGTCCCCAGGCACAGGTGTGGCAGTAGCAAGCCCCAGAGCCATCCCCCAACTTCAGCATTATGCCCCCTGTGCCCCCGGTTTAGTGGTAATTGGCTATTAGAATCATGCAGGAAAATCCTCCAGGTGGGGGCCTGGAGGCGTGCGTAAACCAGACCCCACTCTAGTTGCATTGGGAATAGACGAATTGAGGGTTTCTTTAGAAGAGTAAGTCTGCTTTCCAGAAAAGGCAAGGTCATTGGTCTGTTGAGAATGAAGATAATTACTGCTAAACAACAAGTATGTGTTGCCCCTTGCCCAGAAACCGAAGCAGGTGTGCAGGCTTTAGGTCAGAGGTGCCTTCTTCTCCCCACCTGACAGCACTTCTCTGCTCTGGCTCCAAGACACACGAGGTTTTGAACGTCAGCATCGGAGTCAGCGAGGCAGCTTGTCACAGGACGCCAGTGTTCAGAGAAAGCACAGGTATGTTTGGCAAAATGTCCTATCTATGTCAGGGCTGGAGGTAAAACCTCTCATTATCCCAAAACGTCCTGGGCTTTTCTCTTTTCTCTAGTTGAGCCACAAAGTAAAATTGAATTAGCTGTCAGCATTCTGGGTTTAGTGCAAGAATTACTTAGTTTCCCTGCTGGTAGAACTTTGCAGGGGATCACAATTTCTCTGTCCATTTATTGCTTACAGATGTATTTTGACCATCTGTTTCCTAGGAACCCTCTTTTATTAGAAAGGGAAGGTGAGATTCACTCTGTGCCTGTTTGTAACATCTAATTTGTTTCTTCATCTAACAGTGTTTATTCAATTGGGCCTACGATATGGTTGAGTGGCCAGCACCTAGAGTTAGGTGGCTTTTTTTCATCTGATACAGACTTGGATGATGTCATTTGACAAAGGTGATGTTTCATCATTTATTCGTTTATTCATCAGAAGAGTTAAAATTAGGGTGGAGGGAAAATTGAAAATTATCCAAAGTGACCTGTTCCTGTTTAAAAGTTGAGCTTGACTTTCTAGTTTTACTAAATGTATTATCTCGATATTTTGAGGTGCCATATTCTCTCTGTAGTTTCTTTGGTGGTGGAGTCAGAAGGAGAGTCTGGTAATTCTTTTGGATAGTGGCATGCTGGTGGCTTCAAGGGGCTTGGCGTCAAATCCTTAGGGTGAAGTCTGCAACTGCTTGCCTGACCCTGGGTGCATCTCACAGAGGTTTTGTTTCCTCTTATGAAATTGCCGGCAGATAATGTTCTGATTAAAGGGGAATCCTCCCATCCTGTTGGTGGCAATGCAAAGTGGTGCAGCCAGTCTAGGAAACAGTGTGGGGATTCCTTAAAAAGTTAAACATTGAACAACCCCATGATCCAGCAATTGCTCTCCTAGGTATTTACCCAAAGGATTAAAAAATGCGGATTCAAAGGGGGTCCATGCACCATGATGTTTATAGCAGCAATGTCCACAGTAGCCAAACTATGGAGAGAATCCCAAAGTCCATGCACTGATGAATGGATAAAGCAGATGTGCGATACCTATATATAATGGAATATGACCCAGCTTCAAAAAGAATGAAATCTTACCATTTGCATGGATGTGGATGGACCTAGAGTGTATTAAGCTAAGCAAAATCAGTGAGGAAAGACAAATATCCTATCCTCTCACGCTTGTGGAATTTCAGAAAGAAAACAGATGAACAGAGTTGAGGGGTGATGAGAAAGGCAAACAAGTAAATAGACTCAACTGAGGAGAAAAAACTGAGTGTTGCTGCAGGACAGGGGCGTGGGGGGAAGAGTTAAACGGGTGAGGGGTATTAAGGAGGGTACTTGTGATGAGCACCGGGTACTGTATGCAGGTGAGGAATCACTAAATCCTACCCCTGAAGTGAATATTCCATGGCATGTGAACTAACTGGAATTTAAGTAAAAGAAGAAAGGAAAAAGTGTTCTGCTTCATGAAGAGTGAGGTAAAATTTTAGTGATTTGGGCTCTACTATTCTATAGATGAGAGTTGTAAAACACCCTGTTGTAAGATACACTAGTTTCTTATCACATAAAGAGTCCTCAGAAAACTGCAATGAAAGATTCAGGTCTCAGAGCATGTTCATGTTCCACTGATATGTTACAGTTTGCACAGGTAGGAAAGAAGGTGGAGAGAGAGGCAACAGAAGGGGAAAGTAGGTATGAACCTTTCATTAGTTAGCGTTATAGCTTTCTCATGAAAGCCTTGTGCCAGTGTGATTTTGGAAGAAGAGGGGGAATCCGGGAGCTTTGCAGGAGACGGGGGAGTTCCAGGACTGGGTAAACTGACAGGGGTCCCACAGGAGAGCTGAATGCATTCTGCAGCAGGGTGTGGACAGGGTGGGCTCCAAGGGTGGCTGTGGGTCTCCTGGGTGAGAGTTGTGACAGGTGAGGGCTGTGTGCAAGTTCCTGGCTGAGGACAAGTGAGGCACAGGCGGAGAGCTGGCAGAGAACCTTCTTCTGGGCTACCAGCCTCACCCAACACACAGAGCCTCATCTTCTGTCCCTGTCACTCCAATTCAGACTTCTCAGAAGGTGAGTGAGAACACATCAAGAGCATTCAAAACAGAAGGGAAAGCATGTGCAATGGCTCTGGGGCAGGAGAATTCCAGGTATGTCCAGGAACAGCAAGAAGGCCCTGTGGCCAGAGGAGACAGCTTAGGACATGACCTCAGAGAGGTGAAAGAAAGCCATTCCAGGGCTATAACACCATGAGACCCTGTATCACTGGGCCATCCTGGCTACAGTGTTGAGAACAGATGACAGAGGGTTGAAGACGGTAAGGCACGTCAATGACGAAGCTTTTCCAGGAACTCAGGCACTGTGGACCAGACAGGTGGCCTTGGATGGAGTGGTTAGACCTCTTCTGGGTCCATTTTGAAGATGGAGCACACAGGATTTGCTGATGGGTTAGCTATTAGGAGCAGGAGAACGGAGGAGTTGGGGTAACTCCCAGCTGTTGTGGGTTGTCCTGATCGAGGGGAAGGAGAGGGTTTCTCGTGGGGTAGGAGGTAGTCCGTGTTCCGCATGCTGAGGAAGGTGCCTTTCCCGGTGGATATTTTGAGATTTGTGTCTGGGTGAAACTTTCACATCTCCTCCCTCAGAAATGCTCAAGTACAAGTATCCCCCACTTTTTGAACGTTCACAGTAAGACACTGGGCTTTCTTGAAAGAACTATATTATTACGCATCTTCAGTAAGAGGAAGAGACCTGAAGAGGATTTCCCTCTTATGAAAAAAGGTGAACAGTGAGAATCGCGTTCAGCATCTGTTTTGGGAAGAAGCACAACAGAGGCAGCGTGCACCCCAACCAGCTCCTTCCTCTGGGAACTGCTCTCCGCATCCAGCCACCAGCACTTTGAATGGTGTCTGTGAGCCTCTGCTGTGCTTTATCTTCATTTATGCTGGGCCTCCCTTAGAAACTTGTGTGCTGAGGCCTAAGAAAAGCCAAAGAGAAGGAATTTTGGAGTCTGAGGACACTGTCTAATTATTCCGTGTAAATTAATGGCCATTCCTTCTTGACACCATTTCTGCTGTGCAAGGTTTCTCAGAAGCCCTGTACTTTCAAAGGGGAGGGAAAACTATACCCCATGCTGCAGGATTAGTTTTAGTCTCCATGCTGGACAGAACATTTCATGACTGTCGGATTTTCTCACTCAAACATTGAGACTTTGACCACCTTCAACCGTTTCTACCACCCCATCCCCGAATCTGGCACCTACCAATCTGCTCTCAGTGTCTATGCGTTCAGTATTTGTTTATTCCTCGTGGAATGTACATGAGAGCATCTGGTATTGGTCTTTCTGTGTCTGAGTTACTTGGCATAAGGCCCCCAAGGTCTGTGTTTCCATGTCTGTTTCTTTTGAATAAATCTGCAGTGACCGTGGGAGTGCATCTGTCTTTTTGAGGCAGTATTTTTGTGTTCTCCGAATCAATACTCAGTAGAGCCATTACTGGGTCATGTTGTAGTTGCTTTTATTTTTTCAGGAACCTCCATACCATTTGTCACAGTGGCTGCACCAATTTCCATTCCAACCAACAGTGCACAGAGTCTCCTCGTCTGCACACCCTTGACCCCACCTGGTGTCTGTCTCTGGGACAATAGGTGTTCCAACAGTTGTGAGGGAATAGCCAATTGTGGGTTTGAATGGTTTTTCCCTGACGATATTTAGTGATGTGGAACAACTTTTTCTGTCTGTTGGCACCTGTGTGCCATCTTTGGAAAGTATCTATTCACATATTCCCCACATTTTTTATACAGTTTTGTTTTTTTTTTTTTTTTGGTTTTGATTTGTATGAGTGTTGTGTGTATTTTGGATATTAGCCTCTTCTCACACATATGATTCGCAGATATTTTTTTTCTTATTGGGTCTGTGGCCTTGTAAGTTTTTGCTGGTTACTTTTTCCATGTGGAAGATTTCAGTTTGAAGTTGTTCCACTTGTTTATTTTTGCTTTTGTTGCCTTTGCATTTGGTGTCCGATCTGAAGACTTTTTGCCAAAACTAATGTCGAGAGACTTAGTACCTGTGTCTTCTTGGAGGTTTATGGATTCAGTTCTTACGTTCATATCATTCATCCAGTAAAAATTTTGTGTGTGGTGTAAGAAAGTGACCCAGTTATATTCTTCTGCATGTAGTGTCCAGTTTGCCTGTTACTGCTCACTGAAGAGACAGTCCTTCCCTCATGGCATATCTTCTGCTGCTGTGTCGTAAGTTAGGATCATCTACGTGTGGGTAAGTTTCTGAGCTTTCTGTTCTGTTCCACTGACCTGGTGTCTGTGTTTATGCCAGTACCATCCTGTTTTGATGACAACAGCTTTGTAATCTAGCTTGAAATCCAGGAGTTTGTTGACTGCACCTTTCTTTCCCCACGTTGCTTTGGGTATTTGGGGTCTTTTGTGATTCCATACAAGTTTGAGGACTGTTTTCTATTTGCTCGAATAATGCCACTGGAATTCAGATAGGCATTTCATCACATCTGTCAATTGCTTTGGGTACGATGGACATGTTCACATAATTAACTCTTCCATTTAAGGAGCATGGCATAAGCTTCCATTTGTTTGTGTTGCCTTCCAAATCTTTGACCCATACATCCTGCCCCCCTCGACACACATGCTTTTCATTTCTTTTCTGCCATGTGTTGAGTGTACTATGTCTTTCTCATTCTTGGTTAGTTTCATTCCTAGATTTTTTTGATGCAATTGTAAATGGCATTGCTTTTTTAATTTCTCTTTGTGAAAGTGTGTCATCAGTATACAGAAATGCAAGAAGTTGGGTCATCTGGGTGGCCCCATAGGTGAAGCGTCTGCCTTCAGCTCAGGTCATGATCCCAGAGTTCTGGGATCGAGCCCCGTGTTTGGCTCCCTGCTTAGCAAGAGTCTGCTTCTCCCTCTTTCTCACACTCCCCCTGCTCGTGCTTTTTCTCTTCCTGTCAAATAAATAAATAAAATTTGAAAATAAATAAAGACAACAGGTCTCTGTATATTGATTTTATATCCTGCAGCTTTCTTGAATTTGTTTATTCTAACAGTTGTGTTTTGTTTTTTTTTTGTTGTTGTCGTTTTTTGTTTTTTTTTTGTGGAATCATTTGGGATTTCATGTCATTTGCAAATAGTGACAGTTTTCCAGTACGGATTTCATATCTTTCTTTTTTTAAAATGATGTCACCCTACAGTACTTCATTTGTTTTTGATGTAGTGTTCCATGATTCATTGTTTGCATATAACACCTAGTGCCCATTATGACACGTGCCCTCCTTTTTTTAAAAAAAGAATTTATTTATTTATTCGACAGATATAGAGACTGCCAGCGAGAGAGGGAACAAAAGCAGGGGGAGTGGGAGAGTAAGAAGCAGGCTCACAGCGGAGGAGCCTGTGGTGGGGCTCGATCCCATAACACCGGGATCACGCCCTGAGCCGAAGGCAGATGCTTAACCTCTGTGCCACCCAGGCGCCCCAACACGTGCCCTCCTTAATACCCATCACCAGGATAACCCATTCCCCTTCCCCTCCCTTTCTGCAACCTTCAGTTTGTTTCCCAGTGTCAGTAGTCTCTCATGGTTCATCTTCCCCTCTCATTCCCCCCCTTCACTTTTCTCTTCCTTCTTCTAATGTCCTCCATGCTATTCCTTCCATTCCACATAGGAGTGAAACCATATGATAATTGTCTTTCTCTGTTTGACTTAATTTCACTTAGCATAATCCCCTCCTGGTCCATCCACGTTGGTGCAAATGGGGGGTATTCACCCTTTCTGATGACTGAGTAATATTCCATTGTATAGATGAACCACATCTTCTTTGTCCATTCATCTGCTGAAGGACATCTTGGCTCCTTCCACAGTTTGGCTATTATGGACATTGCTGCTATGAACATTGGGATATAGGTGTCGATGGGGTAAATACCCAGTTACTCTGTGTCGATGGGGTAAATACCCAGTAGTACAATTGGTGGGTCGTAGGATAGCTCTGTGTTTAACGTCTTGAGGATCCTCCATATTGTTTTCAAAAGTGGCTGTACCAGCTTGAATTCTCACGAGTAGTGTAAGAGGGCTCCCCTTTCTTCACATCCTCTCTGACTTTTTTTTATTTCTGTCTTGTTAATTTTTTTCGAGATTTTATTATTTCATTCAACAGAGATAGAGACATCCAGCGAGAGAGGGAACAGAAGCAGGGGAGTGGGAGAGGAAGAAGCAGGCTCATAACGGAGGAGCCTGATGTGGGGTTCGATCCCATAATGCCAGGATCACACCCTTAGCCGAAGGCAGATGCTTAACCAGGTCAGCAACCAGGATGTATGGTATTGTGGGGGATCAGAACCAGGCTTTCTGTGGGAAGTGACAGAAATAGGGTATGGTGAGCTCCATGACCATACTTGAGGTCCCAGGTGACCCACTGGGTGTTGGGTTCTGTGGATCTGTCTCATCAGGTGCTGTGGAATTCAGGGACACCCTCCTGTCTGTGGATTTGTGTGGAGACAGGTAGACATCACTGTCTGGCCAGGAACGAGGGTCGCACTGGACCACCACCAGAGGTGCAGCGTGCGGGGGAGCCACTGCTTGGTTTCCACGAAAGCTGACCAGGGTCTGTGACCGTGATTCCTAGCAGCTGCAAGGGGAGAGGAGGCCGGAGGTGGTACACACTTCCTAGACTTGTGGTCAGGACTAGTCTGGAGCCCACTGAAGTCAGCCACACCGGGCACAGAAGGCACCCAGTCAGTGTAGCTGTGGGCACTGCTCCCAATGCACTTTTGGGCCGGCTCCATGCTGCCACCTCCTGCTTTTCATCATCATCTTCAAGGTCATGTGCCTCTGCTCTTGCCCCATGGCCTCCGGGGTATTGTCCATCCTCCATCTGGCCCTCGTCCCTGGTGCCCTGTGCAGTCCGATGCCAGGGTAGCCTTCTCGAGTCAAACATCTGGTCCTGATGGAACACTTTCATGGATCTCATGTGATTGAGGATGATGCCCTGCCCTGGAAGGCGGCTGCAGGTCCCCAATCAGGAGAGCCATGACTCCCTTTTCAGCATGGCCTGCCCGCCCCTCAGTCTTCTTCAGGGAAGCTCTCCCCACTTCCTGAGCTGACAGCTCTGAACTTAAAACTGAATGTTATTTTACATATCTCTATGCCTTAGTTCATCCATGGCATGTCTTTCAACCCCGTTAGTGGGGTTTTTTTTTAGCAGTTCTGAAGAGCTGTCTGCTCAAGGAGGGGATGACCTTGGTGGGGCAGCTTTCCCTCTCATCTCCCTCAGCATGTCTCTGAGCCCTGGGACCAGCTGTCCCACTGAGGATTGAAGGATCTGAGCCAGCCCATCCTGAGCCCAGGCTGTGTCAGCTGTGTAGACGGATGCGTGTCGGAGTGGTGGGCAGCTGGCATGGGCCAGGGGCAGGCAGTGTCTCCTTCTCATTCCTTCCCTCCCTTCCTCCCAGAGGTAGCTCAGAGCAGCCTTCAACCCCTGCATCTCCAGATCCCTTGACCTATGCCTCCTGTGTTCAGCTGGTGACCTTGGAGTTTCGCATGGATTCTACCTCCCGTACCCTCTCCCTTAGCAGTTCCTGTATCAGGGGAGGGGTCGAACCCTTGTCTACTTTTGGTCTTCTTCCTGTCCCACACCAAGCCCACCCACCTTTGCATCTTCTATATATGTGCTTGGGAGCAAGCCCATCCACAGGGAACCTATTAGCCAAATGGATCCAGGCAATGAACATTGAAGTAGAGATCCAGGATCCATAGTATACCTGCTCTGAAACCTGTCCCAAAGTCTGTGACTCTCTCACACTGAAACAGAAACAATAATAGCTTTCTGGACTGTGAAGTGACATGTGTCTCTACTTCCAATCTTGAATGCATAGGTGCTGAGCCTGGACAGAAAAGGACCATGGCTCCCGTGGCCTGGGATCCATGGTAAGAACTCAGTGAAATCTGAATTCGAGGCATAGAATGAATAATTATTGTAGAGTGAATCCTCCCAAGTAGGGCTTATGCACATTGCACACAAAAAGCTTTTTCAAAGAGGTTCCTGAAAGAAAATTCTTTTTTAAAAATTTATTTTAATTCCAGTAGAGCTAACATACAGTGTTACATTCTTTTCAGGTGTACAAGAGAGTGATTCAGTAATTCTATATATTACTCAGTGGTCATCTAGAAAAGTGTCCTCTTAATCTGCTTCATCTATTTCACTCATCCCTCTATTCACCTCCTCTCTGGTAACCATCCGTTTGTTCTCTCTTGTTAAGAGTTTGTATTTTGGTGTGTGTCCTTTTTCTCTCTATTTATTTTTGTTTGTTTCTTCAATTCCCCATAAGAGTGACATCGTATGGGATTTGTCTTTCTCTGACTGACTGATTTCAGTTAGCATAATACTCTCTAGCTCCATCTATGTGGCTGCAAATGGCAAGGTTTCATTCATTTTCAAGCCGAGTAATACTCCATTGTGTGTGTGTGTGTGTGTGTGTGTGTGTGTGTGTGTGTTTGTGAATACACACATCTGTCATCTCATTTGTCAATTTTTCTACAGACACTTAGGTTGCTTCCATATTGTGATATTCTAAATAATGGTGCAAGAAACATAGGGGTGCACATATCCTTATAAGTTACTGTTTTCCTAGCCTTTGGGGAAATACCAGTAGAGTGATTGTTGGATCGTAGAGTAGTTCTATATTTAATTTTTTGAGGAACCTTCATACTGTTTTCCATGGTGGCCACCACAGTTTGCATTCCCACCCACAGTTTGCGAGGATTCCCCTTTATCCACATCCTCCCAACACCTGCTCTTTGTTGTGCTTTTGATGTTAGCCATTCTGACAGGTTTGATGTAATACCTCATTGTCCTTTGGATTTAAATTTTCCTGATGATGGGTGATGGTGAATATCTTTTCATGGGACTGTTGGCCATTTGTATCTCTTCCTTGGGGAAATGTCTGTCCATGTCTTCTGCCTATTTTTTAACTGGATTATATGTTTTTTTGGGTTCAGGTAGTATCAGTTCTATAAGTTTTGGACACTATCCCTTTATTGCATATGATCATTGCAAATATCTTCTCCCTTTGAGTAGGTTGTCTTATTACTTTTACGTTTTCATTGTTCTTCTGCCATGTGGAAACGTTTTATTTTGCTGTATTCCCAATAGTTTATTTTTGTTTTCATTTCCTTTGCCTCAGGAGACAGTCCAGAAAAACGTTGGTATGGTCCATGTCAAGAAGTTACTGTCTTCCCTCCTGTAGGATTTTTACGGATTCAGGTCTCATATTGAGGTCTTGAAACTGTTTTGTGTTTGTCTGTATTGTGTAAGAAAGCGGTCTAATTTCATTCTTTTGTGCGTAGCTGTCTAGTTTTCCCAACAACGTTTGTTGTAGATAATGACCTTTTCCCTTTTGATATCGTTGCTTGCTTTGTGGAAGATTCATGGACCACATAATTGTGGGTTTCTGTCTGAACTTGTATCCTGTTCCTTTGGTCGCTGTGTCTATTTTTGTGCCGTACTGTCTTGTTAGGATGACTGCAGCTTTGTAGTATAACCTGAAATCTGCAATTGTGAGTCCTCCAGCTTTGTTTTCTTTTCCACATTGCACTGGGTGTTCGGAATCTTTAGTGGTTCCATACAAATGTTTAGGATTGTTTATTCGAGGTCTTTTATTCTTTAATTTAAATTCAATTAGCCAACTTACAGTACACCATTAGTTTCAGATGTAGTCTTCAATAAATTTTCAGTCGTGTGTAACACCCAGTGCTCATTGTATCGTGTGGCCTCCTTAATGCCACTCACCCAGTTACCCCCCCAACTTCTCCTCCAGCAATCATCATTTTATTTGCGATAGTTAAGAGTCTATCATGGGTTTTCTCCCTCTCTGATGACTTCCCATTCTATTTTCCCTCCCTTCCCCTATGGTCTTCTTCCCTTTTTCTGATATTCCACATAGGAGTGAAAGCATATGATCATTGTCTTTCTTTCATTGGCTTATTCCACTCAGCATAATACCCTCCCGTTCCACCCAGGTCGGTGTGATGGTAAGTGTTCATGCTTTCTGATGGCTGAGTAATATTTCAGTATATATATGATCCACATCTTCTTTATCCATTCATCTGACGATGGTCATCTGCATTCTTTCCACAGTTTGTCTATTATGGATATTGCTGCTATGAACACTGGGGTGCATGTGTCCCGTCTTCACTACCTCTGTCTCTTTGGGGTAAATACCCAGTAGTGCAATTGCTGGGACATAGGGTAGCTTTATTTATAACTTCTTGAGGAAACGCCGTACCATTTTCAAGAGTGGCTGTAATGGACTGCATTCGTACAGGGGTGTAATAGGGTTCCCGTTTCTCCACATCCTCTCCAACATGTATAGTTTCATGTCTTCTTATTTTTATATATTCGGCCTTGTGTGATATGGCATCTATAGGGGTTTAGATTTGCATTTCCCTTAAGCCAAGTGATATGAAGCATTTATGCATGTATCTTTTGGTCACCAGTACGTCATCATCAGTGAAATAACTTCCCATTTTAATCCATCTCAAGATCTAAAGCTGGGTAAGGCACTGAAGCTGGATGATGCCATCGGTTGGAAGTGTGGAGAATTTCAAAAGATCTCCGTGGAGAGCAAGTTTAAAGGTCAGTGTGAAGCTACTAATTGGATCTGGGGAGATCTCTGAAAGTGGGGGTTCCATGGAATGGGCTGAGGGGGACCCTCCGATTTTCCTATGAATCCTTGCTACAGCCCCAAATGGACAGTTTCCTGCTGTGGGGCTGGCTGAGTCCTCTAGTCGTGCAGAGGTGAGCCCAATGCCTGGTGCCTTGGAGGCAGGCAAATGGGGAGGGAACCCTCAGCAGAAGACCCAGGGTTAGGTTAGGCCTCAAAAGACAGCATTTCTGAACTGCCCAGTGCTCAGAGAACTCCCAGGCCGAGTGAGATGAGGGCACAAGGGCGGGTGAATATGAGCCTTGGGGTTTCATCCAGAAGGGCCCACAAATGTCGGAGTTCACCAGCAGGGGCTCTCAGGGGGTGCCCCAATTCTCTTGCCCTGAATGCTCTGTTGTGCCCCAAAATGGTACAGTTTCCTGTGGGCTGCAGGCTGAGTCCTACGGTGGGGCTGGGGTGTCCCCAATCCCCCAGAGTGCGGTGCCAGGACCCTGGGGAAGGGCCCCTCTGTGGCCAACCTAGGGTAAGGGTTAGGGTCCAGGAGACCGGCAGCACTAATCCGCAGGCTGTGCGGCGAGCTCCGTGGAGGGCTGAGATGAGGTCATGGGGGAGAGTGAGCATGGGCCTCAGGGTTGGGGCACGGGGGCTGCCAAAGCTGAGGACAGGCTCCGGGGGCCTCCCCAAGTTCTCGAGCCCTGTATGCTCCATAGAGCCCCAAGAGGCACAGTTTCCTGCAGGGTGGCAGGCTTTGTCCTGCAGTGGGGCTCAGGTGTACCCAGTCCCTGGGGCTACGGCCTGGGCCCCGGGGGAGGGCCCTCCCCAGCCGACCTAGGGTCAGGGCTACGCCCCAGGAACCCGACAGGCCTGATCTTCCGGCTTTGCGACAAGCTCGGTGGCAGGCTGAAGGGAAGGCGTGGGGCGGGATGAGCGTGGGCATCAGGGTTGGGGTGTAGGGGGCCGCCGAGGATCGCTGGGGGCTCAGGTGGGCCCTACCAGTTCTCCTGCACGGGATGCTCTGTGGCGCCCCAAGTGGCATGGTTTCCTGTGGGGTGGCAGGCTGAGTCCTGTGGTGGGGTTCAGGTGTACCCAATCCCCACGGTTAGGGTACAGATTAGGGTACGGGTTAGGGTATGGGTTACTGTTAGTGTATGGGTGAGGGTAGGGGTTAGGGTTAGGGTAAGGTGAGGGTACGGGTTGGGGTTGGCTTTAGGGGTTACAGGTTAGGGGTTATGGGTTAGGGTACGGATTAAGGTTTAGGATACAGGTTAGGGATTAGGGTTTGGGTTTAGGGTTAGGATTAGGGTTGGAGTTCGGGTTAGTGTTAGGGTATGGGTTAGGGTTAGTGTATGGGTTAGGGTAGACATTAGGTAAGGTTTAGGGTACGGGTTAGGGTACAGTTTAGGGTACGGTTTAGGGTTAGGGTACGGGTTAGGGTTATGGTACGGGTTTGGTTATGGTTTAGGGTTAGAGTTAGGATACGAGTTAGGGAACAGGTTAGGGATAGGGTACGGTTTAGGGTTAGGGTATGGGTTAGGGTACATGTTAGGGTTAGGTACGGGTTAGGGTATGGGTTACGGTCCGGGTTAGGGATAGGGTACGGGTTAGTGTATGGGTTAGCATACGGGTTAGGGTACGGTTTAGGGTACGGTTTAGGGTTAAGGTATGGGTTAGGGTTATGGTACGGGTTTGGTTACGGTTTAGGGTTAAAGTTAGGATACGAGTTAGGGAACAGGTTAGGGATAGGGTACGGTTTAGGGTTAGAGTACAGGTTAGGGTACATGTTAGGGTTAGGTACGGGTTAGGGTATGGGTTAGAGTTCGGGTTAGGGATAGGGTACGGGTTAGCATATGGGTTAGAGTACGGGTTAGGGGTAGGGTTAGCTGAAGGTGTAGGGTTGGGGGTAGGGTTGGGGGTAGGGTAGGAGTTGGGGTAGGTTTAGGGTTTAGGGTTAGGGTTTGGGGTTTGGGGTTAGCAGTTAGGGTTAGGGTTTAGAATTTAGGCTTTTGGGTTTAGGGTTAGGGATTAAGGTTTAGGGATTAGTGTTAGCGTTAGGGTTTAGGGTTTAAGGTTTAGGGTTTAGGGTTAGGGTTAGGTTTAGGGTAAGGGTTAGGGTTTAGGGTTAGGGTTAGGGTTAGGGGTTAGGGTTTAGGGCTTAGGGTTAGGGATTAGGGGTTAGGGGTTAGGGGTTAGGGTTAGAGTTAGACCCCAGTAGGCCAGCAGGCCCGATCCACCTGCTGTACCACGAGCGGATGGTCGGGCCGAGGTGAGGGCGATGGTGAGCGGGAGTGTGGGCTCCTGAGTTTTGGCGTGGGGGGCCTTTGAAGGTCGCCAGGGGCTCAGAGGGACCTGCCCATACTCCCGCCCTGAATGACCAGTGGCGCCCTTAGCAGACCGGGTGGCGCATGTCAGCAGGGTGAGGTGCTGGGGCTCGGTGTCCCCAATTCCTGGTATTGCTGCGCCAGGCCCCTTGTGAGAGGCCCCTCAGGGGCCCACCTAGTGTTAGGGTTAGCCCCCAGGATGCCGGCAGGCCCAATCCGCCAGCTCTGCAGCGAGCGGAGGGGTTGGCCGAGATTAAGGCGCTGGGGAGCAGGCGCATGCGAGCCAGAGTTTTTGGGCGGGGGGGCCTTTGAAGGTCCCAGGGGGATCGGAGGGCCCTGCCCGTTCTCCCTTCCTGAATGACTGGCAACGCCCCTAGCACCCTGGGTGATTGCCGGGTGGCAGAGTGAGTCCAGCACTGGGGCTCGGGGGTCCCAAATCTCCGGCATTGCGGTGCCAGGCTCTTTGGGAGGGGCCACGCGGGGGCCGACCTAGGGTAAGTGTTAGCCCGCAGGAGTCCAGCAGGCCCGTTCCGCCAGCTCTGAGGCAGGTGGAGGGGCAACCCAAGGTGAGGGCACTGGCGAGAGGGAGTGTGGGCCCAAGTGTTTTGGCGCGGGGGGGCCTTCGAAGGTCGCCGGGGGCTTGGAGGGCCCTGCCCGTTCTCTCGCCCTGAAAGACTGGCGGCGCCCCTAGCAGCCGGCATTGCTGCGGGGCGGCAGGGTGACTCCGACGCTGGGCTCAGGGATCCCCAATCCCCGGCGCTGTGGTGCCAGGCCCCTTGGGAGGGGCCCCTCGGGGGCTGACCTAGGGTTAGTGTTAGTCCCCAGGAGGCCGGCAAACCCGGGGCTAAGTGGTTCTGGCAATGTAACAAAAATGCCATAAACTTATCTGTAAGAAATAACAGTGTACAGGAACCCTCTTAGCCCTAATATCATCATTTGTGAATATGGAAGCCAGCCCCAAGTGGTCGTGGAAGTCTGACGAAAGGGCTAAGCACTTTTCTCTGAGTCTCCACACTATACAGGGAAAGACCAATGTACATCATCTTTCACGAGTAGGAAGCATTAATGAAAGGTTCTGGAATTTCGAGGATTCTGACCCATCCTTATTGGTAATAAACCACCCTGTACAGGAAAACACCTTCAACTCTCATCAGCCTCCTCAATCCTGATTCCGAATCAACTTTGGGTGTGTAGGACTAGGGAAATGTCCACATCTTATTGCTAAGAAAGAACGATGTCAGGGTAATGCCCTTCAAGTCACATCAGCCTTCCTGAAGACGGAAGCAGGAATCAAGCTGGTTATGTTACCATGAGGTAAGGAAGATGAGCATATAAGTGAGAAACAACAGTGGGCAGGACCTCTCTTCCAAGGAACATTATCTTTGCTTAATGTTGAATTCCTATGATAAGTGGTTGTGGCCAATTGTGAGGTGAAAATCTTGAGTGTTTTGTAAAACCTCTTGGTCATTCACAGATGAGACTAAGGTAGTTGGGGACTCCTAGGCAGTGATTTGTCCACTGTCAAAAATATGAAAAGATAAAAGAGACAGATGAGGTCTCCTCAGGCATTGTCCTTTATCCTCATCCTCCGTGAGGATGGCCATCTCTGGACAGCTCAGTGGCAGGGTCTCATTCACAGTGGGGGCATCTGTTCCTCACAGACATCAGGCAGGGAAATGGATTTGGTTCTCTGTGCCAACCCAGCCACAGCTGAGTGTCATAGCACCCTCTCGTGGGCTCATAAGTGTTTCACTATCACCAGGCAGGTCATTGTATTTGATAAACCACTGTAAGAGTTTGCAATTGCCTTCATCTGCAACCTCCTAGAAGCAAATGCAGGTCTCTGGTACCATGTGAAGTCATGTGAAGGCATTGTGAGAAAGTGTCCTTTTGCTTAAGAAAAACATGGCTGGGGCTCCTGGCTGGCTCAGCCAGTTAAGCATGTGCCTTTGGCTCAGGTTATGATCTCAGGGTTCTGGGATCGAGCCCGGGCTCCCTGCTCAGCAGGAAAGGAGGTAGGGAAATAGCTTAGAACCCACAGAGAATGTGAATAAAGGGGAGAGAAATGGAACTTGGTCTGTGTTTGGCTTTAGGGATTTAAGTTAGTTTTTTCTCAATTGTGATTGTTCTTGAAACAGAAAACCTGTATTGGTTTTTTTTACCTTTAATTTTTTTCTAATAATAATTTTTTATTATGATATGTTAGTCACTATACAGTATTTCCTTAGTTTTTGATGTAGTGTTCCGTGATTCATTATTTGTATATAACACCCAGTGCTCCATGCAATATGTACCTTCCTTAATACCCATCACTGGCCCATCCCAATCCCCCACCCCTCTCCCCTCTGAAGCCCTCAGTTTGTTTCCCAGAGTCCATAGTCTCTTGTGGTATATTCCCCCTTCTGTTTAGGGTCCATTGTCTAAAGGGACAGACAGTGGAAGTTCACCAAATATAAGATCGAAATTTCATTGTTCATTATACATGCCACCAAGTAGTTCCCAGACATTTCATTCTACTGTAGTAATTCATTATACCTGTGCAAGTGCACGTGGAAGACAATTGATGCATGTATAGTGGTAATAAAACATACCCCTCAGTAGTAGAATAAGAGAGGATGCATATGTGTAAAATTATTCAACTACAGCTTCCATGCTTTCCCTTTGGTTCCTTATTATCTATGAAATTGGACAATTTTTGTTCTCTAGGCTGAAACCTCATTGTCAGTATTCAGAGTTTTTCAATGCTGATCTTCTCCTGTATAAGTTACCAAAAACCTAAAATATGTATGAACTTTAAAAAATGCTATATTGAAAATGACAGCAGGGAAGTTCCATTTTGTGAATATTGTGTCAATGGATCTCTATTTTGACATCAGTGTTCATTAGAAATGATGACATTTCATGTGAGTATAAATATCAATGTGAAAAAGAAAAGGTAGGAAGAACCTTGAATGTTTAAGTAATTGGGGAAATGAAAGGTGTGTGTGTGTGTGTGTGTGTGTGTGTGTGTGTGTGTGTGTGTGTGTAATTGATTTTCAGTGAATGGTTCAGCTACTTGTAGGGCCTCCGTGAGAGCCAAGGTGAACCTTTCAATGAGTTGGTATCTGTTTTCAGAACATGGGAATCTCTTAGTCCAATAGTCAATCAGGCAAGCTTTGAGGTCTTGAAGAGTTTCAGTCCTCAGCGATGGTGTTGCAGACCCTTGTGAGCAAACCCTAGGATATGCTCAGAGCCCTCATTAGCTGGTACCAACGTGTGACGATTTCAGACAACATTTCCCAAAGAAGTACCTCTTGAGTCTCTGTCCTTCTCAGTTCCTTACACTTCCTTACACTAGTTATGTGATCAGTGTGTTTCAGGATAATCCCCACATGTGATTTTTGCTATTTCCTACTAGTCCTATCTGTTTCTCATCTTCTTCGTTTATGGTAGGGGTTGGGAATCAACCTGTGTGGTGTAGGAAGGGGTGTGGTAGTTGTCTGCCTTCAGAGGACCGAATGATGCCTAGAAATTGTACTGTAGTTTGAGGTCAATTGTCCATCCTCTGAGTGTCAGGAATTCCATCACTTTACTTTGATGCTAGTGTGTTCTTGTTCTTCAAGCTGTCCTCAGAAATAAGGACATCATCCATCTAGGGAATACTGGTTTGTGTGTATGTTTTCATTTTAGGAAAGGCCTTGCTGTTCCTGAAAATAATACTGTAGAGCACCCTTTCCTGTTCTTATTGGCCATCAGTCAATCTTTTGTGAAGTATTCATTTGTACATAGACTTTTTATGGTTGATGATCAGGAATTCATTATTGACAAGTCTTTGTCAGTGTGTGTATTGCAAATCTTTACTTCCCAGCCTGCGGTTCACTTTTTCTTTTTCTTATGGTCATAAGATAAGGAGAAATGTCACATTTTTATGAAGTCCCACTGAATTCTTCTCAATGGTTATTGCACACTATGTCTTACCCCAAGATTGACAGGTTCTACGTTTTCTTTCAGAAACTGTCCAATGGGAAGCTACAATCCATCTCAAATTTATAAATTACATTTTTAATTCTAATAGGGTATTTATAGACTGTTTTGGATTTTCTATGTACACAATCGTATTATCTGTGAATAGTCACAATTATCCCCTCAATTCTTATACTTTTTGTTTCTCTTGCCTTCTAACACTGGTAGATTCTTCGATGCCACGTTGAATAGAGCAGCATTGTTTGAAGATTTTAATATACCTTTCTCAATATCTGACAGAAAAAGCAGACAAAACATTGGTAACAAATGTGACCTAATTGACATATAGGGAACATTCCATAATAAGTGCAGAATACATTATTTTCAAGTGGTCATAGACTCTTTAGCCAAATAGATGATAGGTGGGGCCATGAATCAAGGCTACAAATGTTAAACCCTGAAATTAACTAGGTTCCATTCCTAGACCACTGGCGAATTGAGCCACAGTCATAGCGAAAAGAAAACCAGGAAGTCCTTCAATGTTTAAAAATTAAATGGAACTTTGCTACATATCCTAAAGGTCAGAGAGGGAATCTTAATGGAAATTCTGAACCTTTTCTACATGAGGGCTCACACACAATGGCACTTTCTTTGTGAAGAGCATAATAATAACCTAGACAGGAGTTGAGCCTTAAGTCAGAGTTCCGCCTGCCCCAGCCACACCTGGCAGCCTTGGCCTGTGGTCCGCCTCAGCTGTGCTTTCTGGTGGCCCTGAGCTAAGGGGGTCCTCATGGCCATATGGAAATGGAAAGCTCCCCTCTCATAGTGATGGCGGTGCCCACTCCCCAGCTGCCCTTTCTGGTGGCTCTGAGCTAAGGGGGTCAACATGGCCGTATGGAAATTAGAAGCTCCCCACTCTTAGTGATAACGTTGCTATCGTATTGTCCTCACCAGTCCAACAATATGATTTCTGAGTGAAATATGACACAAGAGCGACTTCTTGGCCTTCCTTCAGGTTTGAAAATCATCTGGTGAGTCATCTATTAGGAATATGGATTCAACATGTGTTCTTTCTTCTGGAAAAGAAATAGACCTAATAGCAATTATGGCTTCCTGAGCACCTGTTCTTGAGAGACATCATACTGCCTCTTAATAGCATTTTGCCTCTTAAACTTGAATCTAGGGTGTAGATATTTTTAGGCACATTTTCAGACGGTTAGAAAGGGACTCAGATGATATGAGTCACAGAGGATTTTAGTGTCAGAAACCTAAGTGGGATCCCCAAATTGACTACAAGTCCCTTGTTGTTCCATACAGGGTACTATTTCCCTCTTATCTCTGGTCTTCTCGATCTGGAAACCTATCAAGTATCAGGATTTTCTTGTCATGTGGACAACTGGAATGAATTCAGCGGGGCTTTTCACATCTACCCATGGTGATCATTAAGATCATTATCTCAGTGGAGTACCTCTGGGTAAGATACTCAAAGATCCTAAGGAATACAGACAGTATAATATTTTTCTGGTATTAAAGTTACTGAAACCAACTATCTTTTTCAGTCCATTCAGGCTCTGGTATGTTCAGAGGGTGCTGTAAAACAGGTCTGAAATATTATTTAAAAACACTCAGCTCAGCCTCTTCTACAAAGTGAGCCAATGTTTATAAACATGGCTAAAATATTCCCTTACCTACGATGACTTCCCAGCCATCGTAGTGTTTATATGGTATGACTGTGACTTACATTAGTCAACATTTGCAGAGAAAGAACTTAGTGCATCCAGGGGGCACTTCATGTTGAAATTAGTTTGTGACAACGAGCTACTGTGTTTTATTCTGCAGTCCAAGGGAATGGTGCCAGACATCTCTAAGGTGTCTAGCAGTTCTACAATTCTGATTTTAAGTGGTCTGTGTGCTTCAGCGATTTGGGCAGGAGAAGGGCAGGAGTCCAGAGACTGTGAACACTTCTGTTATCTGTGCTGACCATGGAGCAGTAAGCCTTCCGTGGGCATCATTTTGATTTATTGGTACTCTTGTGAAAGGTGCTTTTGTCTCAAATTCCTCCATTTAGGAGTAATTATAATGATAAAAGGAATTTTTATCTTATATCATCTGTGGGCCCTGATCCTCGGCTCCCAGGGAAGCTATCCTTTAACATTTTACCCGGCTCAAAATGACTGGGTAACACCTGAAAGCATGGGCCCTATTTCTGCCCCAAGCACATGTTGTACATCTGCTTCAAGAAGAAAACAATAACCAAAAAATGCCAACATAAATATAAGAAAAAATAAAGAACCTCTTTGGCTCTCATAAGATTAAAGTCATACTGACATGTACATACTGAAAACATAAGAAAGAATCTGTCACTTTCTGGAATCTAAGAAGATCCTCATTGTGGTGTGTAACTCTGTACCTGAAACAAAACAGAAAAAAATATATAAGCCTGCCCCAAATGTTCTTTCCCCGGAGCACTCCCTTCTTGGTGAAGATTGTGTCTCCCAGGCAGCTGTCCTGACTTGGGTTTGAATAAAGGTCTCTTCCTTTCTCTCTAAAATGTTTTTAACAGTTCATTCACGTAGTGTCGACAATAACAGTGTTTTCTATTTAAGTGAGAAATAAACGTTCCACTCTAGTTGCATTGGGAATAACGAATTGAGGGTTTCTTTAGAATAGTAAGTCTGCTATCCAGAAAAGGCAAGGTCATTGGTCTATTGAGAATGAAGATAATTACTGCTAAACAACAAGTACGTGTTGCCCCTTCGCCCAGAAACCAAAGCAGGTGTGCAGGCTTTAGGTCAGAGGTGTCTTCTTCTCCCCAGCTGACGGCACTTCTCTGCTCTGGCTACAAGACACCCGAGGTTTTGAATGTCAGCATCGCAGTCAGGGAGGCAGCTTGTCTAAGGACGCCAGTGTTCAGAGAAAGCACAGGTATGTTTCCCAAAATGTCCTATCTATGTCAGGGATGGAGGTAAATCTGTCATTATCCCAAAACCTCCTGGGCTTTTCCCTTTTCTCTAGTTGAGCCACAAAGTAAAATTGAAGTAGCTGCCAACATTCTGGGTTTGGTGCAAGAATTACTTAGTTTCCCTGCAGGTAGAACTTTGCAGGGGATCACAATTTCTCTGTCCATTTATTGCTTACAAATGTATTTTGACCATCTGTTTCCTAGGAACCCTCTTTTATTAGAAAAGGAAGGTGAGATTCACTCTGTGCCTGTTTGTAACATCTAATTTGTTCCTTCATCTAACAGTGTTTATTCAATTGGGCCTAAGATATGCTTGAGTGGCCAGCATCTAGAGTTAGGTGGCTTTTTTCATCTGATACAGACTTGGATGATGTCATTTGACAAAGGTGATGTTTCATCATTGCTTAGTTTATTTATCAGAAGAGTTAAAATTAGGGTGGAGGGGAAATTCAAAATTATCCAAAGCGGCCTGTTCCTGTTTAAAAGTTGAGCTTGACTTTCTAGTTTTACTAAAAGTATTATCTCGATATTTTGAGGTGCCATATTCTCTCTGTAGTTTCTTTGGTGGTGGAGTCAGAAGGAGAGTCTGGGAATTCTTTTGGATAGGGGCATGCTGGTGGCCTCAAGGGGCTTGGCGTCAGGAGCCTTGGGGTGAAGTCTGCAACTGCTTGCCTGACCCTGGGTGCATCTCCCAGAGGTTTTGTTTCCTCTTATGAAATTGCCGGCAGATAATGTTCTGCTTAAAGGAGAACCCTCCCATCCTGTTTGTGGGAATGCAAAGTGGTGCAGCCAGTCTGGAAAACAGTGTGGGGGTTCCTCAAAAAGTTAAACATTGAAAAACCACATGATCCAGCAATTGCTCTCCTATGTAATTACCCAAAGGATACAGAAATGCAGATTTGAAGGGAGTCCATGCACAATGATGTTTATGGCAGTAATGTCCACAGTAGCCAAACTATGGAGAGAATCCCAAAGTCCATGCACTGATGAATGGATAAAGCAGATGTGGGATACATATATATAATGGAATATGACCCAGCTTCAAAAAGAATGAAATCTTACCATTTGCAAGGATGTGGATGGATCTAGAGTGTATTAAGCTAAGAAAAATCAGTGAGGAAGGACAAATATCCTATACTCTAATGCTTCTGGAAATTCAGAAAAAAAAAGGTGAACAGAGTGGAGGGGTGATGAGAGAGGCAAACAAGGAAATAGACTCAACCTTGGAGAACAAACTGAGTGTTGCTGCAGGACAAGGGTGTGGGGGGAAGTGTCAAATGGGTGAGGGGTATTAAGGAGGGCACTTGTGTTGAGCACCGGGTACTGTATGCAGGTGAGGAATCACTAAATCCTACCCCTGGAGCAAATATTCCATGGCATGTGAACTAACTGGAATTTAAGTAAAAGAAGAAAGGAAAAAGTGTTCTGCTTCATGAAGAGTGAGGTAAAATTGTAGTGATTTGGGCTGTACTATTCTATAGAGGATAGATGTAAAACAACCTGTTGTAGGATACAATAGAGTCTTATCACATAAGGAGTCCTCAGAAAGCTCCAATGAAAGATTCAGATCTCAGAGCATGTTCGTGTTCCACTGATATCTTACAGTTTGCACAGGTAGGAAAGAAGGTGGAGAGAAAGGCAACAGAAAGGGAAAGTAGGTGTGAACCTTTCATTAGTTAGCATTATAGCTTTCTCATGAAAGCCTTGCACCAGTGTGATTTTGGAAGCAGAGGGGGAATATGGGAGCTTTGCAGGAGACGGGGGAGTTCCAGGACTGGGTAAAGCTGACAGGGGTCTCAGAGGAGAGCTGAATGTATTCTGCAGCAGGGTGTGTTCAGGGTGGGCTCCAGGGGTGGCTGTGGGTCTCCTGGGTGAGAGTTGTGACAGGTGAGGGCTGTGTGCAAGTTCCTGGCTGAGGACAAGTGGGGCACAGGCGGAGAGCTGGCAGAGAATCTTCTTATGAGCCACCAGCCTCACCCAACACACACAGCCTCATATTCTGTCTCTGTCACTCCAATTCAGACTTCTCAGAAGGTGAGTGAGAACACATCAAGAGCATTCTGAACAGAAGGGAACGCATGTGCAAAGTCTCTGGGGCAGGAGAATTCCAGGTATGTCCAGGAGAAGCAAGAAGGCCCTGTGGCCACAGGAGACAGCTTAGGACATTACCTCAGAGAGGTGACAGAGGGTGACAGAAAGCCATTCCAGGGCTATAACCCCATGAGACCCTGTATCACTGGGCCATCCTGGCTACAGTGTTGAGAACAGATGACAGTGGGTTGAAGATGGCAAGGCAGGTCAATGACGAAGCTTTTCCAGGAACTCAGGCACTGTGGACCAGACAGGTGGCCTTGGATGGAGTGGTTAGACCTCTTCTGGGTCCATTTTGAAGATGGAGCTCACAGGATTTGCTGATGGGTTAGCTATTAGGAGCAGGAGAAGGGAGGAGTTGGGGTAACTCCCAGCTGTTGTGGGTTGTCCTGATCGAGGGGAAGGAGAGGGTTTCTCGTGGGGTAGGAGGTAGTCTGTGTTCTGCATGCTGAGGAAGGTGCCTTTCCCAGTGGATCTGCTGAGATTTGTGTCTGGGAGGACCTTTCACATCTCCTCCCTCAGCAATGCTCAGGTACAAGTATCCCCCACTTTTTAAACGTTCACAGTAAGACACTGGGCTTTCTTGAAAGAACTACGTTATTACCCAGCTTCAGTAAGAGGAAGAGACCTGAAGAGGATTTCCCTCTTATGAAAAAAGGTGAACAGTGAGAATCGCGTTCAGCATCTGTTTTGGGGAGAAGCATGAAAGAGTCGGCGTGCACCCCAACCAGCTCCTTTCTCTGGGAACCACTCTCCGCATCCAGCCACCAGCACTTTGAATGGTGTCTGTGGGCTTCTGCTGTGCTTTATCTTCATTTATGTTGGGCTTCTGTTAGAAACTTGTGTCCTGAGGCCTAAGAAAAGCCAAAGAGAAGGAATTTTGGAGTCTGAGCACACTGTCTAATTGTTCCTATAAATTAATGGCCATTCCTTCTTGACACCATTTCTGCTGTGCAAGGTTTCTCAGAAGCCCTGTACTTTCAAAGAGCAGGGAAACCTATACCCCATGCTGCGGGGTTAGTTTTAGTCTCCATGCTGGACAGAACATTTCATGACTGTCGGATTTTCTCACTCAAACATTGAGACTTGGACCACCTTTACCCGTTTCTACCACCCCATCCCCGTATCTGGCACCTACCAATCTGCTCTCAGGATCTATGCGTTCAGTATTTTTTTATTCCACGTGGAATGTACATGAGAGCATCTGGTATTGGTCTTTCTGTGTCTGAGTTACTTGGCATAAGGCCCCCAAGGTCTGTGTTTCCATGTCTAGTTCTTGTGAATAATGCTGCAGTGAACGTGGGAGTGCATCTGTCTTTTTGAGGCAGCATTTTTGTGTTCTTCAAATCAATACTCAGTAGAGCCATTACTGGGTCATGGGGTAGTTTATTTATTTTTTCAGGAACCTCCATACCGTTTGTCACAGTGGCTGCACCAATTTCCATTTCCACCAACAGTGCACAGTGTCTCCTCATCTGCACACCCTTGACCCCACCTGGTGTCTGTCTCTGGGACAATTGCTGTTCCAACACTTGTGAGCGGATAGCCGATTGTGGGTTTGACTGATGTTTCCCTGACGATATTTAGTGATGTGGAACAACTTTTTCTGTCTGTTGGCACCTGTGTGCCATCTTTGGAAAGTATCTATTCACATATTCCTCCCATTTTTTTATATAGTTTTTTTTTGTTTTGATATGTAGGAGTGTTGTGTATATTTTGGATATTAGCCTTTTCTCACACATACGATTTGCAGATATTTTTTTCTTATTGGGTCAGTGGCCTTTTAAGTTTTTGCTGGTGTCTTTTGCCGTGTGGAAGATTTCAGTTTGATGTTGTTCCACTTGTTTATTTTTGCTTTTGTTGCCTTCGCATTTGGTGTCCGATCTGAAGACTCTTTGCCAAAACCAATGTCGAGGGACTTAGTACCTGTGTCTTCTTGGAGGTTTATGGATTCAGGTCTTATGTTCAAATCATTCATCCATTAAAAATTTTGTGTGTGGTGTAAGAAAGTGACCCGGTTATATTCTTCTGCATTTAGTGTCCAGTTTGCCTGTTACCGCTCACTGAAGACACAGTCCTTCCCTCATGGCATATCTTCTGCTGCTGTGTCGTAAGTTAGGATCATCTACGTGTGGGTAAGTTTCTGAGCTTTCTGTTCTGTTCCACTGACCTGGTTTCTGTGTTTATGCCAGTACCATCCTGTTTTGATGACAACAGCTTTGTAATCTAGCTTGAAATCCAGGAGTGTGTTGACTGCACCTCTTTCTCCAGGTTGCTTTGGGTATTTGGGGTCTTTTGTGATTCCATACAACTTTGAGGACTGTTTTTTATTTCCTCGAATAATGCCACTGGAATTCAGATAGGCATTTAATCACATCTGTCGATTGCTTTGGTTATGATGGACATGTTCACATAGTTAACTCTTCCAGTTAAGTTGCATGGTGTATGCTTCCATTTGTTTGTGTTGCCTTCCAAATCTTTGACCCATACATTCTGCCCCCCTCGACACATATTTTTCATTTCTTTTCTGCCATGTGTTCAGTGTACTATGTCTTTCTCATTCTTGGTTACTTTTATTTCAAGATTTTTTTATGCAATTTTAAATGGCGTTGCTTTTTTAATTTCTCTGTGCGAAAGTGTGTCATCAGTATACAGAAATGCAAGAAGCTGGGTCATCTGGGTGGCTCCATAAGTGAAGCATCTACCTTTAGCTCAGGTCATGATCCCAGAGTTCTGGGATTGAGCCCCGTGTTGGGCTGCCCGCTTAGCGAGGGTCTGCTTTTCCCTCTTTCTGGCACTCCCCCTGCTCGTGCTTTTTCTCTTCCTGTCAAATAAATAAATAAAATCTGAAAAAAATAAAGACAAGAGGTCTCTGTATATTGACATTATATCCTGCAGCTTTCTTGAATTTTTTTATTCTAACAGGTTTTTTTGTGTGTGGAATCTTTCGGGATTTCATGACATTTGCAAATTGTGCCAGTTTTCCTGTATGGATTTCATATCTTCTCTTTTTTTAAAATTGTTATTCACCCTACAGTACTTCATTTGTTTTTGGTGTAGGGCTCCATGATTCATTGTTTGCATATAACACCTAGTGCTCATTATGACACGTGCCCTTCTTTTTTTTTTAAGAATTTATTTATTTATTCGACAGAGATAGACACAGCCAGCGAGAGAGGGAACACAAGCAGGGGGAGTGGGAGAGGAAGAAGCAGGCTCACAGCGGAGGAGCCTGTTGTGGGGCTCGATCCCATAACGCCGGGATCACGCCCTGAGCCTAAGGCAGACGCTTAACTGCTGTGCCACCCAGGCACCCCAACACGTGCCCTCCTTAATACCCATCACCAGGATAACCCATTCCTCTTCCCCTCCCATTCTGCAACCTTCAGTTTGTTTCCCAGTGTCAGTAGTCTCTCATGGTTCATCTCCCCCTCTCATTCCCCCCCTTCACTTTTCCCTTCCTTCTTCTAATGTCCTCTATGCTATTCCTTCCATTCCACATAGGAGTGAAACCATATGATAATTGTCTTTCTCTGCTTGACTTAATTTCACTTAGCATAATCCCCTCCTGGTCCATCCACGTTGGTGCAAATGGGGGGTATTCATCCTTTCTGATGACTGAGTAATATTCCATTGTATAGATGAACCACATCTTCTTTGTCCATTCATCTGCTGAAGGACATCTTGGCTCCTTCCACAGTTTGGCTATTATGGACATTGCTGCTATGAACATTGGGATACAGGTGCCCCTTCTTTTCATTACTCTGTGTCGATGGGGTAAATACCCAGTAGTGCAATTGGTGGGTGATAGGATAGCTCTGTGTTTAACGTATTGAGGATCCTCCATATTGTTTTCAAAAGTGGCTGTACCAGCTTGAATTCTCACGAGTAGTGTAAGAGGGCTCCGCTTTCCCCACATCCTCTCTGACTTTTTTTTATTTCCTGTGTTGCTAATTTTTTTTCAAGATTTTATTTATTTATTCCACAGAGATAGAGACAGCCAGCGAGAGAGGGAACACAAGCAGGGGGAGTGGGAGAGGAAGAAGCAGGCTCATAACGGAGGAGCCTGATGTGGGGCTCGATCCCATAATGCCAGGATCACGCCCTGAGCCGAAGGCAGATGCTTACCCACTGTGCCACCCAGGTGCCCCCTGTCTTGTTAATTTTAACCATTCTAACTGGTGTACGGTGGTATCTCATTGTCGTTTTGATTTGTATTTGCCTGATGGCAAGTGATGTGGAGCATTTCTTCATGTGTCTGTTGGACATTTGTGTGTCTTCTCTGGAGAAGTATCTGTGTCTTCTGCCCATTTTTCGGTGTCGAGTTTGAGGAGTTCTTTATAGATTTTGGATACCAGCCCTTTATCTGTAATATCATTTGCAGATATCTTCTTCGATTCCATAGGTTGCCTTCTTGTTTTGTTGATCTTTTACTTTGCCGAGCAGAAGCTTTTTATCCTGATGAAGTGCCAATAGTTCATTTTTGCTTTTATTTCCTTTGCCTTTAGAGACCTATCTTGCAAGAAGTTGTTGTGTCTAAGTTTGAAGAGTTCTTTTGATTTTGATATGAGACAGGAATCCATTATCTTTCCTTCCTGATTGTATTCGAGTCCTCTTTCTTGGTGAGTCTGGCTAAGTTTGTCAGTTTTGTTTATCTTTCCAAAAAAGGCAGCTCTCATTTTCATTGGTTTTTTTCTTTTTTGGTCTTTTTAGTCTCCGTTGGATTTATTTATGCATTCCATTTTGTTATTTCCTTATTTCTACTAATTTGGGGCTTTGTTTGTTGTTTTATTTTCTACTTCTTTACCACATAAATCAGGTTGTTTATTGGAGAGCATTCTCATGGATTGATGAAGATTTGAATTTCTATGAATGTCCCCCATAAAGCTACTTTTGCTGCATCCCATAAGTTTTTGTAGGTTGTCTTTTTCATCAGTGTCAAGGTACTTCTAAATTTTTTTTGATTTCTTCTTTGACTGTTGGTTGTTCAGTAGCATGTTGTTAAATCTCCACATATTTTTTTTAAGATTATTTATGTATCTGACAGAGAGTTAGACAGTGAGAGATGAACGCAAACATGGGGGTGGGAGAGGGTGAAGCGGGCTTCCCACTGAGCAAGGAGCCTGATTCGGGGCTAGACCCCAGGATCCTGGGATCACGACCTGAGCTGAAAGCAGATCCTTAATGACTGAGCCACCCAGGCCCCAAAAATCTCCACCTATTTTTGACTGTCCCATTTTTTTCTTGAGACTGATTTCTAATTTCCTATCATTGTGGTTGGACAAGATTTGAAGCAGAAGGTGAAGAGAGCATTCAGATGAAAGGTTTGTTTCCTGGAGGGTTTTCTGAGGGCAGACCATGAGTTCAGTGGGGACGGAGGAAGGTTTTGTGAGACGGGGGGTAGGGTTAACCCTTGCTAGAATTACTGACTACTACCATGCAGGCTGTGTGCTACCATTCACACCGTAGTCCTGATGGACATGTACTTCATTAGGAATATTTTCTAGGAGGTGTAGGCATAGCTTTCACTTAAAGAAAGGTGCCATGTGGGTTCATGGCATGACCCCAGGTCAGCAACCAGGATGTATGGTATTGTGGGGGATCAGAAACAGGCTTTCTGTGGGAAGTGACAGAAATAAGGTATGGTGAGCTCCAGGACCATAGGTGAGGTCCCGAGTGACCCACTGGGTGTTGGGTTCTGTGGATCTGTCTCATCAGGTGCTGTGCAATTCAGGGACACCCTCCTCTCTGTTAATTTGTGTGGAGACAGGTAGACATCAGTGTCTGGCCAGGCACGAGGGTCGCACTGGCCCACCACCAGAGGTGCAGCGTGTGGGGGAGCCACTGCTTGGTTTCCACGAAAGCTGACCAGGGTCTTTGACCTTGATTCCTAGCAGTTGCAAGGGGAGAGGAGGCCGGGGGTCGGGCACACTTTTGAGAGTTGTGTTCAGGACTAGTCTGGAGCCCACTGAAGTCAGCGACACCGGGCACAGAAGTCACCCAGTCAGTGTTGCAGTGGGCACTGCTCCCATGGTACTTTCGGGACGGCTCCATGCTGCCACCTCCTGCTTTTCATCATCATCTGCAAGGTCCTGTGCCTCTGCTCTTGCCCCATGGCCTCCGGGGTATTGTCCGTCCTCCATCTGGCCCTCGTCCCTGGTGCTCAGTGCAGTCCGATGCCAGGGTAGCCTTCTTGAGACAAACATCTGGCCCTGATGGAACACTTTCATGGATCTTGTAGGTTGCGAGGATGATGCCCTGCCCTGGAAGGGGGCTACAGGTCCCCAATCAGGAGAGCCATGTCTCCTTTTTCAGCATGGCCTGCCTTCCCCTGTCTTCTTCAGGGAAGCTCTCCCCACTTCCTGAGATGACAGCTCTGAACTTAAAACTGAATGTTATTTTACATATCTCTATGCCTTAGTTCATCCATGGCATGTCTTTCAACCCCGTTAGTGGGTTTTTTTTAGCAGTTCTGAAGGGCTGTCTGCTCAAGGAGGGGATGACCTGGGTGGGGCAGCTTTCCCTCTCATCTCCCTCAGCATGTCTCTGAGCCCTGGGACCAGCTTTCCCACTGAGGATTGAGGGACATGAGCCAGCCCATCCTGAGCCCAGGCTGTGTCAGCTGTGTAGACGGATGCGTGTCGGAGTGGTGGGCAGCTGGCATGGGCCAGGGGCAGGCAGTGTCTCCTTCTCATTCCTTCCCTCCCTTCCTCCCAGAGGTAGCTCAGAGCAGCCTTCAACCCCTGCATCTCCAGATCCCTTGACCTATGCCTCCTCTGTTCAGCTGGTGACCTTGGAGTTTCGCATGGATTCTACCTCCCGTACCCTCTCCCTTAGCAGTTCCTGGATCAGAGGAGGGGTCGGACTCTTGTCTGCATTTGGTCTTCTTCCTGTCCCGCACCAATCCTATCCGCCTTTGCATCTTCCATGTATGTGCTTGGAAGCAAGCCCATCCACAGGGAACCTATTAGCCAAATGGATCCAGGCAATGAACATTGAAGTAGAGATCCAGGATCCATAATATACCTGCTCTGAAACCTGTCCCAAAGTCTGTGACTCTCTCACACTGAAACAGAAACAATAATAGCTTTCTGGACTGTGAAGTGACATGTGTCTCTACTTCCAATCTTGAATGCATAGGTGCTGAGCCTGGACAGAAAAGGACCATGGCTCCCGTGGCCTGGGATCCACAGTAAGAACTCAGTGAAATCTGAATTCAAGGCATAGAGTGAATAATTATTGTAGAGTGAATCCTCCCAAGTAGGGCCTATGCACAGTGCACAGGAAAAGCTTTTTCAAAGAGGTTCCTGAAAGAAAAATCTTTTTTAAAAATTTATTTTAATTCCAGTAGAGCTAACATACAGTGTTACATTTGTTTCAGGTGTGCAATAGAGTGATTCAGTAATTCTATATATTACTCATTGGTCATCAAGAAAAGCATCCTATTAATCCCCTTCATCTATTTCACTCATCCCTCTATCCACCTCCTCTCTGGTAACCATCCGTTTGTTCTCTATTGTTAAGAGTTTGTATTTTGGTGTGTCTCCTTTTTCTCTTTTAGTTATTTATTTTTGTTTCTTTTTTAAATTCCCCATTAGAGTGACATCGTATGGGATTTGTCTTTCTCTGACTGACTGATTTTAGTTAGGATAATACTCTCTAGCTCCATCCATGTGGCTGCAAATGGCAAGGTTTCATTCTTTTTCAAGCCGAGTAATACTCCATTGTATGTGTGTATGTGTGTGTGTGTGTGTGTGTGTGTGTGTGTGTGTGTGTGAATACACACATCTATCATCTCATTTGTCAATTTTTCTACAGACACTTGGGTTGCTTCCATATGGTGATTTTGTAAATAATGGTGCAAGAAACATAGGGGTGCACGTATCCTTTTAAGTTACTGATTTTCTATTCTTTGGGTAAATACGAGTAGTGTGATTGTTGGATCGTAGGGTAGTTATATATTTAATTTTTTGAGGAACCTTCATACTGTTTTCCACGGTGGCCACCACAGTTTGCATTCCCACCCACAGTTCGCGAGGATTCCCCTTTATCCACATCCTCCCAACACCTGCTCTTTGCTGTGCTTTTGATGTTAGCCATTCTGACAGGTTTGAGGTATTACCTCATTTTCCTTTGGATTTACATTTTCCTGATGATGGGTGATGGTGAACATCTTTTCACGGGACTGTTGGCCATTTGTATTTCTTCTTTGGAGAAATGTCTGTCCATCTCTTCTGCCTATTTTTTAACTGGATTATTTGTTTTTGGGGGTCGAGTAGTATCAGTTGTATATGTTTTGGACACTATCCCTTTATTGCCTATGATCTTTGCAAATATCTTCTCCCTTTGAGTAGGTTGTCTTATTATTTTTACGTTTTCATTGTTCTTCTGCCATGTGGAAACTTTTTATTTTGCTATATTCCCAATAGTTTATTTTTGCTTTCATTTCCTTTGCCTCAGGACACAGTCTAGAAAAACGTTGGTATGGTCCATGTCAAGAAGTTACTGTCTTCCCTCCTGTAGGATTTTTATGGATTCAGGTCTCATATTGAGGTCTTGAAACTGTTTTGCGTTTGTCTTTATTGTGTAAGAAAAGAGTCTAATTGCATTCTTCTGTACGTAGCTGTCTAGTTTTCCCAACACCATTTGTTGTAGAGACTGTCCTTTTCCCTTTTGATATCGTTGCTTGCTTTGTGGAAGATTCATGGACCACATAATTGTGGGTTTCTGTCTAAACTTTTATCCTGTTCCTTTGGTCACTGTGTCTATTTTTGTGCTGTACTGTCTTGTTAGGATGACTGCAGCTTTGTAGTATAACCTGAAATCTGCAATTGTGAGTCCTCCAGCTTTGTTTTTCTTTTCCACATTGCACTGGCTGTTTGGAATCTTTAGTGGTTCCACACAAATGTGTAGGATTGTTTATTCGAGGTCTTTTGTTCTTTAATTTAAATTCAATTAGCCAACTTACAGTACATCATTAGTTTCAGATGTAGTCTTCAATAAATTTTCAGTCGTGTGTAACACCCAGTGCTCATTGTATCGTGTGACCTCCTTAATGCTACTCACCCAGTTACCCCCCCCAACTTCTGCTCCAACAATCATCAGTTTCTTGCGGTAGTTAAGAGTCCATCATGGATTTTCTCCCTCTCTGATGACTTCCCATTCTATTTTCCCTTCCTTGCCCTATGGTCTTCTTCCTTGTTTCTGATATTCCACATAGGAGTGAAAGCATATGATCATTGTCTTTCTTTCATTGACTTATTCCACTCAGCATAATACCCTCCAGCTCCACCCAGGTCGGTGTGATGGTAAGTATTCATCCTTTCTGATGGCTGAGTAATATTCCATTATATATATATATATTCCACATCTTCTTTATCCATTCATCTATCCATGGTCATCTGCACTCCTTCCACAGTTTGTCTATTATGGATATTGCTGCTATGAACACTGGGGTGCATGTGTCCCGACTTCGCTACCTCTGTCTCTTTGGGGTAAATACCCAGTAGTGCAATTGCTGGGACATAGGGTAGCTTTATTTATAACTTCTTGAGGAATCTCCGTACCATTTTCAAGAGTGGCTGTACCAAACTGCATTCGTACAGGGGTGTAAGAGGGTTCCCGTTTCTCCACATCCTCTCCAACATGTATAGTTTCATGTCTTATTTTTAAATATTCAGACTCGTGTGATATGGCATCTATAGGGGTTTAGATTTGCATTTCCCTTAAGCCAAGTGATATGAAGCATTTATGCATGTATCTTTTGGTCACCAGTACGTCATCATCAGTGAAATGACTTCCCATTTTAATCCATCTCAAGACCTAAAGCTGGGTAAGGCACTGAAGCTGGATGATGCCATCGGTTGGAATTGTGGAGAATTTCAAAAGATCTCCGTGGAGAGCAAGTTTAAAGGTCAGTGTGAAGCTACTAATTAGTTCTGGGAAGATCTCTCAAAGTGGGGGTTGCCTGGGATAGGCTGAGGGTGGCCCTCCGATTTTCCTATGAATCCTTGCTACAGCCCCAAATGGACAGTTTCCTGCTGTGGGGCAGGCTGAGTCCTCTAGTCGTGCAGAGGTGAGCCCAATGCCTGCTGCCTTGGAGGCAGGCAAACAGGGAGGGACCCTCAGCAGAAGACCCAGTGTTAGGTTAGGCCTCAAGAGACAGCAGGTCCGAACTGCCCAGTGCTCAGAGAATTCCCAGGCCGAGTGAGATGAGGGCACAAGGGCGGGTGAGTGTGAGCCTTCGGGTTTCATCCGGAAGGGCCCACAAAGGTCAGGGTTCACCAGAAGGGGCTCTCAGGGGTGCCCCAATTCTCTTGCCCTGAATGCTGTGTTGTGCCCCAAAATGGTACAGTTTACTGTGGGCTGCAGGCTGAGTCCTACGGTGGGGCTTGGGTGTCCCCAATCCCCTAGAGTGGGGTGCCAGGACCCTGGGGAGGGACCCTTCTGTCACCAACCTAGGGTAAGGGTTAGGGTCCAGAAGCTTGCCAGGGACAATCTGCAGGCTGTGCAGCGAGCTCTGTGGAGGGCTGAGAGGAGGCCATGGGGGAGGGTGAGCGTGGGACTCAGGGTTGGGGCACGGGGGGCTGCCAAATGTGGGGATGGGCTCTGGGGGCCTCCCCAAGTTCTCGTGTCCTGTAGGCTCCGTAGAGTCCCAAGGGGCACGGTTTCCTGTCAGGTGACAAGCTGATTCCTGCGGTGGGGCACAGGTAACCCAATTCCCCGGGGCTGCTGTGTAAGGCTCCTGGGGAGGCCCCCACACCCGCGGCCGACCTAGGGCTAGGGTTAGGCCCCAGGAGCCCCGCAGGCCCAATCTGCTGGCTGTATGGCGAGGTACACGGGCTGAGGTGAGGGTGTGGGGAGGGTGAGCGTGGGCCTCAGGGTTGGGGTGCGGGAGCCCGCCGAAGTTCGCTGGTGGCTCAGGAGGCTCCTCCTTGTTCTCCCGCCCTGAATGCTCTATGGCCTCCCAAGGTGCACGGTTTCCTGCAGGGTGGCAGACTGAGTCCTGCTGTGGGGCTCAGGTGTCCCGAATACCCGCAGCTGTGGCTCCAGGCTCCTGGGGAGGGGGCCCTCCACAGATGAACTAGGGTTAGGGTTGGGGCCTAGGAACCCCGCAGGCCAGATCTGCCCACTATGTGGTGAGCTCCGCTGCGGGCTGAGGTGAGGGTGTGGGGTGGGGTGAGCATGGGCTTCAAGCTTGGGTTTAGGGATCGCCGAAGTTCGCTGGGGGCTCTGGGGGCCCTCCAGATTCTCCCGCGCTGAATGCTCTATAGCCTCCCAAGGGGCACGGTTTCCTGCAGGCTGGCAGGCTTTGTCCTGCAGTGGGGCTCAGGTGTCCCCAGTCCCTGGGGCTGCGGCACCGGGCCCGAGGGGAGGGTCCCTACCCAGCCGACCTAGGGTCAGGTCTAGGCCCCAGGAACCCGGCAGGCCTGATCTGCCGGCTCTGCGACGAGCTCGGTGGCAAGCTGAAGGGAAGGCGTGGGGCGGGATGAGCGTGGGCCTCAGGGTTGGGGTGTAGGGGGCCGCCCAGGATCACTGGGGGCTCAGGGGGGCCCTACCAGTTCTCCTGCACGGTATGCTCTGTGGCGCCCCAAGGGGCATGGTTTCCTGAGTGGTGGCAGGCTGAGTCCTGTGGTGGGGCTCATGTGTACCCAATCCCCGGGGTTAGGTTACGGATTAGGTTACGGGTTAAGGTTAGGGTATGGGTTACGGTTAGGGTATGGGTGAGTGTAGGGGTTAGGGTTAGGGTAAGGAGAGGGTACAGGGTAGGGTTGGGTTTAGGGGTTACAGGTTAGAGGTTATGGGTTAGGGTACAGATTAGGGTTTAGGGTACGGGTTAGGGTTTAGGGTTTGGGTTTAGGGTTAGGGTTAGGGTTGGAGTACGGGTTAGGGTTAGGGTACGGGTTAGGGTTAGGTTATGGGTTAGGGTATGCATTAGGGTGCGGTTTAGGGTACGGGTTAGGGTACAGTTTAGGGTAAGCGTTGGCGTACGGAAATGGGTATGGTTTAGGGTACAGGTTAGGGTTAGTGTACGGGTTAGGGTTAGGGTACAGTTTATGGTTATGGTACAGGTTAGGTTACGGTTTAGGGTTAGGGTGAGGGTACGGGTTAGGGATCAGGTTAGGGATAGGTATAGGGTAAGGTTTAGGGTTAGGGTATGGGTTAGGGTACTGGTTAGGGTACAGGTTAGTTTTAGGTATGAGTTAGGATATGGGTTAGGGTCCGGGTTAGGGATAGGGTACAGGTTAGGGTATGGGTTAGGGTACGGGTTAGGGTATCGGTTAAGTTTAAGGTAAGGGTACTGGTTAGGGGTAGGGTACGGGTTAGAGTTTAGCGTTTAGGGTTACGGTTAGGGTACGGGTTAGGGTTAGGATATAGGTAGGGTTAGGTTACGGGTTATGGTATGAGTTATGGTATGGGTTAGGGTCAGGGTTTAGGGTTTAGGGTTAAAGTTATAGTACGGGTTAGGGTACTTGTTAGGGCTATGGTTAGGTTTAGGGTACGGTTTAAGTTACGGGTTAAGGTACAGTTTATGGTTAGGGTTATGGTACGGGTTAGGGTACGGGTTAGAGTACATGTTAGGGTTTCGGCTAGGGTTAGGGTACATGTTAGGGTTAGGGTTAGGGTACGGGTTAGAGTTACGGTTAGAGTACGGGTTAGGTTATGGGTTAGGGTTAGGTTTAGGGATAGGTTACGGGTTAGGGATAGGGTTAGCTGAAGGGGTAGGGTTAGGGGTAGGATTAGTGGTATGGTAGGGGTCCGGGTAGGGTTAGGGTTTAGGGTTAGTGTTTGGGGTTTGGGGTTAGTGGTTAAGGTTAGGGTTTAGTGTTTAGGGTTTCGGGATTAGGGTTAGGGGTTAGGGTTTAGGGTTTAGTGTTAATGTTAGGGTTTAGTTTTAAGGATTAGGGTTTAGGGTTAGGTTTAGGGTAGGGTTAGGGTTAGGGTTAGGGTTAGGATTAGGGGTTAAGGTTTAGGGTTTAAGGTTAGGGGTTAGGGTTAGGGTTAGACCCCAGTATGCCAGCAGGACTGATGCGCCGGCTGTGCGGCAAGCGGACGAGGGGGCTGAGGTTAGTGCGCTGGCGAGCGGGATTATGGTATCCAGCGTTTTGGCGCATGGGGCCTTTGAATGTCGCTAGAGCCTCGGAGGGCCCTGTCCGTTCTCCTGCCCTGAATGACCAGCGGCACCCCGAGCGGTCCGCGTGGTGGCGAGTTGGCAGTGTGAGTCTGGCACTGCGGTTTGGGGGTCTGCAATGCTATGCATTGCAGTGCAAGGCCCCTTGGGAGGGGCCCCTCTGGGGCCGTCCTAGGGTTAGTGTTAGCACCCAGGAGCCTGGCAGGCATGATCCACCAGCTGTGCGGTAGAGGAGGGCCAGGCCAAGGTGAGGGCGCCACCGAGCTGGAGCGTGGGCCCAAGCATTTTGTCACGGGGGGTCTTGGAAGGTCGCTGGGGTTTGGAGGGTCCTGCGGGTTCTCCCTCCCTGAATGGCCAGCGGCGCCCCTAGTGGCCTGGTGGGTGGCGGGGTGGCATGGTGAGTACAGCGCGGGGGCTCGTGGGTCCCCAATCCCTGGCGTTGCTGCACCAGGCCCCTTGGGATGTTCCCCTCGGGGGCCAACCTAGGGTTAGGGTTGGCCCCCAGGAGGCTGGCAGGCCCGATCTGCTGGCTGTGTGAGGAGCGGTGTTGCGGGCTGAGTTTTGGGCGATGGCGAGTGGGAGCTTGGTCCCCAGCACTTTGGCGCCCTTGGCCTTCGAATGTTGCCATGGCTCATAGTGCCCTGCCCATTCTCCTGCCCTGAATAAGCAGCTGCGACCCTAGCATATCCGTTGGTGGTGGGGCGGCAGGGTGAGTCCCGCACTGTGGCTCCGGGATCCCCAATCCCCAGTGTTGCGGAGCCAGGCCCCTTGGAAGGGGCTCCTCCTGGGCTGACCTAGGGTTAGATTTAGCCCCCAGGAGGCCAGCAGGCCCAATCCTCTGGCTGAGCAGCGAGAGGTGGGAAGGCCGAGGTAAAGGCGCTGGGAAGCGGGAGCATGGGCCCCTGCATTTTGGCGCAGGAGGCTTCAAATGTGGCAGGTTTCTCCAGGGCCCTGACCTTTCTACCACCCTGAATGACCGGCAGCGCCCCTAGCGCCCTGGGTGGCGACAGTGTGGCAGGGTGAGTCCGGCTCTGGGGCTCTGAGTCACCAATCCCAAGCATTGCAGAGCCAGGCCCCTTGGGTTTCGGTTAGCCCCCAGGAGCCTGGCAGGCACTATCCACTGGCTCCAGCAAGCGGAGGGGCGTGCCGAGGTGAGGGCACTGGGGAGCAGGAGCTTGGGAGCTTGGGAGCCAACTTTTTTGAGCGGGGGGACTTCGAAGGTCGCAGGGGAAATGGAAGGCCTTGCCAGTTCTCCCAACTGAATGACCTGTGGCGCCCCTAGCGGCCTGGGTAGCGGCAGGGCGGCAGGTGAGTCCGGCGCTGGGGCTCGGGGGTCTCCAATCCACCGAGTTGCTGCACCAGGCCCCTTGGGAGGGTGCCCTCGGGGGCTGACCTAGGTTAGGGTCAGACCCCAGGACGCCAGAAAGCTCAATCCGCCAGCTGTGCGGAGAAAGGTGTAGTGTGTCGAGGTGAGGTCTCTGTGGAGCGGGAGCGTGGGCCCAAGCGTTTTGGCGCGGGGGGCCTTCGAATGTCTTCGGGGACTCGGTGGGCCCTACCCATTCTCATCCCTGAATGACCGGCGGCGCACCTAGCTGCCCTGGTGGCGGCGGGGTGCAGGGTGAGTCAGGCGCTTTGGCTCTGGTATCTCCAAACCCCAGCGTTGCGGTGCCAGGCCCCTTGGGAGCGGCCCCTCGGGTGCCAACCTAGGGTTAGGTTTAGCCCCTAGGAGGCAGGCAGGCCCTATTCACCAGCTGTGTGGATAGCGGAGTGGCGGACTGAGTTGAGGGCGCTGGTGAGTGGGAGCGTGGGCCCAGGCGTTTTGATGCCGGGGGCCTTTGAAGGTCACCGTGTCTCTGAGGGCCCTGCCCTTTCTCCCTCCCTGAATAATGGCAGCACCCCAAGACCCTGGGTGGCAGCTGGGCGGCAAGGTGAGTCCGGCGCTGGGGCTCAGGGGTCCCCAATCCCCGGCGTTGTGTCGCCAGGCCCATTGGGAAGGGCCGCTCGGAGGCCATTCTAGGGTTGCGTTTAGCCCCCAGAAGGCCAGTGGACCCGATCAGCGGCTGTGCAACAAGCGGAGGGTTGCCCCGAGTTGAGGGCGCTGGCGAGCCTGAGCATGACCCCAAGCGTTTTAGTGCGGGGGGCCTTTGAAGGTCAGCGGGGGCTCGGAGGGCCCTGCCATTTCTCCTTCCCTGAATGAATGGCGGCGCATCTAGCGGCCCGTGTGGGGCGGGGCGGCAGGGTGCATCTGGCGCTTGGGCTTGGGGGTCCCCAATCCCCGGCGTTGCAGCGCCAGACCCCTTAGGAAGGGAACCTCAGGGGCCGTCCTAGGGTTAGGGTTAGCGCCCAGGAGGCCGGCAGGCCCGATCCGCCGGCTGTGCAAGGAGCGGAGGTATGGGCCGAGTTGAGGGCGATGGCGAGCGAGAGCTTGAGCCCCAGCGTTTTGGCGCACTGGGTCCCGGAATGTTGCCATGGCTTGGAGTGCCTTGCCCCTTCTCCTGCCCTAAATAAACAGCGGCGCCCTAGCGGCTCTGTTGGCGGTGGGGGGGGAGGGTGAGTCCCATGCTGCGGCTCGGGGTCCCCATCCCCAGTGTTGTGACGCCAGGCCCCTGGGATGGACCCCTCGGGGGTCAACCTAGCCTTCGATTTAGCCCCCAGGAGGCTGGCAGGCCCTATTCGTAACCTGTGTGGAGAGTGAAGTGGCAGACCGAGGTGAGGGAGCTGGTGATTGGGAGCATGGGCCTGGGCGTTTTGGCACGGGGGGCCTTCGAAGGTCACTGTATCTTGGAGGGCCCTGCCCGTTCTCCTGCCCTGAATGAACAGCAGCACCCCAAGCCCCCGGGTGGCGGCTGGGCATCAGGATGAGTCAGGTGTGGGGTGGGGCGGCAGCGTGCATCCTGCGCTGGGGCTTGGGGGTCCGCAATCCCCGGCATTGCAGCGCCAGGCCCCTTGGGAAGGGATCCTCAGGGGCCATCCTAGGGTTAGGGTTAGCGCCCAGGAGGCTGGCAGGCCCGAGTCGCCGGCTGTGCGAGGAGCGGAGGTGCAGACCAAGTTGAGGGTGCTGGTGAACGTGAGCGTGGGCCCAAGCGTTTTGATTCGGGGGACCTTCGAGCATAGGCGGGGGTTCGGAGGGCCCTGCCCCTTCTCCCACCCTGAATGAACAGCGGCGTCCCTAGCGGCCAAGTGGGGAGGGGTGAAAAGGTGCATCCAGCGCTGGGGCTTGGGGGTCCCCAATCCCCGGCGATTCGGCGCCAGGCCCCTTGGGAGAGGCCCCTCGGGAGCAACCTAGGGTTAGGTTTAGCCCCCAGGAGGCTGGCAGGCCCTATTCGCCAGCTGTGTGGAGAGTGGAGTGGCGGACGGAGGTGAGGGCGCTGGTGAGTGGGAGGGTGGGTCTGCCGTTTTTGTGCGGGGGGCCTTCGAAGGTCGCTGTGTCTGGGAGGGCCCTGCCTGTTCTCCCGCCCTGAATGATCGACAACACCCCAAGCCCCTCGGTGGTGGCTGGGCAGCAGCGTGAGTCAGGTGCTGAGGTTCGGGGTCCCCAATCCCCGGCGTTGCTGCGCCAAGCCCCTTGGGAGTGGACCTTTGGGGATCGATCTAGGGTTATGCTTAGCCCCCAGGTGGCCGGTGGACCCGATCAGCGGCTGTGCGGCACGCGGAGGGTTGGGACAAGGTGAGGGCACTGGCGAGACTGAACATGAGCCCAAGCTTTGTAGTGCGGGGGGCCTTCGAAGGTCAGCGGGGGTTTGGAAGGCCATGGCAGTTCTCCCACCCTGAATGAATGGCGGCGCCCCTAGCGCCCCGTGTGAGGCGGGGCGCCAGGGTGCATCCGGCACTGGATCTTGGGGGTCCCCAATCCCTGGCGTTGTGACGACAGGCCCCTTGGGTAGGGCCCCTCGGGGGCTGATGTATGGTTAGGGTTAGCTCCCAGGAGGCCAGCAGGCCCTGGGCCTTCGAATGTTGCCATGGCTCGAAGGGCCCTGCCCTTTCTCCTGCCCTGAATAACTAGCGGCGCCCTTAGCGGCTCCGTTGGAGGTAGGGCGGCAGGGGGAGTCCCGCGCTGCGGCTCGGGGATCCCCAATCCCCAGCGTTGCGGGGCCAGGCCCCTTGGGAGGGGCTCGTAGGGGGCCGACCTAGGGTTAGAGTTAGCACCCAGGAGGCGGCAGGCGCAATCCTCTGGCTGGGCAGCGAGAGGTGCGCGGGCCGAGGTAAAGGCTCTGGCGAGTGGGAGCGTGGACCCCTGCATTTTGGCGGGAGGCTTCAAATGTCGCCGGTTTCTCCAGGGCCTTGTCCCTACATTCGCCCTGAATGAATGGCGGCACCCCAGGCGGCCTGGGCGGCGACAGTCCGGCAGGGGAGTCCGGTTCTGGGGCTCTGAGTCACCAATCCCCAGCGTTGCAGAGCCAGGCCCCTTGGGATGTGCCCCACGGGGCCGACCTAGGGTTTTGGTTAGCCCCAGGAGCTTGGCAGGCCCTATCCACCGGCTCTGAATCAAGTGGAGGGGCGGGCCGAGGTGAGGGCACTGGGAGGAAGAGCATGGGAGCCAACGTTTTTGCGCGGGGGGCCTTCGAAGGTCAGCTGGGGCTCGGAGGTCCCTGCCTGTTCTCCTGTCCTGATTGACCGGTGGTCCCCTAGCAGCTTGGGTGGCTGAAGGGCAGCAGGGTGAGTCCGGCACTTGGGCACGGGGTCCCCATCCCCAGCGTTGCGTCACCAGGTCCCTTGGGAAGGGCCCCTCGGGGGCCGACCTATGGTTAGGGTTAGTCCCCAGGAGCCACGCAGGCCCGATACACCACCTGTGCATCGAGAGGACAGTTGGGCCGAGGTGAGGGTGCTGGTGAACGTGAGCCAGGGCCCAAGGGTTTTGGTTCGGGGCGCCTTCGAAAGTCGACGTGGGTTCTGAGGGCCCTGCCAGTTCTCCCACCCTGAATGAATGGTGGCGCCCCTAGAGGCCCGTGTGGGGCGGGGCGGCGGCGTGCATCCGGCGCTGGGGCTTGGGGGTCCGCAATCTCCGGCATTGCCGCGCTGGGCCCCTTAGGACGGGATCCTCAGGGGCCGTCCTAGGGTTAGGGTCAGCGCCCAGGAGGCCAGCAGGCCCGAGTCGCCGGCTCTGCAAGGAGCGGAGGTGAGGGCGGAGTTGAGGGTGCTGGTGAATGTGAGCGTGGGCCCAAGCATTTTGATTCCGGGCGCCTTCGAGCATAGGCGGGGGTTCGGAGGGCCCTGCCCGTTCTCCCACCCTGAATGAACTGCGGCGCCCCTAGCAGCCCGGGTGGGGAGGGGCGACAGGGTGCATCCTGTGCTGGGGCTTGGGGGTCCCCAATCCCCGGCGATGGGGCACCAGGCCCCTTGGGAGAGGCCCCTCGGGGGCAACCTAGGGTTAGGTTTAGCCCTCAGGAGGCCGGCTGGCCCTATTCGCCAGCTGTGTGGAGAGTGGGGTGGCGGACGGAGGTGAGGGCGCTGGTGAGTGGGAGGGTGGGTCTGCCGTTTTTGCGCAGGGGGGGCTTCAAAGGTCACCGTGTCTCGGAGGTCCCTGCCCGTTCTCCTGTCCTGATGGACCGGTGGTCCCCTAGCGACTTGGGTGGCTGAAGGGCAGAAGGGTGAGTCTGGCACTTGGGCACGGGGTCCCCATCCCCAGCATTGTGGCGCCAGGACCCTTGGGAAGGGCCCCTCGTGGGCCGTCCTAGGGTTAGGGTTAGCGCCCAGGAGGCCGGCAGGCCGGAGTCGCGGGCTGTGCGAGGAACGGAGGTGCGGGCCGAGTTGAGGGTGCTGGTGAACATGAGCGTGGGCCCAAGTGTTTTGATTCCAGGCGCCTTCGAGCATAGGCGGGGGTTCGGAGGGCCCTGCCCCTTCTCCCACCCTGAATGAATGGCAGCGCCCCTAGCGGCCTGTGAGGGGAGGGGCGACAGGGTGCATCAGGCACTGGGGCTTGGGGGTCCCCAATCCCGGGCGATGCGGCGCCAGGCCCCTTGGGAGAGGACGCTCGGGGGCAACCTAGGGTTAGGTTTAGGCTCCAGGAGGCCGGCAGGCCGTATTCGCCAGCTGTGTGGAGAGTGCAGTGGCGGATGGAGGTGAGGGCGCTGGTGAGTGGGAGGGTGGGTCTGCCGTTTTTGCACGGGGGGCCTTCGAAGGTCGCCATGTCTGGGAGGGCCCTGCCTGTTCTCCCGCCCTGAATGATCGGCAACACCCAAAGCCCCCGGGTGGTGGCTGGGCGGCAGGGTGAGTCAGGTGCTGAGGTTCGGGGTCCCCAATCCCGGTGTTGCTGCGCCAAGCCCCTTGGGAGTGGACCTTTGGGGATCGATCTAGGTTTATGGATAGCACCCAGGAGGCCGGTGGACACTACCAGCAGCTGTGCGGCACACGGAGGTTTGGGACGAGGTGAGGACACTGGCGAGACTGAGCATGAGCCCAAGCTTTTTAGTGCGGGGGGCATTCGAAGGTCGTCGGGGCCTCGGAGGGACCTGCCCGTTCTCCCGCTCTGAATGATCGGCGGGGCCCCTAGCGGCTCGGGTGGCTGAAGGGCAGCAGGGTGAGTCCGGTACTTGGGCTCGGGGTCCCCATCCCCAGCGTTGAGTCGCCAGGGCCCTTGGGAAGGGCCCCTCGAGGGCCGACCTAGGGTTAGGGATAGCCCCCAGGAGGCCGGCACGCCCTATCAGCCGACTGTGAGGCGAGCGGAGGAGTGGGCCGAGGTAAAGGCGCTGGTTAGTGGGAGCATTGGCCCAAGGATTTTGCTGCGGGGGTCCTTCGAAAGTCGCAGGGGACTCGGTGTGCCATGCCTGTTCTCCTGCTCTGAATGACCGGCGGGACCCTAGCTGCTCGCGTGGCTGAAGGGCAGCAGGGTGATTCCGGCACATTTCCTCGGGGTCCCCATCCTCAGCATTGCGGTGCCAGGCCACTTGGGAAGGGCCTCTCGGGGGCCGACCTACAGTTCGGTTTAGTCCCCAGGAGGCCGGCAGTCCCGATACACCACCTGTGCGTCGAGCGGCGAGTTGGGCCGAGGTGAGGGTGCTGGTGAACATGAGCCTGGGCCCAAGCGTTTTGGTTCGGGGCACCTTCGAAGGTCGGCGTGGGTTCAGAGGGCCCTGGCAGTTCTCCCACCCTGAATGAATGGCGGCGCCCCTAGCGGCCTGTGTGAGGCGGGGTGGCAGGGTGCATCCGGCGCTGGGGCTTGGGGGTCCCCAATCCCCGGCTTTGCAACTCCAGGCCCCTTGCGAGTGGCCCTTCGGGGGCCAACCTACGGTTAGGGATAGCCCGCAGGAGGCCGGCACGCCCTATCAGCCGACTGTGAGGCGAGCGGAGGAGTGGGCCGACGTGAAGGCGCTGGTGAGCGGGAGCATTGGCCCAAGCATTTTGCTGTGGGGGGGCCTTCGATAGTCGCCCGGGGCTTGGAGTGCCATGCCCATTCTCTCGCTCTGAATGACCGGCGGGACCCTAGCGGCTCGGGTGGCTGAAGGGCAGCAGGGTGAGTCCGGCACTATTCCTCAGTGTCCCTATCCCCAGCATTGTGGTGCCAGGCCACTCGGGAAGGGCCTCTCGGGGTCCGACCTACAGTTAGGGTTAGTCCCCAGGAGGACAGCAGGCTTGATACACCACATGTGCAGCGAGCGGAGTGGTGGGCCGAGGTGAGGGTGCTGGTGAACATGTGTCTGGGCCGAAGCGTTTTGGTTCCGGGCACCTTCAAAGGTCAGAGGGAGTTAGGAGGGCCCTGCCAGTTCTCCAACACTGAATGAATGGTGGCGACCCTAGCGGCATGTGTGTTGCGGGGCGGTAGGGTGCATCCGGAGCTGGGTCTCAGGGGTCCCCAATGCCCGGCTTTGCGGCGCCAGGCCCCTTAGGAAGGGACCCTCAGGGGCCGTCCTAGGGTTAGGGTTGGCACCCAGGAGGCCGGCAGGCCCGATCTGCCGCCTGTGCGATGGGCGGAGGGGCGGTCCGAGGTGAGGGCGCTGGGGAGCGGGAGCATGGGCACCAGTGGTTTGGCGTGGGGGGCCTTTGAAGGTCACAGGGGGCTCGGGAGGCCCTGCCACTTCTTTCACCCTGAATCACCGGCGGCACCCGCAGCGACCGGGGTGGTGACAGTGCAGCAGGGTGAGTCTGGCTCTGGGGTTCTGAGTCTCCAATCCCAAGCATTGCAGAGCCAGGCCCCTTGGGATCTGCCCCACGGGGCCGACCTAGGGTTTCGGTTAGCCCCCAGGAGCCCGGGAGGCACTATCCACCAGCTCTGAATAAAGCAGAGGAGCAGGCCAAGGTGAGGACCCTGGCGAGCAGGAGCGTGGGAGCCAACATTTTGCACGGGGGGCCTTCGAAGGCCGCAGGGGAAATGGAGGGCCCTGCCAGTTCTCCCACCCTGAATGAACTGAAGCACCCCTAGCGGCCTGAGTGATGGAGGGGCGGTAGGTGAATCTGGCACTGGGCTCGGGGTCCCCAGTCCACCTCATTGCGCCGCCAGGCCCCTTGGGAGGGGCCCGTCGGGGGCTGACCTATGGTTAGGGTTAGCCCCCAGGACCCCGGCAGGTTCAATCTGCCAGCTGTGCGGCGAATGGAGTGGTGGGTCGAGGTGAGGCCTCTGTCGAGCGGGAGCATGGGCCCAAGCGTTTTGGCGCCAGAGGCCTTCGAATGTCTCCGGGGACTCGCCGTGCCGTGCCCAATCTCCTCCCTGAGTGACTGGCAGCGCCCCCAGCAGCCCAGGTGGTGGCGGGGTGGCAGGGTCAGTCAGGCACTGTGGCTTGGGTATCCCCAATCCCCAGTGTTGCGGCGCCAGGCCCCTTGGGAGGGCCCCTCGGGGCCAACCTAGGGTTAGGTTTAGCCCCTAGGAGGCCCGCAGGCCCTATTCGCCAGCTGTGTGGAGACTGGAGTGGCAGACCGAGGTGAGGGCGCTGGTGAGCAGGAGCATGGGCCCCGTTGTTTTGGCCTGGGGAGCCTTTGAAGGTCTCCGTGTCTTGGATGGCCCTGCCCATTCTCCGGCCCTGAATGAACGGCACCACCCCAAGCCCCCGCGTGGCAGCTGGGCGGCAGGATGAGTCCAGTGCTGAGGCTTGGGCATCCCCAATCCCCGGTGTTGCGGCGCCAGGCCCCTTGGGAGGGGCTGCTCGGGGTCGATCTAGCGTTTCGGTTAGCCCCCAGAAGGCCAGTGGACCCGATCAGCGGCTGTACAACACGCGGAGGGTTGGGCCGAGGTGAGGACGCTGGCTAGCCTGAGCATGAGCCTAAGCGTTTTAGCGCGGGGGGCCTATGAACGTCAGCAGATGCTCGGAGGGCCCTAACCATTCTCCTACACTGATCGACCGGTGGGCCCCTAGTGGCTCGGGTGGCTGAAGGACAGCAGGGTGAGTCCGGCACTTGGGCTCGGTGTCCCCATCCCCAGCGTTGCGACGCCAGGCCCCTTGGGAAGGGACCCTTGGGGGCCGACCTATGGTTAAGGTTAGTCCCCAGGAGACCTGCAGGCCCGATACACCACCTGTGCATCGAGCGGAAAGTTGGGCCGAGTTGAGGGTGCTTGTGAACATGAGCCTGGGTCCAAGCGTTTTGGTTCGGGGCGCCTTCGAAGGTCGGAGGGGTTCGGAGTGCTCTGCCCGTTCCCCCAGCCTGAATGAACGGCTACCCCCCTAGCAGTCTGGGTGCGGAGGGGCGGCAGGGTGCACCCGGCGCTGGGGCTTGGGGGTCCCCAATCCCCGGTGTTGTGACACCAGGCCCCTTGGGAAGGGCTCCTCCTGGGCCGGCCTAGGGTTAGAGTTAGCCCCCAGGATGCCAGCAGGCTCAATCCGCCAGCTGTGTGGCTAATGGAAGGGTGGGTCGATGTGAGGTCTCTGTCGAGCGTGCGCGGGCCGAAACGTTTTGGCGCCAGGGTCCTTCAAATGTCTCTGGGGACTTGGTGGGCCCTAGCCATTTACCTCCCTGAATGACCGGCGGTGCCTGTAGCAGCCTGGGTGGCAGTGTTGTGGCAGGGTGAGTCTGGCTCTGGGGCTTGGGGTCCCCGATCCCCGGCGTAGCGGCACCAGGACCCTTGGGAGGGGCCCCTGGGGGGCCGACCTAGGGTTAGGGTTAGCCCCCAGGAGGCCCGCAGGCCCTTTTCGCAACCTGTGTGGAGAGTGAACTGGCGGACCGAGGTGCGGGTGGTGGTGATTGGGAGCGTGGGCCTGGGCGTTTTGGTGTGGGGGGCCTTCGAAGGTCGGCGGGGGTTTGGAGGGCCGTGCCCGTTCTCCCACCCTGAATGACTGGTGGCGCCCCCAGCCGCCCTGGTGGCGGCAGGGTGGCAGCGTGAGTCAGGCGCTGCAGCTCGGGTATCTCCAATCCCCAGCGTTGTGGCACCAGGCCCCTTGGGAGCGGCCCCTCGGGTGCCAACCTATGGTTAGGTTTAGCCCCTAGGAGGCTGGCAGGCCCTATTCATCAGCTGTGTGGATAGCAGAGTGGTGGACCGAGGTGAGGGCACTGGTAAGTGGGAGCGTGGGCCCGGGCGTTTTGGTGCGGGGGGCCTTTGAAGGTCACCGTGCCTCGGAGGGCCCTGCCCATTTTCCCTCCCTGAATAATGGCAGCACCCCAAGCCCATGGGTGGAGGCTGGGCCTGGCTCTGGGGCTTGGGGTCCCCGATCCCCAGCGAAGCGGCACCAGGACCCTTGGGAGGGGCCCCTGGGCGGCCGACCTAGGGTTAGGGTTAGCACCCAGGAGGCCTGCAGGCGGGATCCGCCCGCTGTGAGGGGAGCGGAGGGGCAGGCCGAGGTGAGGGCGCTGGAGAGCAAGAGCGTGGGCCCAAGCGTTTTGCCACCTGGGGCCTTCGAATGTCTCCGGGGACTCAGATGGCCTTGCCCATTCTCCTCCCTGAATGACCGGCGGCGTACCTAGCAGCCCAGGTGGCGGCAGGGCAGCATGTGAGTCCGGCGCTGGGGCTCGGGGATCCCCAATCTACCGCGTTGCGGCATCAGGCCCCTTGGTGGGGGCCCCTCGGGGGCTGACCTAAGGTTAGGGTTAGCCTCCAGGACGCTGGCAGGCTCAGTCCGCCAGCTGTGTGGCGAATGGAGGGGTGGGTCGAGGTGAGATCTCTGTTGAGTGGGAGCGTGGGGCCAAGCGTTTTGGCACCGGGGTCCTTCGAATGTCTCAGGGGACTCAGCGGGCCCTGACCGTTCTCCTCCCTGAATGACCGGCGGTGCCCCTAGCAGCATAGGTGGCAGCGGGGAGGCAGGGTGAGTCAGGCGCTTTGGCTCGGGTATCCCCAATACCCAGTGTTGAGGCGCCAGGCCCCTTGGGAGTGGCCCCTCAGGGGCTAACCTAGGGTTAGGTTTAGCCCTTAGGAGGCCATCAGGCCCTATTCACCAGCTGTGTGGAGAGCGGAGTGGCCGACCGAGGTGAGGGCGCTGGTGAGCGGGATGGTGGGCCTGGCGTTTTGGCGCGGGGGGCCTTTGAATGTCACTGTGTCTCGGAGGGCCCTACCCGTTCTCCCGCCCTGAATGAATGGCACCACCCCAAGTCCCCGGGTGGCGCCTGGGTGGCAGGGTGAGTCCAGTGCTGAGGCTCTGGGGTTCCCAATCCCCAGCGTTGTGGGGGCAGGCCCCATGGGAGGGGCTCCTCGTGGGCCTACCTAGGGTTGGAGTTAGCCCCCAGGAGGCTGGCAGGCCCAATCCTCAGGCTGGGCAGGGATAGGTGGGCAGGCCGAAGTAAAGGTGCTGGGGAGCGGGAGCTTGGTCCCTTGCATTTTGGTGCAGGAGGCTTCAAATGTTGCAGGTTTCTCCAAGGCCCTGTCCCTTCTCCAGCCCTGAATGACCGGTGGCGCCCCTAGCGGTCTGGGTGGCAGCGTTGCGGCAGGGTGAGTCTGGCTCTGGGCCTTGGGGTCCCCGATCCCCAGCGTAGTGGTACCAGGACCCTTGGGAGTGGCCCCTGGGGGGCCGACCTAGGGTTAGGGTTAGCCCCCAGGAGGCCGGAAGGCCCCATCTGCCCACTGTGCGGGGAGCGGAGGGGTGGGCCAAGGTGAGGGTGCTGGGGAGCGGGAGCATGGGCTGGGGCATTTTGGTGCAGGGGGCCTTTGAAGGTAACCTGGGGCTCCGAAGGCCCTGCCCCTTCTCTCGCCCTGAATCACCAGCGGCGCCCCTAGCGGCCTGGGTGGCGACAGAGCATCAGGGTGAGTTCGACTCTGGGGCTCTGAGTCACCAATCCCCAGCGTTGCAGAGCCAGGCCCCTTGGGATGTGCCCCATGGGGCCGACCTAGGGTTTCGGTTAGCCCCCAGGAGCCCGGCAGGCCCTATCCACCAGCTACGAACCAAGAGGAGGGGCGGGCCGAGGTGAGGGCGCTGGTGAGCAGGAGCATGGGAGCCAAGGTTTTTGCACGGGGGGCCTTCGAAGGTCAGCGGGGTCTCGGAGGGCCCTGTGGGTTCTCCTGCCCTAATTGAGCGGGGGGCCCCTAGTGGCTCGGGTGGCTGAAGGGAAGCAGGGTGAGTCCAGCACTTGGGCTCGGGGTCCCCATCCCCAGCGTTGCGACGCAAGGCCCCCTGGGAAGTCCCCTCGGTGGCCAACCTATGGTTAGGGTTAGCCCACAAGAGGCCGGCAGGCCAGATACACCACCTGTGCATCGAGTGGAGAGTTGGGCCGAGGTGAGGGTGCTGGTGAACATGAGCCTGGGTCCAAGCGTTTTGGTTCGGGGTGCCTTCGAAGGTTGGCGGGGGTTCGGAAGGCCCTGCCCGTTCTCCCACCCTGAATGAACGGCGGCGCCCTAGCGGCCCGGGTGGGGAGGGGTGGCAGGGTGCATCCGGCGCTGGGGCTTGGGGGTCCCCAATCCCCGGCGTTGCAGCGCCAGGCCCCTTGGGAGGGGCCCCAAGGGGGCCAACCTAGGTTTAGGTTTAGCCCCGAGGAGGCTGGCAGGCCCTATTCACCAGCTTTTTGGAGACTGGAGTGGCGGACCGAGGTGAGGGCGCTGGTGAGCGGGAGCGTGGGCCTGGGTGTTTTGTCTCGGGGAGGCTTTGAACGTTTCCGTGTCTCGGAGGACCCTGCCCGTTCTCCCGCCCTGAATGAACGGCAGCACCCCAAGACCCGGGTGGCGGCTGGCTGGCAGGGTGAATCCAGTGCTGAGGTTCGGGGTCCCCAATCCCCGGCGTTGCGGCGTCAGACCCCTTGGGAGGGGCCCTTCGGGGGTCGATCTAGGGTTACGGTTACCTCCAGAAGGCCTGTGGACCCGATCAGCGTCTGTGCAACACGCAGAGGGTTGGGCCGAGGTGAGGGTGCTGCCGAGCCTGAGCATGAGCCCAAGTGTTTTATCGTGGGGGGCTTTTGAAGTTTGGTGGGGGCTCGGAGGGTCCTGCCCGTTCTCCTTCCCTGATTGACCGGTTGGCCCCTAGCGGCTCGGGTGGCTGAAGGGCAGCAGGATGAGTCCGGCACTTGGGCTCAGGGTCCCCATTGCCAGCATTGCGATGCCAGGTCCCTTGGGAAGGGCCCATCGGGGGCTGACCTGTAGTTAGGGTTATCCCCCAGAAGGCCAGCAGGCCCGATACACCACCTGTGCGTCGAGCGGAGGGGCGGGCCGAGGTGGGGGCGCTGGGGAGCAGGAGTGTGGGTCCAAGCGTTTTGGTGTGGGGGGCCTTCAAAAGTCGGCGGGGGCTTGGAGGGCCCTGCCTGTTCTCCTGCCCTGAATAACCGGCGGCGCCCCTAGTGCCCCGGGTTACCGTGGGGCGGCCGTATGAGTCCGGCGCTGGGGCTCAGGGGTCCCCAATCCCAGGCCTTGCAGCTCCAGGCTCGTTGGGAGGGGCCCATCGGGGGCCAACCTAGGTTTAGGGTTAGCCCCCAGGAAGCTGGCAGGCCTGATCCGCTGGCTGTGTAGCGAGCAGAGGGGCAGGCCGAGGTGAGGGCGCTGTTGAGCGGGAGCATGGGCCCAAGCATTTTGGCGTGGGGGCATTCGAAAATCACCGGGGGTTAAGAGCGCACTTCCCGTTCTACCTTGCTGAAAGCCGGACGGCATACCTAGCGGCTCGGGTTGCAGAGGGGCGGCAGGGTGAGTACAGTGCTGGGGCTCAGGGATCCCTAATCACCAGCATTGCAGCACCAGACCCCTTGGGAGGGGCCCCTTGGGGGCTGACATAGGGTTTGGGTTAGCCTCCAGGAGGCCGGCAGGCCCGATCCACCAGTTGTGCGGCGAATGGAGGGTCAGGCGGAGGTGAGGCCACTGGCGAGTGGGAGCATGGGCCCAGGCGTTTTGCCGTGGGGGTCCTTCAAAAGTCGCCTGAGGCTCAGAGGGCCCTGCACATTCTTCCGCCCTGAATGACCGGCGGCTACCCTAGCGGCCCGGGTAGAGGATGGGCGGTATGGTGAGTCAGGTGCTGGGGCTCGGGGTCCCCAATCCTTGGCGTTGGAGCTCCAGGCCCCTTCAGAAGGGGTCTAGGGGCCGACCGAGCATTACTGTTAGCCCCCAGGAGGCCGGCAGACCCGATCTGCCAGCTGTATGGTGAGCAGAGGGGCGGGCCAAGGTGAGGGCGCTGTTGAGTGGAATCCTGGGCCCAAGAGTTTTGGCGTGGGGGGCATTCAAAAGTCGCCGGGGGCTCAGAGCACCCTTCCCGTTCTACCGCACTCGGGGGTCAATCTAGGGTTACGGTTAGCCCCCAGAAGACCGGTGGACCCGATCAGCCGCTGTGCAACACGTGGAGGGTTGCCCCGAGGTGAGGGCGCTGGCGAGACTGAGCATGAGCCCAAGCGTTTCAGGGTGGGGGTCCTTTGAAGGTCAGCAGGAGCTCGGAGGGCCCTAACCGTTCTCCTGCACTGATTGACCAGTGGGCCCCTAGCGGCTCGGGTGGCTGAAGGGCAGCAGGGTGAGTCTGGCACTTGGGCTCGGTGTCACCATCCAGCGTTGCGACACCAGGCACCTTGGGAAGGGACCCTGGGGGGCCGACCTATGGTTAGGGTTAGCCCTCAGGAGTCCGGCAGGCCCGATACACCACCTGTGTGTCGAGCGGAGAGTTGGGCCGAGGTGAGGGTGCTGGTGAACATGAGCCTGAGCCCAAGCGTTTTGGTTCGGGGCAACTTCGAAGGTCGGCGGGGGTTCGGAGGGCCCTGCCAGTTCTCCCACCCTGAATGAATGGCAGCGCCCCTAGCAGCCCGTGTGGGGCGGGGTGGCAGGGTGCATCAGGCACTGGGGCTTAGGGGTCCCCAATCCCTGGCGTTGTGGCGCCAGGCCCCTTAGGAAGGGACCCTCAGGGGCCGTCCTAGTGTTAAGGTTAGCGCCCAGGAGGCCGGCAGGCCCAAGTAGCCGGCTCTGCGAGGAGCGGAAGTGTGGGCCGGTTTGAGGGCGATGGCGAGTGGGAGCGTGGTCCCCAGGGTTTTGGCGCCCTGGGCCTTCGAATGTTGTCATGGCTCAGAGGGTCCTGCCCGATCTCCTGCCCTGAGTAACCAGCGGCGCTCCTAGCGGCTCCGTTGGCAGTGGGGCGGCAGGGTGAGTCCTGCACTTTGGGTCGGGGATCCCCAATCCCCGGCGCTGCTGTGCCAGGCTCCTTGGGAGGGGCTCCTCGTGGGCGACCTAGGGTTAGAGTTAGCCCCCAGGAGGCTGGCAAGCCCAATCCTCTGGCTGGGCGGCGAGAGGTGGGCGGGCAGAGGTAAAGGCCCTGCCCAGCGGAAGCGTGGGCCCCTGCATTTTGGCGTGGGAGGCTTCAAATTTCGCTGATTTCTCCAGGGCCCTGTCCGTTCTCCCACCCTGAATGACCGGTGGCGCCCCTAGCGGCCCGGTTGGTGGCAGGGCGGGAGGTGAGTCCGGCGCTGGGGCTCAGAGGTCCCCAATACACTGCGTTGCGGCGCCGGGCCCCTTGTGAGGGGCCCCTCGGGGGATGACCTAGGGTTAGGCTTAGCCCCCAGGACGCCGGCAGGCTCAATCCGCCAGCTGTGCGGAGAATTGAGGGGTGGGTCGAGGTGAGATCTCTGTCGAGCGGGAGCTTGGGCTCAAGGATTTTGGCGCCGGGGGCTTTCGAATGTTTCTGGGGACTCGACGGGCCCTGCCCATTCTCCTCCCTGAGTGAATGGCAGCGCCCCTAGCAGCCTAGGTGGTGGCGGGGCGGCAGGGTGAGTCAGGCACTGTGACTTGGGTATCCCCAATCCCCAGCATTGTGGCGCCAGGCCTTTGGGAGGGGCCCTTGGGGGCGACCTAGGGATAAGGTTAGTCCCCAGGAAGCCAGCAGGCCCGATCCGCCAGCTCTGCAGTGAGCGGAGGGGTGGGCCGAGGTTAGGGAGCAGGCGAGCAGGTGCTTGGGAGCCAGAGTTTTTGCGCGGGGGTCCTTCGAAGGTCGCAGGGGGATCGGAGGGCCCTGCCCATTCTCCCTTCCGGAATGACTGGCAACGCCCCTAACGCCCTGGGTGCTTCCTGGGTGGCAGAGTGAGTTCAGCACTGGGGCTTGGGGGTCCCAAATCCCCAGCATTGCGGTGCCAGGCTCCTTGGGAGGGGCCCCTCGGGGGCCGACCTAGGGTAAGTGTTAGCCCCCAGGAGTCCAGCAGGCCCCTTCCAACAGCTCTGCAGCAGGCGGAGGGGCAGGCCAAGGTGAGGGCAATGGCGAAAGGGAGTGTGGGCCCAAGCGTTTTGGTGCAGGGGGCCTTCAAAAGTCCCGGGGGCTTGGAGGGCCCTGCCCGTTCTCTCACCCTGAAAGACTGGCAGCGCCCCTAGCAGCCCAGGTTGCTGGGGGCAGCAGGGTGACTCCGGCGCTGGCCTCGGGGGTCCCCAATCCCCGGCACTGTGGCACCAGGCCCCTTGGGAGGGGCCCCTCGGGGGCCGACCTAGGGTTAGGGTTTGTCCCCAGGAGGCCGGCAAGCCCGCGCTAAGTGGTTCTGGCAATGTAACAAAAATGCCATACACTTATCTGTAAGAAATAACAGTGTACAGGAACGCTCTTAGCCCTAACATCATCCTTTGTGAATATGGAAGCCAGCCCCAAAGTGGTTGTGGAAGTCTGACGAATGCGCTAAGCACTTTTCTCTGAGTCACCACACTATACAGGGAAAGACCAATGTACATCATCTTTCACGAGTAGGAAGCATTAATGAAAAGGTTCTGAAATTTCGAGAACTCTGACCCATCCTTATTGGTAATAAACCACCGTGTACAGGAAAACACCTTCAACTCTCATCAGCCTCCTCAATCCTGATTCTGATTCAACTTTGGGGGTGTAGGACTAGGGAAATGTCCACACCTTATTGCTAAGAAAGATCGATGTCAGGGTAATGCCCTTCAAGTCACATCAGCCTTCCTGAAGACGGCAGCAGGAATCAAGCTGGTTATGTTACCATGAGGTAAGGAAGATGAGCATATAAGTGAGAAACAACAGTGGGCAGGACCTCTCTTCCAACGAACATTATCTTTGCTTAATGTTAAATCCCTATGGTAAGTGGTTGTGGGCATTTGTGAGGTCAAAATCTTAAGTGTTTTGTAAAACCTCTTGGCCATACACATATGAGACTAAGGTAGTTGGGGACTCCTAGGAAGTGATTTGTCCACTGTCAAAAATATGAAAAGATAAGAGACAGATGAGGTCTCCTCAGGCATTGTCCTTTATCCTCATCCTCCGTGAGGATGGTCATCTCTGGACAGCTCAGTGACAGGGTCTCATTCACAGTGGGGGCATCTGTTCCTCACAGACATCAGGCAGGGAAATGGATTTGGTTCTCTGTGCCAGCCCAGCCACAGCTGAGTGTCACAGCACCCTCTCGTGGGCTCATAAGAGTTTCACTGTCACCAGGCAGGTCATTGTATTTGATAAACCACTGTGAGAGTTTGCAATTGCCTTCATCTGCAACCTCCTAGAAGCAAATGCAGGTCTCTGGTACCATGTGAAGTCATGTGAAGGCATTGTGAGAAAGTGTCCTTTTGCTTAAGAAAAACATGGCTGGGGCTCCTGGCTGGCTCAGCCAGTTAAGCATGTGCCTTTGGCTCAGGTTATGATCCCAGGGTTCTGGGATCGAGCCGAGGCTCCCTGCTCAGCAGGAAAGGAGGTAGGGAAATAGCTTAGAACCCACAGAGAATGTGAATAAAGGGGAGTGAAATGGAACTTGGTCTGTGTTTTGCTTTAGGGATTGGAAGTTAGTTTTTTCTCAATTGTGATTGTTCTTGAAACAGAAAACCTGTATTTTTTTCCTTTAATTTTTTTCTAATAATAATTTTTTATTATGGTATGTTAGTCACTATACAGTATTTCCTTAGATTTTGATGTAGTGTTCCGTGATTCATTATTTGCATATAACACCTAGTGCTCCATGCAATATGTACCTTCCTTAATACCCATCACTGGCCCATCCCAATCCCCCACCCCTCTCCCCTCTGAAGCCCTCAGTTTGTTTCCCAGAGTCCATAGTCTCTCGTGGTTCATTCCCCCTTCTGTTTAGGGTCCATTGTCTAACGAGACAGACAGTGGAAGTTCACCAAATATAAGATCGAAATTTCATTGTTCATTATAGATACCGCCAAGTAGTTCCCAGACATTTCATTCTACTGTAGTAATTCATTATACCTGTGCAGATGCACGTGGAAGACAATTGATGCATGTATAGTGGTAATAAAACACGCCCCTCAGCAGTAGAATAATAGAGGATGCACATGTGTAAAATTATTCGACTACAGCTTCCGTGCTTTCCCTTTGGTTCCTTATTATCTATGAAATTGGACAATTTTTGTTCTCTAGGCTTAAAACTCATTGTCAGTATTTAGAGTTTTTCAATGCTGATCTTCTCCTGTATAAGTTACCAAAAACCTAAAATATGTATGAACTTTAAAAAACGCTATATTGAAAATGAAAGCAGGGAAGTTCCATTTTGTAAATATTGTGTCAATGGATCTCTATTTTGACATCAGTGTTCATTAGAAATGATGACATTTCATGTGAGTATAAATATCAATGTGAAAAAGAAAAGGTAGGAAGAACCTTGAATGTTTAAGTAATTGGCGAAATGACAGGTGTGTGTGTGTGTGTGTGTGTGTGTGTGTGTGTGTGTGTGTAATTGATTTTCAGTGAATGGTTCAGCTTCTTGTAGGACCTCCGAGAGAGCCCAGGTGAACCTTTCAATGAGTTGGTATCTGTTTTCAGAACATGGGAATCTCTTAGTCCAATAGTCAATCAGGCAAGCTTTGAGGTCTTGAAGAGTTTCAGTCCTCAGCGATGGTGTTGCAGACCCTTGTGAGTAAACCCTAGGGTATGTTCAGAGCCCTCATTAGCTGGTACCAATGTGTGACAATTTCAGACAGCATTTCCCAAAGAAGTACCTCTTGAGTCTCTGTCCTTGTCAGTTCCCTACACTTCCTTACACTAGTTATGTGATCAGTGTTTCAGGATAATCCCCACATGTGATTTTTGCTATTTCCTACTAGTCCTATCTGTTTCTCATCTTCTTTTATGGTAGGGGTTGGGAAGCAACCTGTGTGGCGTAGGAATGGATGTGGTAGTTGTCTGCCTTCAGAGGAATGAATGATGCCTAGAAATTGTACTGTAGTTTGAGGTCAATTGTCCATCCTCTGAGTGTCAGGAATTCCATCACTTTACTTTGATGCTAGTCTGCTCTTCAAGCAGTCCTCAGAAATAAGGACGCCATCCATCTAGGGAATACTGGTTTGTGTGTATGTTTTCATTTTAGGAAAGTCCTTGCTGTTCCTGAAAATAATACTGTAGAGCACCCTTTCCTGTACTTATTGGCCATCAGTCAATCTTTTGTGAAGTATTTGTTTATAAATAGACTTTTTATGGCTGATGAGCAGGAATTCTTTATTGACAAGTCTTTGTCAGTGTGTGTATTGCAAATCTTTACTTTCCAGCCTGCGGTTCACTTTTTCACTTTCTTATGGTCATAAGATAAGGAGAAATGTCACATTTTTATGAAGTCCCACTGAATTCTTTTAAATGGTTAGTGCACCCTATGTCCTACCCCAAGATTGACAGGTTCTACGTTTTCTTTCAGAAACTGTCCAATGGGAAACACAATTCATCTCAAATTTATAAATTACATTTTTAATTCTAATAGGGTATTTATAGACTGTTGTGGATTTTCTATGTACACAATCGTATTATCTGTGAATAGTCAAATTATCCCCTCAATTCTTATACTTTTTGTTTTTCTTGCCTTCTAACACTGGTAGATTCTCTGATGCCACGTTGAATAGAGCAGCATTGTTTGAAGATTTTAATATACCTTTCTCAATATCTGACAGAAAAAGCAGACAAATCATTGGTAACAAATGTGACCTAATTGACATATAGGGAACATTCCATAATAAGTGCAGAATACATTATTTTCAAGTGGTCATAGACCATTTACCCAAATAGATGATAGGTGGGGCCACGAATCAAGGCTACAAATGTTAAACCCTGATATTAACTAGATTCTGTTCTTAGACCACAGGGGAATTGAGCCACAGTCATAGCGAAAAGAAAACCAGGAAGTCCTTTAATGTTTAAAAATTAAATGGGTGTTTGCTACATATCCTAAAGGTCAGAGAGGGAATCTCAATGGAAATTCTGAACCTTTTCTATGAGGGCTTACACACAATGGCACTTTCTTTGTGAAGAGCATTATAATATCCTAGACAGGTGTTGAGCCTTAAGTCAGAGTTCTGCCTGCCCCAGCCACACCTGGCAGGCTTGGCCTGTGGTCCCCCTCAGCTGTCCTTTCTGGTGGTCCTGAGCTAAGGGGGTCATCATGGCCATATGGAAATGGGAAGCTCCCCACTCATAGTGATGGCAGTGCCCCCTCCCCAGCTGCCCTTTCTGGTGGCTCTGAGCTAAGGGGGTCAACATGGCCGTATGGAAATTAGAAGCTCCCCACTCTTAGTGATGACGTTGCTATCGTATCATCCTCACCAGTCCAACAACATGATTTCTGAGTGAAATATGACACAAGAGCGACTTCTTGGCCTTCCTTCAGGTTTGAAAATCATCTGGTGAGTCATCTATTAGGAATATGGATTCAACATGTGTTCTTTCTTCTGGAAAAGAAATAGACCCAATAGCAATTATGGCTCCCTGAGCACCTCTTCTTGAGAGACATCATACTGGCTCTTTGTAGCATTCTGCCTCTTAAACTTCTCAACTAGGGTGTAGATATTTTTAGGCACATGTTCAGGTGGTTAGATAGGGACTTAGATGATATGAGTCACAGAGGATTTTAGTGTCAGAAACCTAAGTGGGATCCCCAAATTGACTCCAAATCCCCTGTAGTTCCATACAGGGTACTATTTCCCTCTTATCTCTGGTCTTCTCGATCTGGAACCTATCAAGTATCAGGATTTTCTTGTCATGTGGACAACTGGAACGAATTCAGCGGGCCTTTTCACCTCTGCCAATGGTGATCATTAAGATCATTATCTCAGTGGAGGACCTCTGGGTAAGATACTCAAAGACCCTTAGGAATACAGACAGTATAATATTTTCCTGGTATAAAAGTTACTGAAACCAACTATCTCTTTTAGTCGATTCAGGCTCTGGTATGTTCAGAGGGTGCTGTAAAACAGGTCTGAAATAGTATTTAAAAACACTCAGCTCAGCCTCTTCTACAACGTGAGCCAATGCTTATAAACATGGCTAAAATATTCCCTTACCTACGATGACTTCCCAGCCATCGTAGTGTTTATATGGTATGACTGTGACTTACATTAGTCAACATTTGCAGAGAAAGAACTTAGTGCATCGAGGGGGCACTTCATGTTGAAATTAGTTTGTGACAACGAGCTACTGTGTTTTATTCTGCAGTCCAAGGGAATGGTGCCAGACATCTCTAAGATGTCTAGCAGTTCTACAATTCCGATTTTAAGTGGTCTGTGTGCTTCAGAGATTTGGGCAGGAGAAGGGCAGGAGTTCAGAGACTGTGAACACTTCTGTTACCTGTGCTGAACATGGAGCAGGCCGCCTTCTGTGGACATCATTTTGATTTCTTGGTACTGTTGTGAAAGGTGCTTTTGTCTCACATTCCTCCATTTAGGAGTGATTATAATGATGAAAGTAATTTTTATCTTATATCATCTGTGGGCCCTGATCCTGGGCTCCCAGGTAAGCTATCCTTTAACATTTTACCCAGCTCAAAATGACTGGGCAAAACCTGAAAGCATGATCCCTATTTCTGCCCCAAGCACATGTTGTACATCTGCTTCGAGAAGAAAACAATAACCAAAAATGCCAACATAAAGATAAGAGAAAATAAAGAACCTCTTTGGCTCCCATAAGATTAAAGTCATACTGACATGTGCATACTGAAAATGCATGAAATCATTGCATTTCCTAAAGCCCAAGTCTTGGAGGGTCTGATAGTCACTGACTATGCCCAGAACCAGGCACACCCCAGCAGGGAGGGCTGGTGCAGAAAGGGAAGGGGCAGGACTCTGAGGGTGGTCTGCAGCTAGAGAGGTCCCTAGAAGGGGCCAGGTTGTGTGGGGGCCCCAGCCCACGAGCCCACCCATGCCTGTGCCTGGTGTTGGGTAGAGGAGGCTCCTCTTGTGCCCCCTGCACTTTCAGGGTTCCAGGGGCTTGAGGACTGGTTGCGCAGCATCCAAGGAGCTCAGGCACCACCCTCCCAGACCATTTACCACTTGGGGGTGGAGCTACATCACTGTGGGCTGGCCCAGATTTGCAGTGGGTTGCAGACTTGGGGCAGAAGAAGGGGCACTGAGAGAGAGAGAGTTGCCCTGTGGAGATCCCTGCTGGTGAGTGAGCAGCATGCACTGGGGTGGGGGTCCGGGGGTAGGGTGCACCTCAGGTGGGAGGCAGGGTTCTGGAAGGGCACGTGGAGAGGGTTCATTGTGGGGACTCAGGTGAGTTTTCTTTTTCCCTTTAAAGTCTCTTCTGCCCCATGTCCTCAACTGGCCTTATCTCCATACCCGTGAACTCCAGGGCGCCCGCTCCCCTGAGCTTTGGTGGGATGGGTTGCAGAATTTCAGGGTTTCCCCTGTTCCCCTGGAAGAGTGCTGGAAAGGACCTCACACAATCCCCACATTTAGTTCTCTGACACAGTGCAGGTGATGCCTCTTGAGCAGTACCCCGAGTTCAGCAGGTTGTGCCCTGGTCCCCCAGGCACAGGTGTGGCAGTAGCAAGCCCCAGAGCCATTCCCCAACTTCAGCATTATGCCCCCTGTGCCCCCGGGTTAGTGGTAATTGGCTATTAGAATCATGCAGGAAAATCCTCCAGGTGGGGGCCTGGAGGCGTGCGTAAACCAGACCCCACTCTAGTTGCATTGGGAATAGATGAATTGAGGGTTTCTTTAGAAGAGTAAGTCTGCTTTCCAGAAAAGGCAAGGTCATTGGTCTGTTGAGAATGAAGATAATTACTGACAAACAACAAGTATGTGTTGCCCCTTCGCCCAGAAACCAAAGCAGGTGTGCAGGCTTTAGGTCAGAGGTGCCTTCTTGTCCCCAGCTGACAACACTTCTCTGCTCTGGCTCCAAGACACCCGAGGTTTTGAACGTTAGCATCGGAGTCAGCGAGGCAGCTTGTCACAGGACGCCAGTGTTCAGAGAAAGCACAGGTATGTTTGGCAAAATGTCCTATCTATGTCAGGGCTGGAGGTAAAACCTCTCATTATCCCAAAACGTCCTGGGCTTTTCTCTTTTCTCTAGTTGAGCCACAAAGTAAAATTGAATTAGCTGTCAGGATTCTGGGTTTGGTGCAAGAATTACTTAGTTTCCCTGCAGGTAGAACTTTGCAGGGGATCACAATTTCTCTGTCCATTTATTGCTTACACGTGTATTTTGACCATCTGTTTCCTAGGAACCCTCTTTTATTAGAAAGGGAAGGTGAGATTCACTCTGTGCCTGTTTGTAACATCTAATTTGTTTCTTCATCTAACAGTGTTTATTCAATTGGGCCTAAGATATGGTTGAGTGGCCAGCATCTAGAGTTAGGTGGCTTTTTTTTCATCTGATACAGACTTGGATGATGTCATTTGACAAAGGTGATGTTTCATCATTGATTAGTTTATTCGTCAGAAGAGTTAAAATTAGGGTGGAGGGAAAATTGAAAATTATCCAAAGCAGCCTGCTCCTGTTTAAAAGTTGAGCTTGACTTTCTAGTTTTACTAAATGTATTATCTCGATATTTTGAGGTGCCATATTCTCTCTGTAGTTTCTTTGGTGGTGGAGTCAGAAGGAGAGTCTGGGAATTCTTTTGGATAGTGGCATGCTGGTGGCTTCAAGGGGCTTGGCGTCAGGAGCCTTGGGGTGAAGTCTGCAACTGCTTGCCTGACCCTGGATGCATCTCCCAGAGGTTTTGTTTCCTCTTATGAAATTGCCGGCAGATAATGTTCTGCTTAAAGGGGAACCCTCCCATCCTGTTGGTGGCAATGCAAAGTGGTGCAGCCAGTCTGGGAAACAGTGTGGGGGTTCCTCAAAAAGTTAAACATTGAAAAACCCCATGATTCAGCAATTGCTCTCCTATGTAATTACCCAAAGGATACAGAAATGCAGATTCGAAGGGGGTCTATGCACAATGATGTTTATGGCAGTAATGTCCACAGTAGCCAAACTATGGAGAGAATCCCAAAGTCCATGCACTGATGAATGGATAAAGCAGATGTGGGATACCTATATATAATGGAATATGACCCAGCTTCAAAAAGAATGAAATCTTACCATTTGCAAGGATGTGCATGGACCTAGAGTGTATTAAGCTAAGCAGAATCAGTGAGGAAAGACAAATATCCTATGCTCTCACACTTGTGGAATTTCAGGAAAAAAAAACAGATGAACAGAGTGGAGGGGTGATGAGAGAGGCAAACAAGGAAATAGACTCAACCTTGGAGAACAAACTGAGTGTTGCTCAGGACAGGGGCGTGGGGGGAAGAGTTAAATGGGTGAGGGGTATTAAGGATGGTACTTGTGATGAGCACCGGGTACTGTATGCAGGTGAGGAATCACTAAATCCTACCCCTGAAGCGAATATTCCATGGCATGTGAACTAACTGGAATTTAAGTAAAAGAAGAAAGGAAAAAGTGTTCTGCTTCATGAAGAGTGAGGTAAAATTGTAGTGATTTGGGCTCTACTATTCTATAGATGAGAGTTGTAAAACACCCTGTTGTAAGATACACTAGTTTCTTATCACATAAGGAGTCCTCAGAAAGCTGCAATGAAAGATTCAGGTCTCAGAGCATGTTCATGTTCCACTGATATGTTACAATTTGCACAGGTAGGAAAGAAGGTGGAGAGAAAGGCAACAGAAGGGGAAAGTAGGTGTGAACCTTTCATTAGTTAGCATTATATCTTTCTCATGAAAGCCTTGTGCCAGTGTGATTTTGGAAGAAGAGGGGGAATCCAGGAGCATTGCAGGAGATGGGGGAGTTCCAGGTCTGGGTAAAGCTGACAGGGGTCCCAGATGAGAGCTGAATGCATTCTGCAGCAGGGTATGGGCAGGGTGGGATCCAAGGGTGGCTGTGGGTCTCCTGGGTGAGAGTTGTGACAGGTGAGGGCTCTGTGCAAGTTCCTGGCTGAGGACAAGTGGGGCACAGGCGGAGAGCTGGCAGAGAACCTTCTTCTGGGCCACCAGCCTCACCCAACACACACAGGCTCATCTTCTGTCCCTGTCACTCCAATTCAGACTTCTCCGAAGGTGAGTGAGAACACATCAAGAGCATTCTGAACAGAAGGGAAAGCATGTGCAAAGGCTCTGGGGCAGGAGAATTCCAGGTATGTCCAGGAGCAGCAAGAAGGCCCTGTGGCCACAGGAGACAGCTTAGGACATTACCTCAGAGAGGTGAAAGAAAGGCATTCCAGGGCTATAACCCCATGAGACCCTGTTTCACTGGGCCATCCTGGCTACAGTGTTGAGAACAGATGACAGAGTGTTGAAGACAGCAAGGCACGTCAATGACGAAGCTTTTCCAGGAACTCAGGCACTGTGGACCAGACAGGTGGCCTTGGATGTAGTGGTTAGACCTATTCGGGGTCCATTTTGAAGATGGAGCTCACAGGATTTGCTGATCGGTTTTCTCTTAGGAGCAGGAGAACGGAGGAGTTGGGGTAACTCCCAGCTGTTGTGGGTTGTCCTGATCGAGGGGAAGGAGAGGGTTTCTGGGGGTAGGATGTAGTCCATGTTCCGCATGCTGAGGAAGGTGCCTTTCCCGGTGGATCTGCTGAGATTTGTGTCTAGGAGAACCTTTCACATCTCCTCCCTCAGTAATGCTCAAGTACAAGTGTCCCCCACTTTTTAAACGTTCACAGTAAGACATTGGGCTTTCTTGAAAGAACTATGTTATTACCCATCTTCAGTAAGAGGAAGAGACCTGAAGAGGATTTCCCTCTTATGAAAAAAGGTGAACAGTGAGAATCACGTTCAGCATCTGTTTTGGGGAGAAGCACGACAGAGGCGGCGTGCACCCCAACCAGCTCGTTCCGCTGGGAACCGCTCTCCGCATCCAGCCACCAGCACTTTGAATGGTGTCTGTGAGCCTCTGCTGTGCTTTATCTTCATTTATGCTGGGCCTCCCTTAGAAACTTGTGTGCTAAGGCCTAAGAAAAGACAAAGAGAAGGAATTTTGGTGTTTGAGCACACTGTCCAATTGTTCCGTGTAAATTAATGGCCATTCCTTCTTGACACCATTTCTGCTGTGCAAGGTTTCTCAGAAGACCTGTACTTTCAAAGAGCAGGGAAACCTATACCTCATACTGCGGGGTTAGTTTTAGTCTCCATGCTGGACAGAACATTTCATGACTGTTGGATTTTCTCACTCAAACATTGAGACTTTGACCACCTTTACCCGTTTCTACCACCCCAATCCTGAATCTGGCACCTACCAATCTGCTCTCAGTGTCTATGCATTCAGTATTTGTTTATTCCTCGTGGAATGTACATGAGAGCATCTGGTATTGGTCTTTCTGTGTCTGAGTTACTTGGTATAAGGCCCCCAAGGTCTGTGTTTCCATGTCTTGTTCTTGTGAATAATGCTGCAGTGAACGTGGGAGTGCATCTGTCTTTTTCAGGCAGTATTTTTGTGTTCTCCGAATAAATACTCAGTAGAGCCATTATTGGGTTATGTCGTAGTTGCTTTTATTTTTTCAGGAACCTCCATACCGTTTGTCACAGCGGCTGCACCAATTTCCATTCCCACCAACAGTGCACAGAGTCTCCTCGTCTGCACACCCTTGACCCCACCTGGTGTCTGTCTCTGGGACAATAGGTGTTCCAACAGTTGTGAGGGAATAGCCAATTGTGGGTTTGACTGATGTTTCCCTGACGATATTTAGTGATGTGGAACAACTTTTTCTGTCTGTTGGCACCTGTGTGCCGTCTTTGGAAAGTATCTATTCACATATTCCCCACATTTTTTATACCGTTTTTTTTTTGTTTGTTTGTTTTGATTTGTATGAGTGTTGTGTGTATTTTGGATATTAGCGTCTTCTCACACATATGATTCACAGATATTTTTTTCTTATTGGGTCTGTGGCCTTGTAAGTTTTTGCTGGTTTCTTTTTCCGCGTGGAAGATTTCACTTTGAAGTTGTTCCACTTGTTTATTTTTGCTTTTGTTGCCTTTGCATACGGTGTCCGATCTGAAGACACTTTGTCAAAACCAATGTCGAGAGACTTAGTACCTGTGTCTTCTTGGAGGTTTATGGATTCAGGTCTTATGTTCAAATCATTCATGCATTAAAAATTTTGTGTGTGGTGTAAGAAAGTGACCCAGTTATATTCTTCTGCATTTAGTGTCCAGTTTGCCTGTTACCACTCACTGAAGAGACAGTCCTTCCCTCATGGCATATCTTCTGCTGCTGTGTCGTAAGTTAGGATCATCTATGTGTGGGTAAGTTTCTGAGCTTTCTGTTCTGTTCCACTGACCTGGTGTCTTTGTTTATGCCAGTACCATCCTGTTTTGATGACAACAGCTTTGTAATCTAGCTTGAAATCCAGGAGTGTGTTGACTGCACCTTTCTTTCTCCAGGTTCCTTTGGGTATTTGGGGTGTTTTGTGATTCCATACAAGTTTGACGACTGTTTTCTACTTGCTGGAATAATGCCACTGGAATTCAGATAGGGATTTCATCACATCTGTCGATTGCTTTGGGTACGATGGACATGTTCACATAATTAACTCTTCTAGTTAAGGAGCATGGCGTATGCTTCCATTTGTTTGTGTTGCCTTCCAAATCTTTGACCCATTCATCCTGCCCCCCTCGACACACATGTTTTTCATTTCTTTTCTGCCATGTGTTCAGTGTACTATGTCTTTCTCATTCTTGGTTACTTTTATTCCTAGATTTTTTTAATGCAATTGTAAATGGCATTGCTTTTTTAATTTCTCTTTACGACAGTGTGTCATCAGTATACAGAAATGAAAGAAGTTGGGTCATCTGGGTGGCCCCATAGGTGAAGCGTCTGCCTTCAGCTCAGGTCATGAACCCAGATTTCTGGGATCGAGCCCCGTGTTGTTCTCCCCGCTTAGCGAGGGTCTGCTTCTCCCTCTTTCTGACACTCCCACTGCTTGTGCTTTTTCTCTTCCTGTCAAATAAATACATAAAATTTGAAAATAAATAAAGACAACAGGTCTCTGTATATTGACTTTATATCCTGCAGCTTTCTTGAATTTGTTTATTCTTACACTTTTTTTTTTTTTTTTTGGAATCTTTCGGGATTTCATGTCATTTGCAAATAGTGACAGTTTTCCTGTATGGATTTCATATCTTTCTTTTTTTAAAATGATGTCACCCTACAGTACTTCATTTGTTTTTGATGTAGTGTTCCATGATTCATTGTTTGCATATAACACCTAGTGCTCATTAGGACACGTGCCCTCCTTTTTTTTTAAAAGAATTTATTTATTTATTCGACAGATATAGAGACTGCCAGCGAGAGAGGGAACACAAGCAGGGGGAGTGGGAGAGGAAGAAGCAGGCTCACAGCGGAGGAGCCTGTTGTGGGGCTCGATCCCATAACGCCGGGATCACGCCCTGAGCCGAAGGCAGACGCTTAACCGCTGTGCCACCCAGGCGCCCCAACACGTGCCCTCCTTAATACCCATCACCAGGATAACTCATTCCTCTTCCCCTCCCTTTCTGCAACCTTCAGTTTGTTTCCCAGTGTCAGTAGTCTCTCATGGTTCATCTTCCCCTCTCATTCCCACCCCTTCAGTTTTCCCTTCCTTCTTCTAATGTCCTCCATGCTATTCCTTCCGTTCCACATAGGAGTGAAACCATATGATAATTGTCTTTCTCTGCTTGACTTAATTTCACTTAGCATAATCCCCTCCTGGTCCATCCACGTTGGTGCAAATGGGGGGTATTCACCCTTTCTGATGACTGAGTAATATTCCATTGTATAGATGAACCACATCTTCTTTGTCCATTCATCTGCTGAAGGACATCTTGGCTCCTTCCACAGTTTGGCTATTATGGACATTGCTGCTATGAACATTGGGATACAGGTGCCCCTTCTTTTCATTACTCTGTGTCGATGGGGTAAATACCCAGTAGTGCAATTGGTGGGTCATAGGATAGCTCTGTGTTTAACGTCTTGAGGAACCTCCATATTGTTTTCAAAAGTGGCTGTTCCAGCTTGAATTCTCACGAGTAGTGTAAGAGGGCTCCCCTTTCTTCACATCCTCTCTGACTTTTTTTTTATTTCTGTCTTGTTAATTTTTTCAAGATTTTATTTATTCATTCCACAGAGATAGAGACATCCAGCGAGAGAGGGAACACAAGCAGGGGGAGTGGGAGAGGAAGAAGCAGGCTCATAACGGAGGAGCCTGATGTGGGGTTCGATCCCATAATGCCAGGATCACGCCCTTAGCCGAAGGCAGATGCTTAACCTCTGTGCCACCCAGGTGCCCCCTGCCTTGTTAATTTTAACCATTCTAACTGGTGTAAGGTGGTATCTCATTGTCATTTTGATTTGTATTTGCCTGATGGCAAGTGATGTGGAGCATTTTTTCATGCGTCTGTTGGACATTTGTATGTCTTCTCTGGAGAAGTATCTCTTTTTGTCTTCTGCCCATTTTTTGGGTGTCGAGTTTGAGGAGTTCTTTATAGATCTTGGATACCAACCCTTTATCCGTAATATCATTTGCAGATATCTTCTTCAATTCCATAGGTTGCCTTTTTGTTTTTTGATCATTTGCTTTGCCGAGCAGAAGCTTTTTATCCTGATGAAGTGCCAATAGTTCATTTTTTGCTTTTATTTCCTTTGCCTTTAGAGACGTGGCTTACAAGATGTTGTTGTCTCCAAGGTTGAAGGGTTCTTTTGATTTTGATATGAGACAGGAATCCATTATCTTTCTTTCCTGATTGTATTTGAGTCCTCTGTCTTTCTTGGTGAGTCTAGCTAAGTTTGTCACTTTTGTTTATCTTTCCAAAAAAGGCTGCTCTCATTTTCATTTTTTTTTTCTTTTTAGTCTCCGTTGGATTTATTTATGTATTCATTTTTGTTATTTCCTTATTTCTACTAATTTGGGGCTTTGTTATTTTTTTTCTACTTCTTTACCACATAAATCAGGTTGTTTATTGGAGAGCATTTTCATGGATTGATGAAGATCTGAATTTCTATGAATGTCCCCCATAAAGCTACTTTTGCTGCATCCCATAAGTTTTTGTAGGTTGTCTTTTTCATCAATGTCAAGGTACTTCTAAAATTTTTTTGATTTCTTCTTTGACTGTTGGTTGTTCAGTAGCATGTTGTTAAATCTCCACATATTTTTTAAGATTATTTAAGTATCTGACAGAGAGTGAGACAGCGAGAGAGGGAACGCAAGCAGGGGGGTGGGAGAGGGAGAAGCGGGCTTCCCACTGAGCAAGGACCTGATTTGGGGCTAGATCCCAGGATCCGGGGTCAAGACCTGAGCTGAAAGCACATCCTTAACGACAGAGCCACCCAGGCCCCAAAAATCTCCACCTATTTTTGACTGTCCCATTTTTTTCTTGAGACTGATTTCTAATTTCCTATCATTGTGGTTGGACAAGATTTGAAGCAGAAGGTGAAGAGAGCACTCAGATGAAAGGTTTGTTTCCTGGAGGGTTTTCTGAGGGCAGACCATGAGTTCAGTGGGGATGGAGGAAGGCTTTGTGAGACGGGGGGTGGGGTTAACCTTGTTAGAATTACTGACTACTACCATGCAGGCTGTGTGCTACTGTTCACACCATAGTCCTGATGGACTTGTACTTCATTAAATATTTTCTAGGAGATATAGGCATAGCCTTCACTTAAAGAAAGGTGTCATGTGGGTTCATGGCATGACCCCAGGTCAGCAACCAGAATGTATGGTATTGTGGGGTATCAGAACCAGGCTTTCTGTGGGAAGTGACAGAAATAAGGTATGGTGAGCTCCATGACCATAGGTGAGGTCCCGAGTGACCCACTGGGTGTTGGGTTCTGTGGATCTGTCTCATCATGTTCTGTGGAATTCAGGGACACCCTCCTGTCTGTGGATTTGTGTGGAGACAGGTAGACATCAGTGTCTGGCCAGGCACGAGGGTCGCACTGGACCACGACCAGAGGTGCAGCGTGCGGGGGAGCCACTGCTTGGTTTCCATGAAAGCTGACCAGGGTCTGTGAACGTGATTCCTAGTAGCTGCAAGGGGAGAGGAGGCCGGGGGTGGTGCACACTTCCTAGACTTGTGGTCAGGACTAGTCTGGACCCCACTGAAGTTAGCCACACCGGGCACAGAAGGCACCCAGTCAGTGTACCTCTGGGCACTGCTCCCATGGCACTTTTGGGCCAGGTCCATGCTGCAACCTCCTGCTTTTCATCATCATCTTCAAGGTCATGTGCCTCTGCTCTTGCCCCATGGCCTCCGGGGTATTGTCCGTCCTCCATCTCGCCCTCGTCCCTGGTGCCCTGTGCAGTCCGATGCCAGGGTAGCCTTCTCGAGACAAACATCTGGCCCTGATGGAACACTTCCATGGATCTCGTGTGATGCGAGGTTGATGCCCTGCCCTGGAAGGGGGCTGCAGGTCCCCAATCAGGACAGCCATGTCTCCCTTTTCAGCATGGCCTGCCCTCCCCTCAGTCTTCTTCAGGGAAGCTCTCCCCACTTCCTGAGATGACAGCTCTGAACTTAAAACTGAATGTTATTTTACATATCTCTATGCCTTAGTTCATCCATGGCATGTCTTTCAACCCCGTTAGTGGGGTTTTTTTTAGCAGTTCTGAAGGGCTGTCTGCTCAAGGAGGGGATGACCTGGGTGGGGCAGCTTTCCCTCTCATCTCCCTCAGCATGTCTCTGAGCCCTGGGGCCAGCTGTCCTACTGAGGATTGAGGGACCCAAGCCAGCCCATCCTGAGCCCAGGCTGTGTCAGCTCATAGACTGATGCGTGTCGGAGCGGTGGGCAGCTGGCATGGGCCAGGGGCAGGCAGTGTCTCCTTCTCATTCCTTCCCTCCCTTCCTCCCAGAGGTAGCTCAGAGCAGCCTTCAACCCCTGCATCTCCAGATCCCTTGACCTGTGCCTCCTGTGTTCAGCTGGTGACCTTGGAGTTTCACATGGATTCTACCTCCCGTACCCTCTCCCATAGCAGTTCCTGGATCAGGGGAGGGATCAGACCCTTGTCTGCTTTTGGTCTTCTTCCTGTCCCACACCAAGCCCACCCACCTTTGCATCTTCCTTGTATGTGCTTGGAAGCAAGCCCATCCACAGAGAACCTATTAGCCAAATGGATCCAGGCAATGAACATTGAAGTAGAGATCCAGGATCCATAGTATAACTGCTCTGAAACCTGTCCCAAAGTCTGTGACTCTCTCACACTGAAACAGAAACAATAATAGCTATCTGGACTGTGAAGTGATATGTGTCTCTACTTCCAATCTTGAATGCATAGGTGCTGAGCCTGGACTGAAAAGGACCATGGCTCCCGTGGGCTGGGATCCATGGTAAGAACTCAGTGAAATATGAATTTTAGTCATTAAGTGAATAATTATCGTAGAGTGAATCCTCCCAAGTAGGGCTTTTGCACATTGCACAGGAAAAGCTTTTTCAAAGAGGTTTCTGAAAGAAAAATCTTTTTTAAAAATTTATTTTAATTCCATTAAAGCTAACATACAGTGTTACATTAGTTTCAGGTGTACAGTAGAGTGATTCAGTATTTCTATATATTACTCAGTGGTCATCAAGAAGTGTCCTCTTAATCCCCTTCATCTATTCCACTCATCCCTCTATCCACCTCCTCTCTTGTAACCATCCGTTTGTTCTCTATTGTTAAGAGTTTGTATTTTGGTGTGTCTCCTTTTTCTCTTTTAGTTATTTATTTTTGTTTGTTTTTTAAATTCCCCATTAGAGTGACATCATATGGGATTTGTCTTTCTCTGACTGACTGATTTTAGTTTGGATAATACTCTCTAGCTCCATCCATGTGTCTGCAAATGGCAAGGTTTCATTCTTTTGCAATCCGAGTAATACTCCATTGTGTGTGTGTATGTGTGTGTGTGTGTGTGTCTGTGTCTGTGTGTGTGTGTGTGTGTGAATACTCACATCTATCATCTCATTTGTCAATTTTTCTACAGACACTTGGGTTGCTTACATATTGTGACATTGTAAATAATGGTGCAAGAAACATAGGGGTGCACGTATCCTTTTTACTTACTGTTTTCCTATTCTTTGGCTTGGAGGGTCCTGCCCATTCCCCCACCCTGAATGACCAGCGGCGCCCCAAGTGGCCCGGGTGGCAGCGGAGGGGCATTTTGAGTACATCGCTGGGGCTTGGGGGTCCCCAATGTCCGGCATCGTGGTGCCAGGCCCTTTGGGAGTGCCCTTCGGGGGCCGACCTAGGGTTAGGGTTAGCCCCAGGAGGTTGGCAGTCCCAATATGATGGCTGTGGGGCGAGCGGAGGGGTGGGCCGAGGTGAGGGCGCTGGGGAGCAGGATTGTGGGCGCTTGCATTTTGGCGCTGGAGGCTTCAAATATCTCCGGTTTCTCCAGGGCCTTGTCCCTTCTCCCGCCCTGAATGACCGGTGGCGCCCCTAGTGGCCCGGGTGGCAGCGTTGTGGGAGGGTGAGTCTGGCTCTGGGGCTTGGAGTCCCAGATCCTGGGCATAGTGGCACCAGGACCCTTGGGAGGGGCCCCTGGGAGGCCGACCTAGGGTTAGGATTAGCCCCAAGGAGACCTTCAGGCCCAATCCGCACACTGTCCGGCGAGCGGAGGTGTGGGCCGAGGAGAGGGCGCTGGGGAGCGGGAGCGTGGGCACCAGCGTTATGGTGTGGGGAGCCTGTGAAGGTCACTGTGGCTCAGATGGCCCTGCCCTTCTCTCGCTCTCTATGACCGACAGCTCCCCTAGTGGCCCGGGTGGGTACAGTGCGGCAGGGTGAGTCTGGCTCTGGGGCTCTGAGACACCAATCCCCAGAATTGCAGAGCCAGGCCGCTTGGGATGTCCCCACAGGGCCGACCTAGGGTTTTGATTAGCTGCCAGGAGCCCAGCAGGCCCTATCCACCGGCTCTGAAGCAAGCGGTGGGGTTGGCCTAGGTGAGGGCGCTGGCGAGCAGGATCCTGGGAGCCAACGTTTTTGCGCGGGGAGCCTTCAAAGGTCAGCGTGGGCTCGGAGGGCCCTGCCCAATCTCCTGCCCTGATTGACCAGTGGGGCCTCTAGTGGCTCGGGTGGCTGAAGGGCAGCAGGGTGAGTCAGGCACATGGGCTCGGGATCCCCATCCCCAGAGTTGCGACGCCAGGCCCCTTGGGAAGGGCTCCTCGGGGGCCGATGTATGGTTAGGGTTAGTCTCCAGGAGCCCCGCAGGCCCGATACACCAACTGTGCATCGAGGGGATAGTTGGGGCGAGGTGAGGGTGCTGGTGAACATGAGCCTGGGCCCAAGCGTTTTGGTTTGGTGTGCCTTCGAATGTCTGTAGGGGTTCGGAGGGCCCTCCACTTCTCCTACCCTGAATGAATGGCGGCGCCCCTAGTGGCCCCTGTGGGGCGGGGCGGCAGCGTGCATCTGGCGCTGGGGCCTGGGGGTCCCCAATCCCCGGCATTGCAGCTCCAGACCCCTTAGGAAGGGAGCTTCAGGGGCTGTCCTAGGGTTAGGGTTAGCGCCCAGGAAGCCGGCAGGCCCGAGTCGCAGGCTGTGCGAGGAGCGGAGGTGTGGGCCAGGTTGAGGGCGATGCCCAGCAGGAGCGTGGTCCCCAGCATTTTGGCGCCCTGGGCCTTCGAATGTTGCCATGGCTCGGAGGGCCCTGCCCTGTCTCCTACCCTGAATAACGAGCGACGCCCCTAGGGGCTCCGTTGGCAGTGGGGCGGCAGGGTGAGTCCTGCGCTGCGGTTCAGGGATCCCCAATCCCCAGCGTTGCGGGGCCAGGCCCCTTGGGAGGGGCTCCTCGTGGGCCGACCTAGGGTTAGAGTTAGCACCCAGGAGGCCGGCAGGCCCAATCCTCTGGCTGGGAGGGGAGAGGTGGGTGGGAGGAGGTAAAGGCGCTGGCGAGCGGGAGCCTGGGCCTCTGCATTTTGGCACGGGAGGCTTCAAATGTCTCCGGTTTCTCCAGGGCCCTGTCCCTTCTCCTGCCCTGAATGACTGGCGGTGCCCCTAGCGGCCTGGGTGGCAGGGTTGCGGCAGGGTGAGTCTGGCTCTGGGGCTTGGGGTCCCCGATCCCTGTCGTAGCGGCACCAGGACCCTTGGGAGGGGCCCCTGGGGGGCCGACCTAGGGTTAGGGTTAGCCCCCAGGAGGCCGGCAGGCCCTATCTGCCCGCTGTGCGGCGAGTAGAAGGGTGGGCCAAGGTGAGGGCGCTGGGGAGTGTGAGTGTGGGCACCAACGTTTTGGTGCAGGGAGCCTTTGAAGGTCACCATGGGCTCAGAAGTCCCTGCCCCTTTTCTCCCCCGAATGACCGGCGGCGCCCCTAGTGGCCCAGGTGGCGATAGTGCAGCAGGGTGAGTCTGGCTCTGGGGCTCTGAGTCACCAATCCCCAGTGTTGCAGAGCCAGGCCACTTGGGATGTGCCCCATGGGGCAGACCTAGGGTTTTGGTTAGCCCCCCGGAGCCCGGCAGCCCCTATCCACCGGCTCTGAATCAAGCGGAGGGGCGGGCCGAGGTGAGGGCCCTAGGAGCAGGAGCATGGGAGCCAACGATTTTGCACACGGGGCCTTCAAAGGTCAGCACGGGCTCGGAGGTCCCTGCTCGTTCTCCTGTCCTGATTGACCCGTGGTCCCCTAGCGGCTTGGGTGGCTGAAGGGCAGCAGGGTGAGTCCGGCACTTGGGCATGGGGTCCCCATCCCCAGCGTTGCGACGCCAGGCCCCTGGGGAAGGGCCCCTCGGGGTCCGACCTATGGTTAGTGTTAGCCCCCAGGAGCCACGCAGGCCCGATACACCACCTGTGCATCGAGAGGACAGTTGGGCCGAAGTGAGGGTGCTGGTGAACATGAGCCTGGGCCCAAGCGTTTTGGTTCTGGGAGCCTTCGAAGGTCGGCGGGGGTTCGGAGGGCCCTGCCAGTTCTCCCACCCCGAATGAATGGCGGCGCCCCTAGCGGCCCGTGTGGGGCGGGGCGGCAGCGTGCATCCGGTGCTGGGGCCTGGGGGTCCCCAATCCCCAGCGTTGCTGCACCAGGCCCCTTAGGAAGGGAGCTTCAGGGGCTGTCCTAGGGTTAGGGTTAGCGCCCAGGAGGCCGGCAGGCCCGAGTCGTCGGCTGTGCGAGGAGCAGAGGTGCGGGCCAGGTTGAGGGCGATGCCCAGCAGGAGCGTGGTCCCCAGCATTTTGGCGCCCTGGGCCTTTGAATGTTGCCATGGCTCGGAGGGTCTTGCCCTTTCTCCTGCCCTGAATAACCAGCGACGCCCCTAGCGGCTCCATTGGCAGTGGGGCGGCAGGGTGAGTCCCGCACTGCGTCTTGGGAATCCCCAATCCCCAGCGTTGGAGGGCCAGTCCCCTTGGGAGGGGCTCCTCGTGGGCTGACCTAGGGTTAGAGTTAGCCCCCATGAGGCCAGCAGGCAAGATCCTCTGGCTGGGCGGCGAGAGGTGGGCGGGCCATGGTAAAGGCGCTGGGGAGTGGGATTGTGGGCCCCTGCCTTTTGGCAAGGGAGGCTTCAAATGTCCCTGGTTTCTCCAGGGCCCTGTCTGTTCTCCCGCCCTGAATGACCAGCGGCGCCCCTAGCGGCCAGGGTGGCAGTGTTGTGGGAGGGTGAGTCTGGCTCTGGGGCTCTGAGTCACCAATCCCCAGCATTGCAGAGCCAGGCCGCTTGGGATGTCCCCACAGGGCCGACCTAGGGTTTTGGTTAGCTGCCAGGAGCCCGGCAGGCCCTATCCACCGGCTCTGAAGCAAGCGGAGGGGCGGGCTGAGGTGAGGGCGCTGGCGAGCAGGATCCTGGGAGCCAACGTTTTTGCGCGGGGAGCCTTCAAAGGTCAGCGTGGGCTCGGAAGGCCCTGCCCGATCTCCTGCCCTGATTGACCGGCGGGGCCTCTAGTGGCTCGGGTGGCTGAAGGGCAGCAGGGTGCGTCCGGCACATGGGCTCGGGGTCCCCATCCCCAGCGTTGCGACGCCAGGCCCCTTTGGAAGGGTCCCTCGGGGGCCGACCTATGGTTAGGGTTAGCCTCCAGGAGCCCCGCAGGCCCGATACACCACCTGTGCGTCGAGGGGAGAGTTGGGCCGAGGTGAGGGTGCTGGTGAACATGAGCCTGGGCCCAAGCGTTTTGGTTCGGGGCGCCTTCGAAAGTTGGCGGGGATTCGGAGGGCCCTGTCTATCCTCCCACCCTGAATGAATGGCGGTGCCCCTAGCGGCCTGGGTGGGGAGTGGCGACAGGGTGCATCTGGCGCTGGGGCTTGGGGGTCCCCAATCTCCGGCGTTGCGGCACCAGGCCCCTTGGGAGGGGCCCTTCGGGGGCCAACCTAGGGTTAGGTTTAGCCCCTAGGAGGCCAGCAGGCCCTATTCGCCAGCTGTGTGGAGAGCAGAGTGGCAGACCTAGGTGAGGGCGCTGGTGAGTGGGAGGATGGACCTAGGTGTTTTGGTGCAGGGAGACCTTGAAGGTCACTGGGGACTCTGAAGGACCTGCCACTTCTCTCGCCCTGAATGACCAGCGGCGCCCCTAGCTGCCTGGGTGGCGACAGTGTGGTAGGGTGAGTCTGGCTCGGGGGCTCTGAGTCACCAATCCCAAGCATTGCAGAGCCAGACCCCTTGGGGTGTGCCCCACGGGGCCGACCTAGGGTTTCAGTTAGCCCCCAGGAGCATGGCAGGCACTATCCACTGGCTCTGCAGCAAATGGAGGGGCGGGCCGAGGTGAGGGCGCTGGGGAGCGGGAGCATGGGCACCAGCGTTCTGGAGCAGGGAACATTTGAAGGTCACCGGGGACTCAGAAGGCCCTGCCCTTCTCTCACCGTGCATGACCAGTGGCGCCCCTAGAGGCCCAGGTGGCGATAGTGCGGCAGGGTGAGTCCGGCTCTGGGGCTCTGAGTCACCAATCCCCAGCGTTGTGGAGCCAGGCCCCTTGGGATGTGCCCCACGGGGCCGACCTAGGGTTTTCATTAGAACCAAGAGTCCAGCAGGCCCTTTCCAACGGGTCTGAATGAAGCAGAGAGTTGGGCCGAGGTGAGGGTGGTGGTGAACATGAGCCTGGGCCCAAGCGTTTTGGTTCAGAATGCCTTCAAAGGTCGGCGGGGGTTCGAAGTGCCCTGCAGGTTCTCCCACCCTGAATGAATGGCGGCGCCCCTAGTGGCCCAGGTGGTGAGGGGTGGCAGGGTGAGTTAGGCCCTGCAGCTCGGGTATCTCCAATCCCCAGGGATGTGGTGCCAGGCCCTTTGGGTGGGGCCCCTTGGATGACAACTTAGGGTTAGGTTTAGCCCCTAAGAACTCGGCAGGTCCTATTCGCCAGCTGCGTGGAGAGTGGAACGGCGGACCGAGGTGAGGGCGCTGGTGTTTGGGTGCGAGGGCCCGGGCGTTTTGGCGCGGGGGGGACTCGAAAGTCACCGTGTCTCAGAGGGCCCTGCCCGTTCTCCCGCCCTGAATGAACGGCAGCACCCCAAGCCCCTTGGTGGCGGCTGGGTGGCAGGGTGAGTCAGGTGCTGAGGCTCAGGGTCCCCAATCCCCGGCGTTGCGGCGCCAGGCCCCTTGGGAGGGGCCCCTCGGGGGTCGATCTAGGGTTACAGTTAGCCCCCTGGAGGCTGGTGGACCCGATCAGCATCTGAGCGGCACGCAGCAGGGTGGGCCGAGGTGAGGGCACTGGCGAGCCTGAGCATGAGCCCAAGCGTTTTAGCGTGGGGGGCCTTCGAAGGTCAGTGGGGGCTCGGAGGGACCTGCCCATTCTCCCACTCTGAATGACCGGCGGGGCCCCTAGTGGCTCAGGTGGCTGAAGGGCAGCAGGGTGAGTCCGGCACTTGGGCTCGGTTGCCCCATCCCCGGCGTTGGGGCACCAGGCCACTTGGGAAGGGCCCCTCGGGGGCCGACCTACAGTTAGGGTTAGCTCCCAGGAGGCTGGCAGGCCCTATACACTACCTGTGCGTGGAGCGGAGAGTTGGGCCGAGGTGAGGTTGCTGGTGAACAGGAGCCTGGGCAAAAGCATTTTGGTTCTGGGCGCCATTGGGGGATTGGAGGACTCTGCCAGGTCTCCCACCCAGAATGAATGGCGGCGCCCCTAGCGGCCTGTGTGGGGCAGGGCGGCAGGGTGTACTGGGCGCTGGGGCTTGGGGGTTGCCAATCCCCAGAGTTCCGCCGCAAGGCTCCTTAGGATGGGACCCTCAGGGGCCATCCTAGGGTTAGGGTTAGCGCCCAGGAGGCCGGCAGGCCCGATCCGCCAGCTGTGTGAGGAGTGGAGGTGTGGGCCGAGTTGAGGGGGATGCCGAGCAGGAGCTGGGCCCCAGCGTTTTGGCGTCCTGGGCCTTCGAATGTTGCCATGTCTCGGAGGGCCCTGCCCATTCTCCTGCCCTGAATAACCAGCGGCACCCCTAGCAGCTCCGTTGGCGGTGGGGCTGCAGGGTGTGTTTGGAGCTGGGGCTCGGGGGTCCCCAATCTCTGTCGTTGCAGTGCCAGGCCCCTTGGGAGGGGCCCCTCGAGCACCGACCTAGATTTAGGGTTATTTCCCAGGGCACCGGCAGGCCCGATCCGCCAGTGTGTGGCAACGGTGGGGTGGGCTGAGGTGAGGGCGCTGGTGAGCGGGAGCGTGGGCCCAAGCGTTTTGGCGTGGGGGGCCTTCAAAAGTTGCCAGGGGACTGGAGGGCCCTGCCCGTTCTCCCGCCCTGAATAACCGGCGGCGCCCCTGGTGCCGCGGGTTGTGGTGGGGTGGCTGGGTGAGTCCGGTGCTGGGGCTCGGAGGCCCCCAATCCCAGGCCTTGCAGCTCCAGGCTCCTTGGGAGGGGCCCATTGGGGGCCAACCTAGGTTTAGGGTTAGCCCCCATGAAGCTGGCAGGCCTCATCCACTGGCTGTGCTACGAGCAGAGCAGCGCGCTGAGGTGAGGGCGCTGGCATACGGAGGCGTGGGCCCAGCCTTTTGGCGTGCGGGGCCTTCGAAAGTCACTGGGGGCCGGAAAGCCCTGCCCGTTCTCCCGACCTGAAAGACCGGTGGTGCCCCTAGTGGCCCGGGTTGCAGTGGGGCAGCACGGTAAGTCCGGAGCTGGGGCATGGGGGTCCCCAATACTCTGCGTTGGGGCGCCAGGCCCCTTGGGAAGGGCCCTCGGGGTCCAAACCAGCGTTAGTATTAGCCCCCAGGAGGCCGGCAGGCCGATCCGCTAGCTGTGTAGAGAGCAGTGGGGCAGGCCAAGGTGAGGGCACTGTAGAGCGGGAGCATGGGCCCAAGCGTTTTGGCGTGGGGGCATTCAAAAGTTGCCAGGGGTTCAGAGCGCACTTCCGGTTCTACTGCGCTGAAAGCCCGACGGTGCACCTAGCGGCTCGGGTTGCAGAGGGGCGGCAGAGTGAGTCTGGTGCTGGGGCTCGGGGGTCCCCAATCCCCGGTGTTGCAGCGCCAGGCCCCTTGGGAGGGGCCCCTCGGGTGCGACCTAGTGTTAGGGTTAGCCCCCAGGAGGCCCACAGGCCCGATCCTCCAGCTGTGTGGCGAGCGGAGTGGTTGGCCGAGGTGAGGGCACTCGCGATTGGGAGCGTGGGCCCAAGCATTTTGGCACGGAGGGCCTTCGAAGGTCGCTGGTGGCTCTGAGGTCCCCGCACATTCTCCCGCCCTGAATGAGGACAGCGCTCCTAGCGGGCCGGGTCCTGGCGAGGTGGCAGGGTGTCTTGCACTGGTGCTCAGGGGTCGCCAAGCCCCGGCTTAGCGGTGCCAGGCCCATTGGGAGGGGCCCCTCTTGGGCCGACGTATGGTTTGGGTTAGCTCCCAGGAGGCCTTCAGGCCCAATCAGCCAGCTGTGCGGTGAGCGGAGGGGCGGGCCGCGGTGAGGCTGCTGGCGAGCGGGAGCACAGGCCCAAGGATTTTGGCGCTGGGAGCCTTCAAAGGTCTCTGGGTGCTCTGAGGGCCCTGCCCGTTCTCCTGCCCTGAATGACCAGCGGCGCCCCTATCGGCCAGGGTGGAGGCGGGGCAACACATTGAGTCTGGCGCAGGGGCTCAGGGGTCCCCAATCCCCACGTGCCGCACCAAGCCCCTTGGGAGGGGCCCTCGTGGGCCGAACTATGGTTAGGGTTAACCCCCAGGAGGCCAGCAGGCCCGATCCGCCGGCTGTGCTGCGAGGGGAGGCGCGGGCCGAGGTGAGGGCGCTGGCGAGAAGGAGCATGGGCCTAAGCGTTTTGGGATGGGGGGCCTTCGAATGTCACAGGGGGCTTGGAGGGCCCTACACATTTTCCCGCCCTAAATGACCGGTGGCGCCCCTAGCGGCCCGGCCGCCGGCAGAGCGGTAAGGTTAGTCTGGTGCTGGGGTTTGGGGCTCCCCAATCCCCGCATTGCGATGCCAGGCCCCTTGGGAAGGGCCTCTCGGTGGTCGACCTAGGGTTAGGGTTAGCCCCCAGGAGCCACGCAGGCCCGATACACCACCTGTGCATCGAGAGGACAGTTGGGCCGAAGTGAGGGTGCTGGTGAACATGAGCCTGGGTCCAAGCGTTTTGGTTCGGTGCGCCTTCGAAGGTCGGCGGGGGATCGGAGGGCCCTGCCAGTTCTCCCACCCCGAATGAATGGCGGCGCCCCTAGCGGCCCGTGTGGGGTGGGGCGGCAGCGTGCATCTGGCGCCGGGGATTGGGGGTACCCAATCCCCGGCGTTGCGGTGCCAGGCCCCTTAGGAAGGGACCCTCAGGGGCCGTCCTAGGGTTCTAGTTAACGCCCAAGAGGCCGGCAGGCCCGAGTCGCCGGCTGTGCAAGGAGCGGAGGTGCGGGCCGAGTTGAGGGTGCTGGTGAACATGAGCCTGGGCCCAAGCGTTTTGATTCGGGGCACCTTCAAATGTAGGTGGGGGCTTGGAGGGCCCTACCCGTTCTCCCGCCCTGAATGACCGGCTACACTCCTAGCGGCCTGTGTGGCGGCAGGGCGGCAGGGTGAGTCTGGCGCTGGGGCTCAGGGGTCCACAATTCCCGGTGTTGCGGTGCCAGGGCCCTTGGGAGGGGCCCTTGGGGGTCGATCTAGGGTTACGGTTAGCCCCCAGCAAGCCGGTGGACCCGATCAGCGGCTGTGCAGCACGCGGAGGGTTGGGCCGAGGTGAGGGCGCTGGCGAGACTGAGCATGATCCCAAGTGTTTTAGTGCGGGGGGTCTTAGAAGGTCGGTGCGGGTCAGAAGGACCTGCCCGTTCTCCCGCTCTGAATGACCGGCGGGGCCCCTAGAGGCTCCGGGGCCTGAAAGGCAGCAGGTTGAGACCGGCACTTGGGTTGGGGTCCCCATTCCCGGCATTGTGGCGCCAGGCCACTTGGGAAGGGCCCCTCCGTGGCCGACCTACAGTTAGGGTTAGCCCTCAGGAGGCCAGCAGGCCCGATACACCGCCTGTGCATAGAGAGGACAGTTGGGCCTAAGTGAGGGTGCTGGTGAACATGAGCCTGGGCCCAAGCGTTTTGGTTCTGGGCGCCTTCGAAGGTCGGCGGGGGTTCGGAGGGCCCTGCCAGTTCTCCCACCATGAATGAATGGCGGCGCCCCTAGCGGCCCGTGTGGGGCGGGGCGGCAGCGTGCGTCAGGCGCTGGGGCTTGCTGGTCGCCAATCTCCGGCGTTGCACTGCAAGGCTCCTTAGGAAGGGACCCTCAGGGGCCGTCCTAGGGTTAGGGTTAGCGCCCAGGAGGCTGGCAGGCCCGAGTCGCCGGCTGTGCGAGGAGTGGAGGTGTGGACCGAGTTGAGGGGGATGCGGAGAGGGAGCGTGGGCCTCAGCATTTTGGCGTCCTGGGCCTTTGAATGTTGCCATGTCTCGGAGGGCCCTGCCCATTCTCCTGCCCTGAATAACCAGCGGCGCCCTTAGCGGCTCCGTTGCGGTGGGGTTGCAGGGTGAGTCCTGAGCTGCGGCTCGGGGATCCCCAATCCCCAGCATTGTGGGGCCAGGCCCTTTGGGAGGGGCTCCTCGTGGGCCGACCTAGGGTTAGAGTTAGCACCCAGGAGGCCAGCAGGCCCAATCCTCTGGCTGGTTGGCAAGAGGTGGGTGGGCCGAGGTAAAGGCCCTGGGGAGCGGGAGTGTGGGCCCCTGCATTTTGGCGCGGGAGGCTTCAAATGTCGCCGGTTTCTCCAGGGCCCTGTCCCTTCTCCCGCCCTGAATGAGTGGTGGCGCCCCTAGTGGCCTGGGTGGCGGCATTGCGGCAGCGTGAGTCTGGTTCTGGGTCTTGGAGTCCCCGATCCTCGGCGCATAGGCACAAGAATCCTTGGGAGGGACCCTGGAGGGCCGACCTACAGTTAGGGTTAGCCCCCACAAGGCCGGCAGGGTGGATCCACCCTCTGTGCAGGGAGCGGAGGGGCAGGCCGAGGTGAGGGCGCTGGGGAGCGGGAGCGTGGGCACCAGGGTTTTGGCACGGGGAGCCTTCGAAGGTCGCCAGTGGCTTGGAGGACCCTGTCCATTCTTGCGCCCTGAATGACCGGCGGCGCCCCTAGTGGCCTGAGTGGCAGCAGGGAGGCAGGGTGAGTCTGGCGATGGGGCCTGTGGTCCTAGTCCCAGGCTTGGTGGCCACAGGCCCCTTGGGAGGGGCCCCTCTGGGGCCTGACTAGCTTTAGGGTTAACCCCAGGAGTCCAGCAGCCTGATCCGCTGGCTGTGCGTGGAGCGGAGGGGCGGGCCGAAGTGAATGCGCTGGCGAGCCGGAGCGTGGGCCCAAGTGTTTTGGCGTGGGGGGCCTTCAAAGGTCACCAGGGGCTCAGAGGGCCCTGCCTGTTCTCTCGACCTGTGATGACGTTGCCCCTAGCGTGCCGGGTCACGGTGGGGTGGCAGGGTGAGTCTGGAGCTAGGGCTCGTGGGTCCCCAATCCCCAGTGTGGCAGCGCCAGGCACTTGGGAGTGGTCCCTCGGGGGCCTACCTAGGGTTAGGGTTAGCCCAAAGGAGGCCGGCAGGCCCGTTCTGCCAGCTGTGCGGTGAGAGGATTGGTGGTCCAAGGTGAGGGCACTGGCGAGCGGGAGCGTGGGCCCAAGGGTTTTGGCGCGGGACTCCTTCAAAAGTCGCCGGGGGCTCAGAGATCCATGCCCCTTCTCCCGCCCTGAATGACTGGCGGCACCCCTAGCAGCCCGGGTGGCGGCGGGGAGGCTGGGTGAGTCTGGCGCTCATGCTCGTGGGTCCCCAATATCTGGCCTTGCAGAGCCAGTACCCTTGGGAAGGGCCCCTCGGGGGCCGACCTAGGTTTAGGGTTAGCCCCCAGGAGCCCGGCAGGCCCGATCTGCCAACTGTGTTGCGAGCGGAGTGGAGGGCTGAGGTGAGTGCGCTGGCGAGCAGGAGCGTGGGCCCAAGCGTTTTGGCGCAGGGGCCTTTGAAGGTCGCCGGGGGCTCAGAGGGCCCTGCCCCTTCCTCTGCCCTGAAGGACCGGCGGCGCCCCTAGCAGCCCGGGTGGCGGCGGGGTGGCAGTGAAAGTCTGGCGCTGGGGCTCGATTGTCCCCAATCCCCAGAGTGATGGTGCCAGTCCCCTTGGGAGGGGCTCCTCAGGGGCTGAATTAGGGTTAGGGTTAGCCCCCAGGAGGCTGGCAGGCCCGATCCACTGGCTGTGTGGTGAGCGGAGGGTGGGGCCCAGGTGAGGGCAATGGTGAACAGGAGCGGGGGCCCAAGCGTTTTGGCGCACGTTGCCTTTGAAGGTCTCAGGGGGCGCAGAGGGCCCTGCAAGTTCTCCCACTCTGAATGAGGACGGCGACCCTAGCAAGCCAGGTCTTCGCAGGGCACCAGGGTGAGTCCGGCACTGGTGCTCGGGGGTTCCCAATCCCCGGCGTGGTGGTGCCAGACCCCTTGGGAGGGGCCCCTCGACAGCCAACCTAGGGTTAGGGTTAGACCCCAGGAGGCCGCCAGGCCCTATCCGCTGGTTGTGCAGCTTGCGGAGGGGCTGGCCGAGGTGAGGGCATTGGTGAGCAGAAGCATGGGCCAAAGCATTTTGGCGCGGGGGGCCTTCGAATGTCACCGGGGGCTTGGAGGGCCCTGCCCGTTCTCCAACCTAGATGACCGGTGGCGCCCCTAGCGGCCTGGGTGTCGGTGGGGTGGCAGGGTGTGTCCGGCGGTTTGGCTCGGGGGTCCCCAATCACCAGCGTGGCAGCGCCAGGCCCCTTGGAAGGGGCCTCTGGTGAGCTGACCTAGGGAAGGGTTAGCCCCCAGGAGGCCAGCAGACCCGATCTGCCGGCTGTGCGGCGAGCGAGGGGTGGGCTGAGGTGAGCACGCTGGCGACCGGGAGCGTGGGCCCAAGCATTTTGGCACAGGGGGCCTTCGAATGTCACCGGGGGCTCAGAAGGCCCTGCCCGTTCTCCCGCCTTGAAAGACCGGTGGCTCCCCTAGCGGCCGGTGTGGTGGTGGGCCAGCAGGGTGAGTCTGGAGCTGGGGCTCGGGGGTCCCCAATCCCCGGCGTGGCAGCGCCGGGCACTTGGGAGTGGTCCCTTGGGTGCCGACCTAGCGTTAGGGTTAGCTCAATGGAGGCCAGCAAGCCCCATCCACCGGCTGTGCGGATTATGGAGTGGCAGGCCAAGGTGAGGGCTCTGGCTAGCGGGAGCATGGGCCCAAGTGTTTTTGCACGGGGGGCCTTCCAAGGTTGCCGGGGGCTCAGAGGTCCCTGGCTGTTCTCCCGCCCTGAATGAGTGTCGGCGCCCCTAGCAGCCCGGGTGGCTGCAGGGCGGCAGGGTGAGTTCGGCGCTGGTGCTTGGGGGTCCCCAAGCAGGGGCATGGCGGTTCCAGGCCCCTTGGGAGGGGCACCTCGGGGGCTGACATAGGGTTTGTGTTAGCCCCCAGGAGGCCGGCAGGCCCGATCTGCCAGCTGTGCGGCGTGCAGAGGGGCAGGCTGAGGTAAAGGTGCTGGAGAGCAGGAGCGTGGGCTCAGGCGTTTTGGCGTGGGGGCCTTCGAAGATCGAGGGTGGCTCGGAAGGCTCTGCAGGTTCTCCAGCCGGGAATGACCGGCGGCGCCCCTAGCGGCCCTGGTGGCGGCGGGGCGGCAGGGTGCGTCTGGTGTTGCGGCTCAGGGGTCCCCAATCCCTGGCGTGGCAGTGCCAGGCCCCTTGGGACGGGCCCCTCTGGGGCCGACCTAGGGTTAGGGTTAGCCCCCAGGAGGATTGCAGGCCCGATCCGCCAGCTGTTCAGAGAGTGGAAGGGCTGGCCGACGTGAGGGCGCTGGTGAGTGGTAGCTTGGCCCAAGCGTTTTGGTGCGGGAGGCCTTGGATGTTCGCCAGGGGCTCGGAGGGCCTTGCCAGTTCTCCCACCCTGAATGACCGGCGGCGCCTCTAGCGGCCATGGTGGCAGCAGGGTGCAGGGTGAGTCTGGAGCTGGGGCACAGGGGTTCCCAATCCCCGGTGTGGCGGCTCCAGGCACTTGGGGGGGAACCTCAGGGGCTGACCTAGGGTTAGGGTTAGCTCAAAGGAGGCCGTCAGGCCCGATACACCAGCTGTGCAGTGAGGGGAGTGGCGGGCCGAGGTCAGGGCGCTGGCAAGCAGGAGCGTGGGCCCAAGCGTTTTGGCGAGGGGGCCTTCGAAGTTCGCCAGGGGCTCGGAAGGACCCTGCCCGTTCTCCCGCCCTGAATGACCTGCGGCGCCCCTAGCAGGCCGGGTGATGGCGGGGCTGCAGGGTGTGTTCAGATTTGGGGCTCGGGGGTCCCCAATCTCTGTCGTTGTGGTGCCAGGCCCCTTGGGAGGGGCCCCTCGGGCGCCGACCTAGAGTTAGGGTTATCCCCCAGGGCACTGGCAGGCCCGATCCGCTGGCTGTGCGGCGATGGTGGTGCGGGCTGAGGTGAGGGCGCTGGTGAGTGGGAGCATGGGCCCAAGCGTTTTGGCGTGGGGGGCCTTCAAAAGTTGCCGGGGGCTCGGAGGGCCCTGCCCATTCTACCGCCCTGAGTAACCAGCTGCGCCCCTGGTGCCCTGGGTTGTGGTGGGGTGGCCGGGTGAGTCCGGTGCTGGGACTCGGGGGTCCCCAATCCCAGGCCTTGCAGCTCCAGGCTCCTTGGGAGGGGCCCATCGGGGGCCAACCTAGGTTTAGGGTTAGCCCCCAGGAAGCTGGAAGGCCTCATCCGCTGGCTGTGCTGTGAGCAGAGCGGCGCGCCGAGGTGAGGGCACTGGCGTACGGGGGTGTGGGCCCAGCCTTTTGGCGCGGGGGGCCTTCGAAAGTCCCTGGGGGCTCGGAAGGCCTTGCCCGTTCTCCCGACCTGAATGACCGGCGATGCCCCTAGTGGCCCGGGTTGCGGTGGGGCGGCATGGTAAGTCTGGCGCTGGGGCGCGGGGGTCCCCAATACTCGGTGTTGGGGCGCCAGGCCCTTTGGGAAGGGCCCTCGGGGTCCGAACCAGTGTTAGTGTTAGCCCCCAAGAGGACGGCAGACCTGATCCGCCAGCTGTGTAGCGAGCAGTGGGGCAGGCCGAGGTGAGGGCACTGTAGAGCGGGAGCGTGGGCCCAAGCGTTTTGGCGTGGGGGCATTCGAAAGTCACCGGGGGTTCAGAGCGCACTTCTGGTTCTACTGCGCTGAAAGCCCGACGGTGCACCTAGCGGCTCGGGTTGCAGAGGGGCGGCAGGGTGAGTCCAGTGCTGGGGCTCGGGAATCCCCAATCCCTGGCATTTCGGCACCAGACCCCTTGGGAGGTGCCCCTCGGGCCTGACTTAGGGTTTGGGTTAGCCTCCAGGAGGCCAGCAGGCCGGATCTGCCAGCTGTGCAGCGAGTGGATGGTCGGGCAGAGGTGAGGTTGCTGGCGAGCGGGAGCATGGGCCCAAGCGTTTTTGCGTGGGGGGGGTTCAAAGGTCGCCGGGGACTCGGAGGGCCCTGCCCGATCTCCCGCCCTGAATGAGGACGTTGCCCCTGGCGGGCCGGGTCGCAGTGAGGCGGTACGGTGAGTCCGGCACTGGGGCTCGGGCGTCCCCAATCCCTGGCATGGCGGTGCCAGGCCCCTTGGGAGGGGCCCCTTGGGTGCCGACCTAGGCTTAGAGTTATCCCCCCGGAGGCCAGCAGCCCCGATCTGCCCGCTGTACGGCGAGTGATGTGGCGGGCTGGAGTGAGGGTTCTGGCGAGCGGGAGCGTGGGCCCGAGTGTTTTCACACGGGGGCCTTCGAAGGTCGCCGTTGGCTCGGAGGGCCCTGCCTGTTCTCCCGCCCTTAATGACCGGCGGGGACCCTGGTGGCCCGGGTGGCAGCGGGGCGGGAGGGTGAGTCTGGCAATGGGGCTCGGGGAACACGAAACCCCGGCGTTGTGGCGCCAGGCACCTTGGGAGAGGCCCCTCGGGGGCTGACTTAGGTTTAGGGTTAGCCCCCAGGAGGCCGGCAGGCCCGATCTGCTGGCTGTGCGGCGAGTGGAGGGGCGGGCCGAGGTGAGGGCGTTGGCGAGCGGGAGCATGGGCCCAAGTATTTTGGCAAGGGTGGCCTTCGAAGGTCGCCGGGGGCTTGGAGGGCCCTGCCCGTTCTCCCGCCCTGAATGGCTGGCAGTGCCCCTAACGGCCCGGGTGGAGGCGGGGCGGTAGGGTGGCTCCAGAGCTGGGGATCTGGGGTCCCCAATCCCCAGCGTGGCGGCGCCAGGCCCATTGGGAGGGGCCCCTCGGGGGCTGATGTAGGGTTTGGGTTAGCCCCCAGGAAGCTGGCAGGCCCGATCCGCCACATGTGCGGTGTGCGGAGGGGCTGGCCTAGGTGAGGGCGCTGGCGAGCTGGACCGTGGGCCCAAGCGTTTTGGCGCGGGGGTCTTTGAATGTCGCCCGGGGCTCTGAGGACCCTGCCCGTTCTCCCACCTGAATGAGGACAGCGCCCCAAGTGTGCCAGGTCACGGCGCGGTGGCAGGGTGAGACTGCCGCGGGGGCTCGGGGGTCCCTGCGCCCCGGCATGACAGAGCCAGGCCCCTTGGGAGGGGCCCCTCGGGCACCGATGTAGGGTTTGTGTTAGCTCCAGGAGGCCGGCAGGACCTATCCGTAGGCTGTACTGCGAGCCGAAGGACAGGTCGATGTGAATGCACTGGCGAGTGGGAGTGTGGGCCCAAGCGTTTTGGCGAGAGGGTTTCAAAGATTGCCGGGGGCTCAGAGAGCCCTGCCCGTTCTAACGCCCTGAATGAACGGCGGCGCCCCTAGCGGCCCGGGTGGCGGCGGGGCGGCAGGGTGAGTCAGGCGAGGGGGCTTGGGGGACCCCAATCCCAGGCGTGGTGGCGCCAGGCACCTTGGGAGGGGCCCCTTGGGGGCCAACCTAGGTTTAGGGTTAGCCCCCAGGAGGCCGGCAGGCCCTTTCCACCAGCTGTGTGACGAGCGGAGGATGGGCCGAGGTGAGGGCACTGGCGAACAGGAGCTTGGGCCCAATAGTTTTGGCGCGGGGGGCCTTCGAAGGTTGCCAGGGGCTCGTAGGGCCCTGCCCGATCTCCCACCCTGAATGAGGAAGGTGCCCCTAGCGGGCCGGGTCGTAGCGGGGCGGCAGGGTGAGTTCGGCCCTGGTGCTCGGGGGTCCCCAATTCCTGGCGTGGCAGCGCCAGGCCCCTTGGGAGGGGCCCCTCGTGAGCTGACCTGGGGTTAGGGTTAGCCCCCAGGAGAATGGCAGGCCTGATCCACCAGCTGTGCAGAGAGTGGAGGGACGGTCCGAAGTGAGGGCGCTGGTGAGTGGTAGCGTTGGCCCAAGCGTTTTGGTGCAGGAGGCCTTGGACATTCGCCGGGGGCTCGGAGGGCCCTGCCCATTCTCCCGCCCTGAATGACCGGCGCCGCCCCAAGCAGCCCGGGTGGCGGAGGGGCGGTAGGTTGAGTTGGGCCCTGGGGCTCGGGGGTCCCCAATCCCCGACATTGAGGCGCCAAGCCCCGTGGGAGGGGCCCCTCGGGTCCGACCTAGGGTTAGGGTTAGCCCCCAGGAGGCTGGCAGGCACAATCCGCCAGCTGTGTGGCAAGCGGAGGGGCGGGCCGAGGGGCAGGCGCTGGAGAGCGGGAGCATAGTCCTAAGCGTTTTGGCGCGGGGGGCCTTCGAAGTTCGCCAGGGGCTCGGAGGGCCCTACCCGTTCTCCCGCTCTGAATGACCTGTGGCACCCCTAGTGGCCCGGATGACGGCGGGGCAGCAGCGTGAGTTTGGCTCTGGGGCTCGGTGTCCCCAATCCCTGTATTGTGGCACCAGGCCCCTTGGGAGGGGCCCATCGGGGGCCGACCAAGGGTTAGGGTTAGCACCCAGGAGGCAGGCAGGCCCGATCCACCAGCTGTGTGACGAGTGGAGGGGTGGGCCGAGGTGAGGGCGCTGGCGAGCGGGAGCGTGGACCCAAGCATTTTGGTGCGGGGGTCCTTCGAAGGTCGCAGGTGGCTCGGAAGGGCTTGCCCGTTCTGCCACCCTGAATGACCGGCGGCACCCCTAGCAGCCCGGTGGCATCGCGGCGGCCGTGTGAGTCCGGCACTGGGGCTTGGGGGTCCCAATCCCTGGCGTTGGGCAGCCAGGCCCCTTGGGAGATTCCCTCGGGGGCCGACCTAGGGTTAGGGTTATCCCCCAAGAGCCTGTTAGGCCCAATCTGCCAGCTGTGCAGCGAGCGGAGGGGTGGGCTTAGGTGAGGGCATTGGTGAGCGGGAGCGTGGACCCAAGCATTTTGGCGCAGGTTGCCTTCGAAGATCGCCAGGGGATCGGAGGGCCCTGCCCGTTCTCGCTCCCTGAATGACCGGCGGCGCCCCTGGCGGCCCGGGTGGCGGCGGGGTGACACGGTGAGTCCGGCGGTGGGGCTCGGGGGTCCCCAATCCCAGGCATTGCGGTGCCAGGCCTGTTCGGACAGGCCCCTCAGGGGCCCACCTAGGGCATATGGGTAGTCCCCAGGAGGAGGGCAGGCTTCATCCGCCGGCTCTCCGGCAAGCGGAGGGGCGGGCCGAGGTGAGGGCACTGAGGGGCGGGAGCGTGGGCTCAAGCGTTTTGGATGGGGAGGCCTTCGAATGTCGCCGCGGGCTCGGAGGGCCCTGTCCGTTCTCCCACCCTGAATGTCCAGTGGCACCCCTAGCGGAGTGGGTGTCAGTGGGGCAGCAGGGTGAGTCCAGTGCTGGGGCTCGGGGGTCCCCACTCCCCGGCATTGCGGCGCCAGGCCCGTTGGGAGGGGCAGCTCCGGGCCCGTCCTAGGGTAAGGGTGAGCCCCCAGGAGGCCGGCAGTTCCGATCCAGCAGCTGTGAGGTGAGCGGAGGGGCGGGCCGAGGTAAGGGTGCTGGCGAGCGGGAGCGTGGGCCGAAGGGTTTTGGCGTGGGGTGCATTCGAAAGTCGCTGGGGACTTGGAGGGCCCTGCCCGTTCTCCCGCCCTGAATGACCGGCGGAGCCCCTAGCGGCTCGGGTGGCAGTTGAGCCGCAGGGTGAGTCCGGCGCTGGGGCTCGGGGGTCCGAATCCCTGATGTTGTGGGCCAGGCCCCTTGGGAAGGGCTCCTCAGGGGCTGACCTAGTGTTAGGGTTAGTCCCAAATATGCTGGCAGGCCTGATCCCCCGGCTGCGTGGCGATCGGAGGGGCGGGCCGAGGTGAAGCGTTGGCGAGCGGGAGCGTGGGCCCAAGTGTTTTGGCGCGGGGAGACTTTGAAGTTCGCCAGGGGCTCGGAGGGACCTACCCATTCTCCCGCCCTGAATGACCGGCCGCACCCCTAGCGGGCCGGGTGGCGGCGGGGCGGCATGGTGTGTTCTGAGCTCGGGTTCGGGGGTTCGCAATCCCTGCGTTGCGAGGCCAGGCCCCTTGGGAGGGGCTCCTTGGGGGCCAACCTAGGGTTAGGGTTAGCCCCCTGGAGGCCGGCAGCCCAGATCCTCCATCTGTGCAGCGAGTGGAGGGGCAGGCCGAGCTGAGGGCACAGGCAAGCGTGATCGTGGGCCCAAGCGTTTTGGCGCGGGGTGCCTTCGAAGGCCATCCGGGGCTTAGAAGGCCCTGCCTGTTCTCACACCCTGAATGATCAGTGGCGCCGCTAGTGGCCTGGGTGTTGGCGGGGCGGCAAGGTGAGTCTGGCGCTGCAGCTCGGGGGTCAGCAATCAGACACGTTGTGGCGCCAGGCCCCATCGTACGAGCCCCTCCGGGGCCAACCTAGGGTTAGGGTTAGCCCCCAGGAGGCCGGCAGGCCCGATCTGCCGGCTGTGGGGCGAGGGGAGGGGAGGGCCGAAGTGAGGGCACTGGCGAATGGGACCGTGGGCCCAAGCATTTTGGCAAGGGGCTCCTTCGAATGTCGTCGTGGGCTAGGAGAGCCCCCTTGTTCTCCCGCTCTGAATGACCGGCGGTGCCCCTAGCGGTCCAGGTGGCAGCGGGACAGCACGGTGAGTCCTGGCTGGGGCTCGGGGGTCCCAATCTCCGGCTTTGCCATGCCAGACCCCTTGGGAGGGGCCCCTCGGGTGCCGACCTAGGGTTAGTGTCAGCCCCCAGGAGGCCATCAGGCCCGATCCGCCAGTTGTGCGGCGAGCGGAGGGGCGCGGAGGTGAAGGCGCTGGCGAGCCGGAGCGTGGGCCCAAGCGTTTTGGCTTGGTGGGCCTTCGAAGGACGACAGGGACTCCGAGGGCCCTGTCCCCTCTCCCGCACTGAATATCCTGCGGCGCCCCTAGCAGCCGGGTGGCGGCGGGGCGGCAGGATGAGTCCGGCGCTGGGGCTCGGGGGTTCGCAATCCCCGGTGTTGCGCTGCCAGGCTCCTTGGAATGGACCACTCGGGGGCCGACCTAGGGTTAGGGTTAGCCCCCAGGAAGCCGGCAGGCCCGATCTGCCAGCTGTGCGGCGAGCAGAGGGGCGGGCCGAAGTGAGGGCACTGACTAGCGGGAGCGTGGGCCCAAGTGTTTTGGCGCGGGGGGCCTTCGAAGGTCTCCGGTGGCTCGGAGGGCCCTTCACATTCCTCCGCCCTGAATGACCGGCAGCGCCCCTACTGGCCCGGGTGGCGGTGGGGTGGCAGGTTGAGTCCAACACTGGGGCTCTGGGGTCCCCAATCCCCGGTGTTGTGGCGCCAGGCCCCTTGGGAGGTGCCCCTCGGGGGCCGACCTAGGCTTAGGGTTAACCCCCAGGAGGCCGGTAGGCCCGATCCGCTGGCTGTGTGGCGAACGGAGGGATGGGCCGATGTGAGGGCGCTGGAGAGAGTGAGCCCGGGCCCAAGCGTTTTGGTGCGGGGGACCTTCGAAAGTCGCCAGGGGCTCGGAGGGCCCTGCCCGTTCTCCCGCCCTGAGTGACCAGTGGCGCCCATAGTGGCCCGGGTGGCGGCGGTCCGGCAGGGTGAGTCTGACACTGGGGCTCAGGGGTCCCCAATCCCCGGCGTTGCGGCTCTAGGCCCCTTGGGAGGGGCTCCTCGGGGGCTGACCTAGGATTAGGATTAGCCCCCAGGAGGCCGGCAGGCCCGATCTGCCAGTTGTGTGGCGAGTGGAGGGACGGGCCGAGGTGAGGGCGCTGGCGAGCGGGAGTGTGGGCTGAAGCATTTTGGCGGAGGTACCTTTGAAGGTCGTCTGGGGCTTGGAGGGCCCTGCCCTTTCTCACGCCCTGAATGACCGGCGGCGCCGCTAGCGGCCCGGGTGTCGGTGGGGCAGCACAGTGAGTCTGGCGCTGCAGCTCGGGGTTCAGCAATCAGAGACGTGGCGCCAGGCCCCATCGGATGAGCCCCTCGAGGGCCGACCTAGGTTTAGGGTTAGCCCCCAGGGGGCCAGAGGCCCGATCCGCCGGCTGTGCAGCGAGCGGAGGGGCAGGCCGAGGTGTGGGCGCTGGAGAGCGGGAGCGTGTGCCCAAGCGTTTTGGCGTGGGGGGCCTTCAAAGGTGGCCGGGGGCTCGAAAGGCCCTTCCCATTCTTCCGCCCTGAATGACCGGCGGCGCCCCTAGCGGCCCGGGTAGTGGCAGGGCGGCAGGTTGAATCTAACGCTGGGGCTCTGTGGTCCCAAATCCCGGGCTTTGCGGTGCCAGGCCCCTTGGGAGGGGCCCCTCAGGGGCCGCCCTAGTGATCGTGTTAGCCCACAGGAGGCCGGCAGGCCTGATCAGCTGGCTGTCAGGCGAGCGGAGGGGCAGGCCTAGATGAGGGCGCTGGTGAGAAGGAGTGTGGGCCCAAGCGTTTTGGCATGGGGGGCTTCAAAGGTCGCAGAAGGCTCGGAGGGCCCTGCCCATTCTCCTGCCCTGAATGACGCATGGCGCCCCTAGCAAACTGGGTGGCCGGGTGGTGGCAAGTTGAGTCCGGTGCAGGGGCTCGGGGGCACCCCATCCCTGGCGTTGCGGTACCCGGCCTCTTCGGCGCCGCCCTAGGGTTAGGGTTAGCGCACAGGAGGCTGGCAGGCTTGCTCCACCAGCTGTGGGGCGAGTGGAGGGGCAGGCCGAGGTGAGGGCGCTGGCGAGCGGGAGCGTGGGCCAGAGCATTTTGGCTTTGGCTCGGGGTGCCTTCGAAGGTCACAGGTGACTCGGAGTGTCCTGCCCGTTCTGTTGCCCTGAAGGACTGGCGAAGCCCCTAGTGCCCCACGTGGTGGTGGGGCGGCAGGGTGCATCCGGCACTGGGACTTGGGGGTCCCCAATCCCTGGCATGCGGCGCCAGGCCACTTGGGAGGGGCCATTTGAGGGCGACCAAGGGATAGGGTTAGCCCCCAGGAAGCCAGCAGGCCTGATCCGCCAGCTCTGCAGCGAGCTTAGGGGTGGGCCGAGGTTAGGGTGCTGGCGAGCAGGAGAGTGGGAGCCAGAGTTTTTGCATGGGGGGCCTTTGAAGGTCGCAGGCAGATCAGAGGGCCCTGCCCGTTCTCCCTTCCTGAATGACTGGCAACGACCCTAGCGCCCTGGGAGCTTGGGGGTGGCAGAGTGAGTCCAGCACTGGGGCTCAGGGTTCCCAAATCCCCGGCATTGAGGTGCCAGGCTCCTTGGGAGGGGCACCTCAGGGACGGACCTAGGGTAAGTGTTAGCCCCCAGGAGTGCAGCAGGCCCGTTCCCCCAGCTCTGCAGCAGGCGTAGGGGCAGGCCGAGGTGAGGGCACTGGCGAGAGGGAGTGTGGACCCAAGCATTTTGGCGCGGGGGGACTTCAAAAGTCGCTGGGGGCTTGGAGGGCCCTGCCCGTTCTCTCGCCCTGAAAGACTGGCGGCCCCCCTAGCAACCCGGGTTGCTGTGGGGTGGCAGGGTGACTCCGGCGCTGGGCTCGGGGATCCCCAATCCCTGGCGTTGTGGTGCCAGGCCCCTTGGGAGAGGCCCCTCGGGGGCCGACCTAGGGTTAGGGTTCGTCCCCAGGAGGCCGGCAAGCCCGCGCTAAGTGGTTCTGGCAATGTAACAAAAATGCCATACACTTATCTGTAAGAAATAACAGTGTACAGGAACGCTCTTAGCCCTAACATCATCCTTTCTGAATATGGAAGCCAGCCCCAAGGTGGTCGTGGAAGTCTGACGAAAGGGCTAAGCACTTTTCTCTGAGTCACCACACTATACAGGGAAAGACCAATGTACATCATCTTTCACAAGTAGGAAGCATTAATGAAAAGGTTCTGGAATTTCGAGGACTCTGACCCATCCTTATTGGTAATAAACCACCGTGTACAGGAAAACACCTTCAACTCTCATCAGCCTCCTCAATCCTGATTCCGATTCAACTTTGGGTGTGTAGGACTAGGGAAATGTCCACATCTTATTGCTAAGAAAGAACGATGTCAGAGTAATGCCCGACAAGTCACATCAGCCTTCCTGAAGACGGCAGCAGGAATCAAGGTGGTTATGTTACCATGAGGTAAGGAAGATGAGCATATAAGTGAGAAACAACAGTGGGCAGGACCTCTCTTCCAACGAACAGTATCTTTGCTTAATGTTGAATCCCTATGGTAAGTGGTTGTAGGCATTTGTGAGGTCAAAATCTTAAGTGTTTTGTAAAACCTCTTGGCCATTCACAGATGATACTAAGGTAGTTGGGGACTCCTAGGAAGTGATTTGTCCACTGTCGAAAATATGAAAAGATAAAAGAGACAGATGAGGTCTCCTCAGGCATTGTCCTTTATCCTCATCCTCCGTGAGGATGGCCATCTCTGGACAGCTCAGTGGCAGGGTCTCATTCACAGTGGGGGCATCTGTTCCTCACAGACATCAGGCAGGGAAATGGATTTGGTTCTCTGTGCCAGCCCAGCCACAGCTGAGTGTCACAGCACCCTCTCGTGGGCTCATAAGGGTTTCACTGTCACCAGGCAGGTCACTGTATTTGATAAACCACTGTAAGAGTTTGCAATTGCCTTCATCTGCAACCTCCTAGAAGCAAATGCAGGTCTCTGGTACCATGTGAAGTCATGTGAAGGCATTGTGAGAAAGTGTCCTTTTGCTTAAGAAAAACATGGAGCTGGGGCTCCTGGCTTGCTCAGCCAGTTAAGCATGTGCCTTTGGCTCAGGTTATGATCCCAGGGTTCTGGGATCGAGCCGAGGCTCCCTGCTCAGCAGGAAAGGAGGTAGGGAAATAGCTTAGAACCCACAGAGAATGTGAATAAAGGGGAGTGAAATGGAACTTGGTCTGTGTTTTGCTTTAGGGATTTAAGTTAGTTTTTTCTCAATTGTGATTGTTCTTGAAACAGAGAAGCTGTATTGGTTTTTTTTTACCTTTAATTTTTTTCTAACAATAATTTTTTATTATGATATGTTAGTCACTATACAGTATTTCCTTAGATTTTGATGTAGTGTTCCGTGATTCATTATTTGCATATAACACCCAGTGCTCCATGCAATATGTACCTTCCTTAATACCCATCACTGGCCCATCCCAATCCCCCACCCCTCTCCCCTCTGAAGCCCTCAGTTTGTTTCCCAGAGTCCATAGTCTCTCGTGGTTCATTCCCCCTTCTGTTTAGGGTCCATTGTCTAAAGGGACAGACAGTGGAAGTTCACCAAATATAAGATCAAAATTTCATTGTTCATTATAGATGCCGCCAAGTAGTTCCCAGACATTTCATTCTACTGTAGTAATTCATTATACCTGTGCAGGTGCACGTGGAAGACAATTGATGCATGTATAGTGGTAATAAAACACGCCCCTCAGTAGTAGAATAAGAGAGGATACATATGTGTAAAATTATTCGACTACAGCTTCCATGCTTTCCCTTTGGTTCCTTATTATCTATGAAATTGGACAATTTTTGTTCTCTAGGCTTAAAACTCATTGTCAAGTATTCAGAGTTTTTCAATGCTGATCTTCTCCTGTAAAAGTTACCAAAAATCTAAAATATGTATGATCTTTAAAAAATGCTATATTGAAAATTACAGCAGGGAAGTTTCATTTTGTGAATATTGTGTCAATGGATCTCTATTTTGACATCAGTGTTCATTAGAAATGATGACATTTCATGTGAGTATAAATATCAATGTGTAAAAGAAAAGGTAGGAAGAACCTTGAATGTTTAAGTAATTGGTGAAATGACAGGTGTGTGTGTGTGTGTGTGTGTGTGTGTGTGTGTGTGTGTGTGTGTGTAATTGATTTTCAGTGAATGGTTCAGCTCCTTGTAGGGCCTCCGAGAGAGCCCAGGTGAACCTTTCAATGAGTTGGTATCTGTTTTCAGAACATGGGAATCTCTTAGTCCAATAGTCAATCAGGCAAGCTTTGAGGTCTTGAAGTCCTCAGCGATGGTGTTGCAGACCCTTGTGAGCAAACCCTAGGGTATGGTCAGAGCCCTCATTAGCTGGTACCAAGGTGTGACGATTTCAGACAGCATTTCCCAAAGAAGTACCTCTTGAGTCTCTGTCCTTGTCAGTTCCCTACACTTCCTTACACTAGTTATGTGATCAGTGTGTTTCAGGATAATCCCCACATGTGATTTTTGCTATTTCCTACTAGTCCTATCTGTTTCTCATCTTCTTCTTTTATGGTAGGTGTTGGGAAGCAACCTGTGTGGTGGAGGAAGGGGTGTGGTAGTTGTCTGCCTTCAGAGGACCGAATGATGCCTAGAAATTGTACTGTAGTTTGAGGTCAATTGTCCATCCTCTGAGAGTCAGGAATTCCATCACTTTACTTTGATGCTAGTCTGTTCTTCAAGCTGTCCTCAGAAATAAGGACGTCATCCATCTAGGGAATACTAGTTTGTGTGTATGTTTTCATTTTAGGAAAGGCCTTGCTCTTCCTTAAAATAATACTGTAGAGCACCCTTTCCTGTTGTTATTGGCCATCAGTCAATCTTTTGTGAAGTATTCGTTTATAAATAGACTTTCTATGGTTGATGAGCAGGAATTCTTTATTGACAAGTCTTTGTCAGTGTGTGTATTGCAAATCTTTACTTCCCAGCCTGCGGTTCACTATTTCATTTTCTTATGGTCATAAGTTAAGGAGAAATGTCACATTTTTATGAAGTCCCACTGAATTCTTTTAAATGGTTAAAGCACCCTATGTCCTACCCCAAGATTGACAGGTTCTACATTTTCTTTCAGAAACTGTCCAATGGGAAGCTACAATCCATCTCAAATTTATAAATTGCATTTTTAATTCTAATAGGGTATTTATAGACTGTTTTGGATTTTCTATGTACACAATTGTATTATCTGTGAATAGTCACATTTATCCCCTCAATTCTTATACTTTTTGTTTCTCTTGCCTTCTAACACTGGTAGATTCTCTGATGCAACGTTGAATAGAGCAGGATTGTTTGAAGATTTTAATATACCTTTCTCAATATCTGAAAGAAAAAGCAGACAAAACATTGGTAAAAATGTGACCTAATTGACATATAGGGAACATTCCATAATAAGTGCAGAATACATTATTTTCAAGTGGTCATAGACTCTTTACCCAAATAGATGATAGGTGGGGCCAAGAATCAAGTCTACAAATGTTAAACCCTGAAATTAACTAGATTCTATTCTTAGACCACAGGGGAATTGAGCCACAGTCATAGCGAAAAGAAAATCAAGAAGTCCTTCAATGTTTAAAATTAAATGGAACTTTGCTACATATCCTAAAGGTCAGAGAGGGAATCTCAATGGAAATTCTGAAACTTTTCTACATGACGGCTCACACACAATGGCACTTTCTTTGTGAAGAGCATTATAATAACCTAGACAGGAGTTGAGCCTTAAGTCAGAGTTCTTCCTGCCCCAGCCACACCTGGCAGCCTTGGCCTGTGGTGCCCCTCAGCTCTCCTTTCTGGTGGCCCTGAGCTAAGGGGGTCAACATGGCCATATGGAAATGGGAAGCTCCCCACTCATAGTGATGATGGTGCCCCCTCCCCAGCTGCCCATTCAGGTGGCTCTGAGCTAAGGGGGTCAACATGGCCGTATGGAAATTAGAAGCTTCCCACTCTTAGTGATGACGTTGCTATCGTATCATCCTCACCAGTCCAACAACATGATTTCTGAGTGAACTATGACACAAGAGTGACTTCTTGGCCTTCCTTCAGGTTTGAAAATCATCTGGTGAGTCATCTATTCGAAATATGGATTCAACATGTGTTCTTTCTTCTGAAAAGAAATAGACCCAATAACAATTATGGCTTCCTGAGCACCTGTTCTTGAGACACATCATACTGGCTCTTTGTAGCATTCTGCCTCTTAAACTTCTCAACTAGGGTGTAGATATTTTTAGGCACATTTTCAGGTGGTTAGACAGGGACTCGGATGATATGAGTCACAGAGGATTTTAGTGTCAGAAACATAAGTGGGATTCCCAAATTGACTCCAAATCCCTTGTTGTTCCATACAGGGTACTATCTTCCTCTTAACTCTGGTCTTCTCGATCTGGAAACCTATCAAGTATCAGGATTTTCTTGTCATGTGGACAACTGGAACGAATTCATCGGGCCTTTTCACCTCTGCCCATGGTGATCATTAAGATCATTATCTCAGTGGAGGACCTCTGGGTAAGATACTCAAAGATCCTTAGGAATACAGACAGTATAATATTTTTCTGGTATTAAAGTTACTGAAACCAACTATCTTTTTTAGTCCATTCTGGCTCTGGTATGTTCAGAGGGTGCTGTAAAACAGGTCTGAAATAGTGTTTAAAGACACTCAGCTCAGCCTCTTCTACAAAGTGAGCCAATGCTTATAAACATGGCTAAAATATTGCCTTACCTATGATGACTTCCCAGCCATCGTAGTGTTTATATGGTATGACTGTGACTTATATTAGTCAACATTTGCAGAGAAAGAACTTAGTGCATCCAGGGGGCACTTCATGTTGAAATTAGTTTGTGACAACGAGCTACTGTGTTTTATTCTGCAGTCCAAGGGAATGGTGCCAGACATCTCTAAGTTGTCTAGCAGTTCTACAATTCTAATTTTAAGTGGTCTGTGTGCTTCAGAGATTTGGGCAGGAGAAGGGCAGGAGTCCAGAGACTGTGAACACTTCTGTTACCTGTGCTGACCATGGAGCAGGCAGCCTTTCGTGGGTATCATTTTGATTTCTTGGTACTCTTGTGAAAGGTGCTTTTGTCTCAAATTCCTCCATTTAGGAGTAATTATAATGATGAAAGTAATTTTTATCTTATATCATCTGTGGGCCCTGATCCTGGGCTTCCAGGGAAGCTATCCTTTAACATTTTACCCGGCTCAAAATGACTGGGCAAAAACCTAAAAGCATGGGCCCTATTTCTGCCCCAAGCACATGTTGTACATCTGCTTCGAGGAGAAAACAATAACCAAAAATGCCAACATAAAGATAAGAAAAAATAAAGAATATCTTTGGCTCCCATAAGATTAAGGTCATACTGACATGTACATACTGAAAACATAAGAAAGAATCTGTCACTTTCTGGATCTAAGAAGATCCTCACTGTAGTGTGTAACTCTGTATGTAAAACAAAACAGAAAAAAATATATAAGCCTGCCCCAAATGTTCCTTCCCCGGAGCACTCCCTTCTTGGTGAAGATTGTGTCTCCCAGACAGTTGTCCTGACTTGGGTTTGAATAAAGGTTTCTTCCTTTCTCTCTAAAATGTTTTTAAAAGTTCATTCATGCAGTGTCGACAATAACAGTGTTTTCTATTTAAGTGAGAAATAAATGTTCCACTCTAGTTGCATTGGGAATAGACGAATTTAGGGTTTCTTTAGAAGAGTAAGTCTGCTATCCAGAAAAGGCAAGGTCATTGGTCTATTGAGAATGAAGATAATTACTGGTAAACAACAAGTATGTGTTGCCTCTTTGCCCAGAAACCAAAGCAGGTGTGCAGGCGTTAGGTCAGAGGTGCCTTCTTCTCCCCAGCTGACAGCACTTCTTTGCTCTGGCTCCAAGACACCCGAGGTTTGAACGTCAGCATCGGAGTCAGCGAGGCAGCTTGTCACAGGACGCAGTGTTCAGAGAAAGCACAGGAATGTTTGGCAAAATGTCCTAACTATGTCAGGGCTGGAGGTAAAACCTCTCATTATCCCAAAACCTCCTGGGCTTTTCTCTTTTCTCTAGTTGAGCCACAAAGTAAAATTGAAGTAGCTGTCAGCATTCTGGGTTTGGTGCAAGAATTACTTAGTTTCCCTGCTGGTAGAACTTTGCAGGGGATCACAATTTCTCTGTCCATTTATTGCTTACACATGTATTTTGACCATCTGTATCCTAGGAACCCTCTTTTATTAGAAAGGGAAGGTGAGATTCACTCTGTGCCTGTTTGTAACATCTAATTTGTTCCTTCATCTAACAGTGTTTATTCAATTGGGTCTAAGATATGGTTGAGTGGCCAGCATCTAGGGTTAGGTGGCTTTTTTTCATCTGATACAGACTTGGATGATGTCATTTGACAAAGGTGATGTTTCATCATTGATTAGTTTATTCATCAGAAGAGATAAAATTAGGGTGGAGGGAAAATTGAAAATTATCCAAAGCAGCCTGCTCCTGTTTAAAAGTTGAGCTTGACTTTCTAGTTTTACTAAATGTATTATCTCGATATTTTGAGGTGCCATATTCTCTCTGTAGTTTCTTTGGTGGTGGAGTCAGAAGGAGAGTCTGGGAATTCTTTTGGATAGTGGCATGCTGGTGGCTTCAAGGGGCTTGGCGTCAGGAGCCTTGGGGTGAAGTCTGCAACTGCTTGCCTGACCCTGGGTGCATCTCCCAGAGGTTTTGTTTCCTCTTATGAAATTGCTGGCAGATAATGTTCTGCTTAAAGGGGAACCCTCCCATCCTGTTGGTGGCAATTCAAAGTGGTGCAGCCAGTCTGGGAAACAGTGTGGGGGTTCCTCAAAAAGTTAAACATTGAACAATCCCATGATCCAGCAATTGCTCTCCTAGGTATTTACCCAAAGGATACAGAAATGCAGATTCAAAGGGGGAACATGCACCATGATGTTTATAGCAGCAATGTCCACAGTAGCCAATCTATGGAGAGAATCCCAAAGTCCATGCACTGATGAATGGATAAAGCAGATGTGGGATACATATTATATATATATATATATATATATATATATATATATATATATATATATATATATATATATATATATATATATATATATATATATATATATAATGGAATATGACCCAGCTTCAAAAAGAATGAAATCTTACCATTTGCAAGGATGTGGATGGATCTAGAGTATATTAAGCTAAGCAAAATCAGTGAGGAAAGACAAATATCCTATCTCTCACACTTGTGGAATTTCAGAAAGAAAACAGATGAACAGAGTGGAGGGGTGATGAGAGAGGCAAACAAGGAAATAGACTCAACCGTGGAGAACAAACTGAGTGTTGCTGCAGGACAGGAGCATGGGGGGAAGAGTTAAATGGGTGAGGGATATTAAGGAGGGCACTTGTGATGAGCACCGGGTACTGTATGCAGATGAGGAATCACTAAATCCTACCCCTGAAGCGAATATTCCATGGCATGTGAACTAACTGGAATTTAAGTAAAAGAAGAAAGGAAAAAGTGTTCTGCTTCATGAAGAGTGAGATAAAATTGTAGTGATTTGGGCTGTACTATTCTATAGATGAGAGTTGTAAAACACCCTGTTGTAGGATACACTAGTTTCTTATCACATAAGGAGTCCTCAGAAAGCTGCAATGAAAGATTCAGATCTCAGAGCATGTTCATGTTCCACTGATATGTTACAATTTGCACAGGTAGGAAAGAAGGTGGAGAGAAAGGCAACAGAAGGGAAAAGTAGGTGTGAACCTTTCATTAGTTAGTGTTATAGCTTTCTCATGAAAGCCTTGCGCCAGTGTCATTTTGGAAGAAACGGTGGAATCTGGGAGCTTTGCAGGAGATAGGGGAGTTCCAGGTCTGGGTAAACTGACAGGGGTCCCAGAGGAATGTTGAATGCATTCTGCAGCAGGGTGTGGACAGGGTGGGCTCCAGGGGTGGCTGTGGTCTCCTGGGTGAGAGTTGTGACAGGTGAGGGCTGTGTGCAAGTTCCTGGCTGAGGACAAGTGAGGCACAGGCAGAGAGCTGGCAGAGAACCTTCTTCTGGGCCACCAGCCTCACCCAACACACACAGCCTCATCTTCTGTCCCTGTCACTCCAATTCTGAGTTCTCCGAAGGTGAGTGAGAATACATCAAGAGCATTCTTAACAGAAGGGAAAGCATGTGCAAAAGCTCTGGGGCAGGAGAATTCCAGTTATTTCCAGGAGCAGCAAGAAGGACCTGTGGCCACAGGAGACAGCTTAGGACATGAGCTTAGAGAGGTGAAAGAGGGTGACAGAAAGCTATTCCAGGGCTATAACCCCATGAGAAGCTGTTTCACTGGGCCATACTGGCTACAGTGTTGAGAACAGATTACAGAGGGTTGAAGATGGCAAAGCAGGTCAATGATGAAGCTTTTCCAGGAACTCAGGCACCGTGGAACGGACAGGTGCCTTTGGATGGAGTGGTTAGACCTCTTCTGGGTCCATTTTGAAGATGGAGCTCACAGGATTTGCTGATGGGTTAGCTATTAGGAGCAGGAGAACGGAGGAATTGGGGTAACTCTCAGGTGTTGTGGGTTGTCCTGATCGAGAGGAAGGAGAGGGTTTCTCAGGGGGTAGGAGGTAGTCGGTGTTCAGCATGCTGAGGAAGGTGCCTTTCCCAGTGGATCGGCTGAGGTTTGTGTCTGGGAGGACCTTTCACATCTCTTCCCTCAGCAATGCTCAAGTACAAGTATCCCCCACTTTTTAAACGTTCACAGTAAGACACTGGGCTTTCTTGGAAGAACTACGTTATTACCCAGCTTCAGTAAAAGGAAGAGACCTGAAGAGGATTTCAATCTTATGAAAAAAGGTGAACAGTGAGAATCGCGTTCAGCATCTGTTCTGGGGAGAAGCACGACCGAGGCGGCGTGCACCCCAACCAGCTCCTTCCTCTGTCAACCGCTCTCCGCTTCCAGCCACTAGCACTTTGAATTGTGTCTGTGAGCCTCTGCTGTGCTTCATCTTCATTTATGCTGGGCCTCCCTTAGAAACTTGTGTGCTGAGGCCTAAGAAAAGCCAAAGAGAAGGAATTTTGGAGTCTGAGCACACTGTCTAATTGTTCGTGTAAATTAATGGTCATTCCTTCTTGACACCATTTCTGCTGTGCAAGGTTTCTCAGAAGCCCTGTACTTTCAAAGAGCAGGGAAACCTATACCCCATGCTGCGGGGTTAGTTTTAGTCTCCGTGCCTGACAGACCATTTCATGACTAGGATTTTCTCACTCAAACATTGAGACTTTGACCATCTTCACCCTTTTCTACCAGCGCATCCCCGAATCTGGCACCTACCAACCTGCTCTCAGTGTCTATGCGTTCAGTATTTGTTTATTCCTCGTGGAATGTACATGAGAGCATCTGGTATTGGTCTTTCTGTGTCTGAGTTACTTGGCATAAGGCCCCCAAGGTCTGTGTTTCCATGTCTGGTTCTTGTGCATAATGCTGCAGTGAACGTGGGAGTGCATCTGTCTTTTTGAGGCAGCATTTTTGTGTTCTTAAATCAATACTCAGTAGAGCCATTACTGGGTCATGGGGTAGTTGTATTTATTTTTTCAGGAACCTCCATACCATTTGTCACAGTGGCTGCACCAATTTCCATTCCCACCAACAGTGCACAGTGTTTCCTCGTCTGCACACCCTTGACCCCACCTGGTGTCTGTCTCTGGGACAATTGCTGTTCCAACAGTTGTGAGAGGATAGCCGATTGTGGGTTTGACTGATGTTTCCCTGACGATGATTAGTGATGTCGAACAACTTTTTCTGTCTGTTGGCACCTGTGTGCCATCTTTGGAAAGTATCTATTCACATATTCCTCCCATTTTTTATATAGTTTTTTTTTTTATTTGTATGAGTGTTGTGTGTATTTTGGATATTAGCCTCTTCTCACACATATGATTCGCAGATATGTTTTTCTTATTGGGTCAGAGGCCTTTTAAGTTTTTGATGGTTTCTTTTGCCGTGTGGAAGATTTCAGTTTGATGTTGTTCCACTTGTTTATTTTTGCTTTTGTTGCCTTTGCATTTGGTGTCCGATCTGAAGACTCTTTGCCAAAACTAATGTCAATGGACTTAGTACCTGTGTCTTCTTGGAGGTTTATGGATTCAGGTCTTATGTTCAAATCATTCATCCATTAAAAATTTTGTGTGTGGTGTAAGAAAGTGACCCAGTTATATTCTTCTGCATTTAGTGTCCCCTTTGCCTGTTACCGCTCACTGAAGAGACAGTCCTTCCCTCATGGCATATCTTCTGCTGCTGTGTCGTAAGTGAGGATCATCTACGTGTGGGTAAGTTTCTGAGCTTTCTGTACTGTTCCACTGACCTGGTGTCTTTGTTTATGCCAGTACCATCCTGTTTTGATGACAACAGCTTTTTAATCCAGCTTGAAATCCAGGAGTGTGTTGACTGCACCTCTTTCTCCAGGTTGCTTTGCGGATTTGGTGTCTTTTGTGATTCCATACAAGTTTGAGGACTGTTTTCTATTTCCTCGAATAATGACACAGGAATTCAGATAGGGATTTCATCACATCTGTCGATTGCTTTGGGTACGATGGACATGTTCACATAATTAACTCTTCCAGTTAAGGAGCATGGCGTATGCTACCATTTGTTTGTGTTCCCTTCCAAATCTTTGACCCATACATTCTGCCCCCCTGGACACACATATTTTTCATTTCTTTTCTGCCATGTGTTGAGTGTACTATGTCTTTCTCATTCTTGGTTACTTTTATTCCTAGATTTTTTTTGATGCAATTTTAAATGGCGTTGCTTTTTTAATTTCTCTTTGCGACAGTGTGTCATCAGTATACAGAAATGCAAGAAGTTGGGTCATCTGGGTGGCTCCATAAGTGAAGCGTCTACCTTCAGCTCAGGTCATGATCCCAGAGTTCTGGGATCGAGCCCCGTGTTGGGCTCCCTGATTAGCGAGGGTCTGCTTTTCCCTCTTTCTGACACTCCCACTGCTCGTGCTTTTTCCTTCCTGTCAAATAAATAAAAAATATTTGAAAAATAATGACAACAGGTCTCTGCATATTGACTTTATATCCTGCAGCTTGTTTGAATTTTTTTATTCTAACAGTTTTTTTTTTTTTTTGTGGAATCTTTCGGGATTTTATGTCATTTGCAAATTGTGCCAGTTTTCCTGTATGGATTTAATATCTTCTCTTTTTTTAAAAATTGTTATTCACCCTACAGTACTTCATTTGTTTTCGATGTAGTGTTCCATGATTCATTGTTTGCATATAACACCTAGTGCTCATTATGACAAGTGCCCTCCTTTTTTTTTAAAGAACTTATTTATTTATTCAACAGAGATAGAGACAGCCAGCGAGAGAGGGAACACTAGCAGGGGGAGTGGGAGAGGAAGAAGCAGGCTCACAGCGGAGGAGCCTGTTGTGGGGCTCGATCCCATAATGCCAGGATCACGCCCTGAGCCGAAGGCAGATGCTTAACCACTGTGCCACCCAGGTGCCCCCTGTCTTGTTAATTTTAACCATTCTAACTGGTGTAAGGTGGTATTTCATTGTCGTTTTGATTTGTATTTGCCTGATGGCAAGTGATGTGGAGCATTTTTTCATGTGTCTGTCGGCCATTTGTATGTCTTCTCTGGAGAAGTATCTCTTTGTGTCTTCTGCCCATTTTTTGGGTGTCGAGTTTGAGGAGTTCTTTATAGATCTTGGATACCAGCCCTTTATCTGTAATATCATTTGCAGATATCTTCTTCAATTCCATAGGTTGCCTTTTGTTTTGTTGATTGTTTGCTTTGCCGAGCAGAAGCTTTTTATCCTGATGAAGTACCAATAGTTCATTTTTGCTTTTATTTCCTTTGCCTTTAGAGACGTGGCTTGCAAGAATTGTTGTGTCCAAAGTTGAAGAGTTCTTTTGATTTTGATATGAGACAGGAATCCATTATCTTTCTTTCCTGATTGTATTTGAGTCCTCTGTCTTTCTTGGTGAGTCTAGCTAAGTTTGTCAGTTTGTTTATCTTTCCAAAAAAGGCAGCTCTCATTTTCATTGTTTTTTTTTTTTGTCTTTTTAGTCTTTGTTGGATTTATTTATGCCTTCCTTTTTGTTATTTCCTTATTTCTACTAATTTGGGGCTTTGTTGGTTGTTTTTTTTTTTTCCAATTCTTTACCACATAAATCAGGTTGTTTATTGGAGAGCATTCTCATGGATTGATGAACACTTGAATTTCTATGAATGTCCTCCATAAAGCCACTTTTGCTGCATCCCATAAGTTTTTGTAGGTTGTCTTTTTCATCAGCGTCAAGGTACTTCTAAAATTTTTTTGATTTCTTCTTTGACTGTTGGTTGTTCAGTAGCATGTTGTTAAATCTCCACATATTTTTTAAGATTCTTTAAGTATCTGACAGAGAGTGAGACAGCGAGAGAGGGAACGCAAGCAGCGGGGTGGGAGAGGGAGAAGCGGGCTTCCCACTGAGCAAGGAGCCTGATTCGGGGCTAGATCCCAGGATCCTGGGATCACGACCTGAGCTGAAAGCAGATCCTTAACGACTGAGCCACCCAGGCCCCAAAAATCTCCACCTATTTTTGACAGTCCCATTTTTTTCTTGAGACTGATTTCTAGTTTCATATCATTGTGGTTGGATAAGATTTGAAGCAGAAGGTGAAGAGAGCATTCAGATGAAAGGTTTGTTTCCTGGAGGGTTTTCTGTGGGCAGACCATGAGTTCAGTGGGCAGGAGGAAGGTTTTATGAGATGGGGGGTGGGGATAACCCTTGTTAGAATTACTGACTACTACCATGCAGGCTGTGTGCTACCGTTCACATCATAGTCCTGATGGACTTGTACTTCATTAGAAATATTTTCTAGGAGATATAGGCATAGCCTTCACTTAAAGAAAGGTGCCATGTGGGTTCAGCAACCAGGATGTATGGTACTGTGGGGGATCAGAAACAGGCTTTCTGTGGGAAGTGACAGAAATAAGATATGGTGAGCTCCATGACCATAGGTGAGGTCCCGAGTGACCCACTGGGTGTTGGGTTCTGTGGATCTGTCTCATCAGGTGCTGTGGAATTCAGGGACACCCTCCTGTCTGTGGATTTGTGTGGAGACAGGTAGACATCAGTGTCTGGCCAGGCATGAAGGTCGCACTGGACCACCACCAGAGATACAGCGTGCGGTGGAGCCACTGCTTGGTTTCCCCGAAAGCTGACCAGGGTCTGTGACTGTGATTCCTAGCAGCTGCAAGGGGAGAGGAGGCCGGGGGTGGTGCACACTTCCTAGAGTTGTGGTCAGGACTAGTCTGGAGCCCACTGAAGTCAGCCACACAAGGCACAGAAGGCACCAAGTCAGTGTAGCTGTGGGCACTGCTCCCTTGGTACTTTCGGGCCAGCTCCATGCTGCCACCTCCTGCTTTTCATCATCATCTTCAAGGTCATGTACCTCTGCTCTTGCCCCATGGCCTCCGGGGTATTGTCCGTCCTCCATCTGGCCCTCGTCCCTGGTGCCCTGTGCAGTCCGATGCCAGGGTAGCCTTCTTGAGACAAATATCTGGCCCTGATGGAACACTTCCATGGATCTCCTGTGATGCGAGGATGATGCCCTGCCCTGGAAGGGGCCTGCAGGTCCCCAATCAGGACAGCCATGTCTCCCTTTTCAGCATGGTCTGCCCTCCCCTCAGTCTTCTTCAGGGAAGCTCTCCCCACTTCCTGAGATGACAGCTCTGAACTTAAAAATGAATGTTATTTTACATATCTCTATGCCTTAGTTCATCCATGGCATGTCTTTCAACCCCGTTAGTGGGTTTTTTTCTTTTTTAGCAGTTCTGAAGGGCTGTCTGATCAAGGAGGGGATGACGTGGGTGGGGTAGCTTTCCCTCTCATCTACCTCAGCATGTCTCTGAGCCCTGGGGCCAGCTATCCCAGTGAGGATTGAGGAACCCGAGCCAACCCATCCTGAGCACAGGCTGTGTCAGCTCATAGACTGATGTGTGTTGGTGGGAAGCTGGCATGGGCCAGGGGCAGGCAGTGTCTCCTTCTCATTCCTTCCCTCCCTTCCTCCCAGAGGTAGCTCAGAGCAGCCTTCAACCCCTGCATCTCCAGATCCCTTGACCTATGCCTCCTGTGTTCAGCTGGTGACCTTGGAGTTTCGCATCGATTCTACCTCCCGTACCCTCTCCCGTATCAGTTCCTGCATCAGGGGAGGGGTCGGACCCTTCTCTGTTTTTGGTCTTCTTCCTGTCCCGCACCAAGCCCACCCACCTTTGCATCTTCTATGTATGTGCTTGGAAGCAAGCCCATCCACAGGGAACCTATTAGCCAAATGGATCCAGGCAATGAACATTGAAGTAGAGATCCAGGATCCATAATAAACCTGCTCTGAAACCTGTCCCAAAGTCTGTGACTCTCTCACACTGAAACAGAAACAATAGTAGCTTTCTGGACTGTGAAGTGTCATGTGTCTCTACTTACAATCTTGAATGCATAGGTGCTGAGCCTGGACTGAAAAGGACCATGTCTTCCGTGGGCTGGAATCCACGGCAAAAACTCAGTGAAATCTGAATTTGAGGCATGGAGTGAATAATTATTGTAGAGTGAATCCTCCCAAGTAGGGCTTATGCACTTTGCACAGGAAAAGCTTTTTCAAAGAGCTTCCTGAAAGAAAAATATTTTTTAAAATTTATTTTAATTCCAGTAAAACTAACATACAGTGTTACATTCGTTTCAGGTGTACAATAGAGTGATTCAGTAATTCTATATATTACTCAGTGGTCATCAAGAAAAGCGTCCTCTTAATCCCCTTCATCTATTTCACTCATCCCTCTATCCACCTCCTCTCTGGTAACCATCCGTTTGTTCTCTATTGTTAAGAGTTTGTATTTTGGTGTGTCTCCTTTTTCTCTTTTAGTTATTTATTTTTGTTTGTTTTTTAAATTCCCCATTAGAGTGACATCGTATGGGATTTGTCTTTCTCTGACTGACTGATTTTAGTTAGGATAATACTCTCTAGCTCCATCCATGTGTCTGCAAATGGCAAGGTTTCATTCTTTTTCAAGCCGAGTAATACTCCATTGTGTGTGTGTGTGTGTGTGTGTGTGTGTGTGTGTGTGTGTGAATACACACATCTATCATCTCATTTGTCAATTTTTCTACAGACACTTGGGTTGCTTCCATATTGTGATATTGTGAATAATGGTGCAAAAAACATAGGGGTGCACATATCCTTTTAAGTTACTGTTTTCCTATTCTTTGGGTAAATACGAGTAGTGTGATTGTTGGATCGTAGGGTAGTTCTATATTTAATTTTTTGAGGAACCTTCATACTGTTTTCCACGGTGGCCACCACAGTTTGCATTCCCACCCACAGTTCGCGAGGATTCCCCTTTATCCACATCCTCCCAACACCTGCTCTTTGTTGTGCTTTTGATGTTAGCCATTCTGACAGGTTTGAGGTATTACCTCACTGTCCTTTGGGTTTACATTTTCCTGATGATGGATGATGGTGAACATCTTTTCACGGGACTGTTGGCCATTTGTATTTCTTCTTTGGAGAAATGTCTGTCCATGTCTTCTGCCTATTTTTTAACTGGATTATTTGTTTTTGGGGGGTTGAGTAGAATCACTTGTATATGTTTTGGACACTATCCCTTTATTGCATATGATCTTTGCAAATATCTTCTCCCTTTGAGTAGGTTGTCTTATTATTTTTACGTTTTCATTGTTCTTCTGCCGTGTGGAAACTTTTTATTTTGCTGTATTCCCAATAGTTTATTTTTGTTTTCATTTCCTTTGCCTCAGGAGATAGTCTAGAAAAACGTTGGTATGGTCCATATCAAGAAGTTACTGTCTTCCCTCCTGTAGGATTTTTATGGATTCAGGTCTCATATTGAGGTCTTGAAACTGTTTTGTGTTTGTCTTTATTGTGTAAGAAAGCGGTCTAATTTCATTCTTTTGTGCGTAGCTGTCTAGTTTTCCCAATACCATTTGTTGTAGAGACTGTCCTTTTCCCTTTTGATATCGTTGCTTGCTTTGTGGAAGATTCATGGACCACATAATTGTGGGTTTCTGTCTGAACTTGTATCCTGTTCCTTTGGTGGCTGTGTCTATTTTTGTGCCGTACTGTCTTGTTAGGATGACTGCAGCTTTGTAGTATAACCTGAAATCTGAAATTGTGAGTCCTCCAGCTTTGTTTTTCTTTTCCACATTGCACAGGCTGTTCAGTATCTTTAGTGGTTCCATACAAATGTGTAGGATTGTTTATTCGAGGTCTTTTGTTCTTTAATTTAAATTCAATTAGCCAAATTACAGTACATCATTCGTTTCAGATGTAGTCTTCAATAAATTTTCAGTCATGTGTAACACCCAGTGCTCATTGTATCGTGTGACCTCCTTAATGCTACTCACCCAGTTCCCATTCTATTTTCCCTTCCTTCCCCTATGGTCTTCTTCCTTGTTTCTGATATTCCACATAGGAGTGAAAGCATATGATCATTGTCTTTCTTTCATTGACTTATTCCACTCAGCATAATACCCTCCAGCTCCACCCAGGTCGGTGTGATGGTAAGTATTCATCCTTTCTGATGGCTGAGTAATATTCCATTATATATGTGATCTACATCTTCTTTATCCATTCATCTATCCATGGTCATCTGCACTCCTTCCACAGTTTGTCTATTATGGATATTGCTGCTATGAACACTGGTGTGCATGTGTCCCGTCTTCACTACCTCTGTCTCTGGGGGTAAATACCCAGTAGTGCAATTGCTGGGACATCGGTAGCTTTATTTATAACTTCTTGAGGAAACTCCGTACCATTTTCAAGAGTGGCTGTACCGTACTGCATTCGTACAGGGGTGTAAGAGGGTTCCCGTTTCTCCACATCCTCTCCAACATGTATAGTTTCATGTCTTCTTATTTTTATATATTCGGCCTCGTGTAATATGGCATTTATAGGGGTTTAGATTTGCATTTCCCTGAAGCCAAGTGATATGAAGCATTTATGCATGTATCTTTTGGTCACCAGTACGTCGTCATAAGTGAAGTGACTTCCCATTTTAATCCATCTCAAGACCTAAAGCTGGGTAAGTCTCTGAAGCTGGATGATGCCATCGGTTGGAAGTGTGGAGAATTTCAAAAGATCTCCATGGAGAGCAAGTTTAAAGGTCAGTGTGAAGCTACTAATTGGATCCGGGGAGATATCTGAAAGTGGGGGTTGCCTGGGATGGGCTGAGGGGGGCCCTCCGATTTTCCTATGAATTCTTGCTGCAGCCCCAAATGGACAGTTTCCTGCTGTGGGGCAGGCTGAGTCCTCTAGTCGTGCAGAGGTGAGCCCAATGCCTGGTGCCTTGGAGGCAGGCAAATGGGGAGGGACACTCAGCAGAGGACCCAGGGTTAGGTTAGGCCTCAAGAGACAGCAGGTCCGAACTGCCCAGTGCTCAGAGAACTCCCAGGCCGAGTGAGATGAGGGCACAAGGGTGGGTGAGTGTGAGCCTTGGGGTTTCATCCGGAAGCGCCCACAAAGGTCGGGGTTCACCAGAAGGGGCTCTCAGGGTGTGCCCCAATTCTCTTGCCCTGAATGCTCTCTTGTTCCCCAAAATGGTGCAGTTTACTGTGGGCTGCAGGCTGAGTCCTACGGTGGGGCTTGGGTTTCCCCAATCCCCCGGAGTGTGGTGCCAGGAATCTAGGGAGGGACCTCTCTGTGGCCAACCTAGGGTAAGGGTTAGGGTCCAGGAGCCCGGCAGGGACAATCTTTAGGCTGTGGGGGAGCTCTGTGGATGGCTGAGAGGAGGCCATGGGGGAGGGTGAGAATGGGCCTCAGGGTTGGGGAACGGGGGGCTGCCAATGATGGGGATGGGCTCCAGGGGCCTCCCCAAGTTCTCGTGCCCTGTAGGCTCCGTAGAACCCCAAGGGGCATGGTTTCCTGTCGGGTGGCAAGCTGAGTCCTGCGGTGGGGCACAGATATCCCAATTCCCCGGGTCTGCGATATAAGGCTCCTGGGGAGACCCCCAAACCTGCAGCCGGGTTAGGGCTAGCGTAAGGCCCCAGGAGCCCCGCAGGCTGGATCTGCTGGCTGTATGGCGAGCTACACGGGCTGAGGTGAGGGTGTGGGGAGGGTGAGCGTGGGCCTCAGGGTTGGGGTGCGGGTGGCCGCTGAAGTTCGCTGGTGGCTCAGGAGGGCCCTCCTGGTTCTCCCACCCTGAATGCTCTATGGCCTCCCAAGGCACACGGTTTCCTGCGGGGTGGCAGACTGAGTCCTGCTGTGGGGCTCAGGTGTCCCGAATCCCCACAGCTGTGGCTCCAGGCTCCTGGGGAGGGGCCCCTCCACAGATGAACTAGGGTTAGGGTTGGGGCCCAGGAACCCCGCAGGCCAGATCTGCCCACTATGTGGCGAGCTCCGCCGCGGGCTGAGGTGAGGGTGCAGGGTGGGGTGAGCATGGGCTTCAAGGTTGGGTTTAGGGATCGCCGAAGTTCACCGGGGTTCTGGGGGCTCTCCTGGTTCTCCCACCCTGAATGCTCTACAGCCTCCCAAGGGGCACGGTTTCCTGCAGGCTGGCAGGCTTTGTCTTGCAGTGGAGGTCAGGTGTCCCCAGTCCCTGGGGCTTTGGCACCGGGCCCCAGGGGAGGGGCCCTACCCAGCCGACCTAGGGTCAGGTCTAGGCCCCAGGAACCCGGCAGGCCTGATCTGCCGGCTCTGCAACGAGCTCAGTGGCAAGCTGAAGGGAAGGCATGGGGCGGGATGAGCGTGGGCCTCAGGGTTGGGGTGTAGGGGGTTGCCGAGGATCGCTGGGGGCTCAGGGGGGCCCTACCAGTTCTCCTGCAGGGGATGCTCTGCGGCGCCCCAAGGGGCATGGTTTCCTGAGGGGTGGCAGGCTGAGTCCCGTGGTGGGGCTCAGGTGTACCCAATCCCCGGGGTTAGGGTACGTATTAGGGTACGGGTTAAGGTTAGGGTATGGGTTACGGTTAGGGTATGGGTTAGGGATAGGGTAAGGAGAGGGTACTGGTTAGGGTTGGGTTTAGGGGTTACAGGTTGGAGGTTATGGGTTAGGGTACAGATTAGGGTTTAGGGTACGGGTTAGGGTTTAGGGTTTAGGGTTAGGGTTGGAGTACGGGTTAGGGTTAGGGTACGGGTTAGGGTATGCATTAGGGTACGGTTTAGGGTACGGGTTAGGGTACAGTTTAGGGTAAGTATTGGCCTACCGATTTGGGTATGGTTTAGGGTACGGGTTAGGGTTAGGGTACCGGTTAGGGTTAGGGTACAGTTTAGGGTTATGGTACAGGTTAGGTTACGGTTTAGGTTTAGGCTTAGGGTACGGGTTAGGGAACGGGTTAGGGATAGGGATAGGGTACGATTTAGGGTTAGGTTATGGGTTAGGGTACGGGTTCGGGTACAGGTTAGGGTTAGGTATGGGTTAGGGTCCGGGTTAGGGATAGGGCACGAGTTAGGGTATGGGTTAAGGTTAAGGTAAAGGTACTGGTTAGGGTTAGGGTACGGGTTACGGTTTAGGGTTTAGGGTTACAGTTAGGGTACGGGTTAGGGTTCGGGTACGGGTAGGGTTTGGGTACGGGTTATGGTACGAGTTATGGTATGGGTTAAGGTCAGGGTTTAGGGTTAAGGTTATGGTACGGGTTAGGGTACTTGTTAGGGTTATGGTTAGGTTTGGGGTATGGTTTAAATTACGGGTTAGGGGGCGCCTGGGTGGCATAGCGGTTAAGCGTCTGCCTTCGGCTCAGGGCGTGATCCCGGCGTTACAGGATCGAGCCCCACATCAGGCTCCTCCGCTATGAGCCTGCTTCTTCCTCTCCCACTCCCCCTGCTTGTGTTCCCTCTCTCGTTTGCTGTCTCTCTCTGTCAAATAAATAAATAAAATCTTTAAAAAAAAATAAATTACGGGTTAGGGTACAGTTTACGGTTAAGGTTAGGGTATGGGTTAGGGTACGGGTTAGAGTACGTGTTAGGGTTACGGTTAGGGTTAGGGTACAGGTTAGGGTTAGGTTTAGGGTACGCGTTAGAGTTAGGGTTAGAGTACGGGTTAGGGTACGGGTTAGGGTTAGGTTTAGGGTTAGGTTATGGGTTAGGGGTAGGGTTAGCTGAAGGGGTAGGGTTAGGGGTAGGGTTAGGGGTATGGTAGGTGTCTGGGTAGGGTTAGGGTTTAGGGTTAGGGTTTGGGGTTTGGGGTTAGTGGTTAAGGTTAGGGTTTCATGTTTAGGGTTTCCGGATTAGGGTTAGGGGTTAGGGTTTAGGGTTTAGTGTTAATGTCAGGGTTTAGGGTTTAAGGATTAGGGTTTAGGGTTAGGTTTAGGGTAGGGTTAGGTTTAGGGTAAGGGTTAGGGGTTAGCGTTAGATTTAGGATTAGCGGTTAAGGTTTGGGTTTAAGGTTAGGCATTAGGGTTTAGGGTTAGGGTTAGACCCCAGTAGGCCAGCAGGACCTATGCCCCGGCTGTGCGGCAAGTGGAGGAGTGGGCCAAGGTGAGGGCGATGGAGAGCGGGAGTATGGTATCCAGCGTTTTGTCGCCGGGGGCCTTTGAAAGTCGCTAGAGGCTTGGAGGGCCCTGCCCGTTATCCCGCCCTTAATGACCAGCGGTGCCCCTAGCGGCCCGGGTGGTGGCAGTGTGGCAATGTGAGTCTGGCACTACGGTTTGGGGGTCCCCAATGCCGTGTGTTGCAGCGCCAGGCCCCTTGGGAGGGGCACCTCTGGGGCCCTCCTAGGGTTAGTGTTAGCTCCCAGGAGTCCAGCAGGCATGATCCGCCAGCTGTGTGGTAGCATAGGACCGGGCCAAGGTGAAGGCGCCGGCAAGCTGGAGCGTGGGCCCAAGCATTTTGGCGCGGGGGGCCTTGGAAGGTCGCTGGGGGATTCAAGGGCCCTGCCGGTCCTCCCGCCCTGAATGGCCAGAGGCGCCCTTAGCCGCCCAGGTGGTGGCGGCATGGCATGGTGAGTACGGCGCTGGGGCTCGGGGGTCCCCAATCCCCGGTGTGGCAGCACCAGGCCCCTTGGGAGGGGCCCCTCGGGTGCGACCTAGTGTTAGGGTTAGCCCCCAGGGGGCCGACAGGCCCAATCCCATGGCTGTGTGGAGAGCGGATGGGCGCGCTGAGGTGAGGGGGCTGGCAAGTGGGAGCGTGGGCCCAAACGTTTTGGTGCGGGGGGCCTTCGAATGTCGCCGGGGTCTCGGAGGGCCCTGTCCGTTCTCCTGCCCTGAATGACCGGCGACGCCTCTAGCGTCGCGCGTGGCGGCGGGGCGTCCGGGTGATTCCGGCGCTGGGACTCGGGGTTCCCAAATCCCCAGTGTTGCGGCTCCAGGTCCCTTGGGCGGGTACCTCGGGGGCCGATCTATGGTTAGGGTTAGACCCCAGGAGGCCGGCAGGCCAGATCTGGCAGCTATGCGGCGAGTGGAGGGGCGGGCGGAGGTGAGGCCGCTGGCGAGCGGGAGTATGGGCCCAGGCGTTTTGGCGCGGAGGTCCTTCGGATGTCACCAGGGGCTTGGAGTGCCCTGCCCGTTCTCCCGCCCTGAATGACTGTCAGCTCTCCTAGCGGCCCAGGTGGTGGCAGGTCGGCATGTTGAGTCCAGCCTTGGGGCTCGGGGGTCCCTAATCCCTGGGGTTGCTGCGCCAGGCCCCTTGGGAGGGGCCCCTTGGGAGGGGCCCCTTGGGTGCCGCCCTAGGGTTAGGGTTAACCCCCAGGACACCAGCAGGCCCTATCTGCTGGCTGTCCAGCGAGCAGAGGGGTGGACCGAGGTGAGCGCCCTGGTGAGTGGGAGCGTGGGCCCAAGCGTTTTGGCACGGGGGCCTTCAAAGGTCGCCGGGGGCTTGGAGGGCCCTGCCAGTTCTGCCCCCCTGAATGACCGGGGGCACCCCTAGCAGCCCGGGTGGTGGCATGGGGGCAGGGTGAGACCGCAGTCGGGGCTCGTCTTCCCCAATCCCCGGCGTTGCGGCGCCAGTCCCCTTGGGAGGGGTCCCTCTGGGGCCCAACTTCGGTTAGGGTTAGCCCCCAGGAGGGCGGCAGGCCCGGTCTGCCAGCTCTGTGCCAATTGAAGTGGCGTGCTGAGGTGAGGGTGCTGGCGACCAGGAGCGTCGGCCCAAGCATTTTGGCGCGGATGGCCTTCGTAGTCGCCATAGGCTCGGAGGGCGCTGCTCGTTCTCCTGCCCTGAATGACCGGCAGCGCCCGTAGCGGCCCGGTTGGTGACGGGGCAGCAAGGTGAGTCCGGCACTGGGGAGGGGTCCCCAATCCCCGGCGTAGTGGTGCCGGGCACTTGGGAGTGGTCCCTCGGGGGCCGATCTAGGGTAGGGTTAGCCCAAAGGAGGCCGGCAGGCCCAATTCGCCAGCTGTGCTGCAAGCGGAGTGGTGGGCCAAGGTGAGGGCGCTGGCCATTGGGAGCGTGGGCACAAGCGTTTTGTTACGGGGGGGCTTCGAAAGTCGCTGGTGGCTCGGAGGCCCCTGCCTGTTCTCCCGCCCTGAATGAGGACGGCGCTAATAGCGGGCAGGGTCACGGCGAGGAGGCAGGGTGAGTCTTGCGCTGGTGCTCGGGGGTCCCCAAGCCCCGGCGTGGTGGTGCCAGGCCCCTTGGGAGGGGCCCCTCAAGGGGCGACGTATGGTTTGGGTTAGCTCCCAGGAGGCCGTCAGGCCCGATCAGCCAGGTGTGCGTCGAGCGGAGGGGCGGGCCGAGGTGAGGCTGCTGGCGAGTGGGAGCATGGGCCCAAGCGTTTTGGCGCGGGGAGCCTTCGAAGGTCTCCGGGTGCTCTGAGGGCCTTGTCCGTTCACCCGCCCTGAATGACCGGCAGTGCCCCTATAGGCCACGGTGGAGGAGGGGCGGCACGTTGAGTCTTGCACAGGGGCTCGGTGGTCCCCAATCCCCACTTTGCAGCGCCAAGCCCCTTTGGAGGGTCCCTCGTGGGCCAACATACGGTTAGGTTTAACCCCCAGGAGGCCAGCAGGCCTGATCCGCCAGCTGTGCCGCGAGCGGAGGCACGGGCAGAGGTGAGGGCGCTGGCGAGAAGGAGCATGGGCCTAAGCGTTTTGGGGCGGGGGGCCTTTGAATGTTGCAGGGGGCTCAGAGGGCCCTGCCCGTTCTCCCGCCCTGAATGACCGGCGGCGCCCCTATCGGCCCAGGTGGAGGCGGGGCGGCAGGGTGAGTCTGGCGCTGGGGCTCGGGGGTCCAAAATCACGGGCGTTCCGGCACGAGGCCTGTTGGGAGAGGCCCCTCTGGGGCCAACTAGGGTTAGTGTTAGCCCCCAGGAGGCCTGCAGGTCTGATCCGCTGGCTGTGAGGTGAATGGAGGGGTGAGCCGAGATGAGGTCGCTGGCGAGCGAGAGCGTGCACCCAAGCGTATTGGCTTGGGGGACCTTCGAGGTCGCCAGGGGCTCGGAGGGCCCTGCCCGTCCTTCCGTCCTGAAAGACCGACGGCGCCCATAGCGGCCCAGGTGGCGATGGGGAGGCGTGGTGAGTCCGACGCTGGGTTTCATGGGTTCTCAATCCCCGGCGTTGCGGTGCAAGGCCACTTAAGAGGGGCCCCTCAGGGGTCGACCTAGGTTTAGGGTTAGCACCCAGGATGCCAGAAGGCCCAATCCGCCTGCTGTGCGGCGAGTGGAAGGGTGGCCCGAGGTGAGGGCGCTTCGAGCGGGAGCGTGGGCCCAAGCATTTTGGCATGGGGGGCCTTCGAAGGTCGCCGAAGACTCAGAGTGCCCTGCCCGTTCTCCCGCCCTGAATGACCGGTGGCGCCCCAAGCAGCCTGGGTGGTGGTGGGGCGCAGGGTGAGTCCGACACTGGGGCTCGGGGTCCCCAACCCGGCGTTGTGGTCCCAGGCCCCTTGGGAGGGTCCCCTCGTGGGCCGACCTAGGGTTAGTGTTAGTCCCCAGGAGGCTGGCAGGCCCGATCCACCGACTGTGTGGAGAGCGGAAGCGCTGGCCGAGGTGAGGCCGCTGGTGAGCGGGAGCGTGGGCCCTAGCGTTCTGGCGCGTGCGGCGTTCGAAATTTCCCGGGGGCTCTGAGGGCCCTGCCGGTTCTCCCGCCCTGCATGATCCTCGGTTATCCTAGGGGCCTGGGTGGAAGAGGGGGGGCAGGGTGAGTCCGGTGCTTGGGCTTGGGGGTCCCAAATCCCCAGCGTCGTGGCACCAGCACCTTGGGAGGGGCCCCTCCGGGGCCGACCTAGGGTTAGTGTAAGTCCCCAGGAAGCCGGCAGGCCCGACCCGCCGGCTGTGTGGCGTCCAGAGGGGCAGGCTGAGGTGAGGGCGCTGGCGAGCGGGAGTGTGGGCCCAGGCATTTTGGCACGGGTGCCTTCGAAGGTCACCAGTGGCTCGGAGGGCCCTGCCCGTTCTCTTGCCCTGAATGACCGGCGGCGACCCTAGCGGCTCGGGTGGCCTGGGTGCGGCAAGTTGAGTCCAGCGCTGGGGCTCGTGGGTACCCAATCCCCGGCCTTGCGGTGCCAGGCCTCTTGGGAACCGACCTAGGGTTAGGGTTAGCCCCCAGGAGGCTCTCAGGCCGGATCCGCCGGCTGTGTGGAGAGCGGAAGTGCTGGCCGAGCGGAGGCCGCTGGTGAGCCGGAGCGTGGACCCAAGTGTTCTGGCGCAGGCAGCCTTCGAAGGTCGCCAGGGGCTCGGAGGGCCCTGCCCGTTCTCCCGCCCTGAATGTCCGGCAGCACGCCTAGCGGCCCGGGTTGTGGCAGGGCAGCAGGGTAGAGTCTGGCGCTGGGGCTCGGGGGTCCCCAATCCCAGGCGTTGCGGCGATAAGCACCTTGGGATGGCCCCCTCGGTGGCCGACCTAGGGTTAGAGTTTGCCCCCAGGAGGCCAGCAGTCCTGATCCGCCCACTCCGCAAGGAGCAGAGGGGTGGTCCAAGATGAGGGTGCTGGCGAGCAGGTGCTTGAGTCAAGCGTTTTGGTGCCGGGGGCCTTCAGAGGTCGCCGGGGGCTCAGAGGGCCCTGCACGTTCTTCCGCCCTGAATGACTGGTGGCTACCCTAGCAGCCCGGGTAGAGGACGGACAGTAGGGTGAGTCAGGCGCTGGGGTTCAGGGTCCCCAATCCTCGGCATTGGGGCGCCAGGCCCCTTCGGAAGGGCTCTAGGGGACCGACCAAGCATTACTGTTAGCCCCCAGAAGGCCGGCAGACCTGATCTGCCGGCTGTGTGGCGAGCAGAGGGGCAGGCTGAGGTGAGGGCGCTGTCGAGCGGAAGCATGGGTACAAGCGTTTTGGCGTGGGGGGGAATTCGAAAGTAGTCGGGGGCTCAGAGCGTCCTTCCCCTTTCTACCACACTGAATGCCCGACGGCACACCTAGCGGCCCGGGTTGCAGAGGGGCAGCAGTGTGAGTCCGGCGCTAGGGCTCGGGGGTCCCCAATCCCCGTAGTTGCAGTGCCAGGCCCCTTGGGAGGGGCCCCTTGTGTGCGACCTAGTGTTAGGGTTAGCACCCAGGAGGCCGGCAGGCCCGATTCGCCAGCTATACGGCGAGCGGAGTGTCGGGCGGAGGTGAGGCCACTGGCAAGCAGGAGCCCGGGCCCAGGAGTTTTCGCGGGGGGGTCCTTCGAAGGTTGCCGAGTGCTCGAAGTGCCGTACACGTTCTTCCGCCCTGAATGACAGGCGGCTACCCTAGCGGCCCAGTTAGAGGAGGGGTGGTAGGGTGAGTCTGGCGCTGGGGCTCGGGGTCCCCAGTCCTCGGCGTTGGGGTGCCAGTCCCCTTCGGAAGGGCTCTAGGGGGCCGACCAAGCACTACTGTTAGCCCACAGGAGGCCGGCAGACCCAATCCACCGGCTGTGCGGCGAGCGGAGGGGCGGACCGAGGTGAGGGCACTGGGGAACAGAAGTGTTGGGTGAAGCGTTTTGCCTGGGGGGGCTTTCGAAGGTCGCTGGGGACTTGGAGGGCCCTGACTGTTCTCCCGCCCTAAATGACCATAGGGGCCCCTAGCGGCCCCGGTGGCAGTGGAGCAGCAAAGTGAGTCCGGCGCTGCTGCTCGGGGGTCACCAATCCCCAGTGTTGCAGCCCCAGGCCTCTTGGGAGGGCCCCCTCAGGTGCCGACCTAGGGTTAGGGTTACCCCCAGGAGGCCGGGAAGCCCGGTCTGCCAGCTGTGTGGCAAGCGGAGGGGCAGGTTGAGATGAGGGCGTTGGCGAGTGGGAATGTGGGACCAAAGTTTTAGAGGGAGCGTCCTAGAAGGTCGCCAGGGGCTCAGAGGGTCCTGCCCGTTCTCCCTCCCTGAATGACCGACGGTGCCCCTCGCAGTACTGGTGGCAGCGGGGCAGCAGGATGAGTCTGGCACTGGGTCTCGGGGGTCCCCAATGCCCGGCGTTGTGGTGCCAGGACCTTGGGAAGGGCCATTTGGGGGTCGACCTTGGGTTAAGTTAGCCCCCAGGAGGCCCACAGGCCCGATCCGCCAGCTATGCGGCGAGCAGAGGGGTGGTCCGAGGTATGGGCACAGGCGAGCAGGAGCTTGGGCCCAATCGTTTTGGCACGGGGGGTCTTCAAAGGTCACCAGGGCCTTGGAGGGCCCTGCCTGTTTTCCCGCCCTGAATGACTGATGGTGCTCCTAGCAACCGGGGTGGCGGCGGGGTGCCACGGTTAGTCCCGCGCTGGGGCTCGGGGTCAGCAATCCCAGCCGTTGTGGCGCCAGGCCCCATCAGAGGGGCCCCTCGGGGGCTGACCTAGGGTTAGGTTTAGCCACCAGAAGGCCGGCGGGCCTGATCCACTGGCTATCCGGTGAGCGGAGGGGCAGGACAAAGTGAGGGTGCTGGCATGCGGGAGCCTGGGTTCAAGCGTTTTGGCGCGGGGTATCTTTGAAGTTCGCCGGGGGCTCAAAGGGCCCTGCCCGTTTTCCAGCCTTGAATATCCAGCGGCAACCCTAGCGGCCCGGGTGGCGGCGGGGCGGCAGGGTGAGTCCGGCGCTGGGGCACGGGGTTCCCCAATCCCCAGCGTTATGGCGCCAGGCCCCTTGGGAGGGGCCCTTTGAGGACAGAACTAGGGTTAGGGTTAGCCCCCGGTAGGCCAGCAGGCCCTATCCGCCAGCTGTGCATTGAGCGGAGGGGTGGGCCGAGGTGAGGGCTCTGGAGAGCGGGAGCGAGGGCCCAAGCGTTTTGGCGTGGGGGGACTTCGATGGTTGCCGGGGGCTCGGAGGGCCTTGCCCATTCTGTCGCCGTGAATGACCGGCGGCGCCCCTACCAGCCCGGGTGGCAGCGGGGCAGTAGGGTGAGTCTGGCGCTGGGGATCGGGGGTTCCCGATCCCCAGCATTGCTGCGCCAGGCCCCTTGGGAAGGGCCCCTAGTGGGCCAAGCTAGGAATAGGGATAGTCCCCAGGAGGCCGGCAGGCCCGATCCGCTGGCTGTGAGTCTAGCGGAGGGACGGGCCAAGGTGAGGGCGCTGGCGCGTGGGAGCATGGGCCCAAGAGTTTTGGCACGGGGGGCCTTCGAAAGTTGCCTGGGGCTCAGAGGGCCCTGCCCCTTCTCCCGCCCTGAATGACCAATGGCACCCCTAGCGGACCGTGTGGCAACGGGGCAGCAGGGTGACTCTGGCGCTGGGGCTTGGGGGTCCACAATCCCTGGCGTTGCGGCGCCAGGTGCCTTGGGAGGGGCCCCTCGTGGGCTGACCTATGGTTAGGGTTAGCCCCCAGGAAGCCAGCAGGCCCGATCGGCCAGCTTTGCGGTGAGCGGAGGGGCAGGCCGAGGTGAGGGCGCTGACAAGTGGGAGTGTGGGCACAAGCGTTTTGTTGAGGGGGGGCCTTCGAAGGTCACCCGTGGCTCGGAGGGCCCTTCCTGTTCTCACGCCCTGAATGACCGATGGTGCCGCTAGCGGCCCGTGTGGCGGGGGGGCGGCATGGTGAGTCCGGCTCTGTGGCTCAGGGGTCAGCAATCCCAGGCGTTGTCGTGCCAGGCCCCATTGGACTGGCCCCTCGGGGGACGACCTAGGGTTAGGGTTAGCCCCCAGGAGGCCGGCAGGTCCCATCCGCCAGCTGTGCGGCGAGTGGAGGGGTGGGCCGAGTGAGGGCGCTGGCGAGCGGGAGCGTGGGCCGAAGCATTTTGTCACGGGGGTCCTTCAAAGTCTCCAGGGGCTCAGAGGGCCCTATCTGTTCTCCCGCCCTGAATGACAATTGGCTCCCCTAGTGGCCCGGGTGTGGCGGGGCAGCAGGGTGAGTCCAGCGCTGGGGCTCAGGAGTCCTTAATCCCTGGCGTTGCGGCGCCATGCCCCTTGGGATGGGCCCCTAGGGGGCCTACCTAGGGTTAGGGTTATCCACCAGGAGTCTGGGAGGCCCAATCCGCCAGCTGTGCGGCGAGCGGAGTGGCGGACTGAGGTAAGGGCACAGGTGAGCGGGAGCGTGGGCCCAAAGCGTTTTGGTGCGGGGGGCCTTCAAAAGTCGCCGGTGGCTCGGAGGGCCCTGCCCGTTCTCCCTCCCTGAATGACTGGCGGTGCCCCTAGCGGCCCAGGGGGCGGTAGGGCGGGAGGGTGAGTCTGGCGCTGGGGCTCGGGAGTCCCCTATCCCCGGTATTGTGGCAATAGGAACCTGGGATGGGCCCCTCGGGGGCCCACCAAAGGTTAGGGTAACACCCAGGAGGCTGGCAGTCCCGATCCACAAGCTGTGCAGTGAGCGGAGGGGCGGACCGAGATAAGGGCACAGGGAGCGGGAGCATGGGCCCAAGCGTTTTGGCGCGGGGGGGCCTTCGAAGGTCGCCAGGGGCTCGGAGGGATCTGCCCATACTCCCTCCCTGAATGACCGACGGTGCTCCTAGTGGCCCGGGTGGCGGCAGGGCAACACAGTGAGTCCAGCGCTGGGGTTCGGGGGTCCCCAATACCCGGGGTTGCGGCGCCAGGCCCCTTGGGATGGGCCCCTCGAGGGCCGACCTAGGGTTAGGCTTAGGCCCCAGGAGGTCGGCAGTCCCTATCATCCGGGTGTGCAGCGAAGGGGTGGGCCGAGGTGAGGGCGCTAGCAAGTGGGAGCGTGTGTCCAAACGTTTTGGCGCGGGGGGCCTTCAAAGGTCGCCGGAGGCTCGGAGGGCCCTGCCTGTTCTCCCGCCCTGAATGACCGGCGGCACCCCTAGTGGCCCGGGTAGCAGCGGGGTGACACGGTGAGTCTGGCACTGGGGCTCGGGGGTCCCCAATGCCCTGTGTTGCGGAGCCAGGCCCCTTGGGATATGCCCCTTGGGGGCCGACCTATGGTTAGGGTTAGCCCCTAGGAGTCCAGCAGGCCCGATCCGCCCGCTGTTTGGAGAACGGAGGGGCAGGCCGAGGTGAGGGCGCTGGCGAGCGGCAGCATTGGTCCAAGCGTTTTGGCATGGGGTCCTTCAAAAGTCGCTGGGGGCTCGGAGGGCCCCGCCCGTACTCCCACCCTGAATGACCGGCGGCGCCACTAGCGGCCCGCGTGGCGGCAGGGTGGCACGGTTAGTCCAGCGCTGGGGCTCGGGTGTCAGCAATCCCAGGCGTTGTGGCGCCAGGCCCCATCGGACGGGCCCCTCGAGGGCCGACCTAGGGTTAGGGTTAGCCCACAGGAGGCCTGCAGGCCTCATCAGCCGGTTGTGCGGTGAGCGGAGGGGAGGGCCAAGGTGATGGTGCTGGCGATGGGGAAGTTGGGCCCAAGCGTTTTAGCGAGGGAGGTATTCGAAGGTTGCCTGGGGCTCAGAGGGCCCTGCCCCTTCTCCCTCCTTGAATGACCGGTGGTGCCCCTACCATCCCAGTTGGCGGTGGGGCAGCAGGGAGAGTCTGGCGCTGGGGCTCGGGTGTCCCCAATCCCCGGTGTTGCGGCGCAAGGCTCCTTGGGCGGGGCCCCTCGTGGGCCGACCAAGTGTTAGGGTTAGCCCCCAGGATGCCAACAGGCCTGATCTGCAGCCTGTGCGGCAAGTGGAGGAGTGGGCTAAGATGTGGGTGCTGGGGAGCAGGAGCGTGGGCCCAAGCATTTTCGCAAGTGCGGCCTTCAAATGTCGCCAGGGGCTTGAAGGTCCCTGCCTGTTCTCCCGCACTGAATGACTGGTGGCGCCCCTAGCGGCTCCGGTGGTGTCGGGTCGGCAGGGTGAGTCCAGCGCTGGAGCTCGGGGGTCCCCAAAATCCGGCGTTGCTGCGCCAGGCCCCTTGGGAAGGCCCGCTCGGGGGTCGACCTAGGGTTAGGGTTACCCCCAGGAGGCCAGTAGGCCCGATCTGCCAGCTGTGCGACGAGCGGAGGGGCGGGCTGAGATGAGAGCACTGGCCAGCGGGGAATGTGGGCCCAAGCATTTTGGCACGAGGCGCCTTCAAAGGTCACCAGGGGCTTGGAGGGCCCTGCCCATTCTCCTGCTCTGAATGACCGACGGCGTCCCTTGTGGCCCGGTTGGCAGCGGGGCGGCAGGGAGAGTGTGGCACTGGGGCTCGGGGTTCCCCAATCCCCGGCTTTGCGGCGCCAGGGCCTTTGGGAGGGTCCCCTTGGGGACGGACCTAGGGTTAGGTTTAGCCCCCGGGAGGCCGGCAGGCCCGATCTGCCGGCTGTGTGGCGAGCGGAGGGGCGGGCCGAGATGAGGGTGCTGGCGAGCGGGAACATGGGCCCAAGCGTTTTGGCCCGAGTAGCCTTCGAAGGTCGCCAGGGGCTAAGGGGGCCTTGCCCGTTCTCCCTCCCTGAATGACCAGAAGCGCCTCTACCAGCCCGGTTGGTGGCGGGGAAGCAAGGTGAGTCCGGTGCTGGGGCTCAGGGGTCCACAATCCCCGGCATTGCAGCAGCAGGTGCCTTGGGAGGGGCCCCTCGTGGGCCAATCTAGGGTTAGGGTTAGCCCCCAGGAGGCCGTCAGGCCAGATCAGCCAGCTTTGCGGTGAGTGGAGGGGCGGGCTGAGGTGAGGGCGCTGACAAGCGGTAGCGTGGGCACAAGCGTTTTGATGCGGGGTGCCTTCGAAGGTCGCCCGTGGCTCGGAGGGCCCTGCCTGTTCTCACGCCCTGAATGACCGGCGGTGCAGCTAGGGGCCTGGGTGGCAGTGGGGTGGCACAGTGAGTCTGGCGCTGGGGCTCAGTTGTCCCCAATCCCTTGTGTTGCGGCTCCAGGCCCCTTGGGATGGGCCCCTAGGGGGCCTACATGGGGTTAGGGTTAGCCCCCAGGAGGCTGGGAGGCCCAATCCGCTGGCTGTGCGGTGAGCGGAGGGGCAGGCCGAGGTAAGGGCGATGGCGAGTGGGAGCGTGGTCCCAAGCGCTTTGGCGCGGGGGGCCTTCGAAAGTCGCTGGGGGCTTGGAGGGCCCTGCCGTTCTCCCGCCCTGAATGACCGGTGGTGCCCCTTGTGGCCCAGGTGGCGGTGAGGGGCATGGTGAGTCTGGCGCTGGGGCTCAGGAGTCCCCAATACTCGTCATTGCGGTGCCAGGCCCCTTGGGAGGGGCCACTAGGGGGTAGGCCTAGGGTTCCGGTTAGCCCCCAGAAGGCCCGCAGGCCCGATCCGCCAGCTGTGCGGCGAGTGGAGGGGAGGGCCGAGGTAAGGGCGCTGGTGAGTGGGAGCGTGGGCCGAAGCGTTTTGTCGTGGGGAGCCTTCAAAGGTCTCCGGGGGCTCAGAGGGCCCTACCCGTTCTCCCGCACTGAATGACCGGCGGCTCCCCTAGCGGCCTGGGTGGTGGCGGAGCTGCAGGGTGAGTCCGGCGCTGGGGCTCGGGAGTCCTCAATCCCTGGCGGTGCGGCGACATGCCCCTTGGGATGGGCCCCTAGGGGGCCTACCTAGGGTTAGGGTTATCCACCAGGAGTCTGGGAGGCCCGATCCGTCAGCTGTGCGGCGAGCGGAGTGGCGGACTGAGGTAAGGGCACAGGTGAGCGGGAGCGTGGGCCCAAAGCGTTTTAGTGCGGGGGGCCTTCAAAAGTCACCGGTGGCTCGGAGGGCCCTACCCGTTCTCCCTCCCTGAATGACTGGCGGTGCCCCTAGCGGCCCAGGGGGCGGTAGGGCGGGAGGGTGAGTCTGGCGCTGGGGCTCGGGAGTCCCCTATCCCCGGTATTGTGGCAATAGGAACCTGGGATGGGCCCCTCGGGGGCCCACCAAAGTTAGGGTAACACCCAGGAGGCTGGCAGTCCCGATCCACAAGCTGTGCAGCGAGCGGAGGGGCTGACCGAGGTAAGGGCACAGGGAGCGGGAGCATGGGCCCAAGCGTTTTGGCGCGGGGGGGCCTTCGAAGGTCGCCAGGGGCTCGGAGGGATCTGCCCATACTCCCTCCCTGAATGACCGACAGTGCTCCTAGCGGCCCGGGTGGCGGCGGGGCAACACAGTGAGTCCAGCGCTGGGGTTCGGGGGTCCCCAATACCCGGGGTTGCGGCGCCAGGCCCCTTGGGACGGGCCCCTGGAGGGCCGACCTAGGGTTAGGCTTAGGCCCCAGGAGGTCCGCAGTCCCTATCAGCCCGGTGTGCAGCGAAGGGGTGGGCCGAGGTGAGGGCGCTGGCGAGTGGGAGCGTGGGCCGAAGCGTTTTGTCGTGGGGAGTCTTCAAAGGTCTCCGGGGGCTCAGAGGGCCCTACCGGTTCTCCCGCACTGAATGACTGGTAGCTCCCCTACCGGCCCGGGTCATGGCTGAGCTGCAGGGTGAGTCCGGCGCTGGGGCTCAGTAGTCCCAAATCCCGGCGTTGCTGCGCCAGGCCCCTTGGGATGGGCCCCTGGGGGGCCTACCTAGGGTTAGGGTTAGCCCCCAGGAGGCTGGGAGGCCTGATCCGTGGGCTGTACAGCGAGAGGAGGGTCAGGCCGAGGTAAGGGCGATGGCGAATGGGAGCGTGTTCCCAAGCGCTTTGAGGCAGGGGGCCTTCGAAAGTTGCTGGGGGCTCGGAGGGCCCTGCCGTTCTCCCGCCCTGAATGACTGGTGGTGCCCCTTGTGGCCCGGGTGGGGGTGGGAGGCATGGTGAGTCCGGCGCTGGGGCTCAGAAGTCCCCAATCCTCCTCATTGCGGCGCCAGGCCCCTTGGGAGGGGCCACTAGTGAGTCGACCTAGGGTTCGGGTTAGCCCCCAGAAGGCCCACAGGCCCGATCCACCATCTCTGTGGCGAGCTGAGGGGATGGCCGAGGTAAGGGCGCTGGCGAGCAGGAGCGTGGGCCCTAGCGTTTTGGTGCGGGGGGCCTTCGAAGGTCGCTGGAGGCTTGGAGGGCCCTGCCCCTTCTCCCTCCCTGAATGACCTGCGGTGCCCCTAGCGGTCCAGGTGGCGGTAGGGCAGGAGGGTGAGTCAGGCGCTGGGGCTCGGGATTCCCAAATTCCCGGTGTTGGGGCAATAGGAACCTGGGATGGGCCCCTCGGGGGCCCACCAAAGGTTAGGGTAACACCCAGGAGGCTGGCAGTCCCAATCCACTGGCTGTGCTGCGAGCGGAGGGGCGGACCGAGGTGAGGGCATAGGCGAGCGGGAGCATGGGCCCAAGCGTTTTGGCACGGGGGGCCTTTGAATGTCGCCGGGGCTTGGAGGGCCCTGCCCATTCTCTCGCCCTGAATGACTGGCGGCGCCCTTAGCAGCCCGGGTTGCTGTGGGGTGGCAGGGAGACTCAGGCGCTGGCCTCGGCGGTCCCCAATCCCCGGCGTTGTGGTGCCAGGCCCCTTGGGAGGGGCCCCTTGGGGGCTGACTAGGGTTAGGGATTGTCCCCAGGAGGACGGCAAGCCCAGCGCTAAGTGGTTCTGGCAATGTAACAAAAATGCCATACACTTATCTGTAAGAAATAACAGTGTACAGGAACCCTCTTAGCCCTAACATCATCCTTTCTGAATATGGAAGCCAGCCCCAAGGTGGTCCTGGAAGTCTGACGAAAGGGCTAAGCACTTTTCTCTGAGTCTCCACACTATACAGGGAAAGACCAAAGTACATCATCTTTCACGAGTAGGAAGCATTAATGAAAAGGTTCTGGAATTTCGAGGACTCTGACCCATCCTTATTGGTAATAAACCACCCTGTACAGGAAAACACCTTCAACTCTCATCACCTCCTCAATCCTGATTCCGATTCAACTTTGGGTGTGTAGGACTAGGGAAATGTCCACATCTTATTGCTAAGAAAGAACGATGTCAGGGTAATGCCCTTCAAGTCACCTCAGCCTTCCTGAAGACGGAAGCAGGAATCAAGGTGGTTATGTTACCATGAGGTAAGGAAGATGAGCATATAAGTGAGAAACAACAGTGGGCAGGACCTCTCTTCCAACGAACAGTATCTTTGCTTAATGTTGAATCCCTATGGTAAGTGGTTGTGGCCATTTGTGAGGTGAAAATCTTAAGTGTTTTGTAAAACCTCTTGGTCATTCACAGATGAGACTAAGGTAGTTGGGGACTCCTAGGCAGTGATTTGTCCACTGTCAAAAATATAAAAAGATAAGAGACAGATGAGGTCTCCTCAGGCATTGTCCTTTATCCTCATCCTCCGTGAGGATGGCCATCTCTGGACAGCTCAGTGGCAGGGTCTCATTCACAGTGGGGGCATCTGTTCCTCACAGACATCAGGCAGGGAAATGGATTTGGTTCTCTGTGCCAGCCCAGCCACAGCTGAGTGTCACAGCACCCTCTCGTGGGCTCATAAGGGTTTCACTGTCACCAGGCAGGTCATTGTATTTGATAAACCACTGTGAGAGTTTGCAATTGCCTTCATCTGCAACCTCCTAGAAGCAAATGCAGGTCTCTGGTACCATGTGAAGTCATGTGAAGGCATTGTGAGAAAGTGTCCTTTTGCTTAAGAAAAACATGGAGCTGGGGCTCCTGGCTGGCTCAGCCAGTTAAGCATGTGCCTTTGGCTCAGGTTATGATCCCAGGGTTCTGGGATCGAGCCCGGGCTCCCTGCTGAGCAGGAAAGGAGTTAGGGAAATAGCTTAGAACCCACAGAGAATGTGAATAAAGGGGAGTGAAATGGAACTTGGTCTGTGTTTTGCTTTAGGGATTTAAGTTAGTTTTTTCTCAATTGTGATTGTTCTTGAAACAGAAAACCTGTATTGGTTTTTTTTACCTTTAATTTTTTTCTACTAATAATTTGTTATTATGATATGTTAGTCACTATACAGTATTTCCTTAGTTTTTGATGTAGTGTTCCGTGATTCATTATTTGCATATAACACCCAGTGCTCCATGCAATATGTACCTTCCTTAATACCCATCACTGGCCCATCCCAATCCCCCACCCCTCTCCCCTCTGAAGCCCTCAGTTTGTTTCCCAGAGTCCATAGTCTCTCGTGGTTCATTCCCCCTTCTGTTTAGGGTCCATTGTCTAAAGGGACAGACAGTGGAAGTTCACCGAATATAAGATCGAAATTTCATTGTTCATTATAGATGCCGCTAAGTAGTTCCCAGTCATTTCATTCTACTGTAGTAATTCATTATACCTGTGAAGGTGCACGTGGAAGACAATTGATGCATTCATAGTGGTAATAAAACACGCCCCTCAGTAGTAGAATAAGAGAGGATGCATATGTGTAAAATTATTCGACTACAGCTTCCATGCTTTCCCTTTGGTTACTTATTATCTATGAAATTGGACAATTTTTGTTCTCTAGGCTTAAAACTCATTGTCAAGTATTCAGAGTTTTTCAATGCTGATCTTCTCCTTTATAAGTTACCAAAAACCTAAAATATGTATGAACTTTAAAAAGCGCTATATTGAAAATGACAGCAGGGAAGTTCCATTTTGTGCATATTGTGTCAATGGATCTCTATTTTGACATCAGTGTTCATTAGAAATGATGACATTTCATGTGAGTATAAATATCAATGTGAAAAAGAAAAGGTAGGAAGAACCTTGAATGTTTAAGTAATTGGTGAAATGACAGGTGTGTGTGTGTGTGTGTGTGTGTGTGTGTGTGTGTGTGTGTGTGTGTAATTGATTTTCAGTGAATGGTTCAGCTCCTTGTAGGGCTTCCGAGAGAGCCCAGGTGAACCTTTCAATGAGTTGGTATCTGTTTTCAGAACATGGGAATCTCTTAGTCCAATAGTCAATCAGGCAAGCTTTGAGGTCTTGAAGAGTTTCAGTCCTCAGCGATGGTGTTGCAGACCCTTGTGAGCAAACCCTAGGGTATGGTCAGAGCCCTCATTAGCTGGTACCAAGGTGTGGCGATTTCAGACAGCATTTCCCAAAGAAGTACCTCTTGAGTCTCTGTCCTTGTCAGTTCCCTACACTTCCTTACACTAGTTATGTGATCAGTGTGTTTCAGGATAATCCCCACATGTGATTTTTGCTATTTCCTACTAGTCCTATCTGTTTCTCATCTTCTTCTTTTATGGTAGGTGTTGGGAAGCAACCTGTGTGGTGGAGGAAGGGGTGTGCTAGTTGTGTGCCTTCAGAGGACCAAATGATGCCTAGAAATTGTACTGTAATTTGAGGTTAATTGTCCATCCTCTGAGTGTCAGGAATTCCATCACTTTACTTTGATGCTAGTCTGTTCTTCAAGCAGTCCTCAGAAATAAGGACGTCATCCATCTAGGGAATACTGGTTTGTTTGTATGTTTTCATTTTAGGAAAGGCTTTGCTGTTCCTGAAAATAATACTGTAGAGCACCCTTTCCTGTTCTTATTGGCCATCAGTCAATCTTTTGTGAAGTATTCGTTTATAAATAGACTCTATGGTTGATGAGCAGGAATTCTTTATTGACAAGTCTTTGTCAGTGTGTGTATTGCAAATCTTTACTTCCCAGCCTGCGGTTCACTTTTTCATTTTCTTATGGTCATAAGATAAGGAGAAATGTCACATTTTTATGAAGTCCCACTGAATTCTTTTAAATGGTTAGTGCACCCTATGTCCTACCCCAAGATTGACAGGTTCTACGTTTTCTTTCAGAAACTGTCCAATGGGAAGCTACAATCCATTTTCTCTGTCCATTTATTGCTTACAAATGTCACATTTTTATGAAGTCCCACTGAATTCTTTTAAATGGTTAGTGCACCCTATGTCATACCCCAAGATTGACAGGTTCTACGTTTTCTTCAGAAACTGTCCAATGGGAAGCTACAATCCAATTTCTCTGTCCATTTATTGCTTACAAATGTATTTTGACCATCTGTTTCCTAGGAAACCTCTTTTATTATTATTATTATTATTATTATTATTATTATTATTATTATTTTAAATTGCATTTTTAATTCTAATATGATATTTAAACACTGTTTTTGATTTTCTATGTACACAATCGTATTATCTGTGAATAGTCACAATTATCCCCTCAATTCTTATCCTTTTTGTTTCTCTTGCCTTAAAACACTGGTAGAGTCTCCGATGTCACAATAAATAGAGCATCATTGTTTGAAGATTTTAATATACCTTTCTCAATATCTGAAAGAAAAAGCAGACAAAACATTGGTAACAAATGTGACCTAATTGACATATAGGGAACATTCCATAATAAGTGCAGAATACATTATTTTCAAGTGGTCATAGACTCTTTACCCAAATAGATGATAGGTGGGGCCAAGAATCAAGTTTACAAATGTTAAACCCTGAAATTAACTAGATTCTATTCTTAGACCACAGGGGAATTGAGCCACAGTCATAGCGAAAAGAAAATCAAGAAGTCCTTCAATGTTTAAAATTAAATGGAACTTTGCTACATATCCTAAAGGTCAGAGAGGGAATCTCAATGGAAATTCTGAACCTTTTCTACATGAGGGCTCACACACAATGGCACTTTCTTTGTGAAGAGCATTATAATAACCTAGACAGGAGTTGAGCCTTAAGTCAGAGTTCTGCCTACCCCAGCCACACCTGGCAGGCTTGGCCTGTGGTCCCCCTCAGCTGTCCTTTCTGGTGGTCCTGAGCTAAGGGGGTCAACATGGCCATATGGAAATGGGAAGCTGCCCACTCATAATGATGACGGTGCCCACTACCCAGCTGCCCTCTCTGGTGGCTTTGAGCTAAGGGGGTCAACATGGCCGTATGGAAATTAGAAGCTCCCCACTCTTAGTGATAACGTTGCTATCGTATCATCCTCACCAGTCCAACAACATGATTTCTGAGTGAAATATGACACAAGAGTGACTTCTTGGCCTTCCTTCAGGTTTGAAAATCATCTGGTGAGTCATCTATTCGAAATATGGATTCAACATGTGTACTTTATTCTGGAAAAGCAATAGACCCAATAGCAATTATGGCTTCCTGAGATCTTGTTCTTGAGAGACATCATACTGGCTCTTTGTAGCATTCTGCCTCTTAAACTTCCCAACTAGGGTGTAGATATTTTTAGGCACATTTTCAGACGGTTAGAAAGGGACTCGGATGATATGAGTCACAGAGGATTTTAGTGTCAGAAACCTAAGTGGGATCCCCAAACTGACTCCAAATCGCTTGTTGTTCCATACAGGGTACTATTTCCCTCTTATCTCTGGTCTTCTCAATCTGGAAACCTATCAAGTATCAGGATTTTCTTGTCATGTGGACAACTGGAACGAATTCAGCGGGCCTTTTCACATCTGCCCATGGTGATCATTAAGATCATTATCTCAGTGGAGGACCTCTGGGTAAGATACTCAAAGATCCTTAGGAATACAGACAGTATAATATTTTTCTGGTATTAAAGTTACTGAAAACAACTATCTTTTTTAGTCCATTCAGGCTCTGGTATGTTCAGAGGGTGCTGTAAAACAGGTCTGAAATAGTATTTAAAAACACTCAGCTCAGCCTCTTCTACAAAGTGAGCCAATGCTTATAAACATGGCTAAAATATTCCCTTACCTACGATTACTTCCCAGCCATCGTAGTGTTTATATGGTATGACTGTCACTTACATTAGTCAACATTTGCAGAGAAAGAACTTAGTGCATCCAGGGAGCACTTCATGTTGAAATTAGTTTGTGACAATGAGCTACTGTGTTTTATTCTGCAGTCCAAGGGAATGGTGCCAGACATCTCTAAGGTGTCTAGCAGTTCTACAATTCTGATTTTAAGTGGTCTGTGTGCTTCATAGATTTGGGCAGGAGAAGGGCAGGAGTCCAGAGACTGTGAACACTTCTGTTACCTGTGCTGACCATGGAGCAGGTAGCCTTCTGTGGGATTCATTTTGAATTCTTGGTACTCTTGTGAAAGGTGCTTTTGTCTCAAATTCCTCCATTTAGGAGTAATTATAATGATGAAAGTAATTTTTATCTTATATCATCTGTGGACCCTGATCCTGGGCTCCCAGGGAAGCTATCCTTTAACATTTTACCCGGCTCAAATTGATTGGGCAAAACCTCAAAGCATGGGCCCTATTTCTGCCCCAAGCACATGTTGTACATCTGCTTCGAGAAGAAAACAATAACCAAAAATGCCAACATAAAGATAAGAAAAAATAAAGAACCTCTTTGGCTCCCATAAGATTAAAGTCATACTGACATGTACATACTGAAAACATAAGAAAGAGTCTGTCACTTTCTAGAATCTAAGAATATCCTCATTGTGGTGTGTAACTCTGTACTTAAAAGAAAACAGAAAAATATATATAAGCCTGCCCCAAATGTTCCTTCCCCGGAGCACTCCCTTCTTGGTGAAGATTGTGTCTCCCAGGAAGCTGTCCTGACTTGGGTTTGAATAAAGGTCTCTTCCTTTCTCTCTAAAATGTTTTTAAAAGTTCATTCACGCAATGTCGATAATAACAGTGTTTTCTATTTAAGTGAGAAATAAATGTTCCACTCTAGTTTTATTGGGAATAGACGAATTTAGGGTTTCTTTAGAAGAGTAAGTCTGCCTTCCAGAAAAGGCAAGGTCATTGGTCTATTGAGAATGAAGATAATTACTGCTAAACAACAAGTATGTGTTGTCCCTTCGCCCAGAAACCGAAGCAGGTGTGCAGGCTTTAGGTCAGAGGTGACTTCTTGTCCCCAGCTGACAACACTTCTCTGGTCTGGCTCCAAGACCCCCGAGGTTTTGAACGTCAGCATCGGAGTCAGCGAGGCAGCTTGTCACAAGACGCCAGTGTTCAGAGAAAGCACAGGTATGTTTGGCAAAATGTCCTATCTATGTCAGGGCTGGAGGTAAAACCTCTCATTATCCCAAAACCTCCTGGGCTTTTCTCTTTTCTCTAGTTGAGCCACAAAGTAAAATTGAAGTAGCTGTCAGCATTCTGGGTTTGGTACAAGAATTACTTAGTTTCCCTGCAGGTAGAACTTTGAAGGGGATCACAATTTGTCTGTCCATTTATTGCTTACAAATGTATTTTGACCATCTGTTTCCTAGGAACCATCTTTTATTAGAAAGGGGAGGTGAGATTCACTCTGTGCCTGTTTGTAACATCTAATTTGTTACTTCATCTAACAGTGTTTATTCAATTGGGCCTAAGATATGGTTGAGTGGCCAGCATCTAGAGTTAGGTGGCTTTTTTTCATCTGATACAGACTTGGATGATGTCATTTGACAAAGGTGATGTTTCATCATTGATTAGTCTATTCATCAGAAGAGTTAAAATTAGGGTGGAGGGAAAATTCAAAATTATCCAACCCGGCCTGTTCCTGTTTAAAAGTTGAGCTTGACTTTCTAGTTTTACTAAATGTATTATCTCGATATTTTGAGGTGCCATATTCTCTCTGTAGTTTCTTTGGTGGTGGAGTCAGAAGGAGAGTCTGGGAATTCTTTTGGATAGTGGCATGCTGGTGGCATCAAGGGACTTGGCGTCAGGAGCCTTGGGGTGAAGTCTGCAACTGCTTGCCTGACCCTGGGTGCATCTCCCAGAGGTTTTGCTTCATCTTATGAAATTGCCAGCAGATAATGTTCCGCTTAAAGGGGAACACTCCCATCCTGTTGGTGACAATGCAAAGTGGTGCAGCCAGTCTAGGAAACAGTGTGGGGGTTCCTCAAAAAGTTAAACATTGAACAACCCCATGATCCAGCAATTGCTCTCCTAGGTATTTACCCAAAAGATACAAAAATGCAGATTCAAAGGGGGTACATGCACCATGATGTTTATAGCAGCAATGTCCACAGTAGCCAAACTATGGAGAGAATCCCAAAGTCTATGCACTGATGAATGGATAAAGCAGAAGTGGGATACATATATATAATGGAATATGACCCAGATTCAAAAAGAATGAAATCTTACCCTTTGCAAGGATGTGGATGGACCTAGAGTGTATTAAGCTAAGCAAAATATTTGAGGAAAGAGAAATATCCTATGCTCTCACGCTTGTGGAATTTCAGAAAGAAAACAGATGAACAGAGTGGAGGGGTGATGAGAGAGGCAAACAAGGAAATAGACTCAAACTTGGAGAACAAACTGAGTGTTGCTGCAGGACAGGGGCATGGGGGGAAGAGTTAAATGGGTGAGGGGTATTAAGGAGGGCACTTGTGATGAGCACCGGGTACTGTATGCAGGTGAGGAATCACTAAATCCTACCCCTGAAGCGAATATTCCATGGCATGTGAACTAACTGGAATTTAAGTAAAAGAAGAAAGGAAAAAGTGTTCTGCTTCATGAAGAGTGAGGTAAAATTGTAGTGATTTGGGCTGTACTATTCTATAGATGAGAGATGTGAAACACCCTGTTGTAGGATACACTAGTTTCTTATCAGATAAGGAGTCCTCAGAAAGCTGCAATGAAAGATTCAGGTCTCAGAGCATGTTCATGTTCCAATGATATTTTACAGTTTGCACAGGTAGGAAAGAAGGTGGAGAGAGAGGCAACAGAAGGGGAAAGTAGGTGTGAACCTTTCATTTGTTAGCATTATAGCTTTCTCATGAAAGCTTTATGTCAGTGTGATTTTGGAAGCAGAGGGGGAATCCGGGAGCTTTGCAGGAGACAGGGGGGAGTTCCAGGTCTGGGTAAAGCTGACAGGGGTCCCAGAGGAGAGCTGAATGCATTCTGCAGCAGGGTGTGTTCAGGGTGGGCTCCAGGGGTGGCTGTGGTTCTCCTGGGTGAGAGTTGTGACAGGTGAGGGCTGTGTGCAAGTTCCTGGCTGAGGACAAGTGAGGCACTGGCTGAGAGCTGGCAGAGAACCTTCTTCTGGGCCGCCATCCTCACCCAACACATAGCCTCATCTTCTGTTCCTGTCACTCCAATTCAGACTTCTCCGAAGTTGAGTGAGAACACATCAAGAACATTCTTAACAGAAGGGAAAGCATGTGCAAAGGCTCTGGGGCAGGAGAATTTCAGGTATGTCCAGGAGCAGCAAGAAGGACCTGTAGCCACAGGAGACAGCTTAGGACATGACCTCAGAGAGGTGTCAGAAAGCAATTCCAGGGCTATAACCCCATGAGACCCTGTTTCACTGGGCCATCCTGGCTACAGTGTTGAGAACAGATGACAGAGGGTTGAAGATGGCAAGGGAGGTCAATGACGAATCTTTTCCAGGATCTCAGGCACTGTGGACCAGACAGGTGCCCTTGGATGGAGTGGTTAGACCTATTCTGGGTCCATTTTGAAGATGGAGCTCGCAGGATTTGCTGATGGGTTAGCTATTAGGAGCTGGAGAACGGAGGAATTGGGGTAAATCCCATCTGTTGTGGGTTTTCCTGATCGAGGGGAAGGAGAGGTTTTCTCAGGGGGTAGGAGGTAGTCCGTGTTCCGCATGCTGAGGAAAGTGCCTTTCCCGGTGGATCTGCTGAGGTTTGTGTCTGGGAGTACCTTTCACATCTCCTTCCTCAGCAATGCTCAAGTACAAGTATCCCCCAGTTTTTAAACGTTCACAGTAAGACACTGGGCTTTCTTGAAAGAACTATGTTATTACCCAGCTTCAGTAAGAGGAAGAGACCTGAAGAGGATTTCCCTCTTATGAAAAAAGGTGAACAGTGAGAATAGCGTTCAGCATCTGTTTTGGGGAGAAGCACGACAGAGGCGGCGTGCACCCCAACCAGGTCCTTCCGCTGGGATCCGCTCTCCGCATCCAGCCACCAGCATGTTGAATGGTGTCTGTGAGCCTCTGCTTCTGCTTTATCTTCATTTATGCTGGGCCTCCGTTAGAAACTTGTGTCCTGAGGCCTAAGAAAAGCCAAAGAGAGGAATTTTGGAGTCTGAGCACACTGTCTAATTGTTCCGTGTAAATTAATGGTCATTCCTTCTTGACACCATTTCTGCTGTGCAAGGTTTCTCAGAAGCCCTGTACTTTCAAAGAGCAGGGAAACCTATACCCCATGCTGCAGGGTTAGTTTTAGTCTCCATGCTGGACAGAACATTTCATGACTGTCGGATTTTCTCACTCAAACATTGAGACTTTGACCACCTTCACCCGTTTCTAGCACCCCATCTCCGAATCTGGCACCTACCAATCTGCTCTCAGTATCTATGCGTTCAGTATTTGTTTATTCCTCGTGGAATGTACATGAGAGCATCTGGTATTGGTCTTTCTGTGTCTGAGTTACTTGGCATAAGGACCCCAAGGTCTGTGTTTCCATGTCTGGTTCTTGTGAATAATGCTGCACTGAATGTGGGAGTGCATCTGTCTTTTTGAGGCAGTATTTTTGTGTTCTCCAAATCAATACTCTGTAGAGCCATTACTGGGTCATGTGGTAGTTGTATTTATTTTTTCAGGAACCTCCATACCGTTTGTCACAATGGCTGCACCAATTTCCATTCCCACCAACAGTGCACAGTGTCTCCTTGTCTGCACAACCTTGACCCCACCTGGTGTCTGTCTCTGGGAAAATTGCTGTTCCAACAATTGTGAGGGGATAGCCGATTGTGGGTTTGATGATGTTTCCCTGTCGATATTAAGTGATGTTGAATAACTTTCTCTGTCTGTTGGCACCTGTGTGCCATCTTTGGAAAGTATCTATTCACATATTCTCCCATTTTTTAATACAGATTTTTTTTTGTTTTGATTTGTACGAGTGTTGTGTGTATTTTGGATATTAGCCTCTTCTCACACATATGATTCGTAGATATTTTTTCTTATTGGGTCAGTGGCCTTTTAAGTTTTTGCTGGTTTCTTTTGCCAAGTGGAAGATTTCAGTTTGAAGTTGTTCCACTTGTTTATTTTTGCTTTTGTTTCTTTGCGTTTGGTGTCGGATCTGAAGACTCTTTGCCAAAACCTATGTCGAGAGACTTAGTACCTGTGTCTTCTTGGAGGTTTATGGATTCAGGTCTTATGTTCAAATCATTCATCCATTAAAAATTTTGGTGGTGTAAGAAATTGACCCAGTTATATTCTTCTGCCTTTAATGTCCAGTTTGCCTGTTACCGCTCACTGTAGACACAGTCCTTCCCTCATGGCATATCTTCTGCTGCTGTGTCATAAGTTAGGATCATCTACGTGTGGGTAAGTTTCTGAGCTTTCTGTTCTGTTCCACTGACCTTGGGTCTGTTTTATGCCAGTACCATCCTGTTTTGATGACAACATCTTTGTAATCTAGCTTGAAATCCAGGAGTGTGTTGACTGCACCTTTCTTTCTTCAGGTTGCTTTGCGTTTTTGGGGCCTTTTGTGATTCCATACAAGTTTGAGGACTGTTATCTATTTCCTTGAATAATGCCACTGGAATTCAGATAGGGATTTCATCACATCTGTCGATTGCTTTGGGTACGATGGACATGTTCACATAATTAAATCTTCCAGTTAAGGAGCATGGCGTATGCTTCCATTTGTTTGTGTTGCCTTCCAAATCTTTGAACCACACATTCTGCCCCCCTCGACACACATGTTTTTCATTTCTTTTCTGCCATGTGTTGAGTGTACTATGTCTTTCGCATTTTTGGTTACTTTTATTCCTAGATTATTTTTGATGCAATTGTAAATGGCATTGCTTTTTTAATTTCTCTTTGCGAAAGTGTGTCATCAGTATACAGAAATGCAAGAAGTTGGGTCATCTGGGTGGCCCCATAGGTGAAGCGTCTGCCTTCAGCTCAGTTCATGATCCCAGAGTTCTGGGATTGAGCCCCGTGTAGGGCTCCCCGCTTATCGAAGGTCTGCTTCTCCCTCTTTCTGACACTACCCCTGCATGTGCTTTTTCTCTTCCTCTCAAATAAATAAATAAAATCTGAAAAAAAGTAAAGACAACAGGTCTCTGTATATTGACTTTATATCCTGCAGCTTTCTTGAATTTGTTTAAATTAACAGGTTTTTTTTTTGTGGAATCTTTCGGGATTTCATGTCATTTGCAAATAGTGACAGTTTTCCTGTATGGATTTCATATATTTCTCCTTTTTTAAAATGATGTTAGTCACCCTACAGTACTTCATTTGTTTTTGATGAAGTGTTCCATGATTCATTGCTTGCATATAACCCCTAGTGCTCATTATGACACGTGCCCTCCTTAATACCCATCACCAGGATTACCCATTCCCCTACCCTCCCTTTCTGCAACCTTCAGTTTGTTTCCCAGTGTCAATAGTCTCTCATGGTTCATCTCCCCCTCTCATCCCCCCCCCTTCACTTTTCCCTTCCTTCTTCTAATGTTACATGCTATTCCTTCCATTCCATATCGGAGTCAAACCTTATGATAATTGTCTTTCTCTGCTTGACTTAATTTCACTTAGCATGATCCCCTCCTGGTCCATCCACCTTGGTGCAAATGGTGGGTATTCATCCTTTCTGATGACTGAGTAATATTCCATTGTATAGATGAACCACATCTTCTTCGTCCATTCATTTGCTGAAGGACATCTTGGCTCCTTCCACAGTTTGGATATTATGGACATTGTTGCTATGAACGTTGGGATACAGGTGTCCCTTCTTTTCATTACTCTGTGTCTATAGGGTAAATACCCAGTAGTGCAATTGGTGGGTCATAGGATAGCTCTGTGTTTAATGTCTTGAGGAACCCCCATATTGTTCAAAAGTGCCTGTACCAGCTTGAATTCTCACGAGTAGTGTAAGAGGGCTCCCCTTTCTCCATATCCTCTCTGACTTTTTGTAATTTCCTGTCTTGTTAATTTGTTTTTCAAGATTTTATTTATTTATTCCACAGAGATAGAGATGGCCAGGGAGAGAGGGAACACAAGCAGGGGGAGTGGGAGAGGAAGAAGCAGGCTCATAGCGGAGGAGCCTGATGTGGGGCTCGATCCCGTAATGCCAGGATCACGCCCTTAGCCAAAGACAGACGCTTAACCTCTGTACTACCCAGGTGCCCCCTGTGTTGTTAATTTTAACCATTCTAACTGGTATAAGGTGGTATCTCATTGTCGTTTTGATTTGTATTTGCCTGATGGCAAGTGATGTGGAGCATTTTTTCATGTGTCTGTTGGCCATTTGTATGTCTTCTTTGGAGAAGTATCCCTTTGTGTCTTCTGCCCATTTTTTGGGTGTTGAGTTTGAGGAGTTCTTTATAGATCTTGGATACTAGCCCTTTATCTGTAATATCATTTGCAGATATCTTCTTCGATTCCATAAGTTGACTTTTTGTTTTGTTGATCATTTGCTTTGCCCTGCAGAAGCTTTTTATCTTGGTGAAGTGCCAATAGTTCCTTTTTTGCTTTTATTTCCTTTGCCTTTAGAGACGTGGCTTGCAAGAAGTTGTTGTGTCCAAGTTTGAAGAGTTCTTTTGATTTTGATATGAGACAGGAATCCATTATCTTTCTTTCCTGATTGTATTCGAGTCCTCTGTCTTTCTTGGTGAGTCTAGCTAAGTTTGTCAGTTTTGTTTATCTTTCCAAAAAAGGCAGCTTTCATTTTCATTTTTTTTTTGTCTTTTTAGTCTCCATTGGATTTATTTATGCATTCCTTTTTGTTATTTCCTTATTTCTACTAATTTGGGGCTTTGTTTGTTGTTTTGTTTTCTACTTCTTTACCACATAAATCAAGTTGTTTATTGGAGACCATTCTCATGGATTGATGAAGACTTGAGTTTCTATGAATGTCCCCCATAAAGCTACTTTTGCTGCATCCCTTAAGTTTTTGTAAGTTGTCATTTTCATCAGTGTCAAGGTACTTCTAAAATCTTTTTTGATTTCTTCTTTGACTGTTGGTTGTTCAGTAGCTTGTTGTTAAATCTCCACATATTTTTTTAAGATTATTTAGGTATCTGACAGAGAGTGAGACAGTGAAAGAGGGAATGGAAGCAGGGGGGTGGGAGAGGGAGAAGCGGGCTTCCCGCTGAGCAAGGAGCCTGATTCCAGGCTAAATCCCAGGATCCTGGGATCAGGACCTGAGCTGAAGGCAGATCCTTAACAACTGATCCACCCAGGCCCCCCAATCTCCACCTATTTTTGACTGTCCCATTTTTTTCTTGAGACTGATTTCTAGTTTCATATCATTGTGGTTGGACAAGATTTGAAGCAGAAGGTGAAGAGAGCATTCAGATAAATGTTTGTTTCCTGAAGGGTTTTCTGAGGGCAGAGCATGAGTTCCGTGGGATGGAGGAAGGTTTTGTGAGACGGGGGTGGGGTTAACCCTTGTTAGAATTACTGACTACTACCATGCAGGCTGTGTGCTACTGTTCACACCGTAGTCCTGATGGACTTGTACTTCATTAGAAATATTTTCTAGGAGGTGTAGGCATAGCCTTCTCTTAAAGAAAGGTGCCATGTGGGTTCATGGCATGACCCCAGGTCAGCAACCAGGATGTATGGTATTGTGGGTGATCAGAAACAGGCTTTCTGTGGGAAGTGACAGAAATAAGGTATGGTGAGCTCCATGACCATAGGTGAGGTCCCGAGTGACCCACTGGGTGTTGGGTTCTGTGGATCTGTCTCATCAGGTGCTGTGGAATTCAGGGACACCCTCCTGTCTGTGGATTTGTGTGGAGACAGGTAGACATCAGTGTCTGGCCAGGCATGAGGGTCGCACTGGCCCACCACCAGAGGTGCAGCGTGTGGGGGAGCCACTGCTTGGTTTCCACGAAAGCTGCCCAGCGTCTGTGACTGTGATTCCTAGCAGCCGCAAGGGGAGAGGAGGCCGGGGGTGGTGCACACTTCCTAGACTTGTGGTCAGGTCTAGTCTGGAGCCCACTGAAGTCAGCCACACCTGGCCAGGAGGCACCCAGTCAGTGTAGCTTTGGGCACTGCTCCCATGGTACTTCGTGCCAGCTCCATGCTGCCACCTCCTGCTTTTCATCATCATCTTCAAGGTCATGTGACTCTGCTCTTGCCCCATGGCCTCCGGGGTATTGTCCGTCCTCCATCTGGCCCTCGTCCCTGGTGCCCTGTGCAGTCTGATGCCAGGGTAGCCTTCTCGAGACAAACATCTGGCCCTGATGGAACACTTACATGGATCTCGTGTGATGCAAGGATGATGCCCTGCCCTGGAAGGGGGCTGCAGGTCCCCAATTAGGAGAGCCATGTCTCCCTTTTCAGCATGGCCTGCCCTCCCCTCAGTCTTCTTCAGGGAATCTCTCCCCACTTTCTGAGCGGACAGCTCTGAACTTAAAAATGAATATTATTTTACATATCTCTATGCCTTAGTTCATCCATGGCATGTCTTTCAGCCCCGTTAGTGGGTTTTTTTTTTAGCAGTTCTGAAGGGCTGTCTGCTCATGGAGGGGATGACCTGGGTGGGACAGCTTTCCCTCTCATCTCCCTCAGCATGTCTCTGAGCCCTGAGGCCAGCTGTCCCACTGAGGATTGAGGGACCCGAGCCAGCCCATCCTGAACCCAGGCTGTGTCAGTTGTGTAGACTGATGTGTGTTGGAGCTGTGGGCAGCCGGCATGGGCCAGGGGCAGGCAGTGTCTCCTTCTCATTCCTTCCCTCCCTTCCTCCCAGAGGTAGCTCAGAGCAGCCTTCAACCCCTGCATCTCCAGATCCCTTGACTTATGCCTTCTGTGTTCAGCTGGTGACCTTGGAGTTTCGCATGGATTCTACCTCCCGTACCCTCTCCTGTAGCAGTTCCTGGATCAGGGGAGGGGTTGGACCCTTGTCTGTTTTTGATCTTCTTCCTGTCCCGCACCAAGCCCACCCACCGTTGCATCTTCCATGTATGTGCTTGGAAGCAAGCCCATCCACAGGCAACCTATTAGCCAAATGGATCCAGGCAATGAACATTGAATTAGAGATCCAGGATCCATAATAAACCTGCTCTGAAACCTGTCCCAAAGTCTGTGACTCTCTCACACTGAAACAGAAACAATAATAGCTTTCTGGACTGTGAAGTGACATGTCTCTCTAATTCCAATCTTGAATGCATAGGTGCTGAACCTGGACAGAAAAGGACCATGGCTCCCGTGGGCTGGGATCCATAGTAAGAACTCAGTGAAATCTGAATTCGAGGCATAGAGTAAATAATTATTGTAGAGCGAATCCTCCCAAGTAGGGCTTATGCACAGTGCACAGGAAAAGCTTTTTTAAAGAGGTTCCTGAAAGAAAAATCTTTTTTAAAAATTTATTTTAATTCCAGTAGAGCTAACATACAGTGTTACATTCGTTTCAGGTGTACAATAGAGTGATTCAGTAATTCTATATATTACTCAGTGGTCATCAAGAAAAGGGTCCTCTTAATCCGCTTCATCTATTTCACTCATCCCTCTATCCACCTCCTCTCTGGTAACCATCCATTTGTTCTCTATTGTTAAGAGTTTGTATTTTCCCATGCCCATACTCAGGCAACCCTGTTTGGGTAGAGTTTCCGTGTCCCCTGCAAGGGTGAATGGGGGTGGGCATGCTCTGGGCCAGTATTTCCAGGCTTTTGTTCCCTGGCGGCTTTCTCTGGTGATCTGCTGTGCCTTTTCTGAGAGTCAGAGCAGCAGAGGCTGAATTGTCACAGAACAGAGGGAATGCGGTCCGTTCTCCACCCTTGTTCTGGCCACTTTAACTCCATTACTGTTGGTGCTGCTCAACCCTGTAGCATCCTGGGATGTGCACCCCACACCTGGTGTCCCTGGCCTCAATTCCGGGGCTAGTGCATCTCTGTCCTTTGTGTTTCTAATGCTGCCAGCCACCAGAAGACCTGATCTCTCTCTGGAAGCTCCTGGTCTCAGTCTGGATCCCCTGAGCACACCGGGATTCCAGAGTTCCATGAGAAGCCTGGTGGCTCTGGCACCTGGTTCAGGGTCTCAGTCTGCTGTTTTGCAGGTGCCTACCGCAAGTCCGCCAGGTCCCCTGTGCAGGTGGCCTGCCAGCCGCCAGCCGCCCCGTGGGCTCCCGGGTCTCCTGGTCTCAGTCTATGCCTGGTGAGCACACCGGGATTCCGGTGTTCCAGGAGAAGCCTGGTGGCGCACGCTCTGGGCTCACCGGTCTCAGTCCACTCTCTTCCGTGTGCCATCCATGAGTCCGCCCGCTCCCTGGTGCAGGTGGTTGCTGCTTCCGGGCGCCAGAACATGGCGGCTCCCCCCCTTCCGTTTATCTTCTGATATCTGTGCCCGGTTTCAAGGCTCCCCGCTTCATACCTCAATACTCAGCGCTGGAGATGTTCATTTGTAGAGATCCAGATGTATCTTCCTGCCTCTCAGGCTGATTCCGTGGTTGTTTAGGCTGGTCTGGTACCTATCCAGCTCAACTCAGGGGACCTGCTGAAAAAGGGGTCTCCTACTCCTCCGCCATCTTAACTCCTCTCTTGTACCTGAAATAGTATTTAAAAACACTCAGCTCAGCCTCTTCTACAAAGTGAGTCAATGCTTATAAATATGGCTAAAATATTGCCTTACCTACGATGACTTCCCAGCCATCATAGTGTTTATATGGTATGACTGTGACTTACATTAGTCAACATTTGCAGAGAAAGAACTTAGTGCATCCAGGGGGCACTTCATGTTGAAATTAGTTTGTGACAATGAGCTACTGTGTTTTCTTCTGCAGTCCAAGGGAATGGTGCCAGACATCTCTAAGGTGTCTAGCAGTTCTACAATTCCGATTTTAAGTGGTCTGTGTGCTTTAGAGATTTGGGCAAGAGAAGGGCAGGAGTCCAGAGACTGTGAACACTTCTGTTACCTGTGCTGACCATGGAGCAGGTAGCCTTCTGTGGGCATCATTTTGATTTCTTGGTACTCTTGTGAAAGGTGCTTTTGTCTCAAATTCCTCCATTTAGGAGTAATTATAATGATGAAAGTAATTTTTATCTTATATCATCTGTGGGCCCTGATCCTGGGCTCCCAGGGAAGCTATCCTTTAACATTTTACCCGGCTCAAAATGACTGGGCAAAACCTGAAAGCATGGGCCCTATTTCTGCCCCAAGCACATGTTGTACATCTGCTTCAAGAAGAAAACAATAACCAAAAAATGCCAACATAAAGATAAGAAAAAATAAAGAACCTCTTTGGCTCCCATAAGATTAAAGTCATACTGACATGTACATACTGAAAATGCATAAAAACATTGCATTTCCTAAAGCCCAAGCTTTGGAGGGTCTGAGAGACTTGCCCAGAACCAGGCACACCCCAGCAGGGAGGGCTGGTGCAGAAAGGGAAGGGGCAGGACTCTGAGGGTGGTCTGCAGCTAGAGGGGTCCCTGGAAGGGGCCAGGTGTGTGGGGGGACCCCGGCCCACGACCCCACCCATGCCTGTGCTGGGTGTTGGGTCGAGCAGGTGCTTCTTGGGCCCCCTGCACTTTCAGGGTTCCAGGGGCTTGAGGGCGGGTTTCCCAGCATCCAAGGGGCTCAGGCACCACCCTCACCAACCATTCACCACTTGGGGGTGGAGCTATGTCTCTGTGGGCAGTCCCAGACTTGCAGTGGGTTGCAGACTTGGGGCAAAGAAGGGGCACTGAGAGAGAGAGAGAGAGTTGCCCTGTGGAGATCCCTGCTGGTGAGTGAGCAGCGTGCACTGGGGTGGGGGTCCGGGGGTAGGGTGCGCCCCAGGTGGGAGGCAGGGTTCTGGAAGGGCATGTGGAGAGGGTTCCTTGTGTGGACTCAGGTGAGTTTTCTTTTTCCCTTTAAAGTCTCTTTTGCCCCATGTCCTCAACTGACTTTATTCCCCATACCCGTGAACTCCAGGACACCCACTCACCTGAGCTTTTGTGGGATGGGTTGCAGAATTTCAAGGTTTCCCCTGTTCCCCTGGAAGAGTGCGGGTAAGGACTTCACACAATCCCCACCTTCAGTTCTCTGACACAGTGCAGGTGATGCCTCTTGAGCAGTACCCTGAGTTCAGCAGGGTGTGCCCTGGTCCCCAGGCACAGGTGTGGCAGTAGCATGCCCCAGAGCCGTCCCCCAACTTCAGCATTATGCCCCGTGTGCCCCCCGGGTTAGTGGTAATTGGCTATTAGAATCATGCAGGAAAATCCTCCAGGTGGGGGCCTGGAGGCGGGCATAAACCAGACCCCACTCTAGTTGCATTGGGAATAGACGAATTGAGGGTTTCTTTAGAAGAGTAAGTCTGCTTTCCAGAAAAGACAAGGTCATTGGTCTATTGAGAATGAAGATAATTACTGCTAAACAACAAGTATGTGTTGCCCCTTCGCCCAGAAACCGAAGCAGGTGTGCAGGCTTTAGGTCAGAGGTGCCTTCTTCTCCCCAGCTGACGGCACTTCTCTGCTCTGGCTCCAAGACACACGAGGTTTTGAACGTCAGCATCGGAGTCAGCGAGGCAGCTTGTCACAGGACACCAGTGCTCAGAGAAAGCACAGGTATGTTTGGCAAAATGTCCTATCTATGTCAGGGCTGGAGGTAAAACCTCTCTTTATCCCAAAACCTCCTAGGCTTTTCTCTTTTCTCTAGTTGAGCCACAAAGTAAAATTGAAGTAGCTGTCAGCATTCTGGGTTTGGTACAAGAATTACTTAGTTTCCCTGCAGGTAGAACTTTGCAGGGGATCACAATTTCTCTGTCCATTTATTGCTTACAAATGTATTTTGACCATCTGTTTCCTAGGAACCCTCTTTTATTAGAAAGGGAAGGTGAGATTCACTCTGTGCCTGTTTGTAACATCTAATTTGTTCCTTCATCTAACAGTGTTTATTCAATTGGGCCTAAGATATGGTTGAGTGGCCAGCATCTAGAGTGAGGTGGCTTATTTTCATCTGATACAGACTTGGATGATGTCATTTGACAAAGGTGATGTTTCATCATTGATTAGTTTATTCGTCAGAAGCGTTAAAATTAGGGTGGAGGGAAAATTCAAAATTATCCAAAGCGGCCTGTTCCTGTTTAAAAGTTGAGCTTGACTTTCTAGTTTTACTAAATGTATTATCTCGATATTTTGAGGTGCCATATTCTCTCTGTAGTTTCTTTGGTGGTGGAGTCAGAAGGAGAGTCTGGGAATTCTTTTGGATAGTGGCATGCTGGTGGCTTCAAGGGGCTTGGCGTCAGGAGCCTTGGGGTGAATTCTGCAACTGCTTGCCTGACCCTGGGTGCATCTCCCAGAGGTTTTGTTTCCTCTTATGAAATTGCTGGCAGATAATGTTCTGCTTAAAGGGGAACCCTCCCATCCTGTTGGTGGCAATGCAAAGTGGTGCAGCCAGTCTAGGAAACAGTGTGGGGGTTCCTCAAAAAGTTAAACATTGAACAACCCATGATCCAGCAATTGCTCTCCTAGGTATTTACCCAAAGGATACAAAAATGCAGATTCAAAGGGGGTACATGCACCATGATGTTTATAGCAGCAATGTCCACAGTAGCCAAACTATGGAGAGAATCCCAAAGTCCATGCACTGATGAATGGATAAAGCAGAAGTGGGATACATATATATAATGGAATATGACCCAGCTTCAAAAAGAATGAAATCTTACCATTTGCAAGGATGCGGATGGACCTAGAGTGTATTGAGCTAAGCAAAATCATTGAGGAAAGAGAAATATCCTATGCTCTCATGCTTGTGGAATTTCAGAAAGAAAACAGATGAACAGAGTGGAGGGGTGATGAGAGAGGCAAACAAGGAAATAGACTCAAACTTGGAGAACAAACTGAGTGTTGCTGCAGGACAGGGGCGTGGGGGGAAGAGTTAAATGGGTGAGGGGTATTAAGGAGGGCACTTGTGATGAGCACCGAGTTCTGTATGCAGGTGAGGAATCACTAAATCCTACCCCTGAAGCGAATATTCCATGGCATGTGAACTAACTGGAATTTAAGTAAAAGAAGAAAGGAAAAAGTGTTCTGCTTCATGAAGAGTGAGGTAAAATTTTAGTGATTTGGGCTGTACTATTCCATAGATGAGAGATGTGAAACACCCTGTTGTAGGATACACTAGTTTCTTATCACATAAGGAGTCCTCAGAAAGCTGCAATGAAAGATTCAGGTCTCAGAGCATGTTCATGTTCCACTGATATGTTACAGTTTGCACAGGTAGGAAAGAAGGTGGAGAGAGAGGCAACAGAATGGTAAAGCAGTTGCGAAACTTTCAATACTTAGCATTATAGCTTTCTCATGAAAGCTTTGCGATTTTGGAAGCAGAGGGGGAATCCGGGAGCTTTGCAGGAGACAGGGGAGTTCCAGGACTGGGTAAAGCTGACAGGGGTCCCAGAAGAGAGCTGAATGCATTCTGCAGCAGGGTGTGGGAAGGGGTGGCTGTGGGTCTCCTGGGTGAGAGTTGTGACAGGTGAGGGCTGTGTGCAAGTTCCTGGCTGAGGGCAAGGGAGGCACAGGCGGCGAGCTGGCAGAGATCCTTCTTCTGGGCCACCAGCCTCACCCAACACACAGCCTCATCTTCTGTTCCTGTCACTCCAATTCAGACTTCTCCGAAGGTGAGTGAGAACACATCAAGAGCATTCTTAACAGAAGGGAAAGCATGTGCAAAGGCTCTGGGGCAGGAGAATTTCAGGTATGTCCAGGAGCAGCAAGAAGGCCCTGTGGCCACAGGAGACACCTTAGGACATGACCTCAGAGAGGTGACAGAAAAAACCATTCCAGGGCTATAACCCCATGAGACCCTGTTTCACTGGGTCATCCTGGCTACAGTGTTGAGAACAGATGACAGAGGGTTGAAGATGGCAAGGCAGGTCAATGACAAAGCTTTTACAGGAACTCAGGCACTGTGGACCAGACAGGTGGCCTTGGATGCAGTGGTTAGACCTATTCTGGGTCCATTTTGAAGATTGAGCTCACAGGATTTGCTGATCGGTTAGCTATTAGGAGCAGGAGAACGGAGGAGTTGGGGTAACTCCCATCTGTTGTGGGTTGTCCTGATCGAGGGGAAGGAGAGGGTTTCTGGGGGTAGGAGGTAGTCCGTGTTCTGCATGCTGAGGAATGTGCCTTTCCTGGTGGATCTGCTGAGATTTGTGTCTGGGAGAACCTTTCACATCTCCTCCCTCAGCAATGCTCAAGTACAAGTATTCCCCACTTTTTAAACGTTCACAGTAAGAAATTGGGCTTTCTTGAAAGAACTACGTTATTACCCAGCTTCAGTAAGAGGAAGAGACCTGAAGAGGATTTCCCTCTTATGAAAAAAGGTGAACAGTGAGAATAGCGTTCAGCATCTGTTTTGGGGAGAAGCATGACAGAGGCAGCGTGCACCCCAACCAGCTCCTTCCGCTGGGAACCGCTCTCTGCATCCAGCCACCAGCACTTTGAATTGTGTCTGTGAGCCTCTGCTGTGCTTTATCTTCATTTATGCTGGGCCTCCGTCAGAAACTTGTTTCCTGAGGCCTAAGAAAAGCCAAAGAGAAGGAATTTTGGAGTCTGAGGACACTATCTAATTGTTCCGTGTAAATTAATGGCCATTCCTTCTTGACACCATTTCTGCTGTGCAAGGTTTCTCAGAAGCCCTGTACTTTCAAAGAGCAGGGAAACCTATACCCCATGCTGCGGGGTTAGTTTTAGTCTCCATGCTGGACAGAACATTTCATGACTGTCGGATTTTCTCACTCAAACATTGAGACTTTGACCACCTTCACCCGTTTCTAGCACCCCATCTCCGAATCTGGCACCTACCAATCTGCTCTCAGTATCTATGCGTTCAGTATTTGTTTATTACACATTGAATGTACATGAGAGCATCTGGTATTGGCCTTTCTGTGTCTGAGTTACTTGGCATAAGGCCCCCAAGGTCTGTGTTTCCATGTCTGGTTCTTGTGAATAATGCTGCAGTGAACGTGGGAGTGCATCTGTCTTTTTGAGGCAGTATTTTTGTGTTCTCCAAATCAATACTCAGTAGAGCCATTACTTGTCCATGTGGTAGTTGCATTTATTTTTTCAGGAACCTCCATACCGTTTGTCACAGTGGCTGCACCAATTTCCATTCCTACCAACAGTGCAGTGTCTCCTCATCTGCACACCCTTGACCCCACCTGGTGTCTGTCTTTGGGACAATTGCTGTTCCAACAGTTGTGAGGGGATAGCCGATTGTGGGTTTGATGATGTTTCCCTGACCATATTAAGTGATGTCGAACAACTTTCTCTGTCTGTTGGCCCCTGTGTGCCATCTTTGGAAAGTATCTATTCACATATTCCCCCCATTTTTTATACATTTTTTTTATTTGTATGAGTGTTGTGTGTATTTTGGATATTAGCCTCTTCTCACACATATGATTCGCAGAAATTTTTTTTCTTTTTGGGTCAGTGGCCTTTTTAGTTTTTGCTGGTTTCTTTTGCCGTGTGGAAGATTTCAGTTTGAAGTTGTTCCACTTGTTTATTTTTGCTTTTGTTGCCTTTGCATTTGGTGTCCGATCTGAAGACTCTTTGCCAAAACTAATGTCGAGAGACTTAGTACCTGTGTCTTCTTGGAGGTTTATGGATTCAGGTCTTATGTTCAAATCGTTCATCCATTAAATATTTTGTGTGTGGTGTAAGAAAGTGACCCAGTTATATTCTTCTGCATTTAGTGTCCAGTTTGCCTGTTACCGCTCACTGAAGAGACAGTCCTTCCCTCATGGTGTATCTTCTGCTGCTGTGTCGTAAGTTAGGATCATCTACGTGTGGGTAAGTTTCTGAGCTTTCTGTTCTGTTCCACTGACCTGGTGTCTGTGTTTATGCCAGTTCCATCCTGTTTTGAAGACAACAGCTTTGTAATCTAGCTTGAAATCCAGGAGTGTGTTGACTGCACCTTTCCTTCTCCAGGTTACTTTGGGTATTTGGGGTCTTTTGTGATTCCATACAAGTTTGAGGACTGTTATCTATTTCCTCGAATAGTGCCGCTAGAATTCAGATAGGGATTTCATCACATCTGTCGATTGCTTTGGGTACGATGGACATGTTCACATAATTAACTCTTCCAGTTAAGGAGCATGGCGTAAGTTTCCATTTGTTTGTGTTGCCTTCCAAATCTTTGACCCATACATCCTGCGCCCCTTGACACACGTGTTTTTCATTTCCTTTTGCCATGTGTTGAGTGTACTGTCTTTCTCATTTTTGGTTACTTTTATTCCTAGATTATTTTTGATGCAATTGTAAATGGCATTGCTTTTTTAATTTCTCTTTGCAAAAGTGTGTCATCAGTATACAGAAATGCAAGAAGTTGGGTCATCTGGGTGGCCCCATAGGTGAAGCGTCTGCCTTCAGCTCAGGTCATGAACCCAGAGATCTGGGATCGAGCTCCCTGTTGGGCTCCCCGCTTATCGAGGGTCTGCTTCTCCCTCTTTCTGTCACTCCCCCTGCTAGTACTTTTTCGCTTCCTATCAAATAAATAAATAAAATCTGAAAAAAAAGACAACAGGTCTCTGTATATTGACTTTATATCCTGCAGCTTTCTTGAATTTGTTTATTCTAACAGATTTTTTTTGTGTGTGTGGAATCTTTTGGGATTTCATGTCCTTTGCAAATATTGATAGTATTCCTGTAAGGATTTCATATCTTTTTCTTTTTTTAAAATGATGTTAGTCACCCTACAGTACTTCATTTGTTTTTGATGTAGTGTTCCATGATTCATTGTTTGCATATAACACCTAGTGCTCATTATGACACGTGCCCTCCTTTTTTTTTAAAGAATTTACTTATTTATTCGACAGATATAGAGACAGCCAGCGAGAGAGGGAATACAAGCAGGGGGAGTGGGAGAGGAAGAAGCAGGCTCATGACGGAGGAGCCTGTTGTGGGGCTCGATCCCATAACGCCGGGATCACGCCCTGAGCCGAAGGCAGACGCTTAACCTCTGTGCCACCAAGGCGCCCCAACACGTGCCCTCCTTAATACCCATGACCAGGATTACCCATTCCCCTTCCTCTCCCTTTCTGCAACCTTCAGTTTGTTTCCCAGTGTTAGTAGTCTCTCATGGTTCATCTCCCCCTCTCATTCCCCCCTTCACTTTTCCCTTCCTTCTCCTAATGTCCTCCATGCTATTCCTTCCATTCCACATAGGAGTCAAACCATATGATAATTGTCTTTCTCTGCTTGACTTAATTTCACTTAGCATAATCCCCTCCTGATCCATCCACGTTGGTGCAAATGGTGGGTATTCATCCTTTCTGATGACTGAGTAATAGTCCATTGTATAGATGAACCACATCTTCTTTGTCCATTCATCTGCTGAAGGACATCTTGGCTCCTTCCACAGTTTGGATATTATGGACACTGCTGCTATGAACATTGGGATACAGGTGCCCCTTCTTTTCATTACTCTGTGTCTATGGGGTAAATACCCAGTAGTGCAATTGGTGGGTCGTAGGATAGCTCTGTGTTTAACGTATTGAGGAACCTCCATATTGTTTTCAAAAGTGGCTGTACCAGCTTGAATTCTCACGAGTAGTGTAAGAGGGCTCCCCTTTCTTCACATCCTCTCTGACTTTTTTTTTTATTTCTGTCTTATTAATTTTTTTTTCAAGATTTTATTGATTTATTCTACAGAGATAGAGACAGCCAGCGAGAGAGGGAACACAAGCAGGGGAGTGGGAGAGGAAGAAGCAGGCTCATGACGGAGGAGCCTGATGTGGGGCTCGATCCCATAAGGCCAGGATCACGCCCTGACCCGAAGGCAGACGCTTAACCAATGTGACACCCAGGTGCCCCCTGCCTTGTTAATTTTAACCATTCTAACTGGTGTAAGGTGGTATCTCATTGTAGTTTTGATTTGTATTTGCCTGATGGCAATTGATGTGGAGCATTTTTTCATGTGTCGGCCATTTGTATGTCTTCTCTGGAGAAGTATCTCTTTGTGTCTTCTGCCCATTTTTTGGGTGTCGAGTTTGAGGAGTTCTTTATAGATCTTGGATACCAGCCCTTTATCTGTAAAATCATTTGCAGATATCTTCTTCAATTCCATAGGTTGCCTTTTTGTTTTTTGATCATTTGCTTTGCCAAGCAGAAGCTTTTTATCCTGATGAAGTGCCCATAGTTCATTTTTGCTTTTATTTCTTTGCCTTTAGAGACGTGGCTTGCAAGAAGTTGTTGTGTTCAAAGTTGAAGCGTTCTTTTGATTTTGATATGAGACAGGAATCCATTATTTTATTTTCCTGATTGTATTCGAGTCCTCTGTCTTTCTTGGTGAGTCTAGCTAAGTTTGTCAGTTTTGTTTATCGTTCCAAAAAAGGCCGCTCTCATTTTTATATTTTTTTTTTGTCTTTTTAGTCTCCGTTGGATTTATTTATGCATTCCTTTTTGTTATTTCCTTATTTCTACTAATTTGGGGCTTTGTTTGTTGTTTTATTTTCTACTTCTTTACCACATAAATCAGGTTGTTTATTGGAGAGCATTCTCATGGATTGATGAAGACTTGAATTTCTATGAATGTCCCCCATAAAGTTACTTTTGCTGCATCCCATAAGTTTTTGTAGGTTGTCTTTTTATCAGTGTCAAGGTACTTCTAAAAAATTTTTGATTTCTTCTTTGACTGTTGGTTGTTCAGTAGCTTGTTGTTAAATCTCCACATATTTTTTTAAGATTATTTAGGTATCTGACAGAGAGTGAGACAGCAAGAGAGGGAACGCAAGCTGGGTGGTGGGAGAGGGAGAAGCAGGCTTCCGAATGAGCAACGAGCCTGATTTGGAGCTAGATCCCAGAATCCTGGGATCAAGACCCGAGCTGAAAGGAGATCCTTAATGACTGAGCCACCCAGGCCCCAAAAATCTCCACCTATTTTTGACTGTCCCATTTTTTTCTTGAGACTGATTTCTAGTTTCATATCATTGTGGATGGACAAGATTTGAAGCAGAAGGTGAAGAGAGCATTCAGATAAATGTTTGTTTCCTGGAGGGTTTTCTGAGGGCAGACCATGAGTTCAGTGGGGACTGAGGAAGGTTTTGTGAGACGGGGGTGGGGTTAACCCTTGTTAGAATTACTGACTACTACCATGCAGGCTGTGTGCTACCGTTCACACCGTAGACCTGATGGACGTGTACTTCATTAGAAATATTTTCTAGGAGGTGTAGGCATAGCCTTCACTTAAAGAAAGATGGCATGTGGGTTCATGGCATGACCCCAGGTCACCAACCAGGATGTATGGTATTGTGGGTGATCAGAAACAGGCTTTCTGTGGGAAGTGACAGAAATAAGGTATGGTGAGCTCCATGACCATAGGTGAGGTCCCGAGTGACGCACTGGGTGTTGGGTTCTGTGGATCTGTCTCATCATGTTCTGTGGAATTCAGGGACACCCTCCTGTCTGTGGATTTGTGTGGAGACAGGTAGACATCAGTGTCTGGCCAGGCACGAGGGTCGCACTGGCCCACCACCAGAGGTTCAGCGTGTGGGGGAGCCACTGCTTGGTTTCCACGAAAGCTGACCAGGGTCTGTGACCGTGATTCCTAGCAGCCGCAAGGGGAGAGGAGGCCGGGGGTGGTGCACACTTCCTAGACTTGTGGTCAGGACTAGTCTGGATCCCACTGAAGTCAGCCACACCGGGCACAGAAGGTACCCAGTCAGTGTAGCTGTGGGCACTGCTCCCATGGTACTTTTGGGCCAGCTCCATGCTGCCACCTCCTGCTTTTCATCATCATCTTCAAAGTCATGTGCCTCTGCTCTTGCTCCATGGCCTCCGGGGTATTGTCCGTCCTCCATCTGGCCCTCGTCCCTGGTGCCCTGTGCAGTCCGATGCCAGTGTAGCCTTCTCGAGACAAACATCTGGCCCTGATGGAACACTTCCATGGATCTCGGGTGATGCGAGGATGATGCCCTGCCCTGGAAGGGGGCTGCAGGTCCCCAATCAGGACAGCCATGTCTCCCTTTTCAGCATGGCCTGCCCTCCCCTCAGTCTTCTTCAGGGAAGCTCTCCCCACTTCCTGAGATGACAGCTCTGAACTTAAAAATGAATGTTATTTTACATATCTCTATGCCTTAGTTCATCCATGGCATGTCTTTCAACCCCGTTAGTGGGGTTTTTTTTAGCAGTTCTGAAGGGCTGTCTGCTCAAGGAAGGGACGACCTGGGTGGGGCAGCTTTCCCTCTCATCTCCCTCAGCATGTCTCTGAGCCCTGAGGCCAGCTGTCCCACTGAAGATTGAGGGACTAGAGCCAGCCCATCCTGAGCACAGGCTGTGTCAGCTCATAGACTGATGCGTATCGGAGCGGTGGGCAGCTGGCATGGGTCAGGGGCAGGCAGTGTCTCCTTCTCATTCCTTCCCTCCCTTCCTCCCAGAGGTAGCTCAGAGCAGCCTTCAACCCCTGCATCTCCAGATCCCTTGACCTGTGCCTCCTGTGTTCAGCTGGTGACCTTGGAGTTTCGCATGGATTCTACCTCCCGTACCCTCTCCCATAGCAGTTCCTGGATCAGGGGCGGGTCGGACCCTTGTCTGTTTTTGGTCTTCTTCCTTTCCCACACCAAGCCCACCCACCTTTGCATCTTCCATGTATGTGCTTGGAAGCAAGCCCATCCACAGGGAACCTATTAGCCAAATGGATCCAGGCAATGAACATTGAAGTAGAGATCCAGGATCCATAATAAACCTGCTCTGAAACCTGTCCCAAAGTCTGTGACTCTCTCACACTGAAACAGAAACAATAATAGCTTTCTGGACTGTGAAGTGATATGACTTTCTACTTCCAATCTTGAATGCAAAGGTGCTGAGCCTGGACTGAAAAGGACCATGGCTCGCGTGGGCTGGGATCCACGGGAAGAACTCAGTGAAATCTGAATTTGAGGCATGGAGTGAATAATTATTGTAGAGTGAATCCTCCCAAGTAGGGCTTATGCACATTGCACAGGAAAACCTTTTTCAAAGAGCTTCCTGAAAGAAAAATATTTTTTTAAAATTTATTTTAATTCCACTAGAGCTAACATACAATGTTACATTAGTTTCAGGTATACAATAGAGTGATTCAGTAATTCTACATATTACTCAGTGGTCATCAAGAAAAGTGTCCTCTTAATCCCCTTCATCTATTTTACTCATCCCTCTATCCACCTCCTCTCTGGTAACCTTCCGTTTGTTCTCTATTGTTAAGAGTTTGTATTTTGGTGTGTCTCCTTTTTCTCTTTTATTTATTTATTTTTGTTTGTTTCTTAAATTCCCCATTAGAGTGACATCGTATGGGATTTGTCTTTCTCTGACTGACTGATTTTAGTTAGGATAATACTCTCTAGCTCCATCCATATGGCTGCAAATGGCAAGGTTTCATTCTTTTTCAAGCCGAGTAATACTCCATTGTGTGTGTGTGTGTGTGTGTGTGTGTGTGTGTGTGTGTGTGAATACACACACCTATCATCTCATTTGTCAATTTTTCTACAGACACTTGGGTTGCTTCCATATTGTGATATTGTAAATAATGGTGCAAGAAACATAGGGGTGCACGTATCCTTTTACGTTACTGTTTTCCTATTCTTTGGGTAAATATGAGTAGTGTGAATGTTGGATCGTAGGGTAGTTCTATATTTAATTTTTTGAGGAACCTTCATACTGTTTTCCACGGTGGCCACCACAGTTTGCATTCCCACCCACAGTTCACGAGGATTCCCCTTTATCCACATCCTCCCAACACCTGCTCTTTGTTGTGCTTTTGATGTTAGCCATTCTGACAGGTTTGAGGTATTACCTCATTGTCCTTTGGATTTACATTTTCCTGATGATGGGTGATGGTGAACATCTTTTCACGGGACTGTTGGCCATTTGTGTTTCTTCTTTGGAGAAATGTCTGTCCGTGTCTTCTGCCTATTTTTTAACTGGATTATTTGTTTTTTGGGGGTTGAGTAGTATCAGTTGTATATGTTTTGGACACTATCCCTTTATTGCATATGATCTTTGCAAATATCTTCTCCCTTTGAGTAGGTTGTCTTATTATTTTTACGTTTTCATTGTTCTTCTGCCATGTGGAAACTTTTTATTTTGCTGTATTCCCAATAGTTTATTTTTGCTTTCATTTCCTTTGCCTCAGGACACAGTCTAGAAAAACGTTGGTATGGTCCATGTCAAGAAGTTACTGTCTTCCCTCCTGCAGGATTTTTATGGATTCAGGTCTCATATTGAGGTCTTGAAACTGTTTTGTGTTTGTCTTTATTGTGTAAGAAAGCAGTCTAATTTCATTCTTTTGTGCGTAGCTGTCTAGTTTTCCCAACACCATTTGTTGTAGAGACTGTCCTTTTCCCTTTTGATATCGTTGCTTGCTTTGTGGAAGATTCATGGACCACATAATTGTGGGTTTCTGTCTGAACTTGTATCCTGTTCCTTTGGTCGCTGTGTCTATTTTTGTGCCGTACTTTCTTGTTAGGATGACTGCAGCTTTGTAGTATAACCTGAAATCTGAAATTGTGAGTCCTCCAGCTTTGTTTTCTTTTCCACATTGCACTGGCTGTTCGGAATCTTTAGTGGTTCCATACAAATGTTTAGGATTGTTTATTCGAGGTCTTTTGTTCTTTAATTTAAATTCAATTAGCCAAATTACAGTACATCATTCGTTTCAGATGTAGTCTTCAATAAATTTTCAGTCTTGTGTATCACCCAGTGCTCATTGTATCGTGTGACCTCCTTAATGCTACTCACCCAGTTACCCCCCCCCCAACTTCTCCTCCAACAATCATCAGTTTCTTGCGATAGTTAAGAGTCCATCATGGGTTTTCTCCCTCTCTGATGACTTCCCATTCTATTTTCCCTTCCTTCCCCTATGGTCTTCTTCCTTGTTTCTGATATTCCACATAGGAGTGAAAGCATATGATCATTGTCTTTCTTTCATTGACTTATTCCACTCAGCATAATACCCTCCAGCTCCACCCAGGTCGGTGTGATGGTAAGTATTCATCCTATCTGATGGCTGAGTAATATCCCATTATATATATGATCCACATCTTCTTTATCCATTCATCTATCCATGGTCATCTGCACTCCTTCCGCAGCTTGTCTATTATGGATATTGTTGCTATGAACACTGATGTGCATGTGTCTCGTCTTCACTACCTCTGTCTCTGGGGGTAAATACCCAGTAGTGCAATTGCTGGGACATAGGGTAGCTTTATTTATAACTTCTTGAGGAAATTCTGTACCATTTTCAAGAGTGGCTGTACCGGACTGCATTCGTACAGGGGTGTAAGAGGGTTCCCGTTTCTCCATATCGTCTCCAACATATATAGTTTCATGTCTTCTTATTTTTAGATATTCGGCCTCGTGTGATATGGCATCTATAGGGGTTTACATTTGTATTTCCCTGAAGCCAAGTGATATGAAGCATTTATGCATGTATCTTTTGATCACCAGTACGTCGTTATCAGTGAAATGACTTCCCATTTTAATCTATCTCAAGACCTAAAGCTGGGGAAGGCACTGAAGCTGGATGATGCCATTGGTTGGAAGTGTGGAGAATTTCAAAAGATCTCCATGGAGAGCAAGTTTAAAGGTCAGTGTGAAGCTACTAATTGGATCCGGGGAGATATCTGAAAGTGGGGGTTGCCTGGGATGGGCTGAGGGGGGCCCTCCGATTTTCCTATGAATCCTTGCTGCAGCCCCAAATGGACAGTTTCCTGCTGTGGGGCAGGCTGAGTCCTCTAGTTGTGCAGAGGTGAGCCCAATGCCTGGTGCCTTGGAGGCAGGCAAACGGGGAGGGACCCTCAGCAGAAGCCCCAGGGTTAGGTTAGGCCTCAAGAGTCAGCAGGTCCGAACTGCCCAGTGCTCAGAGAACTCCCAGGCTGAGTTAGATGAGGGCACAAGGGCGGGTGAGTGTGAGCCTTGGGGTTTCATCTGGAAGGGCCCACAAAAGTCGGGGTTCACCAGAAGGGGCTCTCAGGGGGTGCCCCAATTCTCTTGCCCTGAATGCTCTGTTGTGCCCCCAAATGGTACAGTTTCCTGTGGGCTGCAGGCTGAGTCCTACAGTGGGGCTTCGGTGTCCCCAATCCCCCGGAGTGGGGTGCCAGGGCCCTGGGGAGGGGCCCCTCTGTGGCCAACCTAGGGTAAGGGTTAGGGTCCAGGAGCCCGGCAGGGACTATCTGCAAGCTGTGCGGCGAGCTCTGTGGAGGGCTGAGAGGAGGCCATGGGGGAGGGTGAGAATGGGCCTCAGGGTTGGGGCATGGGAGGCTGCCAAAGGATGGGGATGGGCTCCGGGGGCCTCCCCAAGTTCTCGTGCCCTGTAGGCTCCGTAGAGCCCCAAGGGGCACGGTTTCCTGTCAGGTGGCAAGCTGAGTCCTGCAGTGGGGCACAGGTATCCCAATTCCCCCGGGCTGCGGTGTAAGGCTCCTGGGGAGGCCCCCACACCCACAGCCGACCTAGGGCTAGGTTTAGGCCCAGGAGCCCCGCAGGCCCGATCTGCTGGCTGTATGGCTAGTTACACGGGCTGAGGTGAGGGTGTGGGGGAGGGTGAGCGTGGGCCTCAGGGTTGGGGTGCGGGAGGCCACCGAAGTTCGCTGGTGTCTCAGGAAGGCCCTACTGGTTCTCCTGCCCTGAATGCTCTATGGCCTCCCAGGGTGCACGGTTTCCTGCGGGGTGGCAGACTGAGTCCTGCTGTGGGGCTCAGGTGTCCCGAATCCCCGTGGCTGCAGCTCCAGGCTCCTGGGGAGGGGCCCCTCCACAGATGAACTAGGGTTAGGGTTGGGGCCCAGGAACCCCGCAGGCCAGATCTGCCCAGTATATGGCGAGCTCCGCCGCGGCCTGAGGTGAGGGTGCGGGATGGGGTGAGCATGGGCTTCAATGGTGGGTTTAGGTATCGCCGAAGTTCGCCGGGGGCTCTGGGGGCCCTCCTGGTTCTTCCGCCCTGAATGCTCTACAGCCTCCCAAGGGGCACGGTTTCTTGCGGGCTGGCAGGCTTTGTCCTGCAGTGGGGCTCAGGTGTCCCCAGCCCCTGGTGCTGCGGCACTGGGCCCCAGGGGAGGGGCCCTACCCAGCGGACCTAGGGTCAGGTCTAGGCCTCAGGAACCTGGCAGGCCTGATCTGCCGGCTCTGCGTCGAGGTCGGTGGCAAGCTGAAGGGAAGGCGTGGTGCGGGATGAGCATGGGCCTCAGGGTTGGGGTGTAGGGGGCTGCCGAGGATCGCTGGTGGCTCAGGGGGGCCCTACCAGTTCTTCTGCACAGGATGCTCTGCGGCGCCCCAAGGGGCATGGTTTCCTGAGGGGTGGCAGGCTTAGTCCCGTGGTGGGGCTCAGGTGTACCCAATCCCCAGGGTTAGGGTACGGATTAGGGTATGGGTTAAGGTTAGGGTATGGGTTACGGTTAGGGTATGGGTGAGGGTAGGGGTTAGGGTTAGGGTAAGGAGAGGGTACGGGTTAGGGTTGGGTTTAGGGGTTACAGGTTAGAGGTTATGGGTTAGGGTACAGATTAGGGTTTAGGGTACGGGTTAGGGTTTAGGGTTTGGGTTTAGGGTTAGGGTTTGGGTTGGAGTACGGGTTAGGTTTAGGGTACGGGTCAGGGTTAGGGTATGGGTTAGTGTACGCATTAGGGTACGGTTTAGGGTACGGGTTAGGGTACGGTTTAGGGTAAGTGTTTGCGTACGGATTTGGGTACGGCTTAGGGTACGGGTTATGGTTAGGGTACGGGTTAGGGAACGGGTTAGGGATAGGGATTGGGTACGGTTTAGGGTTAGGGTATGGGTTAGGGTACGGGTTAGGGTACAGGTTAGGGTTAGGTATGGGTTAGGCTATGGGTTAGGGTCCGGGTTAGAGATAGGGTACGGGTTAGGGTATGGGTTAGGGTATGGGTTAGGGTATGGGTTAACGTTAAGGTAAGGGTATGGGTTAAGGTTAAGGTAAGGGTACTGGTTAGGGTTAGGGTACAGGTAGGGTTAGGGTACGGGTCATGGTACGAGTTAGGATATGGGTTAGGGTCAGGGTTTAGGGTTTAGTGTTAAAGTAAGGGTATGGATTAGGGTACTTGTTAGGGTTACGGTTAGGTTTAGGGTACGGTTTAAATTACGGGTTAGGGTATAGTTTAGGGTTAGGGTTAGGGTACGGGTTAGAGTACGTGTTAGGGTTTCGGTTAGGGTTAGGGTATAGGTTAGGGTTAGGGTTAGGGTACGGGTTAGGGTTAGGTTTAGGTTTAGGTTACGGTTTAGGGGTAGGGTTAGCTGAAGGGGTAGGGTTAGGGGTAGGGTTAGGGGTATGGTAGGGGTCGGGGTTGGGTTAGGGTTTAGGGTTAGGTTTTGGGGTTAGTGGTTAAGGTTAGGGTTTAGTGTTTAGGTTTTCGGGATTAGGGTTAGGGGTTAGGGTTTAGGGTTTAGTGTTAATGTTAGGGTTTAGGGTTTAAGGATTAGGGTTTAGGGTTAGGTTTGGGGTAGGGTTAGGGTTAGGGTAAGTGTTAGGGGTTAGGGTTAGGATTAGGGGTTAAGGTTTAGGGTTTAAGGTTAGGGCTTAGGGTTTAGGGTTAGGGTTAGACCCCAGTAGGCCAGCAGGACCGATGCGCCGGCTGTGCGGCGAGTGGAGGAGTGGGACGATTGAGGGTGCTGGCGAGCTGGAGTATGGTATCCCGCGTTTTGGCGCAGGGGACCTTTGAACACCACTACTGGCTCGGAGGGCCCTGCCCATTCTCCCGCCCTGAATGACCGGCGGCGCCCCTAGCGGCCTGGGTCGTGGCGGGGGTGGCAGTGTGAGTCTGGCACTGCGGTTTGGGGGTCCCCAATGCCATGCGTTGCAGCGCAAGGGCCCTTGGGAGGGGCCCCTGGGGCCGTCCTAGGGTTACTGTTAGCACCCAGGAGTCCGGTAGACATGATCCGCCAGCTGTGCAGTAGCGGAGGGCCAGGCCAAGGTGAGGGCGCTGGCGAGCTGGGGCGTGGGCCCATGCAGTTTGGCGCGGAGGCCTTGGAAGGTCGCCTGGGGATTGGATGGCCCTGCCAGTTCTCCCGCCCTGAATGGCCAGAGGCGCCCCTAGCGACCCGGGTCGTGGCGGGGCAGCACGGTGAGTATGGCGCTGGGGCTCGGGGGTCCCCAATCCCTGGCGTTGCTGCGCCAGGCCCCTTGGGAGGTTCCCCTTGGGGGCCAACCTAAGGTTAGGGTTAGCCCCCAGGGGGCTGGAGGCCCGATCCGCTGGCTGTTTGGTGAGCAGAGGGGCGGGTCGAGGTGAGGGCGCTGGTGAGCGGGAGCATCGGCCCAAGCATTTTGGTGCGTGGGCCCTTAGATGTTCACCAGGACTCGGAGGGCCCTGCCCATTCTCCCGACCTGAATGACCGGTGGCGCCCCTAGTGGCCTGCGTGCCAGCGGGGTGGCAGGGTGAGTCCGGCGCTGGGGCTTGGGGGTCATCAATCCCCGGTGTTGCGGGACAGGCCCCTTGGGAGGGGCCCCTCAGGGGCCAACCTAGGGTTAGGGTTAGCCCCCAGGAGGCCGGCAGGCCCCATATGCCAGCTGTGCAGCGAGCGGAGGGGCGGGCCGAGGTGAGTGCCCTGGGGAGCTGGAAGGTGGTACCCAAAGTTTTGGCACCAGGGGCCCTCGAATGTCGCCGGGGACTCGGAGGGCCCTGCCCGTTCTCCCGCCCTTAATGAGTGGCGGCTCCCCTAGCAACCCGAGTGGTGGCGGGGCTGCAGGGTGGGTCTGGTGCTGAGGCTCGGGGGTCCCCAATGCCAGGCGTTGCGGCACCAGGCCCCTTGGGCGGGGCCCCTTGGGGGCCGAACTAGGGTAAAGGTTAGCTCCTGGAGGCCGGCAGGCATGATCCACAGTCTGGGGCGAATGGAGGTGTGGTCGAAGATCAGGGCGCTGGCGAGCAAGAGAGTGGGCCCCAGCGTTTTGGCGCTGGGGGCCTTCGAAGGTCACTGGGGCAGGGAGGGCCCTGCCAGTTCTCCCGCCCTGAATGATTGGCGGTACCCTAGCGGCCCGGGTGTGGGCGGGGCGGAACGGTGAGTCCAGCGTTGTGACTCGGGGGTCTCCAATCCCTGGCGTTCGGTGGCAGTCCCTTTGGGAGGGGCACCTTGGGGGCTGACCTAGGGTTAGGGTTATCCCCCAGGAGGCCGGCAGGCTCAATCCACCAGCTCTGTGGTGAATGGGGGGGTGGACCAAGGTGAGGTCGCTGGCGAACGGAAGCGTGGGCCCCAACATTTTGGCTCGGTGGGCTTTCAAATGTCGCAGGGGGCTCGGAGGGCCCTGCTCCTTCTCCCGCCATGAAGGACCGGCGACGCCCCTAGCTCCCCGGGTGGCAGCGGGGTGGCAGGGTCAGTCCTGCACTGGTGCTTGGGTTTCCCAATCCCCAGCGTTGCGGCGCCAGGCCCCTTGGGAGGGACCCCTCTGGGACTGTCCTAGGGTTAGGTTAACCCCCAGGAGGCCAGCAGTCCGGATCCGCAGGCTGTGCAGTGAGCGGAGGAGGGATTGACCGTGGTAGGGCGCAGTTGAGCGGTAGCGTGGTACCCAGTGTTTTGGCGTGGGGGGCCTTCTTATTTCACCGGAGGCTCGGAGGGCCCTGCCGGTTATCCCGCCCTGAATGCCCGGAGTCGCTCCTAGAGGCCCGCGTGGCGGCGGGGCGGCAGGGTGGCCCGGCGCTGGGGCTTGCGGGTCCCCAATCCCTGCCATTGTGGCACCAAGCCTCTTGGGAGGGGCCACTCTGGGGCCCATCTAGGGTTACCATTAGCCCTGAGGAGCCCGGGAGGCCAGATCCGCCAGCTGTGTGGCTAGAGGGGGGGCGGGCTGAGGTGAGAGCGCTGTAGAGCGGGAGTATGGGCTTCAGCGTTTTGGCGCGGGGGACCTATAAATGTCGCTGGGAGCTCGGAGGGCCCTGCCCGTTCCCACACCCTGAATGACCGGTGGCGCCCCAAGTGGCCCGGGTGGAGGCGGAGGGGCAGGTTGAGTACATCATTGGGGCTTGGGGGTCCTCAATCTCCAGCATCGTGGCACCAGGCCCTTTGGGAGTGCCCTTCGGGGGTCTACCTGGGGTAAGGGTTAGCCCCCAGGAGGCCGGCAGGCCCAATAAGATGGCTGTGGGGCGAGCGGAGGAGTGGGCTGAGGTGAGGGCGATGGGGAGCAAGATTGTGGGCCCCTGCATTTTGGCACTGGAGGCTTCAAATATCTCCGGTTCCTCCAGGGCCCTGTCCCTTCTCCCGCCCTGAATGACCGGCGGCGCCCCTAGCGGCCCGGGCGGCAGCGTTGTGGGAGGGTGAGTCTGGCTTTGGGGCTTGGGGTTCCAGATCCCTGGCGTAGTGGCACCAAAACCCTTGGGAGGGGCCCCTGGGGGGCCTACCTAGGGTTAGGGTTAGCCCCCAGGAGACCGTCAGGCCCAACCGCACACTGTGCGGCGAGCTGAGGTGCGGCCCGAGGTGAAGGCGCTGGGGAGCGGGAGCGTGGTCCCCAGCGTTTTGGCGCCCTGGGCCTTCTACTGTTGCCATGGCTCAAAGGGCCCTGCCCGTTCTCCTGCCCTGAAGAACCAGCGGCGCCCTTAGCAGCTCCCTTGGCGGTGGAGCGGCAGGGTGAGTCCATGCTGCGGCTCAGGGATCCCCAACGCCCAGCGTTGTGGGGCCAGGCCTCTTGGGAGGGGCTCCTCATGGGCGGACCTAGGTTTAGAGTTAGCACCCAGGAGGCCAGCAGGCCGAATCCTCTGGCTGGGCGGCGAGAGGTGGGCGGCCCGAGGTAAAGGCGCTGGCGATCGGGAGCGTGGGCCCCTGCGTTTTGGCACAGGAGGCTTCAAATATCGCCGGTTTCTCCAGGGCCCTGTCCCTTCTCCCGCCCTGAATGACGGGCGGCGCCACTAGCGTCCCGGGTGGCGACGTGGCGGCAGGGTGAGTCTGGCTCTGGGTCTTGGGGTCCCTGATCCCCAGTGTAGCGGCACCAGGACCCTTGGGAGGGGCCCCTGGGTGGCTGACCTAGGGTTAGGGTTAGCCCCCAGGAGGCTGGCAGGTGGGATCCGGCCACTGTCCAGGGAGCGGAGGGCGGGGCCGAGGTGAGGGCATTGGGGAGCGGGAGCGTGGGCACCAGCGTTTTGGCACGGGGAGCCTTTGAAGGCCACCGGGGGCTCGGAAGGCCCTGCCCCTTCTCTCGCCCTGAATGACCCGCAGTGCTCCTAGCGGCCTGGGTGGCGGCCTTGCGGTAGGGTGAGTGTGGCTCTGGGGCTTGAGGTTCCCGATCCCCGGCGAAGCAGCACCAGGACCCTTGGGAGGGGCCCCTGGGTGGCCGACCTAGGGTTAGGGTTAGCACCCGGGAGGCCGGCAGGCGGGATCCGCCCGCTGTGCGTGGGGCAGAGGGGCGGGCCGAGGTGAGGGCGCTGGCGAGCAAGAGCCTGGGCCCAAGCGTTTTGGCACCGGGGGCCTTCGAATGTCTCCGGGGACTTGGCGGGCCCTGCCCATTCTCCTCCCTGAATGACCAGCGGCGCCCCTAGCAGCCCAGGTGGCGGCGGGGCGGCATGTAAGTCCGGGCATAGGGCTCGGGGGTCCCCAGTCCACCGCATTGCGGCGCCAGGCCCCTTGGGAGGGGCCCCTCGGAGGCTGACCTAGGGTTAGGTTTAGCCCCTAGGATGCCGGCAGGCCCTATTCGCCAGCCCTGTGGAGACTGGAGTGGCGGACCGAGGTGAGGGCACTGGTGAGCGGGAGCGTGGGCCCGGGTGTTTTGGCGCGGGGGGCCTTTGAAGGTCGCCGTGATTGGAGGGCCCTGCCTGTGCTCCCGCCCTGAATGAACGGAACCACCCCAAGCCCCCGGGTGGTGGCTGGGTGGCAGGGTGAGTCCAGTGCTGAGGCTCGGGGGTCCCCAATCCCCAGCGTTGCGGCGCCAGATCCCTTGGGAGGGGCCCCTCGGGGGTCGATCTAGGGTTCTGGTTAGCCCCCAGGAGGCCGGTGGACCCGATCAGCAGCTGTGCAGCACGTGGAGGGTTGGGCCGAGGTGAGGGCGCTGGCGAGACTGAGCATGAGCCCAAGCGTTTTAGTGCGGGGGGCCTTCGAAGGTCAGTGGGGGCTCGGAGGGACCTGCCCGTTCTCCCGCTCTGAATGACCGGCGGGGCCCCTAGAGGCTCCGGTGCCTGAAGGGCAGCAGGGTGAGACCGGCACTTGGGTTGGGGTCCCCATTCCCGGCGTTGTGGTGCCAGGCCACTTGGGAAGGGCCCCTCCGTGGGCGACCTACAGTTAGGGTTAGCCCCCAGGAGGCCAGCAGGCCCGATACACCGCCTGAGCGTCGAGCGGAGAGTTGGGCCGAGGTGAGGGTGCTGGTGAACATGAGCCCGGGCCCAAGCGTTTTGGTTCGGGGCGCCTTCAAAGGTCGGCGGGGGTTCGAAGGGCCCTGCCCATTCTCCCACCCTGAATGAATGGCGGCGCCCCTAGCGGCACGTGTGGGGCAGGGCGGCAGGGTGCATCCAGCGCTGGGGCTTGGGGGTTCCCAATCCCCGGCGTTGCGGCGCCAGGCCCCTTAGGAAGCGACCCTCGGGGCCGTCCTAGGGTTAGGGTTAGCGCCCAGGAGGCCGGCAGGCCCGATCCGCCGGCTGTGCGAGGAGTGGAGATGCAGGCCGAGTTGAGGGCGATGGCAAGCGGGAGCTGGGCCCCAGCGTTTTGGCGTCCTGGGCCTTTGAATGTTGCCATGGCTCGGAGGGCCCTGCCCTTTCTCCTGCCCTGAAGAACCAGCAAGGCCCCTAGCGGCTCCGTTGGCGGTGGGGCGGCAGGGTGAATCCCAGGCTGCGGCTCGGGGATTCCCAATCCCCGGCATTGTGGTGCCAGGCCCCTTGGGAGGGGCTCCTCGTGGGCCAACCCAGGGTTAGAGTTAGCCCCCATAAGGCCGGCAGGCCAGATCCTCTGGCTGGGCGGTGAGAGGTGGGCGGGCCGAGGTAAAGGCGCTGGGGTGCGGGATTGTGGGCCCCTGCATTTTGGGGTGGGAGGCTTCAAATGTCGCCGGTTTCTCCAGGGCCCTGTCAGTTCTCCCGCCCTGAATGACCGGCGGCGCCCCTCGCGGCCCGGGTGGCAGTGTTGTGGCAGGGTGAGTCTGGCTTTGGGGCTTGGGGTTCCAGATCCCTGGCGTAGTGGCACCAAAACCCTTGGGAGGGGCCCCTGGGGGGCCGACCTAGGGTTAGGGTTAGCCCCCAGGAGACCGTCAGGCCCAACCGCACACTGTGCGGCGAGCTGAGGTGCGGCCCGAGGTGAAGGCGCTGGGGAGCGGGAGCGTGGGCACCAGCGTTTTGGCACGGGGGGCCTTTGAAGGTCACCGGGGACTCAGAAGGCCCTGCCCTTCTCTCGCCCTCTATGACCCGCGGCGCCCCTAGCGGCCCAGGTGGGGACAGTGCGGCAGGGTGAGTCCAGCTCTGGGGCTCTGAGTCACCAATCCCCAGCATTGCAGAGCCAGGCCGCTTGGGATGTCCCCTCAGGGCCGACGTAGGGGTTTGGTTAGCTGCCAGGAGCCCGGCAGGCCCTATCCACCGGCTCTGAAGCAAGCGGTGGGGTGGGCCTAGGTGAGGGCGCTGGCGAGCAGGATCCTGGGAGCCAACGTTTTTGCGCGGGGAGCCTTCAAAGGTCAGCGTGGGCTCGGAGGGCCCTGCCCGATCTCTTGCCCTGATTGACCGGCGGGGCCTCTAGCGGCTCGGGTGGCTGAAGGGCAGCAGGGTGAGTGCGGCACATGAGCTCGGGGTCCCCATCCCCAGCGTTGCGACGCCAGGCCCCTTGGGAAGTGCCCCTCGGTGGCCGACCTATGGTTAGGGTTAGCCTCCAGGAGCCCCGCAGGCCCGATACACCACCTGTGCGTCGAGCGGAGAGTTGGGCCGAGGTGAGGGTGCTGGTGAACATGAGCCTGGGCCCAAGCATTTTGGTTCGGTGCGCCACTGAAGGTCGGCAGGGGTTCGGAGGGCCCTGCCAGTTCTCCCACCCTGAATGAATGGTGGCGCCCCTAGCGGCCTGTGTGGGTTGGGGTGGCAGCGTGCATCCGGCGCTGGGGCTTGGGGGCCCCCAATCCCTGGCGTTGCGGCGCCAGGCCCCTTAGGAAGGGACCTTCAGGGGCTGTCCTAGGGTTAGGGTGAGCTCCCAGGAGGCCGGCAGGCCCGAGTCGCTGGCTCTGCGAAGAGCGGAGGTGCGGGCCGAGTTGAGGGTGATGCAGAGCGGGAGCGTGGTCCCCAGCGTTTTGGCGCCCTGGGCCTTCGACTGTTGCCATGGCTCAAAGGGCCCTGCCCGTTCTCCTGCCCTGAAGAACCAGCGGCGCCCTTAGCAGCTCCCTTGGTGGTGGAGCGGCAGGGTGAGTCCATGCTGCGGCTCGGGGATCCCCAATCCCCAGCGTTGTGGGGCCAGGCCTCTTGGGAGGGGCTCCTCTTGGGCGGACCTAGGTTTAGAGTTAGCACCCAGGAGGCCAGCAGGCCCAATCCTCTGGCTGGGCGGCGAGAGGTGGGCGGCCCGAGGTAAAGGCGCTGGCGATCGGGAGCGTGGGCCCCTGCATTTTGGCGCAGGAGGCTTCAAATATCGCAGGTTTCTCCAGGGCCCTGTCCCTTCTCCCGCCCTGAATGACGGGCGGCGCCACTAGCAGCCCGGGTGGCGACCTGGCGGCAGGGTGAGTCTGGCTCTGGGCCTTGGGGTCCCTGATCCCCAGTGTAGCGGCACCAGGACCCTTGGGAGGGGCCCCTGGGTGGCTGACCTAGGGTTAGGGTTAGCCCCCAGGAGGCCGGCAAGTGGGATCCGGCCACTGTCCGGGGAGCGGAGGGCGGGGCCGAGGTGAGGGCGTTGGGGAGCGGGAGCGTGGGCACCAGCGTTTTGGCACGGGGAGCCTTTGAAGGCCACCGGGGGCTCGGAAGGCCCTGCCCCTTCTCTCGCCCTGAATGACCCGCAGTGCTCCTAGCGGCCTGGGTGGCGGCCTTGCGGTAGGGTGAGTGTGGCTCTGGGGCTTGAGGTTCCCGATCCCCGGCGAAGCGGCACCAAGACCCTTGGGAGGGGCCCCTGGGTGGCCGACCTAGGGTTAGGGTTAGCACCCGGGAGGCCGGCAGGCGGGATCCGCCCGCTGTGCGTGGAGCGGAGGGGCTGGCCGAGGTGAGGGCGCTGGCGAGCAAGAGCCTGGGCCCAAGCGTTTTGGCACCGGGGGCCTTCGAATGTCTCTGGGGACACGGCGGGCCCTGCCCATTCTCCTCCCTGAATAACCAGCGGCGCCCCTAGCAGCCCAGGTGGCGGCGGGGCGGCATGTAAGTCCGGGCATAGGGCTCGGGGGTCCCCAGTCCACCGCTTTGCGGCGCCAGGCCCCTTGGGAGGGGCCCCTCGGAGGCTGACCTAGGGTGAGGTTTAGCCCCTAGGATGCCGGCAGGCCCTATTCGCCAGCCGTGTGGAGACTGGAGTGGCGGACCGAGGTGAGAGCACTGGTGAGCGGGAGCGTGGGCCCGGGTGTTTTGGCGCGGGGGGCCTTTGAAGGTCGCCGTGTCTTGGAGGGCCCTGCCCGTGCTCCCGCCCTGAATGAACGGCACCACCCCAAGCCCCCGGGTGGCGGCTGGGTGGCAGGGTGAGTCCAGTGCTGAGGCTCGGGGGTCCCCAATCCCCAGCGTTGCGGCGCCAGATCCCTTGGGAGGGGCCCCTCGGGGGTCGATCTAGGGTTGCGGTTAGCCCCCAGGAGGCCGGTGGACCCGATCAGCGGCTGTGCGGCACGCGGAGGGTTGGGCCGAGGTGAGGGCGCTGGCGAGACTGAGCATGAGCCCAAGCGTTTTAGTGCGGGGGGCCTTCGAAGGTCAGTGGGGGCTCGGAGGGACCTGCCCGTTCTCCCGCTCTGAATGACCGGCGGGGCCCCTAGAGGCTCCGGTGCCTGAAGGGCAGAGGGTGAGACAGGCACTTGGGTTGGGGTCCCCATTCCCGGCGTTGTGGCGCCAGGCCACTTGGGAAGGGCCCCTCCGTGGCCGACCTACAGTTAGGGTTAGCCCCCAGGAGGCCAGCAGGCCCGATACACCGCCTGTGCGTCGAGCGGAGAGTTGGGCCGAGGTGAGGGTGCTGGTGAACATGAGCCCGGGCCCAAGCGTTTTGGTTCGGGGCGCCTTCGAAGGTCGGCGGGGGTTCGAAGGGCCCTGCCCATTCTCCCACCCTGAATGAATGGCGGCGCCCCTAGCGGCACGTGTGGGGCAGGGCGGCAGGGTGCATCCAGCGCTGGGGCTTGGGGGTTCCCAATCCCCGGCGTTGCGGCGCCAGGCCCCTTAGGAAGCGACCCTCGGGGCCGTCCTAGGGTTAGGGTTAGCGCCCAGGAGGCCAGCAGGCCCGATCCGCCGGCTGTGCGAGGAGTGGAGATGCAGGCCGAGTTGAGGGCGATGGCGAGCGGGAGCTGGGCCCCAGCGTTTTGGCGTCCTGGGCCTTTGAATGTTGCCATGGCTCGGAGGGCCCTGCCCTTTCTCCTGCCCTGAAGAACCAGCAAGGCCCCTAGCGGCTCCGTTGGCGGTGGGGCGGCAGGGTGAATCCCAGGCTGCGGCTCGGGGATCCCCAATCCCCGGCATTGTGGTGCCAGGCCCCTTGGGAGGGGCTCCTCGTGGGCCAACCCAGGGTTAGAGTTAGCCCCCATAAGGCCGGCAGGCCAGATCCTCTGGCTGGGCGGTGAGAGGTGGGCGGGCCGAGGTAAAGGCGCTGGGGTGCGGGATTGTGGGCCCCTGCATTTTGGGGTGGGAGGCTTCAAATGTCGCCGGTTTCTCCAGGGCCCTGTCAGTTCTCCCGCCCTGAATGACCGGCGGCGCCCCTCGCGGCCCGGGTGGCAGTGTTGTGGCAGGGTGAGTCTGGCTTTGGGGCTTGGGGTTCCAGATCCCTGGCGTAGTGGCACCAAAACCCTTGGGAGGGGCCCCTGGGGGGCCGACCTAGGGTTACGGTTAGCCCCCAGGAGACCGTCAGGCCCAACCGCACACTGTGCGGCGCGCTGAGGTGCGGCCCGAGGTGAAGGCGCTGGGGAGCGGGAGCGTGGGCACCAGCGTTTTGGCACGGGGAGCCTTTGAAGGTCACCGGGGACTCAGAAGGCCCTGCCCTTCTCTTGCCCTCTATGACCCGCGGCGCCCCTAGAGGCCCAGGTGGGGACAGTGCGGCAGGGTGAGTCAGGCTCTGGGGCTCTGAGTCACCAATCCCCAGCATTGCAGAGCCAGGCCGCTTGGGATGTCCCCTCAGGGCCGACCTAGGGTTTTGGTTAGCTGCCGGGAGCCCGGCAGGCCCTATCCACCGGCTCTGAAGCAAGCGGTGGGGTGGGCCTAGGTGAGGGCGCTGGCGAGCAGGATCCTGGGAGCCAAGGTTTTTGCGCGGGAAGCCTTCAAAGGTCAGCGTGGGCTCGGAGGGCCCTGCCCGATCTCTTGCCCTGATTGACCGGCAGGGCCTCTAGCGGCTCGGGTGGCTGAAGGGCAGCAGGGTGAGTGCGGCACATGAGCTCAGGGTCCCCATCCCCAGCGTTGCGACGCCAGGCCCCTTGGGAAGTGCCCCTCGGTGGCCGACCTATGGTTAGGGTTAGCCTCCAGGAGCCCCGCAGGCCCGATACACCACCTGTGCGTCGAGCGGAGAGTTGGGCTGAGGTGAGGGTGCTGGTGAACATGAGCCTGGGCCCAAGCGTTTTGGTTCGGTGCGCCTTCGAAGGTCGGCAGGGGTTCGGAGGGCCCTGCCAGTTCTCCCACCCTGAATGAATGGCGGCGCCCCTAGCGGCCTGTGTGGGTTGGGGTGGCAGCGTGCATCCGGCGCTGGGGCTTGGGGGCCCCCAATCCCTGGTGTTGCGGCGCCAGGCCCCTTAGGAAGGGACCTTCAGGGGCTGTCCTAGGGTTAGGGTGAGCTCCCAGGAGGCCGGCAGGCCCGAGTTGCTGGCTCTGCGAAGAGCGGAGGTGCGGGCCGAGTTGAGGGTGATGCAGAGCGGGAGCGTGGTTCCTAGCGTTTTGGCGCCCTGGGCCTTCGACTGTTGCCATGGCTCAAAGGGCCCTGCCCGTTCTCCTGCCCTGAAGAACCAGTGGCGCCCTTAGCAGCTCCCTTGGCGGTGGAGCGGCAGGGTGAGTCCATGCTGCGGCTGGTGGATCCCCAATCCCCAGCATTGTGGGGCCAGGCCTCTTGGGAGGGGCTCCTCGTGGGCGGACCTAGGTTTAGAGTTAGCACCCAGGAGGCCAGCAGGCCCAATCCTCTGGCTGGGCGGCGAGAGGTGGGCGGCCCGAGGTAAAGGCGCTGACGATCGGGAGCGTGGGCCCCTGCATTTTGGCGCAGGAGGCTTCAAATATCACATGTTTCTCCAGGGCCCTGTCCCTTCTCCCGCCCTGAATGACGGGCGGCGCCACTAGCGTCCCGGGTGGCGACGTGGCAGCAGGGTGAGTCTGGCTCTGGGTCTTGGGGTCCCTGATCCCCAGTGTAGCGGCACCAGGACCCTTGGGAGGGGCCCCTGGGTGGCTGACCTAGGGTTAGGGTTAGCCCCCAGGAGGCCGGCAGGTGGGATCCTGCCACTGTCCGGGGAGCGGAGGGTGGGGCCGAGGTGAGGGCGTTGGGGAGCGGGAGCGTGGGCACCAGCGTTTTGGCACGGGGAGCCTTTGAAGGCCACCTGGGGCTCGGAAGGCCCTGCCCCTTCTCTCGCCCTGAATGACCCGCAGTGCTCCTAGCGGCATGGGTGGCGGCCTTGTGGTAGGGTGAGTGTGGCTCTGGGGCTTGAGGTTCCCGATCCCCGGCGAAGCGGCACCAGGACCCTTGGGAGGGGCCCCTGGGTGGCCGACCTAGGGTTAGGGTTAGCACCCGGGAGGCCGGCAGGCGGGATCCGCCCGCTGTGCGTGGAGCAGAGGGGCGGGCCGAGGTGAGGGCGCTGGCGAGCAAGAGCCTGGGCCCAAGCGTTTTGGCACCGGGGGCCTTCGAATGTCTCCGGGGACTCAGCGGGCCCTGCCCATTCTCCTCCCTGAATGACCGGCGGCGCCCCTAGCAGCCCAGGTGGCGGCGGGGCGGCATGTAAGTCCGGGCATAGGGCTCGGGGGTCCCCAGTCCACCGCGTTGCGGCGCCAGGCCCCTTGGGAGGGGCCCCTCGGAGGCTGACCTAGGGTTAGGTTTAGCCCCTAGGATGCCGGCAGGCCCTATTCGCCAGCCGTGTGGAGACTGGAGTGGCGGACCGAGGTGAGGGCACTGGTGAGCGGGAGCGTGGGCCCGGGTGTTTTGGCGCGGGGGGCCTTTGAAGGTCGCCGTGTCTTGGAGGGCCCTGCCCGTGCTCCCGCCCTGAATGAACGGCACCACCCCAAGCCCCCGGGTGGCGGCTGGGTGGCAGGGTGAGTCCAGTGCTGAGGCTCGGGGGTCCCCAATCCCCAGCGTTGCGGCGCCAGATCCCTTGGGAGGGGCCCCTCGGGGGTCGATCTAGGGTTGCGGTTAGCCCCCAGGAGGCCGGTGGACCCGATCAGCGGCTGTGCGGCACCCGGAGGGTTGGGCCGAGGTGAGGGCGCTGGCGAGACTGAGCATGAGCCCAAGCGTTTTAGTGCGGGGGACCTTCGAAGGTCAGTGGGGGCTCGGAGGGACCTGCCCGTTCTCCCGCTCTGAATGACCGGCGGGGCCCCTAGAGGCTCCGGTGCCTGAAGGGCAGCAGGGTGAGACCGGCACTTGGGTTGGGGTCCCCATTCCCGGCGTTGTGGCGCCAGGCCACTTGGGAAGGGCCCCTCCGAGGCCGACCTACAGTTAGGGTTAGCCCCCAGGAGGCCAGCAGGCCCAATACACCGCCTGAGCGTCGAGCGGAGAGTTGGGCCGAGGTGAGGGTGCTGGTGAACATGAGCCCGGGCCCAAGCGTTTTGGTTCAGGGCGCCTTCGAAGGTCGGCGGGGCTTCGAAGGGCCCTGCCCGTTCTCCCACCCTGAATGAATGGCGGCGCCCCTAGCGGCACGTGTGGGGCAGGGCGGCAGGGTGCATCCAGCGCTGGGGCTTGGGGGTTCCCAATCCCCGGCGTTGCGGCGCCAGGCCCCTTAGGAAGCGACCCTCGGGGCCGTCCTAGGGTTAGGGTTAGCGCCCAGGAGGCCGGCAGGCCCGATCCGCCGGCTGTGCGAGGAGTGGAGATGCAGGCCGAGTTGAGGGCGATGGCGAGCGGGAGCTGGGCCCCAGCGTTTTGGCGTCCTGGGCCTTTGAATGTTGCCATGGCTCGGAGGGCCCTGCCCTTTCTCCTGCCCTGAAGAACCAGCAAGGCCCCTAGCGGCTCCGTTGGCGGTGGGGCGGCAGGGTGAATCCCAGGCTGCGGCTCAGGGATCCCCAATCCCCGGCGTTGTGGTGCCAGGCCCCTTGGGAGGGGCTCCTCGTGGGCCGACCCAGGGTTAGAGTTAGCCCCCATAAGGCCGGCAGGCCAGATCCTCTGGCTCGGCGGTGAGAGGTGGGCGGGCCGAGGTAAAGGCGCTGGGGTGCGGGATTGTGGGCCCCTGCATTTTGGGGTGGGAGGCTTCAAATGTCGCCGGTTTCTCCAGGGCCCTGTCAGTTCTCCCGCCCTGAATGACCGGCGGCGCCCCTCGCGGCCCGGGTGGCAGCGTTGTGGGAGGGTGAGTCTGGCTTTGGGGCTTGGGGTTCCAGATCCCTGGCATGGTGGCACCAAAACCCTTGGGAGGGGCCCCTGGGGGACCGACCTAGGGTTAGGGTTAGCCCCCAGGAGACCGTCAGGCCCAACCGCACACTGTGCGGCGAGCTGAGGTGCGGCCCGAGGTGAAGGCGCTGGGGAGCGGGAGCGTGGGCACCAGCGTTTTGGCACGGGGAGCCTTTGAAGGTCACCGGGGACTCAGAAGGCCCTGCCCTTCTCTCGCCCTCTATGACCTGCGGCGCCCCTAGCGGCCCAGGTGGGGACAGTGCGGCAGGGTGAGTCCAGCTCTGGGGCTCTGAGTCACCAATCCCCAGCATTGCAGAGCCAGGCCGCTTGGGATGTCCCCTCAGGGCCGACCTAGGGTTTTGGTTAGCTGCCAGGAGCCCGGCAGGCCCTATCCACCGGCTCTGAAGCAAGCGGTGGGGTGGGCCTAGGTGAGGGCGCTGGCGAGCAGGATCCTGGGAGCCAACGGTTTTGTGCGGGGAGCCTTCAAAGGTCAGCGAGGGCTCGGAGGGCCCTGCCCGATCTCTTGCCCTGATTGACCGGCGGGGCCTCTAGCGGCTCGGGTGGCTGAAGGGCAGCAGGGTGAGTGCAGCACATGAGCTCGGGGTCTCCATCCCCAGCGTTGCGACGCCAGGCCCCTTGGGAAGTGCCCCTCGGTGGCCGACCTATGGTTAGGGTTAGCCTCCAGGAGCCCCGCAGGCCCGATACACCACCTGTGCATCGAACGGAGAGTGGGGCCGAGGTGAGGGTCCTGGTGAACATGAGCCTGGGCCCAAGCGTTTTGGTTCGGTGCGCCTTCGAAGGTCGGCAGGGGTTCGGAGGGCCCTGCCAGTTCTCCCACCCTGAATGAATGGCGGCCCCCCTAGCGGAATGTGTGGGTTGGGGTGGCAGCGTGCATCCGGCGCTGGGGCTTGGGGGCCCCCAATCCCTGGCGTTGCGGCGCCAGGCCCCTTAGGAAGGGACCTTCAGGGGCTGTCCTAGGGTTAGGGTGAGCTCCCAGGAGGCCGGCAGGCCGGAGTCGCTGGCTCTGCGAAGAGCGGAGGTGCGGGCCGAGTTGAGGGTGATGCAGAGCGGGAGCGTGGTCCCCAGCGTTTTGGCGCCCTGGGCCTTCGACTGTTGCCATGGCTCAAAGGGCCCTGCCCCTTCTCCTGCCCTGAAGAACCAGCGGCGCCCTTAGCAGCTCCCTTGGCGGTGGAGCGGCAGGGTGAGTCCATGCTGCGGCTCGTGGATCCCCAATCCCCAGCGTTGTGGGGCCAGGCCTCTTGGGAGGGGCTCCTCGTGGGCGGACCTAGGTTTAGAGTTAGCACCCAGGGGGCCAGCAGGCCCAATCCTCTGGCTGGGCGGCGAGAGGTGGGCGGCCCGAGGTAAAGGCGCTGGCGATCTGGAGCGTGGGCCCCTGCATTTTGGCGCAGGAGGCTTCAAATATCGCTGGTTTCTCCAGGGCCCTGTCCCTTCTCCCGCCCTGAATGACGGGCGGCGCCACTAGCGTCCCGGGTGGCGACGTGGCGGCAGGGTGAGTCTGGCTCTGGGTCTTGGGGTCCCTGATCCCCAGTGTAGCGGCACCAGGACCCTTGGGAGGGGCCCCTGGGTGGCTGACCTAGGGTTAGGGTTAGCCCCCAGGAGGCCGGCAGGTGGGATCCTGCCACTGTCCGGGGAGCGGAGGGCGGGGCCGAGGTGAGGGCGTTGGGGAGCGGGAGCGTGGGCACCAGCGTTTTGGCACGGGTAGCCTTTGAAGGCCACCGGGGGCTCGGAAGGCCCTGCCCCTTCTCTCGCCCTGAATGACCCGCAGTGCTCCTAGCAGCCTGGGTGGAGGCGTTGCGGTAGGGTGAGTGTGGCTCTGGGGCTTGATGTTCCCGATCCCCGGCGAAGCGGCACCAGGACCCTTGGGAGGGGCCCCTGGGTGGCCGACCTAGGGTTAGGGTTAGCACCCGGGAGGCCGGCAGGCGGGATCCGCCCGCTGTGCGTGGAGCGGAGGGGCGGGCCGAGGTGAGGGCGCTGGCGAGCAAGAGCCTGGGCCCAAGCGTTTTGGCACCGGGGGCCTTCGAATGTCTCCGGGGACTCGGCGGGCCCTGCCCATTCTCCTCCCTGAATGACCGGCGGCGCCCCTAGCAGCCCAGGTGGCGGCGGGGCGGCATGTAAGTCCGGGCATAGGGCTCGGGGGTCCCCAGTCCACCGCGTTGCGGCGCCAGGCCCCTTGGGAGGGGCCCCTCGGAGGCTGACCTAGGGTTAGGTTTAGCCCCTAGGATGCCGGCAGGCCCTATTCGCCAGCCGTGTGGAGACTGGAGTGGCGGACCGAGGTGAGGGCACTGGTGAGCGGGAGCGTGGGCCCGGGTGTTTTGGCGCGGGGGGCCTTTGAAGGTCGCCGTGTCTTGGAGGGCCCTGCCCGTGCTCCCGCCCTGAATGAACGGCACCACCCCAAGCCCCCGGGTGGCGGCTGGGTGGCAGGGTGAGTCCAGTGCTGAGGCTCGGGGGTCCCCAATCCCCAGCGTTGCGGCGCCAGATCCCTTGGGAGGGGCCCCTCGGGGGTCGATCTAGGGTTGCGGTTAGCCCCCAGGAGGCCGGTGGACCAAATCAGCGGCTGTGCGGCACGCGGAGGGTTGAGCCAAGGTGAGGGCGCTGGCGAGACTGAGCACAAGCCCAAGCATTTTAGTGCGGGGGGCCTTCGAAGGTCAGTGGGGGCTCGGAGGGACCTGCCCGTTCTCCCGCTCTGAATGACCGGCGGGGCCCCTAGAGGCTCCGGTGCCTGAAGGGCAGCAGGGTGAGACCGGCACTTGGGTTGGGGTCCCCATTCCCGGCGTTGTGGCGCCAGGCCACTTGGGAAGGGCCCCTCCGTGGCCGACCTACAGTTAGGATTAGCCCCCAGGAGGCCAGCAGGCCCAATACACCGCCTGAGCGTCATGCGGAGAGTTGGGCCGAGGTGAGGGTGCTGGTGAACATGAGCCCGGGCCCAAGCGTTTTGGTTCGGGGCGCCTTCGAAGGTCAGCGGGGGTTCGAAGGGCCCTGCCCATTCTCCCACCCTGAATGAATGGCGGCGCCCCTAGCGGCACGTGTGGGGCAGGGCGGCAGGGTGCATCCAGTGCTGGGGCTTGGGGGTTCCCAATCCCCGGCGTTGTGGCGCCAGGCCCCTTAGGAAGCGACCCTCGGGGCCGTCCTAGGGTTAGGGTTAGCGCCCAGGAGGCCAGCAGGCCCGATCCGCCGGCTGTGCGAGGAGTGGAGATGCAGGCCGAGTTGAGGGCGATGGCGAGCGGGAGCTGGGCCCCAGCGTTTTGGCGTCCTGGGCCTTTGAATGTTGCCATGGCTCGGAGGGCCCTGCCCTTTACCCTGCCCTGAAGAACCAGCAAGGCCCCTAGCGGCTCCGTTGGCGGTGGGGCGGCAGGGTGAATCCCAGGCTGCGGCTCGGGGATCCCCAATCCCCGGCGTTGTGGTGCCAGGCCCCTTGGGAGGGGCTCCTCGTGGGCCGACCCAGGGTTAGAGTTAGCCCCCATAAGGCCGGCAGGCCAGATCCTCTGGCTGGGCGGTGAGAGGTGGGCGGGCCGAGGTAAAGGCGCTGGGGTGCGGGATTGTGGGCCCCTGCATTTTGGGGTGGGAGGCTTCAAATGTCGCCGGTTTCTCCAGGGCCCTGTCAGTTCTCCCGCCCTGAATGACCGGCGGCGCCCCTCGCGGCCCGGGTGGCAGCGTTGTGGGAGGGTGAGTGTGGCTTTGGGGCTTGGGGTTCCAGATCCCTGGCGTAGTGGCACCAAAACCCTTGGGAGGGGCCCCTGGGGGGCCGACCTAGGGTTACGGTTAGCCCCCAGGAGACCGTCAGGCCCAACCGCACACTGTGCGGCGAGCTGAGGTGCGGCCCGAGGTGAAGGCGCTGGGGAGCGGGAGCGTGGGCACCAGCGTTTTGGCACGGGGAGCCTTTGAAGGTCACCGGGGACTCAGAAGGCCCTGCCCTTCTCTCGCCCTCTATGACCTGCGGCGCCCCTAGCGGCCCAGGTGGGGACAGTGCGGCAGGGTGAGTCAGGCTCTGGGGCTCTGAGTCACCAATCCCCAGCATTGCAGAGCCAGGCCGCTTGGGATGTCCCCTCAGGGCCGACCTAGGGTTTTGGTTAGCTGCCAGGAGCCCGGCAGGCCCTATCCACCGGCTCTGAAGCAAGCGGTGGGGTGGGCCTAGGTGAGGGCGCTGGGGAGCAGGATCCTGGGAGCCAACGTTTTTGCGCTGGGAGCCTTCAAAGGTCAGCGTGGGCTCGGAGGGCCCTGCCCGATCTCTTGCCCTGATTGACCGGCAGGGCCTCTAGTGGCTCGGGTGGCTGAAGGGCAGCAGGGTGAGTGCGGCACATGAGCTCGGGGTCCCCATCCCCAGCGTTGCGATGCCAGGCCCCTTGGGAAGTGCCCCTCGGTGGCCGACCTATCGTTAGAGTTAGCCTCCAGGAGCCCCATAGGCCCGATACACCACCTGTGCGTCGAGCGGAGAGTTGGGCCGAGGTGAGGGTGCTGGTGAACATGAGCCTGGGCCCAAGCGTTTTGGTTCGGTGCGCCTTCGAAGGTCGGCAGGGGTTCGGAGGGCCCTGCCAGTTCTCCCACCCTGAATGAATGGCGGCGCCCCTAGCGGCCTGTGTGGGTTGGGGTGGCAGTGTGCATCCGGCGCTGGGGCTTGGGGGCCCCCAATCCCTGGCGTTGCGGCGCCAGGCCCCTTAGGAAGGGACCTTCAGGGGCTGTCTAGGGTAGGGTGAGCTCCCAGGAGGCCGGCAGGCCCGAGTCGCTGGCTCTGCGAAGAGCGGAGATGCGGGCCGAGTTGAGGGTGATGCAGAGCGGGAGCGTGGTCCCCAGCGTTTTGACGCCCTGGGCCTTCGACTGTTGCCATGGCTCAAAGGGACCTGCCCGTTCTCCTGCCCTGAAGAACCAGCGGCGCCCTTAGCAGCTCCCTTGGTGGTGGAGCGGCAGGGTGAGTCCATGCTGTGGCTCGATGATCCCCAATCCCCAGCGTTGTGGGGCCAGGCTTCTTGGGAGGGGCTCCTCTTGGGCGGATCTAGGTTTAGAGTTAGCACCCAGGAGGCCAGCAGGCCCAATCCTCTGGCTGGGCGGCGAGAGGTGGGCGGCCCAAGGTAAAGGCGCTGACGATCGGGAGCGTGGGCCCCTGCATTTTGGCGCAGGAGGCTTCAAATATCGCCGGTTTCTCCAGGGCCCTGTCCTTTCTCCAGCCCTGAATGACGGGCGGCGCCACTAGCAGCCCGGGTGGCGACGTGGCAGCAGGGTGAGTCTGGCTCTGGGTCTTGGGGTCCCTGATCCCCAGTGTAGCGGCACCAGGACCCTTGGGAGGGGCCCCTGGGTGGCTGACCTAGGGTTAGGGTTAGCCCCCAGGAGGCCGGCAGGTGGGTTCCGGCCACTGTCCGGGGAGCGGAGGGCGGGGCCGAGGTGAGGGCGTTGGGGAGCGGGAGCGTGGGCACCAGCGTTTTGGCACGGGGAGCCTTTGAAGGCCACCAGGGGCTCGGAAGGCCCTGCCCCTTCTCTCGCCCTGAATGACCCGCAGTGCTCCTAGCGGCCTGGGTGGCGGCGTTGCGGTAGGGTGAGTGTGGCTCTGGGGCTTGAGGTTCCGGATCCCCGGCGAAGCGGCACCAGGACCCTTGGGAGGGGCCCCTGGGTGGCCGACCTAGGGTTAGGGTTAGCACCCGGGAGGCCGGCAGGCGGGATCCGCCCGCTGTGCGTGGAGCGGAGGGGCGGGCCGAGGTGAGGGCGCTGGCGAGCAAGAGCCTGGGCCCAAGCGTTTTGGCACCGGGGGCCTTCGAATGTCTCCGGGGACTCAGCGGGCCCTGCCCATTCTCCTCCCTGAATGACCGGCGGCGCCCCTAGCAGCCCAGGTGGCGGCGGGGCGGCATGTAAGTCCGGGCATAGGGCTCGGGGGTCCCCAGTCCACCGCGTTGCGGCGCCAGGCCCCTTGGGAGGGGCCCCTCGGAGGCTGACCTAGGGTTAGGTTTAGCCCCTAGGATGCCGGCAGGCCCTATTCGCCAGCCGTGTGGAGACTGGAGTGGCGGACCGAGGTGAGGGCACTGGTGAGCGGGAGCGTGGGCCCGGGTGTTTTGGCGCGGGGGGCCTTTGAAGGTCGCCGTGTCTTGGAGGGCCCTGCCCGTGCTCCCGCCCTGAATGAACGGCACCACCCCAAGCCCCCGGGTGGCGGCTGGGTGGCAGGGTGAGTCCAGTGCTGAGGCTCGGGGGTCCCCAATCCCCAGCGTTGCGGCGCCAGATCCCTTGGGAGGGGCCCCTCGGGGGTGGATCTAGGGTTGCGGTTAGCCCCCAGGAGGCCTGTGGACCCGATCAGCAGCTGTGCGGCACGCGGAGGGTTGGGCCGAGGTGAGGGCGCTGGCGAGACTGAGCATGAGCCCAAGCGTTTTAGTGCGGGGGGCCTTCGAAGGTCAGTGGGGGCTCGGAGGGACCTGCCCGTTCTCCCGCTCTGAATGACCGGCGGGGCCCCTAGAGGCTCCGGTGCCTGAAGGGCAGCAGGGTGAGACCGGCACTTGGGTTGGGGTCCCCATTCCCGGCGTTGTGGCGCCGGGCCACTTGGGAAGGGCCCCTCCGTGGCCGACCTACAGTTAGGGTTAGCCCCCAGGAGGCCAGCAGGCCCGATACACAGCCTGTGCGTCGAGCGGAGAGTTGGGCCGAGGTGAGGGTGCTGGTGAACATGAGCCCGGGCCCAGGCGTTTTGGTTCGGGGCGCCTTCGAAGGTCGGCGGGGGTTCGAAGGGCCCTGCCTGTTCTCCCACCCTGAATGAATGGCGTCGCCCCTAGCGGCACGTGTGGGGCAGGGCGGCAGGGTGCATCCAGCGCTGGGGCTTGGGGGTTCCCAATCCCTGGCGTTGTGGCGCCAGGCCCCTTAGGAAGCGACCCTCGGGGCCGTCCTAGGGTTAGGGTTAGCGCCCAGGAGGCCGGCAGGCCCGATTCGCCGGCTGTGCGAGGAGTGGAGATGCAGGCCGAGTTGAGGGCGATGGCGAGCGGGAGCTGGGCCCCAGCGTTTTGGCGTCCTGGGCCTTTGAATGTTGCCATGGCTCGGAGGGCCCTGCCCTTTCTCCTGCCCTGAAGAACCAGCAAGGCCCCTAGCGGCTCCGTTGGCGGTGGGGCGGCAGGGTGAATCCCAGGCTGCGGCTCGGGGATCCCCAATCCCCAGCGTTGTGGTGCCAGGCCCCTTGGGAGGGGCTCCTCGTGGGCCAACCCAGGGTTAGAGTTAGCCCCCATAAGGCCGGCAGGCCAGATCCTCTGGCTGGGCGGTGAGAGGTGGGCGGGCCGAGGTAAAGGCGCTGGGGTGCGGGATTGTGGGCCCCTGCATTTTGGGGTGGGAGGCTTCAAATGTCGCCGGTTTCTCCAGGGCCCTGTCAGTTCTCCCACCCTGAATGACCGGCGGCGCCCCACGCGGCCCGGGTGGCAGCGTTGTGGGAGGGTGAGTCTGGCTTTGGGGCTTGGGGTTCCAGATCCCTGGCGTAGTGGCACCAAAACCCTTGGGAGGGGCCCCTGGGGGGCCGACCTAGGGTTACGGTTAGCCCCCAGGAGACCGTCAGGCCCAACCGCACACTGTGCGGCGCGCTGAGGTGCGGCCCGAGGTGAAGGCGCTGGGGAGCGGGAGCGTGGGCACCAGCGTTTTGGCACGGGGAGCCTTTGAAGGTCACCGGGGACTCAGAAGGCCCTGCCCTTCTCTCGCCCTCTATGACCCGCGGCGCCCCTAGCGGCCCAGGTGGGGACAGTGCGGCAGGGTGAGTCAGGCTCTGGGGCTCTGAGTCACCAATCCCCAGCATTGCAGAGCCAGGCCGCTTGGGATGTCCCCTCAGGGCCGACCTAGGGTTTTGGTTAGCTGCCAGGAGCCCGGCAGGCCCTATCCACCGGCTCTGAAGCAAGCGGTGGGGTGGGCCTAGGTGAGGGCGCTGGGGAGCAGGATCCTGGGAGCCAACGTTTTTGCGCTGGGAGCCTTCAAAGGTCAGCGTGGGCTCGGAGGGCCCTGCCCGATCTCTTGCCCTGATTGACCGGCAGGGCCTCTAGTGGCTCGGGTGGCTGAAGGGCAGCAGGGTGAGTGCGGCACATGAGCTCGGGGTCCCCATCCCCAGCGTTGCGATGCCAGGCCCCTTGGGAAGTGCCCCTCGGTGGCCGACCTATCGTTAGAGTTAGCCTCCAGGAGCCCCATAGGCCCGATACACCACCTGTGCGTCGAGCGGAGAGTTGGGCCGAGGTGAGGGTGCTGGTGAACATGAGCCTGGGCCCAAGCGTTTTGGTTCGGTGCGCCTTCGAAGGTCGGCAGGGGTTCGGAGGGCCCTGCCAGTTCTCCCACCCTGAATGAATGGCGGTGCCCCTAGCGGCCTGTGTGGGTTGGGGTGGCAGCGTGCATCCGGCGCTGGGGCTTGGGGGCCCCCAATCCCTGGCGTTGCGGCGCCAGGCCCCTTAGGAAGGGACCTTCAGGGGCTGTCCTAGGGTTAGGGTGAGCTCCCAGGAGGCCGGCAGGCCCGAGTCGCTGGCTCTGCGAAGAGCGGGGGTGCGGGCCGAGTTGAGGGTGATGCAGAGCGGTAGCATGGTCCCCAGCGTTTTGACGCCCTGGGCCCTCGACTGTTGCCATGGCTCAAAGGGCCCTGCCCGTTCTCCTGCCCTGAATAACCAGCGGCGCCCTTAGCAGCTCCCTTGGCGGTGGAGCGGCAGGGTGAGTCCATGCTGCGGCTCGGGGATCCCCAATCCCCAGCGTTGTGGAGCCAGGCTTCTTGGGAGGGGCTCCTCTTGGGCGGACCTAGGTTTAGAGTTAGCACCCAGGAGGCCAGCAGGCCCAATCCTCTGGCTGGGCGGCGAGAGGAGGGCGGCCCGAGGTAAAGGCGCTGGCGGTCGGGAGCGTGGGCCCCTGCATTTTGGCTCGGGAGGCTTCAAATGTCACTCGTTTCTCCAAGGCCCTGTCCATTCTCCCTCCCTGAATGAGCGGAGGCGCCCCAAGGGGCCTAGGTTGCGATGGTGCTGCAGGGTGAGTCTTGCTCTGGGGCTCTGAATCACCAATCCCCAGCGTTGCAGAGCCAGGCCCCTTGGGTTGTGCCCCACGATGCCTACCTAGGATTTCAGTTAGCCCCCACGACCCTTGCAGGCACTATCCACTGGCTCTGCAGCAAGCGGAGGGGCGGGCCAGGCTGAGGGCGCTGGGGAGCAGGAGGAATGGAGCCAATGTTTTTGCGCGGGGCGCCTTTGAAGGTCAGCAGGGACTCCGGGGGCCCTGCCCATTCTCCCACCCTGATTGACCAGTGGTCTCTAGCGGCTCGGGTGGCTGAAGGGCAGCAGGGTGAGACCGGCACTTGGGCTCGGGGTCCCCATCCGCAGCGTTGTCACGCCAGGCCCCTGGGAAGTGCCCCTCGGGGGCCGAACTATGGTTAGGGTTAGCCCCCAGTTGGCCGGCAGGCCCGATACACCACCTGGGCATCGAGCAGAGAGTTGGGCTGAGGTGAGGGTGCTGGTGAATATGAGCCTGGGCCCAAGTGTTTTGATTCGGGGCGCCTTCGAAAATTGGCGGGGATTCGGAGGGCCCTGTCCATCCTTCCAAGGTGAATGAAGAGCGGCGCCCCTAGCGGCCCAGGTGGGGAGGGGCGGCAGGGTGCATTGGGCGCTGGGGCTTGGGGGTCCCCAATCCCTGGTGTTGCGGCACCAGGCCCCTTGGGATGGGCCCTTCGGGGGCCAACCTAGAGTTAGGTTTAGCCCCTAAGAGGCCAGCAGGCCCTATTCGCCAGCTGTGTGGAGAGCAGAGTGGCAGACCTAGGTGAGGGCGCTGGTGAGTGGGAGGGTGGGCCTGGGCGTTTTGGCGTGCGGGGCCTTTGAAGGTCGCCATGTCTCTGAGGGCCCTGCCCCTTCTCCTGCCCTGAATGAACGGCAGCACCCCAAGCCCCCGAGTGGCGGCTGGGCGGCAGGTGAGTCAGGTGCTGAGTCTTGGGGTCCCCAATCCCCGGCATTGTGGCGTCAGGCCCCTTGGGAGGGGCCCCTCGGGTCCGACCTAGGGTTAGGGTTAGCCCCCAGGTGGCTGGCAGGCCCGATCCGCCTGCTGTGCGGGGAGCGGAGGGGCAGGCCGAGGTGAGGGCGCTGGGGAGTGGAAGCATGGGCACCAGCGTTTTGGCTCCAGGAGCCTTTGAAGGTCACCGGGAAATCGGAAGGACCTGCCACTTCTCTCACACTGAATGACCGGCGGCGCCCCTAGCAGCCCAGGTGGCGACAGTGTGGAAGGGCGAGTCCGGCTCTGGGGCTCTGAGTCACCAATCCCAAGCATAGCAGAGCCAGACCCCTTGGGATGTGCCCCACGGGGCCGACCTAGGTTTTCAGTTAGCCCCCAGGAGCCCGGCAGGCACTATCCACTGGCTCTGCAGCAAACGGAGGGGCGGGTCGAGGTGAGGGCGCTGGGGAGCGGGAGCGTGGGCACCAGCATTTTGGCGTGGTGAGCCTTTGAAGGTCACGGGGGACTCCAAAGGCCCTGCCCTTCTCTCGCCCTGAATGACCGGCGGCGCCCCTAGAGCCCCGGGTGGCAACAGTGCGGCAGGGTGAGTCTGGCTCTGGGGTCTGAGTCACCAATCCCCAGCGTTGCAGAGCCAGGCCCCTTGGGATGTGCCCCACGGGGCCGACCTAGGGTTTTCATTAGAACCAAGAGCCCGGCAGGCCCTATCCAATGGGTCTGAATCAAGGGGAGAGTTGGGCCAAGGTGAGGATGCTGGTGATCATGAGCCTGGGCCCAAGCGTTTTGGTTCAGAACTCCTTCAAAGGTCAGCGGGGGTTCGAAGGGCTCTGCCCATTCTCCCACCCTGCAGGAACGGCGGCGCCCCTAGCGGCCCGGGTCGTGAGGGGTGGCAGGGTGAGTCAGTCCCTGCGGCTCAGGTATCTCCAATCCCCAGCGATGAGGCGCCAGGCCCCTTGGGAGGGGCCCCTTGGATGCAACTTAGGTTTTGGTTTAGCCCCTAGGAACTCGGCAGGTCCTATTCGCCAGCTGTGTGGAGAGTGGAGTGGCGGACCGAGGTGAGTTCACTGGTGTTTGGGAGCGTGGGCTCGGGCGTTTTGGCGCGGGGGGGATTCGAAAGTCACCGTGTCTCGGAGGGCCCTGCCCGATCTCCCGCCCTGAATGAATGGCAGCACCCCAAGCCCCTGGGTGGCGGCTGGGCGGCAGGGTGAGTCAGGTGCTGAGGCTCAGGGTCCCCAATCCCTGGCGTTGCAACGCCAGGCCCCTTGGGATGGGCCTCTCGGTGGTCGATCTAGGGTTACAGTTAGCCCCCCGGAGACCGGTGGACCAGATCAGCGTCTGTGCAGCACGCAGCAGGGTGGGCCGAGGTGCGGGCGCTGGCGAGCCTGAGCATGAGCCCAAGCATTTTAGCGTGGGGGGCCTTCGAAGGTTGGCGGTGGCTGGAGGGACCTGCCCATTCTCCCGCTCTGAATGACCAGCGGGGCCCCTAGTGGCTCAGGTGGCTGAAGGGCAGCAGGGTGAGTCCGGCACTTGGGCTCGGTTACCCCATCCCTGGCGTTGGGGCACCAGGCCACTTGAGAAGGGCCCCTCGGGGGCCGACCTACAGTTACGGTTAGCACCCAGGAGGCTGGCAGGCCCTATACACTGCCTGTGCGTGGAGCGGAGAGTTGGGCCGAGGTGAGGATGCTGGTGAACATGAGCCTGGGCACAAGCATTTTGGTTCTGGGCGCCATTCAAGGTGGGCGGGGGTTCGGAGGCCCCTGCCAGTTCTCCCACCCAGAATGAATGGCAGTGCCCCTAGCGGGCCGTGTGGGGCAGGGCGGCAGGGTGCACTCGGCCCTGGGGCTTGGGGGTCGCCAATCCCCGGCGTTGCGCCGCAAGGCTCCTTAGGAAGGGACCCTCAGGGGCCATCCTAGGGTTAGGGTTAGCACCCAGGAGGCCGGCAGGCCCGATCCGCTGGCTGTGCGAGGAGTGGAGGTGTGGGCCGAGTTGAGGGGGATGCAGAGCGGGAGCGTGGGCCCCAGCGTTTTGGCACCCTGGGCCTTCGAATGTTGCCATGTCTCCAAGGGCCCTGCCCATTCTCCTGCCCTGAATAACCAGCGGCGCCCCTAGCGGCTCCGTTGGTGGTGGGGCTGCAGGGTGAGTCCTGAGCTGCGGCTCAGGGATCCCCAATCCCCAGCATTGTAGGGCCAGGCCTCTTGGGAGGGGCTCCTCGTGGGCCGACCTAGGGTTAGAGTTAGCACCCAGGAGGCCGGCAGGCCCAATCCTCTGGCTGGGCTGCGAGAGGTGGGCGGCCCGAGGTAAAGGCGCTGGTGAGCGGGAGCGTGGGCCCCTGCATTTTGGCGCGGGAGTCTTCAAATGTCGCCGGTTTCTCCAGGGCCCTGTCCGTTCTCCCGCCCTGCATGAGCGGCAGCGCCCCTAGTGGCCTGGGTGGCGGCGTTGTGGCAGCATGAGTCTGGTTCTGGGGCTTGGGGTCCCAGATCCCTGGCGTATAGGCAACAGAATCCTTGGGAGGGACCCTGGAGGGCCGACCTAAGGTTAGGGTTAGCCCACACAAGGCCGGCATGCCGGATCCGCCCTCTGTGCAGGGAGCAGAGGGGCGGGCTGAGGTGAGGGCGCTGGGGAGCGGGAGCGTGGGCACCCGGGTTTTGGCACGGAGAGCCTTCGAAGGTCGCCAGTGGCTCTGAAGACCCTGTCCATTCTTGTGCCCTGAATGACCAGCGGCGCCCCTAGTGGCCGGAGTGGCAGCAGGGAGGCAGGGTGAGTCTGGCGATGGGGCCTATGGTCCTAGTCTCAGGCTTGGTGGCGCCAGGCCCCTTGGGAGGGGCCCCTCTGGGTCCTGCCTAGCTTTAGGGTTATCCCCAGGAGTCCGGCGGCCTGATCCGCTGGCTGTGCATGGAGCGGAAGGGCGGGTTGACGTGAATGCGCTGGCGAGCGGGAGTGAGGGCCCAAGCGTTTTGGCACGGGGAGCCTTCGAAGGTCACCGGAGGCTCAGAGGGCCCTGCCTATTCTCTCGCCCTGTGAGGACGTTGCCCCTAGTGGGCCGGGTCATGGCGGGGCGGCAGGGTGAGTCTGGAGCTAGGGCTCGTGGGTCCCCAATCCCCAGCGTGGCGTCGCCAGGCACTTGGGAGTGATACCTTGGGGGCCTACCTAGGGTTAGGGTTAGCCCAAAGGAGGCCGGCAGCCCCATTCTGTCGGCTGTGCGGCGAGAGGAGTGGTGGGCAGAGGTGAGGGGGCTGGCGAGCGGGAGCGTGGGCCCAAGCGTTTTGGCGCGGGGGGCCTTCGAAAGTCACCGGGGGCTCAGAGATCCATGCCCCTTCTCCCGCCCTGAATGAGTGGCGGCGCCCCTAGAAGCCCGGGTGGCGGCGGGGCGGCTGGGTGAGTCTGGTGCTCATGCTCCTGTGTCCCCAATCCCCGGCGTGGCGGAGCCAGGACCCTTGGAAAGGGCCCCTCGGGGGCCGACCTAGGTTTAGGGTTAGCCCCCAGGAGCCCAGCAGGCCCTATCCGCCAGCTGTGTGTTCGAGCGGAGGGGCGGGCTGAGGTGAGGGCAATGGTGAGCGGGAGCGTGGGCCCAAGCGTTTTGGCGCAGGGGGCCTTCGAAGGTCACGGGGGGCTTGGAGGGCCCTGCCCCTTCTCCTGCCCTGAAGGACTGGCGGTGCCCCTAGCAGCCCGGGTGGCGACCGGGTGGCAGTGAAAGTCCAGCACTGGGGCTCGATTGTCCCCAATCCCCGGCGTGATGGCGCCAGTCCCCTTGGGAGGGGCTCCTCAGGGGCTGAACTAGGGTTAGGGTTAACCCCCAGGAGGCTGGCAGGCCCGATCTGACGGCTGTGTGGCGAGCGGAGGGTGGGTCCCAGGTGAGGGCAATGGTGAGCGGTAGCGTGGGCCCTAGCGTTTTGGCGTGGGTTGCCTTCGAAGGTCGCAGGGGGCACGGAGGGCCCTGCAAGTTCTCCCACTCTGAATGAGGATGGCGACCCTAGCGGGCCGGGTCTCGGCAGGGCAGCAGGGTGAGTCCGGCGCTGGTGCTCGGGGGTCCCCAATCCCCGGCGTGTTGGTGCCAGACCCCTTTGGGGGGGCCCCTCGACAGCCAACCTAGGGTGAGGGTTAGACCCCAGTAGGCTGCCAGGCCCGATCCGCTGGTTGTGCGGCTTGCGGAGGGGCTGGCCGAGGTGAGGGCACTGGTGAGCAGAAGCGTGGGCCGAAGCATTTTGGCACGGGGGGCCTTCAAATGTCACCGGTGGCTCGGAGGGCCCTGCCCATTCTCCCGCCCTGAATGACCGGCGGTGCCCCTAGTGACCCGGGTGGCATTGGGGGGCATGGTGAGTCCGGTGCTGGGGCTCAGGAGTCCCCTTTCCCCATCGTTGCGGCACCAGGCCCCTTGGGAGGGGCCACTAGGGGGCCGACATAGGTTTAGGGTTAGCCCCCAGAAGGCCCACAGACCCGATCCGCCAGCTGTGCGGCGAGTGGAGGGGAGGGCCGAGGTAAGGGCGCTGGCCAGCGGGAGCGTGGGGCCAAGCGTTTTGGTGCGGGGGGCCTTCGAAGGTTGCAGGTTGCTCGGAGGGCCCTGCCTGTTCTCCCTCCCTGAATGAACGGCGGCGCCCCTAGCGGCCCAGGTGGCGGTAGGGCGGGAGGGTGAGTCAGGCGCTTGGGCTCGGGAGTCCCCAATCCCTGGTGTTGCGGCAATAGGAACCTGGGATGGGCCCCTCGGGGGCCCACCAATGGTTAGGGTAACACCCAGGAGGCCTGCAGTCCAGATCCACTGGCTCTACAGTGAGCGGAGGGGCGGACCGAGGTGAGGGCGCAGGCGAGCGGGAGCATGGGCCCAAGCGTTTTGGCACAGGGGGGCCTTCGAATGTCATCAGGGGCTCGGAGGAATCTGCCCGTTCTCCCTCCCTGAATGACCGACGGTGCTCCTAGCGGCCTGGGTGGCGGGGGGGGCGACACGGTGAGTCCGGCGCTGGGGCTCGGGGGTCCCCAATCCCAGGCATTGCGGTGCCAGGCCCCTTCGGAGGGGCACCTCAGGGGACAACCTAGGGTTCTGCGTAGCCCCCAGGAGGAGTGCAGGCCTCATCCGCCGGCTCTGTGGCGAGCGGAGGGGCGGGCCGAGGTGAGGGCGCTGAGGAGCAGGAGCGTGGGCTCAAGCATTTTGGATGGGGGGGCCTTCGAAGTTCGCCACGGGCTCAGAGGGCCCTGCCCATTCTACCGCCCTGAATGACCAGCGGCACCCCTAGCGGCCCGGGTGGTGATGGGGCGGCAGGGAGACTCTGGCGCTGGGGATTGGGGCTCCCTAATACCCGGCGTTGCAGCCTCAGGCCCCTTGGGACGGGCCCCTCGGTGGCAGACCTAGGGTTAGGGTTAGCCCCCAGGAGGCTGGCAGGCTCGTTCCGCCCATGTGCGGTGAATGGAGGTGTGGGTTGAGGTGAGGTAGCTGGCGAGTGGGGGCGTGGGCCAGAGCATTTTCGCTTTGGCTTGGGGTGCCTTCGAAGGTCACAGGAGGCTTGCAGGGTCCTGCCCGTTCTGTCGCCCTGAAGGACTGGTGACGCCCCTAGTGCCCCATGTGGTGGCAGGGCGGCACGGTGCGTCCGGCGGTGGGACTTGGGGGTCCCCAATCCCTGGCATGCAGCGTCAGGCCACTTGGGAGGGGCCCTTCGGGGGCGACATGGCATAGGGTTAGCCCCCAGGAATCCCGCAGGCCCGATCCGCCAGCTCTGCCACGAGAGGACGGGTGGGCCGAGGTTAGGGCGCTGGGAAGCAGGAGCGATGGAGCCAGAGTTTTTGCACGGGGGGCCTTTGAAGGTCACAGGGGAATCGGAGGGCCTTGCCCGTTCTCCCTTCTTGAATGAGTGGCAACGCCCGTAGCACCCTGGGTGCTTGCGGGGTGGCAGAGTCCAGCACTGGGGCTCGGGGGTCCCAAATCCCTGGCATTGTGGTGCCAGGCTCCTTGGGAGGGGCCCCTCGGGGGCCGACCTCGGGTTAGGGTTCTTCCCCAGGAGGCTGGCAAGCCCGGCGCTAAGTGGCTCTGGCAATGTAACAAAAATGCCATACACTTATCTGAAAGAAATAACAGTGTACAGGAACCCTCTTAGCCCTAACATCATCCTTTCTGAATATGGAAGCCAGCCCCAAATTGCTCGTGGAAGTCTGACGAAAGGGCTAAGCACTTTTCTCTGAGTCACCACACTGTACAGGGAAAGACCAATGTACATCATCTTTCACGAGTAGGAAGCATTAATGAAAAGTTTCTGGAATTTCGAGGACTCTGACCCATCCTTATTGGTAATAAACCATCGTGTACAGGAAAACACCTTCAACTCTCATCAGCCTCCTCAATCCTGATTCCGATTCAACTTTGGGTGTGTAGGACTAGGGAAATGTCCACATCTTATTGCTAAGAAAAACGATGTCAGGGTAATGCCCTTTAAGTCACCTCAGCCTTCCTGAAGACGGAAGCAGGAATCAAGGTGGTTATGTTACCATGAGGTAAGGAAGATGAGCATATAAGTGAGAAACAACAGTGGGCAGGACCTCTCTTCCAAGGAACAGTATCTTTGCTTAATGTTGAATCCCTATGGTAAGTGGTTGTGGGCATTTGTGAGGTCAAAATCTTAAGTGTTTTGTAAAACCTCTTGGTCATTCACAGATGAGACTAAGGTAGTTGGGGACTTCTAGGCAATGATTTGTCCACTGTCGAAAATATGAAAAGATAAAAGAGACAGATGAGGTCTCCTCAGGCATTGTCCTTTATCCTCATCCTCCGTGAGGATGGCCATCTCTGGACAGCTCAATGGCAGGGTCTCATTCACAGTGGGGGCATCTGTTCCTCACAGACATCAGGCAGGGAAATGGATTTGGTTCTCTGTGCCAGCCCAGCCACAGCTGAGTGTCACAGCACCCTCTCGTGGGCTCATAAGAGTTCCGCTGACACCAGGCAGGTCATTGTATTTGATAAACCACTGTGAGAGTTTGCAATTGCCTTCATCTGCAACCTCCTAGAGGCAAATGCAGGTGTCTGGTACCATGTGAAGTCATGTGAAGGCATTGTGAGAAATTGTCCTTTTGCTTAAGAAAAACATGGCTGGGGCTCCTGGCTGGCTCAGCCAGTTAAGCATGTGCCTTTGGCTCAGGTTATGATGCCAGGGTTCTGGGATCGAGCCGAGGCTCCCTGCTCAGCAGGAAAGAAGGTAGGGAAATAGCTTAGAACCCACAGAGAATGTGAATGAAGGGGAGTGAAATGGAATTTGGTCTGTGTTTTGCTTTAGGGATTGGAAGTTAGTTTTTTCTCAATTCTGATTGTTCTTGAGACAGAAAAGCTGTATTGGTTTTTTTTTACCTTTAATTTTTTTCTAATAATAATTTTTTATTATGATATGTTAGTCACTATACAGTATTTCCTTAGTTTTTGATGTAGTGTTCCGTGATTCATTATTTGCATATAATACCCAGTGCTCCACGCAATATATACCTTCCTTAATACCCATCACTGGCCCATCCCAATCCCCCACCCTTCTCCCCTCTGAAGCCCTCAGTTTGTTTCCCAGAGTCCATAGTCTCTCCTGGTTCATTCCCCCTTCTGTTTAGGGTCCATTGTCTAAAGGGACAGACAGTGGAAGTTCACCAAATATAAGATCGAAATTTCATTGTTCATTATAGATGCCGCCAAGTAGTTCCCAGACATTTCATTCTACTGTAGTAATTCATTATACCTGTGCAGGTGCACGTGGAAGATAAATGATGAATGTATACTGGTAATAAAACACGCCCCTCAGTAGTAGAATAATAGAGGATGAACATGTGTAAAATTATTCGACTACAGCGTCCATGCTTTCCCTTTGGTTCCTTATTACTATGAATTTGGACAATTTTTGTTCTCTAGGCTTAAACCTCATTGTCAGTATTCAGAGTTTTTCAATGCTGATCTTCTCCTGTATAAATTACCAAAAACCTAAAATATGTATAAACTTTAAAAAATGCTATATTGAAAATTATAGCAGGGAAGTTCCATTTTGTGCATATTGTGTCAATGGATCTCTATTTTGACATCAGTGTTCATTAGAAATGATGACATTTCATGTGAGTATAAATATCAATGTGAAAAAGAAAAGGTAGGAAGAACCTTGAATGTTTAAGTAATTGGTGAAATGACAGGTGTGTGTGTGTGTGTGTGTGTGTGTGTGTGTGTGTGTGTGTGTGTAATTGATTTTCAGTGAATGGTTCAGCTTCTTGTAGGGCCTCCGAGAGAGCCCAGGTGAACCTTTCAATTAGTTGGTATCTGTTCTCAGAACATGGGAATCTCTTAGTCCAAACAGGCAAGCTTTGAGGTCTTGAAGAGTTTCAGTCCTCAGCGATGGTGTTGCAGACCCTTGTGTGCAAACCCTAGGGTATGCTCAGAGCCCTCATTAGCAGGTACCAACTTGTGAGGATTTCAGACAGCATTTCCCAAAGAAGTACCTCTTGAGTCTCTGTCCTTGTCAGTTCCCTACACGTCCTTACACTAGTTATGTGATCAGTGTGTTTCAGGATAATCCCCACATGTGATTTTTGCTATTTCCTACTAGTCCTATCTGTTTCTCATCTTGTTCTTTTATGGTAGGGGTTGGGAAGCAACCTGTGTGGTGTAGGAGGGGGTGTGGAAGTTGTCTGCCTTCAGAGGACCCAATGATGCCTAGAAATTGTACTGTAGTTTGAGGTCAATTATCCATCCTCTGAGTGTCAGGAATTCCATCACTTTACTTTGATGCTAGTCTGTTCTTCAAGCTGTCCTCAGAAATAAGGACGTCATCCATCTAGGGAATACTGGTTTGTGTGTATGTTTTCATTTTAGGAAAGGCCTTGCTGTTCCTGAAAATAATACTGTAGAGCACCCTTTCCTGTTCTTATTAGCCATCAGTCAATCTTTTGTGAAGTATTCGTTTGTACATAGACTTTTTATGGTTGATGAGCAGGAATTCTTTATTGACAAGTCTTTGTCAGTGTGTATATTGCAAATCTTTACTTCCCAGACTGTGGTTCACTTTTTCATTTTCTTATGGTCATAAGATAAGGAGAAATGTCACATTTTTATGAAGTCCCACTGAATTCTTTTAAATGATTAAAGCACCCTATATCCTACCCCAAGATTGACAGGTTCTACGTTTTCTTTCAGAAACTGTCCAATGGGAAGCTACAATCCATCTCAAATTTATAAATTGCATTTTAATTCTAATAGGGTATTTATAGACAGTTTTGGATTTTCTATGTACACAATCGTATTATCTGTGAATAGTCACAATTATCCCCTCAATTCTTATACTTTTTGTTTCTCTTGCCATAAAACACTTGTAGATTCTCTGATGCCACGTTGAATAGAGCAGCATTGTTTGAAGATTTAATATACCTTTCTCAATATCTAACAGAAAAAGCAGACAAAACATTGGTAACAAATGTGACCTAATTGACATATAGGGAACATTCCATCATAAGTGCAGAATACATTATTTTCAAGTGGTCATAGACTCTTTACACAAATAGATGATAGGTGGGGCCACGAATCAAATCTACAAATGTTAAACCCTGAAATTAACTAGATTCTATTCTTAGACCACAGGGGAATTGAGCCACAGTCATAGCGAAAAGAAAACCAGGAAGTCCTTCAATGTTTAAAATTAAATGGAAGTTTGCTACATATCCTAAAGGTCAGAGAGGGAATCTCAATGGAAATTCTGAACCTTTTCTACATGAGGGCTCACACACAATGGCACTTTCTTTGTGAAGAGCATTATAATAACCTAGACAGGAGTTGAGCCTTAAGTCAGAGTTCTGCCTACCCCAACCACACCTGGCAGCCTTGGCCTGTGGTACCCCTCAGCTGTCCTTTCTGGCGACCCTGAGCTAAGGGGGTCAACATGGCCATATGGAAATGGGAAGCTCCCCACTCATAGTGATGATGGTGCCCCCTCCCCAGCTGCCCATTCTGGTGGCTCTGAGCTAAGGGGGTCAACATGGCCGTATGGAAATTAGAAGCTCCCCACTCTTAGTGATGACGTTGCTATCGTATCATCCTCACCAGTCCAACAATATGATTTCTGAGTGAAATATGACACAAGAGCGATTTCTTGGCCTTCCTTCAGGTTTGAAAATCATCTGGTGAGTCATCTATTAGAAATATGGATTCAACATGTGTTTTTTCTTCTGGAAAAGAAATATACCCAATAGCAATTAGGGCTTCCTGAGCACCTGTTCTTGAGAGACATCATACTGGCTCTTTGTAGCATTCTGCCTCTTAAACTTCTCAACTAGGGTGTAGATATTTTTAGGCACATTTTCAGACGGTTAGAAAGGGACTCAGATGATATGAGTCTCAGAGGATTTTAGTGTCAGAAACCTAAATGGGATCCACAAATTGACTCCAAATCGCTTGTTGTTCCATACAGGGTACTATTTCCCTCTTTTCTCTGGTCTTCTCGATCTGGAAACCTATCAGGTATCAGGATTTTCTTGTCATGTGGACAACTGGAACGAATTCAGCGGGCCTTTTCACGTCTGCCCATGGTGATCATTAAGATCATTATCTCAGTAGAGGACCTCTGGGTAAGATACTCAAAGATCCTAAGGAATACAGACAGTATAATATTTTCCTGGTATTAAAGTTACTGAAACCAACTATCTTTTTTAGTAGATTCAGGCTCTGGTATGTTCAGAGGGTACTGTAAAACAAGTCTGAAATAGTATTTAAAAACACTCAGCTCAGCCTCTTCTACAAAGTGAGCCAATGCTTATAAACATGGCTAAAATATTCCCTTACCTACGATGACTTCCCAGCCATCCTAGTGTTTATATGGTATGACTGTGACTTGTATTAGTCAACATTTGTAGAGAAAGAACTTAGTGCATCCAGGGGTCACTTCATGTTGAAATTAGTTTGTGACAATGAGCTACTGTGTTTTATTCTGCAGTCCAAGGGAATGGTGCCAGACATCTCTAAGGTGTCTAGCAGTTCTACAATTCTGATTTTAAGTGGTCTGTGTGCTTCAGAGATTTGGTCAGGAGAAGGGCAGGAGTCCAGAGAATGTGAACACTTCTGTTACATGTGCTGACCATGGAGCACGCAGGATTCCGTGGGCATCATTTTGATTTCATGGTACTCTTGTGAAAGGTGCTTTTGTCTCAAATTCCTCTATTTAGGAGTAATTATAATGATAAAAGGAATTTTTATTGTATATCATCTGTGGGCCCTGATCCTGAGCTCCCAGGGAAGCTATCCTTTAACAATTACCCAGCTCAAAATGACTGGGCAAAACCTCAAAGCATGGGCCTTGTTTCTGCCCCAAGCACATGTTGTACATCTGCTTCGAGAAGAAAACAATAACCAAAAAATGCCAACATAAATATAAGAAAAAATAAAGAACCTCTTTGGCTCCCATAAGATTAAAGACATACTGACATGTACACACTGAAAACATAAGAAAGAGTCTGTCACTTTCTGGAATCTAAGAAGATCCTCATTGTGGTGTGTAACTCTGTACATAAAACAAAACAGAAAAAAATATATAAGCCTGCCCCAAATGTTCCTTCTCCGGAGCACTCCCTTCTTGGTGAAGATTGTGTCTCTGAGGCAGCTGTCCTGACTTGGGTTTGAATAAAGGTCCCTTCCATTCTCTCTAAAATGTTTTTAAAAGTTCAGTCACGCAGTGTCGACAATAACAGTGTTTTCTATTTAAGTGAGAAATAAATGTTCCACTCTATTTGCATTGGGAATAGACGAATTGAGGGTTTCTTTAGAAGAGTAAGTCTGCTTTCCATAAAAGGCAAGGTCATTGGTCTATTGAGAATGAAGATAATTACTGATAAACAACAAGTATGTGTTGCCCCTTTGCCCAGAAACCGAAGCAGGTGTGCAGGCTTTAGGTCAGAGGTGCCTTCTTCTCCCCAGCTGACGGCACTTCTCTGCTCTGGCTGCAAGACCCCCGAGGTTTTGAACGTCAGCATCGGAGTCAGCGAGGCAGCTTGTCACAGGACGCCAGTGTTCAGAGAAAGCACAGGTATGTTTGGCAAAATGTCCTATATATGTCAGGGCTGGAGGTAAAACCTCTCATTATCCCAAAACCTCCTGGGCTTTTCTCTTTTCTCTAGTTGAGCCACAAAGTAAAATTGAATTAGCTGCCATCATTCTGGGTTTGGTGCAAGAATTACTTAGTTTCCCTGCAGGTAGAACTTTGCAGGGGATCACAATTTGTCTGTCCATTTATTGCTTACAAATGTATTTTGACCATCTGTTTCCTAGGAACCCTCTTTAATTAGAAAGGGAAGGTGAGATTCACTCTGTGCCTGTTTGTAACATCTAATTTGTTCCATCATCTAACAGTGTTTATTCAATTGGGCCTAAGATATGGTTGAGTGGCCAGCATCTAGATTTAGGTGGTTTTTTTTCATCTGATACAGACTTGGATGATGTCATTTGACAAAGGTGATGTTTCATCATTGATTAGTTTATTCATCAGAAGAGTTAAAATTAGGGTGGAGGGGAAATTCAAAATTATCCAAAGCAGCCTGTTCCTGTTTAAAAGTTGAGCTTGACTTTCTAGTTTTACTAAATGTATTATCTCGATATTTTGAGGTGCCATATTCTCCCTGTAGTTTCTTTGGTGGTGGAGTCAGAAGGAGAGTCTGGGAATTCTTTTGGATAGTGGCATGCTGGTGGCTTCAAGGGGCTTGGCGTCAGGAGCCTTGGGGTGAAGTCTGCAACTGCTTGCCTGACCCTGGGTGCATCTCCCAGAGGTTTTGTTGCCTCTTATGAAATTGCCGGCAGATAATGTTCTGCTTAAAGGGGAACCCTCCCATCCTGTTGGTGGGAATGCAAAGTGGTGCAGCCAGTCTGGGAAAAGTCTGGGGGTTCCTCAAAAAGTTAAACATTGAACAACCACATGATCCAGCAATTGCTCTCCTAGGTATTTACCCAAAGGATACAGAAATGCAGATTCGAAGGGGGTCCATGCACCATGATGTTCATGGCAGTAATGTCCGCAGTAGCCAAACTATGGAGAGAATCCCAAAGTCCATGCACTGATGAATGGATAAAGCAGATGTGGGATACATATAAATAATGGAATATGACCCAGCTTCAAAAAGAATGAAATCTTACAATTTGCAAGGATGTGGATGGATCTAGAGTGTATTAAGCTAAGCAAAATCAGTGAGGAAAGACAAATATCCTATACTCTCACGCTTCTGGAATTTCAGAAAAAAAACAGATGAACAGAGTGGAGGGGTGATGAGAGAAGCAAACAAGGAAATAGACTCAACCGTGGAGAACAAACTGAGTGTTGCTGCAGGGCAAGGGTGTGGGGGGAAGTGTTAAATGGGTGAGGGGTATTAAGGAGGGCACTTGTGATGAGCACCGGGTACTGTATGCAGGTGAGGAATCACTAAATCCTACTCCTGAAGCAAATATTCCATGGCATGTGAACTAACTGGAATTTAAGTAAAAGAAGAATGGAAAAAGTGTTCTGCTTCATGAAGAGTGAGGTAAAATTGTAGTGATTTGGGCTGTACTATTCTATAGAGGATAGATGTAAAACACCCTGTTGTAGGATACAATAGAGTCTTATCACATAAGGAGTCCTCAGAAAGCTGCAATGAAAGATTCAGATCTCAGAGCATGTTCGTGTTCCACTGATATGTTACAGTTTGCACAGGTAGGAAAGAAGGTGGAGAGAAAAGAAACAGAAGGGGAAAGTAGGTGTGAACCTTTCATTAGTTAGCGTTATAGCTCTCTCATGAAAAACTTGCAACAGTGTGATTTTGGAAGCAGCGGGGGAATTGGGAGCTTTGCAGGAGACAGGGGGGAGTTCCAGGTCTGGGTAAAGCTGACAGGGGTCCCAGAGGAGAGCTGAATGCATTCTGCAGCAGGGTGTGTTCAGGGTGGGCTCCAGGGGTGGCTGTGGGTCTCCTGGGTGAGAGTTGTGACAGGTGAGGGCTGTGTGCAAGTTCCTGGCTGAGGACAAGGGAGGCACAGGCGGAGAGCTGGCAGAGAACCTTCTTCTGAGCCACCAGCTTCACCCAACACACACAGCCTCATCTTCTGTCCCTGTCACTCCAATTCAGACTTCTCCGAAGGTGAGTGAGAACACATCAAGAGCATTCTGAACAGAAGGGAAAGCATGTGCAAAGTCTCTGGGGCAGGAGAATTCCAGGTATGTCCAGGAGCAGCAAGAAGGCCCTGTGGCCACAGGAGACAGCTTAGGACATGAGCTCAGAGAGGTGACAGAGGGTGACAGAAAGCTATTCCAGGGCTATAACCCCATGAGACGCTGTTTCACTGGGCCATCCTGGCTACAGTGTTGAGAACAGATGACAGAGGGTTGAAGATGGCAAGGCAGGTCAATGACGAAGCTTTTCCAGGAACTCAGACACTATGGACCAGACAGGTGGCCTTGGATGGAGTGGTTAGACCTATTCTGGGTCCATTTTGAAGATGGAGCTCACAGGATTTGCTGATGGGTTAGCTATTAGGAGCAGGAGAACAGAGGAATTGGGGTAACTCCCAGCTGTTGTGTGTTGTCCTGATGAAGGGGAAGGAGAGGGTTTCTCGGGGGGTAGGAGGTAGTCCGTGTTCTGCATGCTGAGGAAGGTGCCTTTCCGGTGGATCTGCTGAGGGTTGTGTCTGGGAGGACCTTTCACATCTACTCCCTCAGCAATGCTGAAGTACAAGTATCCCCCACTTTTTAAACGTTCACAAAGACACTGGGCTTTCTTGAAAGAACTACATTATTACCCAGGTTCAGTAAGAGGAAGAGACCTGAAGAGGATTTCCCTCTTATGAAAAAAGGTGAACAGTGAGAATCGCGTTCAGCATCTGTTTTGGGAAGAAGCACAACAGAGGCAGCGTGCACCCCAACCAGCTCCTTCCTCTGGGAACCGCTCTCCGCATCCAGCCACCAGCACTTTGAATTGTGTCTGTGAGCCTCTGCTGTGCTTTATCTTCATTTATGCTGGGCCTCCATTGGAAACTTGTGTGCTGAGGCCTAAGAAAAGCCAAAGAGAAGGAATTTTGGAGTCTGAGCACACTGTCTAATTGTTCGTGTAAATTAATGGTCATTCCTTCTTGACACCATTTCTGGTGTGCATGGTTTCTCAGAAGCCCTGTACTTTCAAAGAGCAGGGAAACCTATACCCCATGCTGCATGGTTAGTTTAGTCTCCATGCTGGACAGAACATTTCATGACTGTCGGATTTTCTCACTCAAACATTGAGACTTTGACCGCCTTCACCCGTTTCTACCACCCCATCCCCGAATCTGGCACCTACCAATCTGCTCTCATTATCTATGCGTTCAGTATTTGTTTATTCCACGTGGAATGTACATGAGAGCATCTGGTATTGGTCTTTCTGTGTCTGAGTTACTTGGCATAAGGCCCCCAAGGTCTGTGTTTCCATGTCTGGTTCTTGTGAATAATGCTGCAGTGAACGTGGGAGTTCATCTGTCTTTTTGAGGCAGCATTTTTGTGTTCTTCAAATCAATTCTCAGTAGAGCCACTACTGGGTCATGGGGTAGTTGCATTAAATTTTTCAGGAACCTCCATACCATTTGTCACAGAGGCTGCACCAATTTCCATTCCCACCAACAGTGCAGAGTGTCTCCTCGTCTGCACACCCTTGACCCCACCTGGTGTCTGTCTCTGGCACAATTGCTGTTCCAACAGTTGAGAGAGGATAGCCGATTGTGGGTTTGACTGATGTTTCCCTGACGATGATTAGTGATGTCGAACAACTCCTTCTGTCTGTTGGCACCTGTGTGCCATCTTTGGAAAGTATCTATTCACATATTCCTCCCATTTTTTTAAATAGTTTTTTTGTTTTGATTTGTATGAGTGTTGTGTGTATTTTGGATATTAGCCTCTTCTCACACATATGATTCACAGATAATTTTTTCTTATTGGGTCAGTGGCCTTTTAAGCTTTTGATGGTTTCTTTTGCTGTGTGGAAGATTTCAGTTTGATGTTGTTCCACTTGTTTATTTGTGCTTTTGTTGCCTTTGCATTTGGTGTCCGATCTGAAGACTCTTTGCCAAAACCAATGTCGAGAGACTTAGTACCTGTGTCTTCTTGGAAGTTTATGGATTCAGGTTTTATGTTCAAATCATTCATCATTAAAAATTTTGTGTGTGGTGTAAGAAAGTGACCCAGTTATATTCTTCTGCATTTAGTGTCCAGTTTGCCTGTTACCGCTCACTGAAGACACAGTCCTTCCCTCATGTCATATCTTCTGCTGCTGTGTCGTAAGTTAGGATCATCTACGTGTGGGTAAGTTTCTGAGCTTTCTCTACTGTTCCACTGACCTGGTGTCTGTGTTTATGCCAGTACCATCCTGTTTTGATGACAACAGCTTTGTAATGTAGCTTGAAATCCAGGAGTGTGTTGACTGCACCTTTCTTTCTTCACGTTGCTTTGGGTATTTGGGGTCTTTTGTGATTCCATACAAGTTTGAGGACTGTTTTCTATTTCCTCGAGTAATGCCACTGGAATTCAGACAGGCATTTCATCACATCTGTCGATTGCTTTGGGTACGATGGACATGTTCACATAATTAACTCTTCCAGTTAAGGAGCATGGCGTATGCTACCATTTGTTTGTGTTGCCTTCCAAATCTTTGACCCATACATTCTGCCCCCCTGGACACACATATTTTTCATTTCTTTTCTGCCATGTGTTGAGTGTACTATGTCTTTCTCATTCTTGGTTACTTTTATTTCTAGATTTTTTGATGCAATTGTAAATGGCATTGTTTTTTTAATTTCTCTTGGCGAAAGTGTGTCATCAGTATACAGAAATGCAAGAAGTTGGGTCATCTGGGTGGCTCCATATGTGAAGCGTCTGCCTTCAGCTCAGGTCATGATCCCAGAGTTCTGGGATTGAGCCCCGTGTTGTGCTCCCCGCTTAGTGAGGGTCTGCTTCTCCCTCTTTCTGACACTCCCCCTGCTCGTGCTTTTTCTCTTCCTGTCAAATAAATAAATAAAATCTGAAATAAATAAAGACAACAGATCTTTGTATATTGACTTTATATCCTGCAGCTTTCTTGAATTTGTTTATTCTAACAGGTTTTTTTTTTTTTTGAGGAATCTTTCCGGATTTCCTGTCATTTGCAAATTGTGACAGTTTCCTTATGGATTTCATATCTTTCCCTTTTTTAAAAATTGTTATTCACCCTACAGTACTTCATTTGTTTTTGATGTAGTGTTCCATGATTCATTGTTTGCATATAACACCTAGTGCTCATTATGACACGTGCCCTCCTTTTTTCTTTTAAGGAATTTATTTATTTATTCGACAGAGATAGAGACAGCCAGCAAGAGAAGGAACACAAGCAGGGGAGTGGGAGAGGTAGAAGCAGGCTCATAACGGAGGAGCCTGATGTGGGGCTCAATCCCATAATGCCAGGATCACGCCCTGAGTTGAAGGCAGACGCTTAACCACGGTGCCACCCAGGTGCCCCCTGCCTTGTTAAATTTAACCATTCTAACTGGTGTAAGGTGGTATCTCATTGTCGTTTTGATTTGTATTTGCCTGATGGCAAGTGATGTGGAGCATTTTTTCATATATCTGTTGGCCATTTGTATCTCTTTGTGTCTTCTGCCCATTTTTTGGGTGTTGAGTTTGAGGAGTTCTTTATAGATCTTGGATACCAGCCCATTATCTGTAATATCATTTGCAGATATCTTCTTCGATTTCATAGGTTGCCTTTTTGTTTTGTTGATCATTTGTTTTGCCGAGCAGAATCTTTTTATCCTGATGAAGTTCCAATACTTCATTTTTGCTTTTATTTCCTTTGCCTTTAGAGACGTGGCTTGCAAGAAGTTGTTGTGTCCAAGGTTGAAGAGTTCTTTTGATTTTGATATGAGACAGGAATCCATTATATTTCTTTCCTGATTGTATTCGAGCCCTCTGTCTTTCTTGGTGAGTCTACCTAAGTGTCAGTTTTGTTTCTCTTTCCAAAAAAGGCAGCTCTCATTTTCATTGTTTGTTTGTTTGGTTTTTTTTTGTCTTTTTAGTCTCCTTTGGATTTATTTATGCATCCTTTTTGTTATTTCCTTATTTCTACTAATTTGGGGCTTTGTTTGTTGTTTTATTTTCTACTTCTTTACCAAATAAATCAGGTTGTTTTTTGGAGAGCATCATATGGATTGATGAAGACTTGAGTTTCTATGAATGTCCCCCATAAAGCTACTTTTGCTGCATCCCATAAGTTTTGTAGGTTGTCTTTTTCATCAGTGTCAAGGTACTTCTAAAATTTTTTTGATTTCTTCTTTGACTGTTGGTTGTTCTGTAGCATGTTGTTAAATCTCCACATATTTATTTAAGATTCTTTAAGTATCTGACAGAGAGTGAGACAGCAAGAGAGGGAACGCAAGCACGGGGGTGGGAGAGGGAGAAGCGGGCTTCCCACTGAGCAAGGATCCTGGGATCACGACCTGAGCTGAAAGCAGATCCTTAATGACTGAGCCACCCAGGCCCCAAAAATCTCCACCTATTTTTGACTGTCTCATTTTTTTCTTGAGACTGATTTCTATTTTCATATCATTGTGGTTGGACAAGATTTGAAGCAGAAGGTGAAGAGAGCATTCAGATGAAAGGTTTGTTTCCTGGAGGGTTTTCTGCGGGCAGACCATGAGTTCCGTGGGACGGAGGAAGGTTTTGTGAGACGGGGGTGGGGTTAGAATTACTGTTAGAATTACTGACTAGTACCATGCAGGCTGTATGCCAATGTTCACACCATAGTCCTGATGGACTTGTACTTCATTAGAAATATTTTCTAGGAGGTGTAGGCATAGCCTTTACTTAAAGAAAGGTGCCATGTGGGTTCATGGCATGACCCCAGGTCAGCAACAAGGATGTATGGTATTGTGGGTGATCAGCAACAGGCTTTCTGTGGGAAGTGACAGAAATAAGGTATGGTGAGCTCCATGACCATAGGTGAGGTCCCGAGTGACCCACTGGGTGTTGGGTTCTGTGGATCTGTCTCATCATGTGCTGTGGAATTCAGGGACACCCTCCTCTCTGTGGATTTGTGTGGAGACAGGTAGACATCAGTGTCTGGCCAGGCACGAGGGTTGCACTGGACCACCACCAGAGGTGCAGCGTGCAGGGGAGCCACTGCTTGGTTTCCACGAAAGCTGACCAGGGTCTGTGACCGTGATTCCTAGCAGCTGCAAGGGGAGAGGAGGCCGGGGGTAGTGCACACTTCCTAGACTTGTGTTCAGGACTAGTCTGGAGCACACTGAAGTCAACCACACCGAGCACAGAAGGCATCCAGTCAGTGTAGCTGTGGGCACTGCTCCCATGGTACTTTCGGGCCGGATCCATGCTGCCACCTCCTGCATTTCATCATCATCTTCAAGGTCATGTGCCTCTGCTCTTGCCCCATGGCCTCCGCGGTATTGTCCGTCCTCTATCTGTCCCTCGTCCCCGGTACCCTGTGCAGTCCGATGCCAGGGTAGCCTTCTTGAGACAAACATCTGGCCCTGATGGAACACTTCCATGGATCTCGTGTGATGCGAGGATGATGCCCTTCCCTAAAAGGGGGCTGCAGATCCCCATCAGGAGAGCCATGTCTCCCTTTTCAGCATGGCCTGCCCACCCCTCAGTCTTGTTCAGGGAAGCTCTCCCCACTTCCTGAGATGACAGCTCTGAACTTAAAAATGAATGTTATTTTACATATCTCTATGCCTTAGTTCATCCATGGCATGTCTTTCTACCCCGTTAGTGGGTTTTTTTTTTTTTTTTAGCAGTTCTGAAGGGCTGTCTGCTCAAGGAGGGGATGACCTGGGCAGGGCAGCTTTCCCTCTCATCTCTCTCAGCATGTCTCTGAGCCCTGGGGCCAGCTGTCCCACTGAGGATTGAGGGACCCGAACCAGCCCATCCTGAGCCCAAGCTGTGTCAGCTCATAGACAGATGTGTGTTGGAGCGGTGGGCAGCTGGCATGGGCCAGGGACAGGCAGTGTCTCCTTCTCATTCCTTCCCTCCCTTCCTCCCAGAGGTAGCTCAGAGCAGCCTTCAACCCCTACATCTCCAGATCCCTTGACCTGTGCCTCCTGTGTTCAGCTGGTGACCTTGGAGTTTCCCATGGATTCTACCTCCTGTACCCTCTCCTGTAGCAGTTCGTGGATCAGAGGAGGGGTCGGACCCTCTCTGTTTTAGGTCTTCTTCCTGTCCCGCACCAAGCCCACCCACCTTTGCATCTTTCATGTATGTGCTTGGAAGCAAGCCCATCCACAGGGAACCTATTAGCCAAATGGATCCAGGCAATGAACATTGAAGTAGAGATCCAGGATCCATAATAAACCTGCTCTGAAACCTGTCCCAAAGTCTGTGACTCTCTCACACTGAAACAGAAACAATAATAGCTTTCTGGACTGTAAAGTGACATGTGTCTCTACTTCCAATCTTGAATGCATAGGTGCTGAGCCTGGACAGAAAAGGACCATGGCTCCCGTGGGCTGGGATCCATGGTAAGAACTCAGTGAAATCTGAATTCAAGGCATAGAGTGAATAATTATTGTAGAGTGAATCCTCCGAAGTACGGCTTATGCACAGTGCACAGGGAAAGCTTTTTCAAAGAGGTTCCTGAAAGAAAAATCTTTTGTTAAAATTTATTTTAATTCCAGTAGAGCTAACATACAGTGTTACATTCGTTTCAGGTGTCCAATAGTGATTCAGTAATTCCATATATTACTCAGTGGTCGTCAAGAAAAGCGTCCTCTTAATCCCCTTCATCTATTTCACTCATCCCTCTATTCACCTCCTCTCTGGTAACCATCCGTTTGTTCTCTGTTGTTAAGAGTTTGTATTTTGGTGTGTCTCCTTTTTCTCTTTTAGTTATTTATTTTTGTTTGTTTCTTAAATTCCCTATTAGAGTGACATCGTATGGGATTTGTCTTTCTCTGACTGACTGACTTTAGTTAGGATAATACTCTCTAGCTCCATCCATGTGGCTGCAAATGGCAAGGTTTCATTCTTTTTCAAGCCGAGTAATACTCCATTGTGTGTGTGTGTGTGTGTGTGTGTGTGTGTGTGAATACACACATCTATCATCTCATTTGTCAATTTTTCTACAGACACTTGGGTTGCTTCCATATTGTGATATTGTAAATAATGGTGCAAGACACATAGGGGTGCACGTATCCTTTTAAGTTACTGTTTTCCTATTCTTTGGGTAAATATGTGTAGTGTGATTGTTGGATCATAGGGTAGTTCTATTTTTAATTTTTTGAGGAACCATCATACTGTTTTCCACGGTGGCCACCACAGTTTGCATTCCCACCCACAGTTCGCGAGGATTCCCCTTTATCCACATCCTCCCAACACCTGCTCTTTGTTGTGCTTTTGATGTTAGCCATTCTGACAGGTTTGAGGTATTACCTCATTGTCCTTTGGAATTACATTTTCCTGATGATGGGTGATGGTGAACATCTTTTCACGGGACTGTTGGCCATTTGTATTTCTTCTTTGGAGAAATGTCTGTCCATGTCTTCTGCCTATTTTTTAACTGAATTATTTGTTTTTTGGGGGTCGAGTAGTATCAGTTCTATATGTTTTGGACACTATCCCTTTATTGCATATGATGTTTGCAAATATCTTCTCCCTTTGAGTAGGTTGTCTTATGATTTTTACGTTTTCATTGTTCTTCTGCCATGTGGAAACTATTTATTTTGCTGTATTCCCAATAGTTTATTTTTGCTTTCATTTCCTTTGCCTCAGGACACAGTCTAGAAAAACGTTGGTATGGTCCATGTCAAGAAGTTACTGTCTTCCCTCCTGTAGGATTTTAATGGATTCAGGTCTTATATTGAGGTCTTGAAACTGTTTTGTGTTTGTCTGTATTGTGTAAGAAAGCAGTCTAATTTCATCCTTTTGTGCGTAGCTGTCTAGTTTTCCCAACACCATTTGTTGTAGTGACTGTCCATTTCCCTTTTGATATCGTTGCTTGCTTTGTGGAAGATTCATGGACCACATAATTATGGGTTTCTGTCTGAACTTGTGTCCTGTTCCTTTGGTCGCTGTGTCCAGTTTTGTGCCGTACTGTCTTGTTAGGATGACTGCAGCTTTGTAGTATAACCTGAAATCTGAAATTGTGAGTCCTCCAGCTTTGTTTTTCTTTTCCACATTGCACTGGCTGTTTGGAATCTTTAGTGGTTCCATACAAATGTTTAGGATTGTTTATTCGAGGTCTTTTGTTCTTTAATTTAAATTCAATTAGCCAACTTACAGTACATCATTAGTTTCAGATGTAGTCTTCAATAAATTTTCAGTCGTGTGTAACACCCAGTGCTCATTGTACCGTGTGACCTCCTTAATGCTAGTCACCCAGTTACCCCTCCCAACTTCTCTTCCAGCAATCATCAGTTTCTTGCGATAGTTAAGAGCCCATCATGGGTTTTCTCCCTCTCTGATGACTTCCCATTCTATTTTCCCTTCCTTCCCCTATGGTCATCTTCCTTGTTTCTGATATTCCACATAGGAGTGAAAGCATATGATCATTGCCTTTCTTTCATTGACTTATTCCACTCAGCATAATACCCTCCAGCTCCACCCAGGTCGGTGTGATGGTAAGTACTCATCCTTTCTGATATCTGAGTAATATTCTATTATATATATGATCCACATCTTCTTTATCCATTCATCTGTCCATGATCATCTGCACTCCTTCCACAGTTTGTCTATGATGGATATTGCTGCTATGAATACTGGGGTGCATGTGTCCCGTCTTCACTACCTCTGTCTCTTTGGGGTCGATACCCAGTAGGGCAATTGCTGGGACATAGGGTAGCTTTATTTATAACTTCTTGAGGAAACTCCGTACCATTTTCAAGAGTGGCTGTACCGGACTGCATTCGCACAGGGGTGTAAGAGGGTTCCCGTTTCTCCACATCCTCTCCAAGATGTGTAGTTTCATTTCTTCTTATTTTTAGATATTCGGCCTCGTGTGATATGGCATCTATAGTGGTTTAGATTTGCATTTCCCTGAAGCCAAGTGATATGAAGCATTTATGCATGTATCTTTTGGTCACCGCTACCTCATCATTAGTGAAGTGACTTCTCATTTTAATCCATCTCAAGACCTAAAGCTGGGTAAGTCTCTGAAGCTGGATGATGCCATCGGTTGGAAATGTGGAGAATTTCAAAAGATCTCCATGGAGAGCAAGTTTAAAGGTCAGTGTGAAGCTACTAATTGGACCCGGGGAGATCTCTGAAAGTGGGGATTGCCTGGGATGGGCTGACGGGGGCCCTCCGATTTTCCTATGAATCCTTGCTGCAGCCCCAAATGGACAGTTTCCTGCTGTGGGGCAGGCTGAGTCCTCTAGTCGTGCAGAGGTGAGCCCAATGCCTGGTGCCTTGGAGGCAGGCAAATGGGGAGGGACCCTCAGCAGAAGACCCAGGGTTAGGTTAGGCCTCAAGGACAGCAGGTCTGAACTGCCCAGTGCTCAGAGAGCTCCCAGGCCGAGTGAGATGAGGGCACAAGGGCGGGTGAGTGTGAGCCTTGGGGTTTCATCTGGAAGGGCCCACAAACGTCGGGGTTCACCAGAAGGGGCTCTCAGGGGTTGCCCCAATTCTTGTCTGAATGCTCTGTTCCCCAAAATGGTGCAGTTAACTGTGGGCTGCAGGCTGAGTCCTACGGTGGGGCTTGGGTGTCCCCAATCCCCCAGAGTGGGGTGCCAGGACCCTGGGGAGGGACCCCTCTGTGGCCAACCTAGGGTAAGGGTTAGGGTCCAGGAGCCTGGCAGGGACATACTGCAGGCTGTGCGGCGAGCTCTGTGGAGGGCTGAGAGGAGGACATGGGGGAGGGTGAGCATGAGCCTCAGGGTTGGGGCACGGGGGACTGCCAAAAGTGGGGACGGGCTCCGGGGGCCTCCCCAAATTCTCGTGCCCTGTAGGCTCCGTAGAGCCCCCAGGGGCACGGTTTCCTGTCGGGTGGCAAGCTGAGTCCTGCGGTGGGGCACAGGTATCCCAATTCCCCAGGGCTGCAGTGTAAGCCTCCTGGGGAGGCCCCCACACCCACGGCCGAGCTAGGGCTAGGGTTAGGCCCCAGGAACCCCGCAGGCCTGATCTGCTGGCTGTATGGGTAGTTACCCGGGCTGAGGTGAGGGTGTGGGGAGGGTGAGCGTGGGCCTCAAGGTTGGGGTGCGGGAGGCCGCCGTTGTTCGCTGGTGGCTCAGGAGGGCCCTCCTGGTTCTCCCACCCTGAATGCTCTATGGCCTCCCAAGGTGCACGGTTTCCTGCGTGGTGGCAGACTGATTCCTGCTGTGGGGCTCAGGTGTCCCAAATCCCCGCGGCTGCGACTTCAGGCTCCTGGGGAGGGGCCCCTCCACAAATGAACTAGGGTTAGGGTTGGGGCCCAGGAACCCCGCAGGCCAGATCCGCCCGCTATGTGGCGAGCTCCGCCGCGGTCTGAGGTGAGGGTGCGGGGTGGGGTGAGCATGGGCTTCAAGGTTGGGTTTAGGAATCGCCGAAGTTCGCCTGGGGCTCTGGGAGCCCTCCTGGTTCTCCCGCCCTGAATGCTCTACAGCCTCCCAAGGGGCACTGTTTCCTGTGAGCTGGCACGCTTTATCCTGCAGTGGGGCTCAGGTGTCCCCAGTCCCTGGGGCTGTGGCACCGGGCCCCAGGGGAGGGGCCCTACCCAGCCGACATAAGGACAGGTCTAGGCCCCAGGAACCCGACAGGCCTGATCTGCCAGCTCTGCGACGAGCTCGGTGGCAAGCTGAAGGGAAGGCGTGGGGCGGGATGAGCGTGGGCCTCAGGGTTGGGGTGTAGGGGGCCACCGAGGATCGCTTGGGTCTCAGGGGGGCCCTACCAGTTCTCTTGCACGGGATGCTCTGTGGCGCCCCAAGGGGCATGGTTTCCTGAGGGGTGGCAGGCTGAGTCCCGTGGTGGGGCTCAGGTGTACCCAATCCCCGGGGTTAGGGTACGGATCAGGGTATGGATTAAGGTTAGGGTATGGGTTACGGTTAGAGTACGGGTGAGGGTAGGGGTTAGGGTTAGGGTAAGGAGAGGGTACGGGTTAAGGTTGAGTTTAGGGGTTACAGGTTAGAGGTTATGGGTTAGGGTACAGATTAGGGTTTAGGGTATGGGTTAGGGTTTAGGGTTTGGGTTTAGGGTTAGGGTTAGGGTTGGAGTACGGGTTAGGTTTAGGGTACAGGTTAGGGTTAGGGTACGGGTTAGGGTACGCATTAGGGTACAGTTTAGGGTACGGGTTAGTGTACGATTTAGGGTAAGTGTTGACATACGGATTTGGGTATGGTTTAGGGTACGGGTTAGGGTTACGGTACGGGTTAGGGTTAGGGTATAGTTTAGGGTTATGGTACAGGTTAGGTTACGGTTTAGGGTTGGGGTTAGGGTACGCGTTAGGGAACGGGTTAGGGATAGGGATAGGGTATGGTTTATAGTTAGTGTATGGGTTAGGGTTCGGGCTAGGGTACAGGTTAGGGTTAGGTATGGGTTAGGGTCCGGGTTAGGGATAGGGCACGGGTTAGGGTATGGGTTTGGGTACGGGTTAGGGTATGGGTTAAGGTTAAGGTAAGGGTACTGGTTAGGGTTAAGGTACGGGTTACAGTTTAGGGTTTAGGGTTACAGTTAGGGTACAGGTTAGGGTTAGGGTACGGGTAGGGTTAGGGTACGGTTTATGGTACGAGTTAGGGTATGGGTTAGAGTCCGGGTTTAGGGTTTAGGGTTAAGGTTAGGGTACAGGTTAAGGTACTTGTTAGGGTTACGGTTAAGGTTAGGGTACGGTTTAAGTTATGGGTTAGGGTACAGTTTAGGGTTAAAGTTAGGGTACGGGTTAAGGTATGGATTAGAGTACGTGTTACGGTTATGGTTAGAGTTAGGGTACAGGTTAGGGTTAGGGTTAGGGTACGGGTGAGGGTACGGGTTAGGGTTAGGTTTAGGGTTAGGTTACGGGTTAGGGGTAGGGTTAGCTGAAGGGGTAGGGTGAGGGGTAGTGTTAGGGGTATGGTAGGGGTCGGGGTAGGGTTAGGGTTTAGGGTTAGTGTTTGGGGTTTGGGGTTAGTGGTTAGGGTTAGGGTTTCATGTTTAGGGTTTCGGGATTAGGGTTAGGGCTTAGGGTTTAGGGTTTAGTGTTAATGTTAGGGTTTAAGGTTTAAGGATTAAGGTTTAGGGTTAGGTTTAGGGTAGGGTTAGGGTTAGGGTAAGGGTTAGGGGTTAGAGTTACGGTTAGGATTAGGGTTTAAGGTTCAGGGTTTAAGGTTATGGGTTAGGGTTTAAGGTTAGTGTTAGACCCCAGTAGGCCAGCAGGACTGATGCGCCGGCTGTGCGGCGAGCGGAGGTGTGGGCCGAGGTGAGGGCGCTGGCGAGCGAGGGAATAGTATGCAGTGTTTTGGCGCGAGGGGCCTTTTACGTCACTAGAGGCTCGGAGGGCCCTGCCCGTTCTCCCGCCCTGAATGACCGGAGGCGCCCCTAGCGACCCGTGTGGTGGTGGGGTGGCAGTGTGAGTCTGGCAATGCGGTTTAGGTGTCCCCAATGCTGTGCGTTGCAGCTCAAGGCCCCTTGGGAGGGGCCCCTCTAGGGCCGTCCTAGGGTTAGTGTTAGCACCCAGGAGTCCGGCAGGCATGATCCGCCAGCTGTGCGGTAGCAGAAGGCCAGGCCGAGGTGAAGATGCCAGCGAGCTGGAGCGTGGGCCCAAGCATTTTGGCACGGGGGGGCCTTGGAAGGTCGCCGGGGGATTGGAGGGCCCTGCCGGTTCTCCCGCCCTGAATGGCCAGAGGCGCCCTTAGCGGCCCGGGTGGTGGCAGGGCGGCACGGTGAGTATAGCGCTGGGGCTCTGGGGTCCCCAATCCCTGGCGTTGCTGTGCCAGGCCCCTTGTGAGGTTCCGCTCGGGGGCCAACCTAGGGTTAGGGTTAGCCCCCAGGAGGCTGGCAGGCCCGATCCGCTGGCTGTGCGTGAGCAGAGGGGCGGGCCGAGGTCAGGGCGCTGGTGAGCAGGAGCATGGGCCCAAGCATTTTGGCGCATGGGGGCTTAGAAGTTCACTGGGACTCGGAGGGCCCTGCCCGTTCTCCCGCCCTGAAAGACTGGCAGCACGCCTAGTGGCCTGGTTTGCAGCGGGACGGCAAAGTGAGTCCTGGCTTGGGCTCGGGGGTCACCAATCCCTGGCACTGAGGCACCAGGCCCCTTCGAAAGGGCCCCTCATAGGCCACCCTAGGGGTAGTGTTAGCTCCCAGGAGGCGGGCAGGCCTGATGTGCCGGCTGTGCAGCGACCGGAGGGGCGGGCCAAGGTGAGGGCGCTGGGGAGCGGGAGCGTGGGCCCAAGCGTTCTGGCGCAGGCGGCCTTTGAAGGTCGCCGGGGGCTCGGAGGGCCCTGCCCGTTCTCCCACCCTGAAAGACCGGCAGCACGCCTAGTGGCCCGGGTTGCGGCAGGGCAGCAGGGTAGAGTCTGGCGCTGGGGCTTTGGGGTCCCCAATCCCAGGTGTTGCGGCGATAGGCGACTTGGGATGGGCCCCTCAGTGGCCGACCTAGGGTTAGAGTTTGCACCGAGGAGGCCGGAAGTCCGGATCCACCCGCTCTGCAAGGAGCGGAGGGGTGGGCTGAGATGAGGGCGCTGGCGAGCAGGAGCGTGGACCCAAGCGTTTTGGTGCTGCGGCCTTCAAAGGTCCCCGGGGGCTCGGAGGGCCCTGCACGTTCTTCCGCCCTGAATGCCCGACGGCGCACCTAGCGGCCCGGGTTGCAGAGGGGCAGCAGTGTGAGTCCGGTGCTAGGGCTCAGGGGTCTCCAATCCCCGGTGTTGCAGCGCCAGGCCCCTTGGGAGGGGCCCCTCGGGTGCGACCTAGTGTTAGGGTTAGCCCCCAGGAGGCCCTCAGGCCCGATTCGCCAGCTGTGTGGCGAGCGGAGGGTCGGGCGGAGGTGAGGCCGCTGGCGAGCAGGAGCATGGGCCCAGGAGTTTTCGAGGGGGGGGTCCTTCGAAGGTCGCCAGGTGCTCAGAGGGCCGTTCACGTTCTTCCGCCCTGAATGACAGGCGACTACCCTGGCGGCCCGGTTAGAGGAGGGGCGGTAGGGTGAGTCTAGCGCTGGGGCTCGGGGTCCCCAGTCCTCGGCGTTGGGGTGCCAGGCCCCTTCGGAAGGGCTCTAGGGGGCTGACCAAGCATTACTGTTAGCCCCCAGGAGGCTGGCAGACCCGATCTGCCGGCTGTGTGTCGAGCAGAGGGGCAGGCCTAGGTGAGGGCGCTGTCGAGCGGGAGTGTGGGCCCAAGCGTTTTGGCACGGGGGGCCTTCGAATGTTGCCAGGGGCTTGGAGGGATCTGCCCGTTCTCCCTCCCTAAATGACCGACAGTGCTCCTAGTGGCCTGGGTGGTGGCAGGGCGACACGGTGAGTCCGGCGCTGGGGCTCGGGTGTCCCCAATCTCAGGCATTGTGGTGTCAGGCCCCTTCAGAGGGGCCCCTCAGGGGCCAACCTAGGGTTATGGGTAGCCTCCAGGAGGAGGGCAGGCCTCATCGACCGGCTCTGCAGCGAGTGGAGGGGCGGGCCAAGGTGAGGGCACTGAGGAGCAGGAGCATGGGCTCAAGCGTTTTGGATGGGGGGGCCATTGAGTGTCGCCATGGACTCGGAGGGCCCTGCCCATTCTCCCGCCCTGAATGACCAGCGGCACCCCTAGCGGCCCGGGTGGCAGCGGGGCGGCAGGGTGAGTCCGGCGCTGGGGCTCGGGGGTCCCTAATACCCAGCGTTGCGGCGCCAGGCCCCTTGGGCGGGCCCCTCGGGGGCCGAACTAGGGTTAGGGTTAGCCTGCAGGAGGCTGGCAGGCTCGTTCCACCATGTGCGGTGAATGGAGGTGTGGGTCGAGGTGAGGTAGCTGGTGAGTGGGAGTGTGGGCCAGAGCATTTTGGCTTTGGCTTGGGGTGCCTTCGAAGGTCCCAGGTGGCTCGGAGGGTGCTGCCCGTTCTGTCGCCCTCAAGGACTGGTGACGCCCCTAGTTCCCCATGTGGCGGTGGGGTGGCAGGGAGCTTCCGGCGCTGGGACTTGGGGGTTCCCAATCCCTGGCATGCGGCGCCAGGCCACATGGGAGGGGCCCCTTGGGGGCGACCTAGGGATAGGGTTAGCCCCCAGGAAGCCAGCAGGCCCGATCCGCCAGCTCTGCAGCGAGTGGAGGGGTGGGCCGAGGTTAGGGCGCTGGCGGGCAGGAGTGTGGGAGCCAGAGTTTTTGCGTGGGGGGCCTTCGAATGTCGCAGGGTGATCGGAGGGCCCTGCCCGTTCTCCCTTCCTGAATGGCAACGACCCTAGTGCCCTCGGTGCCTATGGGGTGGCAGAGTGAGTACAGCACTGGGGCTCGGGGGTCCCAAATCCACGGCATTGCGGTGCCAGGATCCTTGGGAGGGGCCCCTCGGGGGTGACCTAGGGTAAGTGCTAGCCCCCAGGAGTCTAGGAGGCCCGTTCCGCCAGCTCTGCAGCAGGCGGAGGGGCAGGCCGAGGTGAGGGCGCTGGCGAGAGGGAGTGTGGGCCCAAGCATTTTGGCACAGGGGCCTTCGAAGGTCACCGGGGGCTTGGAGGGCCCTGCCCATTCTCTTGCCCTGAAAGACTGGCGGTGCCCCTAGCAGCCCGGGTTGCCGCGGGGCAGCAGGCTGACTCCGGTGCTGGGCTCGGGGGCCCCAATCCCCGGCGTTGTGGCACAAGGCCCCTTGGGAGGGGCCCCTTGGGGGCCGAGCTAGGGTTAGGGTTCGTCCCCAGGAGACCGGCAAGCCCGGCGCTAAGTGGTTCAGGCAAGGTAACAAAAATGCCATACACTTATCTGTAAGAAATAACAGTGTACAGGAACCCTCTTAGCCCTAACATCATCCTTTCTGAATATGGAAGCCAGCCCCAAAGTGGTCGTGGAAGTCTGACGAAAGGGCTAAGCACTTTTCTCTGAGTCACCACACTATACAGGGAAAGACCAATGTACATCTTCTTTCACGAGTAGGAAGCATTAATGAAAAGGTTCTGGAATTTCGAGGACTCTGACCCATCCTTATTGGTAATAAACCACCGTGTACAGGAAAACAACTTCAAATCTCATCAGTCTCCTCAATCCTGACTCCCATTCAACTTTGGATGTGTAGGACTAGGGAAATGTCCACATCTTATTGCTAAGAAAGAACGATGTCAGGGTAATGCCCTTCAAGTCACATCAGCCTTCCTGAAGACGGAAGCAGGAATCAAGGTGGTTATATTACCATGAGGTAAGGAAGATGTGCATAGAAGTGAGAAACAACAGTGGGCAGGACCTCTCTTCCAAGGAACAGTATCTTAGCTTAATGTTCAATCCCTATGGTAAGTGGTTGTGGGCATTTGTGAGGTGAAAATCTTGAGTGTTTTGTAAAACCTCTTGGCCATTCACAGATGATACTAAGGTAGTTGGGGACTCCTAGGCAGTGATTTGTCCACTGTCAAAAATATGAAAAGATAAAAGAGACAGATGAGGTCTCCTCAGGCATTGTCCTTTATCCTCATCCTCCGTGAGGATGGCCATCTCTGGACAGCTCAGTGGCAGGGTCTCATTCACAGTGGGGGCATCTGTTCCTCACAGACATCAGGCAGGGAAATGGATTTGGTTCTCTGTGCCAGCCCAGACACAGCTGAGTGTCACAGCACCCTCTCGTGGGCTCATAAGAGTTTCACTGTCACCAGGCAGGTCATTGTATTTGATAAACCACTGTGAGAGTTTGCAATCGCCTTCATCTGCAACCTCCTAGAGGCAAATGCAGGTGTCTGGTACCATGTGAAGTCATGTGAAGGCATTGTGAGAAATTGTCCTTTTGCTTAAGAAAAACATGGCTGGGGCTCCTGGCTGGCTCAGCCAGTTAAGCATGTGCCTTTGGCTCAGGTTATGTTCTCAGGGTTCTGGGATCGAGCCCGGGTTCCCTGTTCAGCAGGAAAGGAGTTAGGGAAATAGCTTAGAACCCACAGAGAATGTGAATAAAGGGGAGTGAAATGGAATTTGGTCTGTGTTTTGCTTTAGGGATTGGAAGTTAGTTTTTTCTCAATTGTGATTGTTCTTGAAACAGAAAAGCTGTATTGGTTTTTTTTACCTTTAATTTTTTTCTAATAATAATTTTTTATTATGATATGTTAGTCACTATACAGTATTTCCTTAGTTTTTGATGTAGTGTTCCATGATTCATTATTTGCATATAACACCCAGTGCTCCATGCAATATGTACCTTCCTTAATACCCATCACTGGACCATCCCAATCCCCCACCCCTCTCCCCTCTGAAGCCCTCAGTTTGATTCCCAGAGTCCATAGTCTCTCGTGGTTCATTCCCCCTTCTGTTTAGGGTCCATTGTCTAAAGGGACAGACAGTGGAAGTTCACCAAATATAAGATCGAAATTTCATTGTTCATTATAGATGCCGCTAAGTAGTTCCCAGACATTTCATTCTACTGTAGTAATTCATTATACCTGTGCAGGTGCACGTGGAAGACAATTGATGCATGCAGAGTGGTAATAAAACACGCCCCTCAGTAGTAGAATAATAGGGGATGCATATGTGTAAAATTATTCGACTACAGCTTCCATGCTTTCCCTTTGGTTCCTTATTATCTATGAAATTGGACCATTCTTGTTCTCTAGACTTAAACCTCATTGTCAGTATTTAGAGTTTTTCAATGCTGATCTTCTCCTGTATAAGTTACCAAAACCTAAAATATGTATGAACTTTAAAAAACGCTATATTGAAAATGACAGCAGGGAAGTTCCATTTTGTGAATATTGTGTCAATGGATCTCTATTTTGACATCAGTGTTCATTAGAAATGATGACATTTCATGTGAGTATAAATATCAATGTGAAAAAGAAAAGGTAGGAAGAACCTTGAATGTTTAAGTAATTGGTGAAATGACAGGTGTGTGTGTGTGTGTGTGTGTGTGTGTGTGTGTGTGTGTGTGTGTGTAATTGATTTTCAGTGAGTGGTTCAGCTTCTTGTAGGGCCTCCGAGAGAGCCCAGGTGAACCTTTCAATGAGTTGGTATCTGTTTTCAGAACATGGGAATCTCTTAGTCCAATAGTCAATCAGGCAAGCTTTGAGGTCTTGAAGAGTTTCAGTCCTCAGCGATGGTGTTGCAGACCCTTGTGAGCAAACCCTAGGTATGCTCAGAGCCCTCATTAGCTGGTACCAATGTGTGACGATTTCAGACAGCATTTCCCAAAGAAGTACCTCTTGAGTCTCTGTCCTTGTCAGTTCCCTACACTTCCTTACACTAGTTATGTGATCAGTGTGTTTCAGGATAATCCCCACATGTGATTTTTGCTATTTCCTACTAGTCCTATCTGTTTCTCATCTTGTTCTTTTATGGTAGGGGTTGGGAAGCAACCTGTGTGGTGTAGGAAGGGGTGTGGTAGTTGTCTGCCTTCAGAGGACCGAATGATGCCTAGAAATTGTACTGTAGGTTGAGGTCAATTGTCCACCCTCTGAGTGTCAGGAATTCCATCACTTTACTTTGATGCTAGTCTGTTCTTCAAGCTGTCCTCAGAAGTAAGGACGTCATCCATCTAGGGAATACTGGTTTGTGTGTATGTTTTCATTTTAGGAAAGGCCTTTCTGTTCCTGAAAATAATACTGTAGAGTACTCTTTCTGGGTTTTATTGGACATCAGTCAATCTTTTGTGAAGTATTCGTTTATAAATAGACTTTTTATGGTTGATGAGCAGGAATTCTTTATTGACAAGTCTTTGTCAGTGTGTGTATTGCAAATCTTTACTTCCCAGACTGTGGTTCACTTTTTCATTTTCTTATGGTCATAAGATAAGGAGAAATGTCACATTTTTATGAAGTCCCACTGAATTCTTTTAAATGGTTAGTGCACCATATGTCCTACCCCAAGATTGACAGGTTCTGCATTTTCTTTCAGAAACTGTCCAATGGGATGCTACAATCCATCTCAAATTTATAAATTGCATTTTTAATTCTAATAGGGTATTTATAGACTGGTTTGTATTTTCTATGTACACAATCATATTATCTGTGAATAGTTACAATTATCCCCTCAATTCTTATACTTTTTGTTTCCCTTGCCTTCTAACAGTGGTAGATTCTCCGATGCCATGTTGAATAGAGCAACATTGTTTGAAGATTTTAATATACCTTTCTCAATATCTGACAGAAAAAGCAGACAAAACATTGGTAAAAATGTGACCTAATTGACATATAGGGAACATTCCATCATAAGTGCAGAATACATTATTTGCAAGTGGTCATAGACTCTTTACCCAAATAAATGATAGATGGGGCCACGAATCAATGCTACAAATGTTAAACCCTGAAATTAACTAGATTCTATTCTTAGACCAGAGGGGAATTGAGCCACAGTCATAGCGAAAAGAAAACCAGGAAGTCCTTCAATGTTTAAAATTAAATGGAACTTTGCTACATATCCTAAAGGTGAGAGAGGGAATCTCAATGGAAATTCTGAACCTTTTCTACATGAGGGCTCACACACAATGGCACTTTCTTTGTGAAGAGCATTATAATAACCTAGACAGGAGTTGAGCCTTAAGTCAGAGTTCTGCCTGCCCCAGCCACACCTGGCAGCCTTGGCCTGTGGTCCCCCTCAGCTGTCCTTTCTGGTGGCCCTGAGCTAAGGGGGTGAACATGGCCGTATGGAAATTAGAAGCTCCCCACTCTTAGTGATGACGTTGCTATCGTATTGTCCTCACCAGTCCAACAACATGATTTCTGAGTGAAACATGACACAAGAGCGACTTCTTGGCCTTCCTTCAGGTTTGAAAATCATCTGGTGAGTCATCTATTAGAAATATGGATTCAACATGTGTTCTTTCTTCTAGAAAAGAAATAGACCCAATAGCAATTATGTGTTCCTTAGCACCTGTTCCTGAGAGACATCATACTGGCTCTTTGTAGCATTCTGCCTCTTAATCTTCTCAACTAGGGTGTAGATATTTTTAGGCACATTTTCAGACGGTTAGAAAGGGACTCAGATGATATGAGTCACAGAGGATTTTAGTGTCAGAAACCTAAGTGGGATCCCCAAATTGACTCCAAATCCCTTGTTGTTCCATACAGGGTACTATTTCCCTCTTATCTCTGGTCTTCTCAATCTGGAAACCTATCAAGTATCAGGATTTTCTTGTCATGTGGACAAATGGAACGAATTCAGCGGGCCTTTTCACCTCTGCCCATGGTGATCATTAAGATCATTATCTTAGTGGAGGACCTCTGGGTAAGATACTCAAAGATCCTTAGGAATAGAGACAGTATAATATTTTTCTGGTATTAAAGTTACTGAAACCAACTATCTTTTTTTGTCCATTCAGGCTCTGGTATGTTCAGAGGGTGCTGTAAAACAGGTCTGAAATAGTATTTAAAAACACTCAGCTCAGCCTCTTCTACAAAGTGAGCCAATGCTTATAAACATGGCTAAAATATTCCCTTACCTACGATGACTCCCCAGCCATAGTAGTGTTTATATGTTATGACTGTGACTTACATTAGTCAACATTTGCAGAGAAAGAACTTAGTGCATCCAGGGGGCACTTCATGTTGAAATTAGTTTGTGACAACGAGCTACTGTGTTTTATTCTGCAGTCCAAGGGAATGGTGCCAGACATCTCTAAGGAGTTCTAGCAGTTCTACAATTCTGATTTTAAGTGGTCTGTGTGCTTCAGAGATTTGGTCAGGAGAAGGGCAGGAGTCCAGAGACTGTGAACACTTCTGTTACATGTGCTGACCATGGAGCAGGTAGCTTTCTGTGGGCATCATTTTGATTTCTTGGTACTCTTGTGAAGGTGCTTTTGTCTCAAATTCCTCCATTTAGGAGTAATTATAATGATGAAAGTAATTTTTATCTTATATCATCTGTGGGCCCTGATCCTGGGATCCCAGGGAAGCTATCCTTTAACATTTTACCCGGTTCAAAATGATTGGGCAAAACCTCAAAGCATGGGCCCTATTTCTGCCCCAAGCACATGTTGTACATGTGCTTCAAGAAGAAAACAATAACCAAAAATGCCAACATGAAGATAAGAAAAAATAAAGAACCTCTTTGGCTCCCATAAGATTAAAGTCATACTGACATGTACATACTGAACATGCATGAAATCATTGCATTTCCTAAAGCCCAAGCCTTGGAGGGTCTGAGAGCCACTGATCTTGCCCAGAACCAGGCACACCCCAGCAGGGAGGTCTGGTGCAGAAAGGGAAGGGGCAGGACTCTGAGGGTGGTCTGCAGCTAGAGGGGTCCCTGGAATGGGCCAGGTGTGTGTGGGGAGCCCATCCCAGGACCCCACCTATGCCTATGCTGGGTGTTGGGTAGAGGAGGCACCTCTTGGACCCCCTGCACTTTCAGGGTTCCAGGGGCTTGAGGGCGGCTTGCCTGGCTTCCCAGGGGCTGGGGCACCACCCTCCCTGACAAATCACCTCTTGGGAGTGGAGCTACGTCTCTGTGGGCTGTTCCAGAGTTGCAGTGGGGTGCAAACCTGGGACAGAAGAAGGGGAACTGGGAGAGAGAGAGTTGCCCTGCGGAGGTCCCGGCAGGTTAGAGAGCAGCGTGCACCGTGGGTGGGGGGGTCTGGGGGTAGGGTGCGCCCTAGGTGGGAGGCAGGGTTCTGGAAGGGCACCTGGAGAGGGTTCATTGTGGGAACTCAGGTGAGTTTTCTTTTTCCTTTTAAAGTCTCTTCTGCCCCATGTTCTCAACTGGCCTTATTCCCCATACCTGTGAACTCCAGGGCGCCCACTCACCTGAGCTTTTGTGGGATTGGTTGCAGAATTTCAGGGTTTCCCCTGTTCCCCGGGGAGAGTGCGGGTAAGGACCTCACAGAGTCCCCACCTTCAGTGATGTGTCCCACGGTTCTCTGACACAGTGCAGGTGATGCATCTTGAGAAGTACCTCAAGTTCAGCAGGGTGTGCCCTGGTCCCCCAGGCACAGGTGTGGCCGTAGCAAGCCCCAGAGCCGTCCCCCAACTTCAGCATTATGCCCCGTGTGCCCCCAGGTTAGTGGTAATTGGCTGTTAGAATCATGCAGGAAAATCCTCCAGGTGGGGGCCTGAAGGAGGGCGTAAACCAGACCCCACTCTAATTGCATTGGGAATAGACGAATTGAGGGTTTCTTTAGAAGAGTAAGTCTGCTTTCCAGAAAAGGCAAGGTCATTGGTCTATTGAGAATGAAGATAATTACTGATATACAACAAGTATGTGTTGCCCCTGCACCCAGAAACCGAAGCAGGTGTGCAGGCTATAGGTCAGAGGTGCCTTCTTCTCCCCAGCTGACAGCACTTCTCTGCTCTGGCTACAAGACACCCGAGGTTTTGAACGTCAGCATCGGAGTCAGCGAGGCAGCTTGTCACAGGACGCCAGTGTTCAGAGAAAGCACAGGTATGTTTGGCAAAATGTCCTATCTATGTCAGGGCTGGAGGTAAAACCTCTCATTATCCCAAAACCTCCTGGGCTTTTCTCTTTTCTCTAGTTGAGCCACAAAGTAAAATTGAAGTAGCTGTCAGCATTCTGGGTTTGGTGCAAGAATTACTTAGTTTCCCTGGAGGTAGAACTTTGCAGGGGATCACAATTTCTGTCCATTTATTGCTTACAAATGTATTTTGACCATCTGTTTCCTAGGAACCCTCTTTTATTAGAAAGGGAAGGTGAGATTCACTCTGTGCCTGTTTGTAACATCTAATTTGTTCCTTCATCTAACAGTGTTTATTCAATTGGGCCTAAGATATGGTTGAGTGGCCAGTATCTAGAGTTAGGTGGCTTTTTTCATCTGATACAGACTTGGATGATGTCATTTGACAAAGGTGATGTTTCATCATTGATTAGTTTATTCATCAGAAGAGTTAAAATTAGGGTGGAGGGAAAATTCAAAATTATCCAAACCGGCCTGTTCCTGTTTAAAAGTTGAGCTTGACTTTCTACTTTTACTAAATGTATTATCTCGATATTTTGAGGTGCCATATTCTCTCTGTAGTTTCTTTGGTGGTGGAGTCAGAAGGAGAGTCTGGGAATTCTTTTGGATAGTGGCATGCTGGTGGCTTCAAGGGGCTTGGCGTCAGGAGCCTTGGGGTGAAGTCTGCAACTGCTTGTCTGACCCTGGGTGCATCTCCCAGAGGTTTTGTTGCCTCTTATGAAATTGCCCGCAGATAATGTTCTGCTTAAAGGGGAACCCTCCCATCCTGTTGGTTGGAATGCAAAGTGGTGCAGCCAGTCTGGGAACCAGTGTGGGGGTTCCTCAAAAAGTTAAACATTGAACAACCACATGATCCAGCAATTGCTGTCCTACGTATTTACCCAAAGGATAAAAAAATGCAGATTCGAAGGGGGTCCATGCACCATAATGTTTATAGCAGCAATGTCCACAGTAGCCAAACTATGGAGAGAATCCCAAAGTCCATGCACTGATGAATGGATAAAGCAGATGTGGGATACATATATATAATGGAATATGACCCAGCTTCAAAAAGAATGAAATCTTACCATTTGCAAGGATGTGGATGGATCTAGAGTGTATTAAGCTAAGCAAAATCAGTGAGGAAAGACAAATATCCTATGCTCTCACGCTTGTGGAATTTCAGAAAAAAAACAGATGAACAGAGTTGAGGGGTGATGAGAGAGGCAAACAAGGAAATAGACTCAACCTTGGAGAACAAACTGAGTGTTGCTGCAGGACATGGGTGTGGGGGTAAGAGTTAAATGGGTGAGGGGTATTAAGGAGGAATCTTGTGATGAGCACCGGGTACTGTATGCAGGTGATGAATCACTAAATCTTACCCCTGAAGCGAATATTCCATGGCATGTGAACTAACTGGAATTTAAGTAAAAGAAGAAAGGAAAAAGTGTTCTGCTTCATGAAGAGTGAGGTAAAGTTGTAGTGATTTGGGCTGTACTCTTCTATAGATGAGAGTTGTAGAACACCCTGTTGTAGGATACACTAGTTTCTTATCACATAAGGATTCCTCAAAAAGCTGCAATGAAAGATTCAGGTCTCAGAGCATGTTCATGTTCCACTGATATGTTACAGTTTGCACAGGTAGGAAAGAAGGTGGAGAGGAAGGCAACAGAAGGGGAAAGTAGGTGTGAACCTTTCATTAGTTAGCGTTATAGCTTTCTCATGAAAGTCTTGCGCCAGTGTGATTTTGGAAGCAGAGTGGGAATCCGGGAGCTTTGCAGGAGATGGGGGAGTTCCAGGTCTGGGTAAAGCTGACAGGGGGCCCAGAGGAGAGCTGAATGCATTCTGCAGCAGGATGTGGGCAGGGTGGGCTCCAGGTGTGGTTATGGGTCTCCTGGGTGAGAGTTGTGACAGGTGAGGGCTGTGTGCAAGTTCCTGGCTGAGGACAAGTGAGGCACAGGCGGAGAGCTGGCAGAGAACCTTTTTCTGGGCCACCAGCCTCACCCAACACACACAGTCTCATCTTCTGTCCCTGACGCTCCAATTCAGACTTCTCCGAAGGTGAGTGAGAACACATCAAGAGCATTCGAAACAGAAGGGAAAGCATGTGCAATGGCTCTGGGGCAGGAGAATTCCAGGTATGTCCAGGAGCAGCAAGAAGGCCCTGTGGCCACAGGAGACAGCTTAGGACATGAGCTCAGAGAGGTGACAGAGGGTGACAGAAAGCCATTCCAGGGCTATATCCCCATGAGACCCTGTTTCACTGGGCCATCCTGGCTACAATGTTGAGAACAGATGACAGAGGGTTGAAGATGGCAAGGCAGGTCAATGACGAGGCTTTTCCAGGAACTCAGGCACTGTGGACCAGACAGGTGGCCTTGGATGGAGTGGTTAGACCTATTCTGGGTCCATTTTGAAGATACAGCTCACAGGATTTGCTGATGGGTTAGCTATTAGGAGCAGGAGAACGGAGGAATTAGGGTAACTCCCAGCTTTTGTGGGTTGTCGTGATCGAGGGGAAGGAGAGGGTTTCTCGGGAGGTAGGAAGTAGTCCGTGTTCCGCATGCTGAGGAAGGTGCCTTTCCCGGTGGGTCTGCTGAGGTTTGTGTCTGGGAGAACCTTTCACATCTCGTCCCTCAGCAATGCTCAAGTACAAGTATCCCCCGTTTTTAAACGTTCACAGTAAGACACTGGGATTTCTTGAAAAACTATGTTATTACCCAGCTTCAGTAAGAGGAAGAGACCTGAAGAGGATTTCCCTCTTATGAAAAAAGGTGAACAGTGAGAATCGCATTCAGCATCTGTTTTGGGGAGAAGCACGACAAAGGCAGTGTGCTCCCCAACCAGCTCCTTCCGCTGGGAACTGCTCTCCGCATCCAGCCACCAGCACTTTGAATTGTGTTTGTGAGCCTCTGCTGTGCTTTATCTTCATTTATGCTGGGCCTCCATTGGAAACTTGTGTGCTGAGGCCTAAGAAAAGCCAAAGAGAAGGAATTTTGGAGTCTGAGCACACTGTCTAATTGTTCCATGTAAATTAATGGCCATTCCTTCTTGACACCATTTCTGCTGTGCAAGGTTTCTCAGAAGCTCTGTACTTTCAAAGAGCAGGGAAACCTATACCCCATGCTGTGGGGTTAGTTTTAGTCTCCATGCTGGACAGAACATTTCATGACTGTCGGATTTTCTCACTCAAACATTGAGACTTTGACCGCCTTCACCCGTTTCTACCACCCCATCCCCGAATCTGGCACCTACCAATCTGCTCTCAGTATCTATGCGTTCAGTATTTGTTTATTCCACGTGGAATGTACATGAGAGCATCTGGTATTGGTCTTTCTGTGTCTGAGTTACTTGGCATAAGGCCCCCAAGGTCTGTGTTTCCATGTCTGGTTCTTGTGAATAATGCTGCAGTGAACGTGGGAGTGCATCTGTCTTTTTGAGGCAGTATTTTTGTGTTCTCCGAATCAATACTCAGTAGAGCCATTACTGGGTCATGTCGTAGTTGCTTTTATTTTTTCAGGAACCTCCATACCGTTTGTCACAGTGGCTGCACCAATTTCCATTCCCACCAACAGTGCACAGTGTCTCCTCGTCTGCACACCCTTGAGCCCACTTGGTGTCTGTCTCTGGGACAATTGCTGTTCCAACAGTAGTGAGCGGATAGCCGATTGTGGGTTTGACTGATGTTTCCCTGACGATGATTAGTGATGTCGAACAACTCCTTCTGTCTGTTGGCACCTGTGTGCCATCTTTGGAAGGTATCTATTCACATATTCCCCACATTTTTTATACTTTTTTTTGTTTTGATTTGTATGTGTGTTGTGTGTATTTTGGATATTAGCCTCTTCTCACACATATGATTCACAGATAATTTTTTCTTATTGGGTCAGTGGCCTTTTAAGTTTTTGATGGTTTCTTTTGCCGTGTGGAAGATTTCAGTTTGATGTTGTTCCACTTGTTTATTTTTGATTTTGTTGCCTTTGCATTTGGTGTCCGATCTGAAGACTCTTTGCCAAAACCAATGTCAAGAGACTTAGTACCTGTGTCTTCTTGGAGGTTTATGGATTCAGGTCTTATGTTCAAATCATTCATCCATTAAAAATTTTGTGTGTGGTGTAAGAAAGTGACCCAGTTATATTCTTCTGCATTTAGTGTCCAGTTTGCCTGTTACCGCTCACTGAAGACACAGTCCTTCCCTCATGGCATATCTTCTGCTGCTGTGTCGTAAGTTAGGATCATTTACGTGTGGGTAAGTTTCTGAGCTTTCTGTTCTGTTCCACTGACCTGGTGTCTGTGTTTATGCCAGTACCATCCTGTTTTGATGACAACAGCTTTGTAATCTAGCTTGAAATACAGGTGTGTGTTGACTGCACCTTTCTTTCTCCAGGTTGCTTTGGGTATTTGGGGTCTTTTGTGATTCCATACAAGTTTGAGGACTGTTTTCTATTTCCTCGAATAATGCCACTGCAATTCAGATAAGGATTTCATCACATCTGTCGATTGCTTTGGGTACGATGGACATGTTCACATAATTAACTTTTCCAGTTAAGGAGCATGGCGTAAGCTTCCATTTGTTTGTGTTGCCCTCCAAATCTTTGACCCATACATTCTGCCCCCCTCGACACACGTGTTTTTCATTTCTTTTCTGCCATGTGTTGAGTGTACTATGTCTTTCTCATTCTTGGTTACTTTTATTCCTAGATTTTTTTTTCATGCAATTGTAAATGGCATTGCTTTTTTATTTCTCTTTGCGAAAGTATGTCATCAGTATACAGAAATGCAACAAGTTGGGTCATCTGTGTGGCTCCATAGGTGAAGCGTCTGCCTTTAGCTCAGGTCATGATCCCAGAGTTCTGGGATCGAGCCCCATGTTGGGCTCCCTGCTTAGCGAGGGTCTGCTTCTCCCTCTTTCTGACACTCCCCCTGCTCCTGCTTTTTCTCTTCCTGTCAAATAAATAAATAAATAAATAAATAAATAAATAAATAAAATCTGAAAGAAATAAAGACAACAGGTCTCTGTATATCGACTTTATATCCTGCAGCTTTCTTGAATTTGTTAATTCTAACAGTTTTTTTGTGTGGAATCTTTCGGGATTTCATGTCATTTGCAAATAGTGACAGTTTTCCTGTATGGATTTCATATCTTTCTCATTTTTAAAATGATGTTAGTCACCCTAGAGTACTTCATTTGTTTTTGATGTAGTGTTCCATGATTCATTGTTTGCATATAACACCTAGTGCTCATTATGACACGTGCCCTCCTTTTTTTTAAAAAAAGAATTTATTTATTTATTCGACAGAGATAGAGACAGCCAGCGAGAGACGGAACACAAGCAGGGGGAGTGGGAGAGGAAGAAGCAGGCTCACAGCGGAGGAGCCTGATGTGGGGCTCGATCCCATAACCCTGAGCCGAAGGCAGACGCTTTACCGCTGTGCCACCCAGGTGCCCCAATATGTACCCTCCTTAATACCCATCACCAGGATAACCCATTCCCCTTCCCCTCCCTTTCTGCAGGCTTCAGTTTGTTTCCCAGTTTCAGTAGTCTCTCATGATTCATCTCCCCCTCTCATTCCCCCCTTCACTTTTCCCTTCCATCTTCTAATGTCCTCCATGCTATTCCTTCCATTCCACATAGGAGTGAAACCATATGATAATTGTCTTTCTCTGCTTGACTTAATTTCACTTAGCATAATCCCCTCCTGGTCCATCCACGTTGGTGCAAATGGGGGGTATTCATCCTTTCTGATGACTGAGTAATATTCCATTGTGTAGATGAACCACATCTTCTTTGTCCATTCATCTGCTGAAGGACACCTTGGCTCCTTCATCAGTTTGGCTATTATGTACATTGCTGCTATGAACATTGGGATACAGGTGCCCCTTCTTTTCATTACTCTGTGTCTATGCGGTAGATACCCAGTAGTGCAATTGGTGGGTCATAGGATAGCTCTGTGTTTAACGTCGTGAGGAACCTCCATATTGTTTTCAAAAGTGGCTATACCAGCTTGAATCCTCACGAGTAGTGTAAGATGGTTACGCTTTCTCCACATCCTCTCTGACTTTTTTTTTATTTCCTGTCTTGTTAATTTTTTTTCAAGATTTTATTGATTTATTCCACAGAGATAGAGATAGACAGCGAGAGAGGGAACACAAGCAGGGGGAGTGGGAGAGGAAGAAGCAGGCTCATAACGGAGGAGCCTGATGTGGGGCTCGATCGCATAATGCCAGGATCACGCCCTTAGCCGAAGACAGACGCTTAACCACTGTGCCACCCAGGTGCCGCCTGCCTTGTTAATTTTAACCATTCTAACTGGTGTATGGTGGTATCTCATTGTCGTTTTGATTTGTATTTGCCTGATGGCAAGTGATGTGGAGCATTTTTTCATGTGTCTGTTGGCCATTTGTATGTCTTCTCTGGAGAAGTATCTCTTTGTGTCTTCTGCCCATTTTTTGGGTGTCGAGTTTGAGGCGTTCTTTATAGATCTTGGATACCAGCCCTTTATCTGTAATATTATTTGCAGATATCTTCTTCGATTCCATAGGATGCCTTTTTGTTTTTTTGATCATTTGCTTTGCCGAGCAGAAGTTTTTATCCTGATGAAGTGCCAATAGTTCATTTTTGCTTTTATTTCCTTTGCCTTTAGAGACATGGCTTGCAAGAAGTTGTTGTGTCCAAGGTTGAAGAGTTCTTTTGATTTTGATATGAGACAGGAATCCATTATCTTTCTTTCTTAATTTTATTGGAGTCCTCTGTCTTTCTTGGTGAGTCTAGCTAAGTTTGTCAGTTTTGTTTATCTTTCCAAAAAAGGCAGCTCTCATTTTCATTTTTTTTTTGTCCTTTTAGTCTCCATTGGATTTATTAATGCATTCCTTTTTGTTATTTCCTTATTTCTACTAATTTGTGGCTTTGTTTGTTCTTTTTTTTTTTCTAATTCTTTACCACATAAATCAGGTTGTTTATTGGAGAGCATTCTCATGGATTGATGAAGACTTGAATTTCTATGAATGTCCCCCATAAAGCTACTTTTGCTGCATCCCATAAGTTTTTGTAAGTTGTCTTTTTCATCAGTGTCAAGGTACTTCTAAAATTTTTTTGATTTCTTCTTTGACTGTTGGTTGTTCAGTAGCATGTTGTTAAATCTCCACATATTTATTTAAGATTATTTAAGTATCTGACAGAGAGTGAGACAGCGAGAGAGGGAACGCAAGCAGGGTGGTGGGAGAGGGAGAAGTGGGCTTCCCACTGAGTAAGGAGCCTGATTCGGGGCTAGATCCCAGGATCCTGGAATCACGACCTGAGCTGAAAGCAGATCCTTAACAACTGAGCCACCCAGGCCCCCCAATCTTCACCTATTTTTGACTGTCCCATTTTTTTCTTGAGACTGATTTCTAGTTTCATATCATTGTGGTTGGACAAGATTTGAAGCAGAAGGTGAAAAGAGCATTCAGATGAAAGGTTTGTTTCCTGGAGGGTTTTCTGAGGGCAGACCATGAGTTCAGTGGGGATGGAGGAAGGTTTTGTGAGACGGGGGGTGGGGTTAACCCTCGTTAGAATTACTGACTACTACCATGCAGGCTGTGTGCTACTGTTCACACCGTAGTCCTGATGGACTGGTACTTCATTAGAAATATTTTCTAGGAGGTGTAGGCATAGTCTTCACTTAAAGAAAGGTGCCATGTGGGTTCATGGCATGACCCCAGGTCAGCAACCAGGATGTTTGCTATTGTGGGGGATCAGAACCAGGCTTTCTGTGGGAAGTGACAGAAATAGGGTATGGTGAGCTCCATGACCATAGGTGAGGTCCCTAGTGACCCACTGGGTGTTGGGTTCTGTGGATCTGTCTCATCAGGTGCTGTGGAATTCAGGGACACCCTCCTGTCTGTGGATTTGTGTGGAGACAGGTAGACATCAGTGTCTGGCCAGGCACGAGGGTCACACTGGACCACCACCAGAGGTGCAGCGTGCGTGGGAGCCACTGCTTGGTTTCCACGAAAGCTGACCAGGGTCTGTGACCGTGATTCCTAGCAGCTGCAAGGGGAGAGGAGGCCGGGGGTGGTGCACACTTCCTAGAGTTGTGGTCAGGACTAGTCTGGAGCCCACTGAAGTCAGCCACACTGGGCACAGAAGGCATCCAGTCAGTGTAGCTCTGGGCACTGCTCCCATGGCACTTTCAGTCCGGCTCCATGCTGCCACCTCCTGCATTTCATCATCATCTTCAAGGTCATGTGCCTCTGCTCTTGCCCCATGGCCTCCGGGGTATTGTCCGTCCTCCATCTGGCCCTCGTCCCTGGTGCCCTGTGCAGTCCAATGCCAGGGTACCCGTCTTGAGACAAATATCTGGCCCTGATGGAACACTTCCATGGATCTCGTGTAATGTGAGGGTGATGCCCTGCACTGGAAGGGGGCTACAGGTCCCCAATCAGGAGAGCCATGTCTCCCTTTTCAGCATGGCCTGCCCGCCCCTCAGTCTTCTTAGGGAAGCTCTCCCCACTTCCTGAGATGACAGCCCTGAACTTAAAAATGAATGTCATTTTACATATCTCTATGCCTTAGTTCATCCATGGCATGTCTTTCAACCCCGTCAGTGGGTTTTTTTTAGAAGTTCTGAAGGGCTGTCTGCTCAAAGAGGGGATGACCTGGGTGGGGCAGCTTTCCCTCTCATCTCCCTCAGCATGTCTCTGAGCCCTGGGGCCAGCTGTCCCACTGAGGATTGAGGGACACGAGCCAGCCCTTCCTGAGCCCAGGCTGTGTCAGCTCATAGACTGATGCGTGTCAGAGTGGTGGGTAGCTGGCATGGGCCAGAGGCAGGCAGTGTCTCCTTCTCATTCCTTCCCTCCCTTCCTCCCAGAGTTAGCTCAGAGCAGCCTTCAACCTCTGCATCTCCAGATCCCTTGACCTGTGCCTCCTGTGTTCAGCTGGTGACCTTGGAGTTTCGCATGGATTCTACCTCCCGTACCCTCTCCCGTAGCAATTCCTGGATCAGGGGAGGGGTCGGACCCTTGTCTGCTTTTGGTCTTCTTCCTGTCCAGCACCAAGCCCACCCACCTTTGCATCTTCCATGTATGTGCTTGGAAGCAAGCCCTTCCACAGGGAACCTATTAGCCAAATGGATCCAGGCAATGAACACTGAAGTAGAGATCCAGGATCCATAATAAACCTGCTCTGAAACCTGTCCCAAAGTCTGTGAGTCTCTCACACTGAAACAAAAACAATAATAGCTTTCTGGACTGTGAAGTGACATGTGTCTCTACTTCCAATCTTGAATGCATTGGTGCTGAGCCTGGACTGAAAAGGACCATGGCTCCCATGGGCTGGGGTCCACGGTAAGAACTCAGTGAAATCTGAATTTGATTCATGTAGTGAATAATTATTGTAGAGCGAATCCTCCCAAGTAGGGCTTATGCACAGTGCACAGGAAAAGCTTTTTCAAAGAGGTTCCTGAAAGAAAAAATCTTTTTTAGAAATTTATTTTAATTCCAGTAGAGCTAACATACAGTGTTACATTCGTTTCAGGTGTACAATAGAGTGATTCAGTAATTCTATAAATTACTCAGTGGTCATCAAGAAAAGTGTCCTCTTAATCCCCTTCACCTATTCCACTCAACCCTCTATCCACCTCCTCTTGTAACCATCCGTTTGTTCTCTATTGTTAAGAGTTTGTATTTTGGTGTGTCTCCTTTTTCTCTTTTAGTTATTTATTTTTGTTTGTTGCTTAAATTCCCTATTAGAGTGACATCTTATGGGATTTTTCTTTCTCTGAATGCCTGATTTTAGTTAGGATAATACTCTCTAGCTCCATTCATGTGGCTGCAAATGGAAGGTTTCATTCTTTTTCAAGCCGAGTAATACTCCATTGTGTGTGTGTATGTGTGTGTGTGTGTGTGTGTGTGTGTGTGTGTGCACGTGCGTGTGTGTGAATACACATCTATCATCTCATTTGTCAATTTTTCTACAGACACTTGGGTTGTTTCCATATTGTGATATTCTAAATAATGGTGCAAGGAACATAGGGGTGCACGAATCCTTTTACGTTACTGTTTTCCTATTCTTTGGGTAAATACGAGTAGTGTGATTGTTGGATCGTAGGGTAGTTTTATATTTAATTTTTTCAATAACCTTCATACTGTTTTCCACGGTGGCCACCACAATTTGCATTCCCACCCACAGTTCACGAGGATTCCCCTTTATCCACATCCTCTCAACACCTGTTCTTTGTTGTGCTTTTGATGTTAGCCATTCTGACATGTTTGAGGTATTACCTCATTGTCCTTTGGATTCACATTTTCCTGATGATGGGTGATGGTGAACATCTTTTCATGGGACTGTTGGCCATTTGTATTTCTTCTTTGGAGAAATGTCTGTCCATGTCTTCTGCCTATTTTTTAACTGGATTATTTGTTTTTTGGGGGTCGAGTAGTATCAGTTGTATATGTTTTGGACACTATCCCTTTATTGCATATGATCTTTGCAAATATCATCTCCCTTTGAGTAAGTTGTCTTACTATTTTTACGTTTTCATTGTTCTTCTGCCATGTGGAAACTTTATTTTGCTGTATTCCCAATAGTTTATTTTTGCTTTCATTTCCTTTGCCTCAGGACACAGTCTAGAAAAACATTAATATGGTCCATGTCAAGAAGTTACTGTCTTCCCTCCTGTAGGATTTTAATGGATTCAGGTCTTATATTGAGGTCTTGAAACTGTTTTGTGTTTGTCTGTTTGTGTAAGAAAGCAGTCTAATTTCATTCTTTTGTGCGTAGCTGTCTAGTTTTCCCAACAAAATTTGTTGTAGAGACTGTCCTTTTCCCTTTTGATATTGTTGCTTGCTTTGTGGAAGATTCATGGACCACATAATTATGGGTTTCTGTTTGAACTTGTATCCTGTTCCTTTGGTCGCTGTGTCTATTTTTGTGCCATACTCTCTTGTTAGGATGACTGCAGCTTTGTAGTATAACCTGAAATCTGAAATTGTCAGTCCTCCAGCTTTGTTTTTCTTTTCCACATTGCACTGGCTGTTCGGAATCTTTAGTGGTTCCATACAAATGTTTAGGATTGTTTATTCAAGGTCTTTTGTTCTTTAATTTAAATTCAATTTGCCAACTTACAGTACATCATTAGTTTCAGATGTAGTCTTCAATCAATTTTCAGTTGTGTGTAACACCCAGTGCTCATTGTATCGTGTGACCTCCTTAATGCTACTCACCCAGTTACCCCCCCAAACTTCTCCTCCAGCAATCATCAGTTTCTTGTGATAGTTAAGAGTCCATCATGGGTTTTCTCCCTCTCTGATGACTTCCCATTCTATTTTCCCTTCCTTCCCCTATGGTCACCTTCCTTGTTTCTGATATTCCACATAGGAGTGAAAGCATATGATCATTGTCTTTCTTTCATTGACTTATTCCACTCATCATAATACCCTCCAGCTCCACCCAGGTAGGTGTGATGGTAAGTATTCATCCTTTCTGATGGCTGAGTAATATTCCACTATAGATATGATCCACATCTTCTTTATCCATTCATCAATCCATGGTCATCTGCACTCCTTCTGCAGCTTGTCTATTATGGATATTGCTGCTATGAACACTGTGGTGCATGTGTCCCATCTTCACTACCTCTGTATCTTTGGGGTAAATACCCAGTAGTGCAATTGCTGGGACATAGGGTAGCTTTATTATAACTTCTTGAAGAAACTCTGTACCATTTTCAAGAGTGGCTGTACTGGACTGCATTTGTACAGGGGTGTAAGAGTGTTCCCATTTCTCCACATCCTCTCCAACATGTATAGTTTCATGTCTTCTTATTTTTAGATATTCGGCCTCGTGTGATATGGCATCTATAGGGGTTTAGATTTGCATTTCCCTGAAGCCAAGTGATATGAAGCATTTATGCATGTATCTTTTGGTCACCAGTACGTCGTCATCAGTGAAGTGACTTCCCATTTTAATCCATCTCAAGACCTAAAGCTGGGTAAGGCACTGAAGCTGGATGGTGCCATCGGTTGGAAGTGTGGAGAATTTCAAAAGATCTCCTTGGAGAGCAAGTTTAAAGGTCAGTTTGAAGCTACTAATTGGATCCGGGGAGATCTCTGAAAGTGGGGATTGCCTGGGATGGGCTGAGGGGGGCCCTCCGATTTTCCTATGAATCCTTGCTGCAGCCCCAAATGACAGTTTCCTGCTGTGGGGCAGGCTGAGTCCTCTAGTCGTGCAGAGGTGAGCCCAATGCCTGGTGCCTTGGAGGCAGGCAAACAGGGAGGGACCCTCAGCAGAAGACCCAGGGTTAGGTTAGGCCTCAAGAGACAGCAGGTCCAAACTGCCCAGTGCTCAGAGAACTCCCAGGCCGACTGAGATGAGGGCACAAGCGTGGGTGAGTGTGAGCCTTGGGGTTTCATCCGGAATGGCCCACAAATGTCGGGGTTCACCAGAAGGGGCTCTCAGGGGGTGCCCCAATTCTCTTGCACTGAATGCTCTGTTGTGCCCCCAAACGGTACAGTTTCCTGTGGGCTGCAGGCTGAGTCCTACAGTGGGGCTTGTGTGTCCCCAATCCCCTGGAGTAGGGTGCCAGGACCCTGGGGAGGGGCCCCTCTGTGGCTAACCTAGTGTAAGGTTTAGGGTCCAGGAGCCCGGCAAGGACAATCTGCAGGCTGTGCAGCGAGCTCTGTGGAGGGCTGAGAGGAGGCCATGGGGGATGGTGAACATAGGCCTCAGGGTTGGGGCACGGGGGGCTGCCAAAAGTGGGGACAGGCCCTGGGGGCCTCCCCATGTTCTCATGCCCTGTAGTCTCCGTAGAGCCCCAAGGGGCACAGTTTCCTTTCCGGTGGCAAGCTGAGTCCTGCGGTGTGGTACAGGTACCCCAATTCCCTGGGGCTGTGGTGTAAGGCTCCTGGGAGTCCCCCACACCCGCGGCCGACCTAGGGCTAGGGTTAGGCCCCAGGAGCCCCGCAGGCCCGATCTGCTGGCTGTATGGCGAGCTACATGGGCTGAGGTGAGGGTGCAGGGAGGGTGAGCGTGGGCTTCAGGGTTGGGTTGCGGGAGGCCACCGACGTTCGCTGGTGGCTCAGGAGGGCCCTCCTGGTTCTCCCACCCTGAACGCTCTATGGCCTCCCAAGGCGCACGGTTTCCTGCGGGGTGGCAGACTGAGTCCTGCTGTGGGGCTCAGGTGTCCCGAATCCCCGCGGCTCTGGCTCCAGGCTCCTGGGGAGGGGCCCCTCCACAGATGAACTAGGGTTAGGGTTGGGGCCCAGGAACCCCGCAGGCCAGATCTGCCCGCTATGTGGCGAGCACTGCCGCGGGCTGAGGTGAGGGTGTGGGGTGGGGTGAGCATGGGCTTCAAGCTTGGGTTTAGGGATCGCTGAAGTTCGCAGGGGACTCTGGGGGCCCTCCTGGTTCTCCCGCCCTGAATGCTCTACAGCCTCCCAAGGAGCACGGTTTCCTGTGGGCTGGCAGGCTTTATCCTGCAGTGGGGCTCAGGTGTCCCCAGTACCTGGGGCTGTGGCACCGGGACCCAGGGGAGGGGCCCTACCCAGCCAAACTAGGGTCAGGTCTAGGCCCCAGGAACCCGGCAGGCCTGATCTGCCAGCTCTGCGACGCGCTTGGTGGCAAGCTGAAGGGAAGGCGTGGGGCGGGATGAGCGTGGGCCTCAGGGTTGGGGTGTAGGGGGCCGCCGAGGATCGCTGGGGTCTCAGAGGGGCCCTACCAGTTCTCCTGAACGGGATGCTCTGCGGCGCCCCAAGGGGCATGGTTTCCTGAGGGGTGGCAGGCTGAGTCCCGTGGTGTGTTCCAGGGGTACCCAATCCCCGGGGTTAGGGTACGGATTAGGGTACGGGTTAAGGTTAGAGTATGAATTATGGTTAGGGTATGGGAGAGGGTAGGGTTTAGGGTTAGGGTAAGGAGAGGGTATGGGTTAGGTTTGGGTTTAGGGGTTACAAGTTAGACGTTATGGGTTAGGGTACAGATTAGGGTTCAGGGTACGGGTTAGGGTTTAGGGTTTGGGTTTAGGGTTAGGGTTAGGGTTGGAGTAGGGGTTAGGTTTAAGGTACGGATTAGGGTTAGTGTACTGGTTAGGGTACGCATTAGGGTACGGTTATGGTTAGTGTTGGCATTCGGATTAGGGTACGGTTTAGGGTACGGGTTAGGGTACGGGTTAGGGTTAGGGTACAGTTTAGGGTTATGGTACAGGCCAGGTTACGGTTTAGGGTTAGGGTTAGGGTACGGGTTAGGGAATGGGTTAGGGATAGGGATAGGGTACGGTTTAGGGTTAGGGTATGGGTGTGGGTACGGGTTAGGGTACAGGTTAGGGTTAGGTATTGGTTAGGGTATGGGTTAGGGTCCGGGTTAGGGATAGGGTACAGGTTAGGGTATGGGTTAAGGTTAAGGTAAGGGTACTGGTTAGGGTTAGGGTACGGGTTACGGTTTAGGGTTTAGGTTTACGGTTAGGGTATGGGTTAGGTTTAGGGTACGGGTACGGTTAGGGTACGGGTATGGTACGAGTTAGGGTATGGGTTATGGTCAGGGTTCAGGGTTAAGGTTAGGGTATGGGTTAGGGTACTTGTTAGGGTTAAGGTTAAGTTTAGGGTATGGTTTAAGTTATGGGTTAGGGTACAGTTTAGGGTTAGGGTTAGGGTACAGGTTTGGGTACGCGTTAGAGTACGTGTTAGGGTTAGGGTACAGGTTAGGGTTCGGGTTAGGGTATGGGTTAAAGTTAGGGTTAGAGTATGGGTTAGGGTAAGGGTTAGGGTTAGGTTACTGGTTAGGGGTAGGGTTAGCTGAAGGGGTAGGGTTAGGGGTAGGGTTAGGGTTATGATAGGGGTCGGGGTATGGTTAGGGTTTAGGGTTAGGGTTTGGGGTTTGGCTTAGTGGTTAAGGTAAGGGTTTAGTGTTTAGGGTTTCGGGTTTAGGGTTAGGGGTTAGGATTTAGGGTTTAGTGTTAATGTAGGGTTTAGGGTTTAAGGATTAGGGTTTAGGGTTAGGTTTAGGTTAGGGTCAGGGTTAGGGTAAGGGTTAGGGGTTAGTGTTAGGGTTAGGGTGAGGGTTAGGGGTTAAGGTTTAGGGTTTAAGGTTAGGGGTTAGGGTTTAGGGTTAGACCCCAGTAGGCCAGCAGGACCGATGCAACGGCTGTGCGGCGATCGGAGGAGTGGGCCAATGTGAAGGCGCTGGTGAGCGGCAGCATGGGCCCAACCATTTTGGTGCAGGAGGGCCTTCGAAAGTCGCCGGGGCCTCGGAGTGCCTTGCCCGTTCTCCCGCTCTGAATGACTAGCGGGGCCCCTAGCGGCTCGGGTGGCTGAAGGGCAACAGGGTGAGTCCGGCACATGGGCTTGTGGTCCCCATCCTCGGCGTTGCGGAGCCACGCCACTCGGGAAGTGCCTCTCGGGGGCTGACCTACACTTAGGGTTAGTCCCCAGGAGGCCGGCAGGCCCGATACACCACATGTGCGGTGATTGGAGCGGTGGGCCGAGGTGAGGGTGCTGGTGAACATGAGCCTGGGCCGAAGCGTTTTGGTTCCGGGCACCTTCGAAGGTTGGAGGGAGTTCGGAGGGCCCTGCCAGTTCTCCAACACTGAATGAATGGTGGTGCCCCTAGCGGCACGTTTAGGAAGGGACCCTCAGGGGCCGTCCTAGGGTGTAGGGTTAGCGCCCAGTAGGCCGGCAGGCCAGATCTGCCAGCTGTGCGAAGGGCAGAGGTGTGGGCCGAGTTGAGGGCGATGGCGAGCGGGAGCATGGGCCTCAGGGTTTTGGCGCCCTGGGCCTTGCAATGTTGCCATGGCTCGGAGGGCCCTGCCCTTTCTCCTGCCCTGAATAACCAGCGGCGCCCCTAGTGGCTCCGTTGGCGGTGGGGCAGCAGGGTGAGTCCTGCACTGTGGCTTGGGGATCCCCAATCACCGGCGTTGCGGGGGCAGGCCCCTTGGGAGGAGCTCCTCGTGGGCTGACCTAGGGTTAGAGTTAGCCCCCAGGAGGCTGGCAGGCCCAATCCTCTGGCTGGGCGGTGAGAGGTGGGCGGGCAGAGGTAAAGGCGCTGCCGAGCGGGAGCGTGGGCCCCTGCATTTTGGCGTGGGAGGCTTCAAATGTCGCTGGTTTCTCCAGGGCCCTGTCGTTCTCCCGCCCTGAATGACCGGCGGCACCCCTAGCGGCCCGGGTGGCGGCATTGAGGCAGGGTGATTCTGGCTCTGGGGCTTGGGGTCCCCGATCCCCAGTGTAGCAGCAGCAGGACCCTTGGGAGGGGCCCCTGAGGGGCCGACCTAGGATTAGGGTTAAGACCCAGGAGGCCGGCAGGCCCAATCCGCCCGCTGGGCTGAGAGCTGAGGGGCAAGCCAAGGTGAGGGCGTGGGGAGTGGGAGCGTGGGCACCAGCGTTTTGGACCAGGGAGCCCTTGAAAGTCACCAGGGGCTCGGAAGGCCCTGCCCCTTCTCTCGCCCTGAATGACCTGCGGCGTCCCTAGCGGCCCGGGTGGTGACAGTGCGGCAGGGTGAGTCTGGATCTGGGGCTCTGAGTCACCAAACCCCAGCGTTACAGAACCAGGCCCCTTGGGATGTCCCCCATGGGGCCGACCTAGGGTTTTGGTTAGCCCCCAGGAGCCCGGCAGGCCTTATCCACCAGCTCTGCAGCAACCAGAGGGGCGGGCCAAGGGGAGGGCGCTGGTGAGCAGGAGCGTGGGAGCCACCTTTTTGCGCAAGGGTGCTTTGAAGGTCGCAGGGGAAACGGAGCACCCTGCCACTTCTCCCACACTGAATGACCCGTGGCTCCCCTAGCGGCCTGGGTGGTGGCGCGGCAGCAGGTGAGTCCGGCGCTGGGTCTCAGGGGTCCCCAATCCACTGTGTTGCGGCGCCAGGCCCCTTGGGAGGGGCCCCTCGGGGGCTGACCTAGGTTAGGGTCAGCCCCCAGGACGCCAGCAGGCTCAATCCGCCAGCTGTGCGGCGAATGGAGTGGTGGGTCGAGGTGAGGTCTCTGTCGAGAGGGAGCTTGGGCCCAAGCATTTTGGCTCCAGGGGCCTTTTAATGTTTCCGGGGACTCGGCGGGCCATGCCCATTCTCCTCCCTGAGTGACCGGCAGTGCCCCTAGCTGCCCAGGTGGCAGCGGGGCGGCAGGGTGAGTCAGGCGCTGCGGCTGGGTATCCCCAATCCCCGGTGTTGCGGCGCCAGGCCCCTTGGGAGGGGCCCCTCGGGGGCCAACCTAGGGTTAGGTTTAGCCCCAGGGAGGCCGGCAGGCCCTATTCGCCAGCTGTGTGGAGACTGGAGTGTCGGACCGAGGTGAGGGCGCTGGTGAGCGGGAGCGTGGGCTCGGGTGTTTTGGCGCGGGGGGCTTTTGAAGGTCGCCGTGTCTCGGAGGGCCCTGCCTGTTCTCCCGCCCTGAATGAACGGCAGCACCCCAAGCCCCCGGGTGGCAGCTGGGTGGCAGGGTGAGTCAGGTGCTGAGGCTCAGGATCCCCAATCTCCGGCGTTGGAGCGCCAGGCCCCTTGGGATGGGCCCCTCGGTGGTCAATCTAGGGTTACGGTTAGCCCCCAGAAGGCCAGTGGTCCCGATCAGCGGCTGTGCAACACGCGAAGGGTTGGGCCGAGGTGAGGGCGCTGGCGAGCCTTAGCATGAGCCCAAGCCAAGCACGGGGGGCCTTTGAATGTCAGCGGGTGCTCGGAGGGCCCTAACCATTTTCTTGCTCTGATTGAACGGTGGGCCCCTAGTGGCTCGGGTGGCTGAAGGGAAGCAGGGTGAGTCTGGCACTTGGGCTCGGTGTCCCCATCCCCAGCGTTGCGATGCCAGGCCCTTGGGAAGGGCCCCAGGGGTGCCGACCTATGGTTAGGGTTAGCCCCCAGGAGTCCGGCAGGTCCGATACACCACCTGTGCGTCGAGCGGCGAGTTGGGCCGAGGTGAGGGTGCTGGTGAACATGAGCCTGAGCCCAAGTGTTTTCGTTTGGGGCGCCTTCGAGGATCGGCAGTTTTCGGAGGGCCCAGCCCGTTCTCCCACCCTGAATGAACGGTGGCATCCCTAGCGGTCCGGGTGGGGCGGGGCGGCAGGGTGTAACTGACGATGGGGTTGGGGGTCCCCAATCCCCAGCATTGGGCCGCCAGGCCCCTTAGGAGGGGCCCTTCGGGGGCCAACCTAGAGTTAGGGTTAGCCCCTAGGTGGCCAGCAGGCCCTATTCGCCAGCTGTGTGGAGAGCGGAGTGGTGGACCCAGGTGAGGGCGCTGGTGAGCGGGAGCGTGGGACCTAGCATTTTGGTGCGGGTTGCCTTTGAAGGTCGCAGGGGACTGGAGGGCCCTGCCCATTCTACCACTCTGAATGAGGACGGCGCCCCTAGTGGGCCGGGTCGCGGCAGGGCGGCAGGGTGAGTCTGGCGCTGGTGCTCGGGGGTCCCCAATCCCTGTCGTGGTGGCGCCAGACCCCTGGGAGGGGCCCCTCGACATCCAACCTACTGTTAGTCCCCAGGAGGCCGGCAGGCCCGATCCGGCGGTTGTGCGGCTTGTGGAGGGGCTGGCCGAGGTGAGGGCGCTGGTGAGCGGAAGCGTGGGCCAAAGCATTTTGGCGTGGGAGGACTTCAAATGTCACCGGAGGCTCGGAGGGCCCTGCCCATTCTCCAACCCAGATGACCGGCGGCGCCTCTAGCGGCCCGGGTGGTGGCGGGGCATCAGGGTGCGTCCGGCAGGTTGCTTTGGGGGTGCCCAATCCCCCGCATGGTGGCGCCAGGCCCCTTGGGATGGGCCCCTCAGGAGCCAAGCTAGGGTTATGGTTAGCTCCAGGCGGCCGGCAGGCCCGATCCACCGGCTGTGCGGCGAGCGGAGGGGCGGGCCGAGGTGGGGTCGCTGGGGAGTGGGAGCGTGGGCCCAAGCGTTTTAGTGTGGGGGGCCTTCAAAAGTCGGCGGGGGCTTGGAGGGCCCTGCCCGTTCTCCTGCCCTGAATAACCGGCGGCGCCCCTAGCACCCCAGGTTGCGGTGGGGCGGCCGTATGAGTCCGGCGCTGGGGCTCGGGGGTCCCCAATCCCAGGCCTTGCAGCTCCAGGCTCCTTGGGAGGGGCCCATCGGGGGCTGACCTAGGTTTAGGGTTAGCCCCCAGGAAGCTGGCAGGCCTGATCCGCCGGCTGTGTAGCCAGCAGAGGGGCAGGCCGAGGTGAGGGCGCTGTGGAGCGGGAGCCCGGGCCCAAGCATTTTGGCGTGGGGGCATTCGAAAGTCACTGGGGGTTAAGAGCGCACTTCCCGTTCTACCTCGCTGAAAGCCCAACTGCGTACCTAGCGGCTCGGGTTGCGGAGGGGCGGCAGGGTGAGTACGGTGCTAGGGCTCGGGGATCCCTAATCCCCGGCATTGCAGCACCAGACCCCTTGGGAGGGGCCCCTCGGGGGCTGACATAGGGTTTGGGTTAGCCTCCAGGAGGCCGGCAGGCCCGATCCACCAGTTGTGCGGCGAACGGAGGGTCAGGCGGGGGTGAGGCCACTGGCGAGCGGGAGCATGGGCCCAGGTGTTTTGGCGTGGGGGTCCTTCAAAGGTCGCCAGAGGCTCAGAGGGCCCTGCACCTTCTTCCGCCCTGAATGACCGGCGGCTACCCTAGCGGCCCGGGTAGAGGACGGGCGGTATGGTGAGTCAGGCGCTGGGGCTCGGTGTCTCCAACCCTCGGCGTTGGGGCGCCAGGCCACTTCGGAAGGGCTCTAGGGGGCCGACCGAGCATTACTGTTAGCCCCCAGGAGGCCGGCAGACCCGATCTCCCAGCTGTGTGGCGAGCAGAGGGGCGGGCCATGGTGAGGGCGCTGTTGAGTGGAATCGTGGGCCCAAGAGTTTTGGCGTGGGGGGCATTCAAAAGTCGCTGGGGGCTCAGAGTGCCCTTCCCGTTGTACCACGCTGAATGCCCGATGGCGCACCTAGCGGTGCGGGTTGCACAGGGGCGGCAGGGTGAGTCCAGTGCTGGGGCTCGGGGGTCCCCAATCCCAGGCGTTGCGGATCCAGGGCCCTTGGGATGGGCCACTCTGGGGCCAACCAAGGGTTATTGTTAGCCCCCAGGAGGCCAGTAGGCCCAATCCGCCGGCTGTGCGGCAAGTGGAGGCGTGGGCCCAGGTGAGGGCGGTTGAGAGCAAGAGCGTGGGCTCAAGCGTTTTGGCACAGGGGGCCTTTGAAATCATCGGGGGTTCAGCGGGCCCTTCCTGTTCTCCCACCCTGAATGACCAGCGGCACCCCTAGCGGCCTGGGTGGTGGCGTGGCGGCAGGATGAGACTGGCAATGGGGCTCGGGGGTCCCCATTCCCTGGCATTGCGGCGCCAGGCCGCTTGGAGGGGCCCCTTGGGTGCCGAGCTTGGGTTAGGGTTAGCCCCCAGGAGGCTGGCAGGCCTGATCGGCCAGGTGTGCGGCGAGTGAAGTGGCGTGCAGAGGTGATGGCACTGGCGAGCGGGAGCGTGGGCCTAAGCGTTTTGGCGCTGGGGGCATTTGAAAGTCGCCGGGGGCCCAGAGCGCCCTACAGGTTCTCCCACCCTGAATGACCGGTGGCGCCCCTAGGGGCCGGTAGGGGAGGGGCAGTAGAGTGAGTCCAGCGCTAGGGCTCGGGGGTCCCCAATCCCCGGCATTGTGGCGCCAGGCCTTTGGAAGGGACCCCTCGGGGTCCGACCTAGGGTTAGGGTTAGCCCCCAGGAAGCAGGCCGGCCCGATCCGCTAGCTTTCGGCAAGTGGAAGGGCGGCCTGAGAAGAGGGCGCTGACAAACAGGAGCGTGACCCCAAGCGTTTTGGTGCGGGGGGCCTTCAAATGTCGCCGGGGGATCGGAAGCCCCTGCCCGTTCTCCCGCCCTGAATGACCGTGGCGCCCCTAGCGGTCCGGGTGGCGGCGGGAAGGCAGGGTGAGTCCCACGCAGGGGCTTGGGTGTCCTCAATCCCCGGCGTTGTGGCGCTAGGCCCCTTGAAAGGGGCCCCTCGGGGGGGACCTGGGTGTAGGGTTAGCCCCAGGAGGCCGGCAGGCCCAATCCGCAGGCTGTGTGGCATACGGTGGGGCGGGCCGAGGTGAGGCCGCTGGCGAGTGGGAGCATGGCTCCAAGCATTTTGCAAAGTGGGCCTTCGAAGGTCGTCGAAGTCTCGGAGGGCCCTGCCCGTTCTACTGCCCTGTATAACCGGGGGCACCCCTAGCACCCTGGGTGGCGGTGGGGCAGCCGGGTGAGTCCAGTGCTGGAGCTTGGGGGTCCCCAATCCCAGGCGTTGCTGCTCCAGACCCCTTGGGATGGGCCCCTCGAGGACCGACCTAGGGTTATGGTTAGTCCCAGGTGGCCGGCAGGCCCGATCCGCCGGCTGTGTGGGGAGCGGAGGGGCGGGCCAAGTTGAGGGCGCTGGCGAGCTGGAGCGAGAGCCCAAGCGTTTTGGCGCGGTGGGCCTTCGAAGGTCGCCGGGGGCTCGGAGGGCCATTCCCGTTCTCCCATCCTGAATGAGGACGGCGCCCCTATCGGGCCGGGTCGTGGCGGGGCAGCAGGGTGAATCAGGCGCTGGTGCTCGGGGGTCCCCAATCCCCAGCGTGGCGGTGCCAGGCCCCTTGGGAGAGGCCCCTTGGGCGCCAAAGTAGGGTTTGGGTTAGCCCCAGGAGGCCGGCAGGCGTACGGAGGTGCTGGCCGAGGTGAGGATGCTGATGAGGGGGAGCGTGGGCCCAAGAGTTTTCGCTCGTGGGCCTTCGATATTCGCTGGGGGCTCGGAGGGCACTGCACGTTCTCCCGCACTGAATGACCGGCGGCACCCCTAGCGGCCAGGGTGGCGGTGGGGCTGCAGGGTGATTCCAGCGCTGGGGTCAGGGGTCCCCAAACCCCGGCATGTTTTGCGCCAGGCACCTTGGGAGGGGCCTTCGTGGGCCGACCTAGTGTTAGGGTTAGACCAAAGGAGGTCGGCAGGCCCGATCTGCCAGGTGTGCAGTGAGTGGAGTGGCGGGCCGAGGTGAGGGCGCTGGCGACAGGGTTCGTGGGCCCAAGTGTTTTGGCTCTGGGGGCCTTCGAAGGTCACCAGGAGCTCTGAGGCCCTGCCCGCTCTACCGCCCTGAATGACCGGTGGCGTCCCTAGCGGCCCGGGTGGCGGCAGGGTGGCAGGGTGCGTCCGGCGCTGGGGCTCGAGAGTCCCCAATCCCTGGCGTGGCAACGCCAGGCCCCTTTGGAGGGGCCCTCAGGGACCGAACTAGGGTTAGGGTTAGCCCCCAGGAGGCCGGCAGGCCCGATCTCCCAACTGTGTGGGGAGTGGAGAGGTGGGCCGAGGTGAGGGTGCAGGGGAGCGGGTATGTGGGCCCAAGCATTTTGGGGCTAGGGCCTTCGATGGTCGCTGGGGGCTCGGAGGGCCCTGCACATTCTCCCGCCATGAAGGACCAGCAACGCCCCTAGCTCCCTGGGTGGCAGTGGGGTGGCAGGGTCAGTCCGGCACTCGTGCTTGGGTTTCCCCAATCCCCAGCGTTGCGGTGCCAGGCCCCTTGGGAGGGGCCCCTCGGGGACTGTCCTAGGGTTAGGTTAACCCCCAGGAGGCCAGCAGTCCCGATCCGCCGACTGTGCAGTGAGCAGAGGGATTGACCGTGGTAGGGCGCAGTCGAGCGGTAGCGTGGTACCTAGCGTTTTGGTGTGGGGGGCCTTCTTATTTCACCGGAGGCTCGGAGGGCCCTGCCGGTTATCCCGCCCTGAATGCCCGGCGGCGCCCCTAGCGGCCCATGTGGCGGCGGGGCGGCAGGGTAAGTCCAGCGCTGCTCCTCGGGGGTTTCCAACACCCAGCATTGCGGCGCCAGGTCACTTGGGATGGGGCCCTAGGAGACCTACCTAGGGTTAGTGTTAGCCCCCAGGAGGCTGGGAGGCCCGATCTGCTGGCTGTACAGCGTGCGGAAGGGTGGGCCGAGGTGAGGGCACTGGAGAGTGGAAGCGTGGGCCCAAGCGTTTTGGCGAGGGAACCCTTCGAAAGTTGCCGCGGCTCGGAGGGCACTGCCCATTCTCCCGCTCTGAATGACCGGCAGCACCCCTAGCAGCCCTGGGGGCAGCGTAGCGGCAGTGTGAGTCTGGTGCTGGGGCTCCGGGGTCCCAAATCCCCGTCGTTGCGGAGCCAGGCCCCTTGGGATGGGCCCCTAGCGGGCCTACCTAGGGTTAGTGTTAGCCCCCAGGAGGCTGGGAGGCTTGATCCGCAGGCTGTGCAGCAAGTGGAGGGGTGGGCCGAGGTGAGGGCACTGGTTAACGGAAGTGTTGGCCCAAGCGTTTTGCCTGGGGGGGCTTTCGAAGGTTGCCGGGGGCTCGGAGGGCCCTGCCCGTTCTCCCGCCTTAAATGACCATAGGGGCCCCTTGTTGCCCAGGTGGCAGTGGAGCAGCAAAGTGAGTCTGGCGCTGCGGCTCGGGGGTCACCAATCCCCAGCGTTGCGGCCCCAGGCCCCTTGAGAGGGCCCCCTCGGGTGCCGACCTAGGGTTAGGGTTACCCCCAGGAGGCCAGTAGGCCCAATCTGCTGGCTGTGCGGTGAGCGGAGGGGCAGGTTGAGATGAGGGCGTTGGCGTGCGGGAACGTGGGCCCAAAATTTTGGAGCGAGGGGCCTTCGAAGGTCACCAGGGGCTCAGAGGGTCCTGCCCGTTCTCCCGCCCTGAATGACCGGGGGTGCCCCTTGTGGCCCGGGTGGCAGTGGGGGGCATGGTGAGTCCGGCGCTGGGGCTCAGGAGTCCCCAATCCCCATCGTTGTGGCGCCAGGCCCCTAGGGAGGGGCCAATAGGGGGCTGACCTAGGGTTTGGCTTAGCCCCCAGAAGGCCCGCAGGCCCGATCCACCAGCTGTGTGCGGAGCGGAGGCGAGGGCCGAGGTAAGGGCACTGACCAGCGGGAGCGTTGGCCCAAGCGTTTTGGTGCGGGGGGCCTTCGAAGGTGGCCGGTGACTTGGAGGGCCCTTGCCATTCTCCCTCCCTGAATGAATGGCGGCGCCCCTAGGGGCCCAGGTGGCTGTAGGGCGGGAGGGTGATTTGGGCGCTGGAGCTCGGGAGTCCCGAATCCCCGGTGTTGCGGCAATAGGAACCTGGGATGGGCCCCTCCGGCGCCCACCAAAGGTTAGGGTAACACCCAGGAGGCTGGCAGTCCAGATCCACAGGCTGTGCAGCGAGCGGAGGGGCGGACCGAGGTGAGGGCGCAGGCGAGCGGGAGCATGGGACCAAGCGTTTTGGCGCGGGGGGCCTTCGAAGGTCGCCAGGGGATCGGAGGGATCTGCCAGTTCTCCCTCCCAGAATGACCAACGGTGTTCCTAGTGGCCCGGGTGGTGGCGGGGCAACACAGTGAGTCCGGCGCTGGGGCTCGGGGGTCCCAAATCCCAGGCATTGCGGTGCCAGGCCCCTTCGGAGGGGCCCCTCAGGGACCAACTTAGGGTTATGGGTAGCCCCAGGAGGAGGGCAGGCCTCATCCACTGGCTCTGCAGCGAGTGGAGGAACGAGCCAAGGTGAGGGCGCTGAGGAGCGGGAGCGTGGGCTCAAGCGTTTTTCATGGGGGGGCCTTCGAAGGTCGCCGTGGGCTCGGAGGGCCCTGCCCGTTCTCCCGCACTGAATGACCAGGGGCACCCCAAGCATCCCGGGTGGCGGCGGGGCAGCAGGGTGAGTCCGGCGCTGGGGCTCGGGGGTCCCTAATACCTGGCGTTGTGGCGCCAGGCCCCTTGGGACGTGCCCCTTGGGGGCTGACCTAGGGTTTGGGTTAGCCCCCAGGAGACTGGCACGCTCATTCCGCCCATGTGCAGTGAATGGAGGTTTGGGTCGAGGTGAGGTAGCTGGCGATCGGGAGCGTGGGCCAGAGCATTTGGCTTTGGATCGGGGTGCCTTCGAAGGTCGCAGGTGGCTCGGAGGGTCCTGCCCGTTCTGTAGCAAAAAGGACTGGCGACACCCCTAGCTCCCCATGTGGCAGCGGGGCAGCAGGGTGTGTCCGGCGCTGGGACTTGGGGGTCCCCAATCCCTGGCATGTGGTGCCAGGCCACTTGGGAGGGGCCCCTTGGGGTGACCTAGGGATAGGGTTAGCCCCCAGGAAGCCAGCAGGCCGGATCCGCTAACTCTGCAGCGAGCGGAGGGGTGGGCCGAGATTAGGGAGCAGGCGAGCAGGAGCGTGGGAGCCAGAGTTTTGCGCGGGGGGCCTTCGAAGGTCGCGGGGGGATCAGAGGGCCCTGCCCGTTCTCTCTTCCTGAATGACTGGCAACGCCCCTAGCGCCCTGGGTGCTTGCGGGTTGGCAGAGTGAGTCCAGCCCTGGGGCTCGGGGGTCCCAAATCCCCAGCATTGCGGTGCCAGGCTCCTTGGGAGGGGCCCCTTGGGGGCCGACCTAGGGTAAGTGTTAGCCCCCAGGACTCCAGCAGGCACTTTCCGCCAGCTCTGCAGCAGGCGGAGGGGCAGGCCGAGGTGAGGGCACTGGCGAGAGGGAGTGTGGGCCCAAGCGTTTTGGCGTGGGGGGCCTTCAAAAGTCGCCGGGGGCTTGGAGGGCCCTGCCCATTCTCTCGCCCTGAAAGACTGTCGGTGCCCCTAGCAGCCCGGGTTGCTGTAGGGCGGCAGGGTGACTCCGGCGCTGGGCTCGGGGGCCCCAATCCCCGGCGTTGTGGCACCAGGCCCCTTGGGAAGGGCCCCTCGGGGGCCGACCTAGGCTTAGGGTTCATCCCCAGGAGGCTGGCAAGCACTGCGATAAGTGGCTCTGGCAATGTAACAAAAATGCCATACACTTATCTGTAAGAAATAACAGTGTACAGGAACCCTCTTAGCCCTAACATCATCCTTTGTGAATATGGAAGCCAGCCCCAAAGTGGTTGTGGAAGTCTGTCGAAAGGGCTAAGCACTTTTCTCTGAGTCACCACACTATACAGGGAAAGACCAATGTACATCATCTTTCACGAGTAGGAAGCATTAATGAAAAGGTTCTGGAATTTCGAGGACTCTGACCCATCCTTATTGGTAATAAACCACCGTGTACAGGAAAACACCTTCAACTCTCATCACCTCCTCAATCCTGATTCCGATTCAACTTTGGGTGTGTAGGACTAGGGAAATGTCCACATCTTATTAAGCTAAGAAAGAACGATGTCAGGGTAATGCCCTTCAAGTCACCTCAGCCTTCCTGAAGACGGAAGCAGGAATCAAGGTGGTTATGTTACCATGAGGTAAGGAAGATGAGCATATAAGTGAGAAACAACAGTGGGCAGGACCTCTCTTCCAACGAACAGTATCTTTGCTTAATGTTGAATCCCTATGGTAAGTGGTTGTGGGCATTTGTGAGGTCAAAATCTTAAGTGTTTTGTAAAACCTCTTGGCCATTCACAGATGAGACTAAGGTAGTTGGGGACTCCTAGGCAGTGATTTGTCCACTGTCAAAAATATGAAAAGATAAAAGAGACAGATGAGGTCTCCTCAGGCATTGTCCTTTATCCTCATCCTCCATGAGGATGGCCATCTCTGGACAGCTCAGTGGCAGGGTCTCATTCACAGTGGGGGCATCTGTTCCTCACAGACATCAGGCAGGGAAATGGATTTGGTTCTCTGTGCCAGCCCAGCCACAGCTGAGTGTCACAGCACCCTCTCGTGGGCTCATAAGAGTTTCACTGTCACCAGGCAGGTCATTGTATTTGATAAACCACTGTGAGAGTTTGCAATCGCCTTCATCTGCAACCTCCTAGAGGCAAATGCAGGTGTCTGGTACCATGTGAAGTCATGTGAAGGCATTGTGAGAAATTGTCCTTTTGGTTAAGAAAAACATGGCTGGGGCTCCTGGCTGGCTCAGCCAGTTAAGCATGTGCCTTTGGCTCAGGTTATGATCCCAGGGTTCTGGGATCGAGGCGAAGCTCCCTGTTCAGCAGGAAAGGAGTTAGGGAAATAGCTTAGAACCCACAGAGAATGTGAATAAAGGGGAGTGAAATGGAATTTGGTCTGTGTTTTGCTTTAGGGATTGGAAGTTAGTTTTTTCTCAATTGTGATGGTTCTTGAAACAGAGAAGCTGTATTGGTTTTTTTTTTACCTTTAATTTTTTTCTAATAATAATTTTTTATTATGATATGGTAGTCACTATACAGTATTTCCTTAGTTTTTGATGTAGTGTTCCATGATTCATTATTTGCATATAACACCCAGTGCTCCATGCAATATGTACCTTCCTTAATACCCATCACTGGCCCATCCCAATCCCCCACCCCTCTCCCCTCTGAAGCCCTCAGTTTGTTTCCCAGAGTCCATAGTCTCTCGTGGTTCATTCCCCCTTCTGTTTAGGGTCCATTGTCTAAAGGGACAGACAGTGGAAGTTCACCGAATATAAGATCGAAATTTCGTTGTTCATTATAGATGCCGCTAAGTAGTTCCCAGTCATTTCATTCTACTGTAGTAATTCATTATACCTGTGCAGGTGCACGTGGAAGACAATTGATGCATGTTTAGTGGTAATAAAACACACCCCTCAGTAGTAGAATAATAGAGGATGCATATGTGTAAAATTATTCGACTACAGCTTCCATGCTTTCCCTTTGGTTCCTTATTATCTATGAAATCGGACAATTTTTGTTCTCTAGGCTTAAAACTCATTGTCAGTATTCAGAGTTTTTCAATGCTGATCTTCTCCTGTATAAGTTACCAAAAACCTAAAATATGTATGAACTTTAAAAAACGCTATATTGAAAATGACAGCAGGGAAGTTCCATTTTGTGAATATTGTGTCAATGGATCTCTATTTTGACATCAGTGTTCATTAGAAATGATGACATTTCATGTGAGTATAAATATCAATGTGAAAAAGGAAAGGTAGGAAGAACCTTGAATGTTTAAGTAATTGGTGAAATGACAGGTGTGTGTGTGTGTGTGTGTGTGTGTGTGTGTGTGTGTGTGTGTGTAATTGATTTTCAGTGAATGGTTCAGCTTCTTGTAGGGCCTCCGAGAGAGCCCAGGTGAACCTTTCAATGAGTTGGTATCTGTTTTCAGAACATGGGAATCTCTTAGTCCAATAGTCAATAAGGCAAGCTTTGAGGTCTTGAAGAGTTTCAGTCCTCAGCGATGGTGTTGCAGACCCTTGTGAGCAAACCCTAGGGTATGCTCAGAGCCCTCATTTGCTGGTAGCAAGGTGTGACGATTTCAGATGGCATTTCCCAAAGAAGTACCTCTTGAGTCTCTGTCCTTATTAGTTCCCTACACTTCCTTACACTAGTTATGTGTTCAATGTGTTTCAGGATAATCCCCACATGTGATTTTTGCTATTTCCTACTAGTCCTATCTGTTTCTCATCTTCTTCTTTTATGGTAGGTGTTGGGAAGCAACCTGTGCGGTGTAGGAACGGGTGTGGTAGTTGTCTGCCTTCAGAGGACCGAATGATGCCTAGAAATTGTACTGTAGTTTGAGGTCAATTGTCCATCCTCTGAGTGTCAGGAATTCCATCACTTTACATTGATGCTAGTCTGTTCTTCAAGCTGTCCTCAGAAATAAGGACGTCATCCATCTAGGGAATACTGGTTTGTGTGTATGTTTTCATTTTAGGAAAGGCCTTGCTGCTCCTGAAAATAATACTGTAGAGCACCCTTTCCTGTTCTTATTGGCCATCAGTCAATCTTTTGTGAAGTATTCCTTTATAAATAGACTTTTTATGGTTGATGAGCAGGAATTCTTATTGACAAGTCTTTGTCAGTGTGTGTATTGCAAATCTTACTTCCCAGCCTGTGGTTCACTTTTTCATTTTCTTATGGTCATAAGATAAGGAGAAATGTCACATTTTTATGAAGTCCCACTGAATTCTTTTAAATGGTTAGTGCACCCTATGTCCTGCCCCAAGATTGACAGGTTCTACGTTTTCTTTCAGAAACTGTCCAATGGGAAACACAATCCATCTCAAATTTATAAATTGCATTTTTAATTATAATAGGGTATTTATACACTGTTTTGGATTTTCTATGTACACAATCGTATTATCTTTGAATAGTCACAATTATCCCCTCAATTCTTATACTTTTTGTTTCTCTTGCCTTCTAACACTGGTAAATTCTCCAATGCAACGTTGAGTAGAGCAGCATTGTTTGAAGATTTTAATATACCTTTCTCAATATCTGACAGAAAAAGCAGACAAAACATTGGTAAAATGTGACCTAATGGACATATAGGGAACATTCCATAATAAGTGCAGAATACATTATTTTCAAGTGGTCATAGTCTCTTTACCCAAATAGATGATAGGTGGGGCCACGAATCAAGTCTACAAATGTTAAACCCTGAAATTAACTAGATTCTATTCTTAGACCACAGGGGAATTGAGCCACAGTCATAGGAAAAAGAAAACCAGGAAGTCCTTCAATGTTTAAAAATTAAATGGAACTTTGCTACATATCCTAAAGGTAGGAGAGGGAATCTCAATGGAAATTCTGAACCTTTTCTACATGAGGGCTCACACACAATGGCACTTTCTTTGTGAAGAGCATAATAATAACCTAGACAGGAGTTGAGCCTTAAGTCAGAGTTCTGCCTGCCCCAGCCACACCTGGCAGCCTTGGCCTGTGGTCCCCCTCAGCTGTCCTTTCTGGTGGCCCTGAGCTAAGGGGTCAACATGGCCATATGGAAATGGGAAGCTCCCCACTCATAGTGATGGCGGTGCCCCCTCCCCAGCTGCCCTTTCTGGTGGCTCTGAGCTAAGGGGGTCAACATGGCCGTATGGAAATTAGAAGCTCCCTACTCTTAGTGATGACGTTGCTATCGTATCGTCCTCACCAGTCCAACAACATGATTTCTGAGTGAAATATGACACAAGAGCGAATTTCTTGGCCTTCCTTCAGGTTTGAAAATCATCTGGTGAGTCATCTATTAGGAATATGGATTCAACATGTGTTCTTTCTTCTGGAAAAGAAATAGACCCAATAGCAATTATGGCTTCCTGAGCACCTGTTCCTGAGAGACATCATACTGGCTCTTTGTAGCATTCTGCCTCTTAAAATTCTCAACTAGGGTGTAGATATTTTTAGGCACATTTTCAGGTGGTTAGACAGGGACTCAGATGATATGAGTCACAGAGGATTTTAGTGTCAGAAACCTAAGTGGGATCCCCAAATTGACTCCAAATCCCTTGTTGTTCCATACAGGGTACTATTTCCCTCTTATCTCTGGTCTTCTCGATCTGGAAACCTATCAAGTATCAGGATTTTCTTGTCATGTGGAAAACTGGAACGAATTCAGCGGGCCTTTTCACGTCTGCCCATGGTGATCATTAAGATCATTATCTCAGTGGAGGACCTCTGGGTAAGATACTCAAAGATCCTTAGGAATAGAGACAGTATAATATTTTCCTGGTATTAAAGTTACAGAAACCAACTATCTTTTTTAGTCGATTCAGGCTCTGGTATGTTCAAACCGTGCTGTAAAACCGGTCTGAAATAGTATTTAAAAACATTCAGCTCAGCCTCTTCTACAAAGTGAGCCAATGCTTATAAACATGGCTAAAATATTCCCTTACCTACGATGACTTCCCAGCCATCGTAGTGTTTATATGGTATGACTGTGACTTACATTAGTCAACATTTGCAGAGAAAGAACTTAGTGCATCCAGGGGGCACATCATGTTGAAATTAGTTTGTGACAATGAGCTACTGTGTTTTATTCTGCAGTCCAAGGGAATGGTGCCAGACATCTCTAAGGTGTCTAGCAGTTCTACAATTCTGATTTTAAGTGGTCTGTGTGCTTCAGAGATTTGGGCAGGAGAAGGGCAGGAGTCCAGAGACTGTGAACACTCTGTCACCTGTGCTGACCATGGAGCAGGCAGCCTTCTGTGGACAACATTTTGATTTCTTGGTACTCTTGGGAAAGGTGCTTTTGTCTCACATTCCTCCATTTAGGAGTAATTATAATGATGAAAGTAATTTTTATCTTATATCATCTGTGGGCCCTGATCCTGGGCTCCCAGGGAAGCTATCCTTTAACATTTTACCCGGCTCAAAATGACTGGGCAACACCTCAAAGCATGGGCCCTATTTCTGCCCCAAGCACATGTTGTACATCTGCTTCAAGAAGAAAACAATAACCAAAAATGCCAACATAAAGATAAGACAAAATAAAGAACCTCTTTGGCTCCCATAATATTAAAGTCATACTGACATGTATATACTGAACATGCATGAAATCATTGCACTTCCTAAAGCCCAAGTCTTGGAGGGTCTGAGAGTCACTGACCTTGCCCAGAACCAGGCACACCCCAGCAGGGAGGGCTGGTGCAGAAAGGGAAGGGGCAGGACTCTGAGGGTGGTCTGCAGCTAGAGGGGTCCCTGGAAGGGGCCAGGTGTGTGTGGAGGACCCAGCCCACGAGCCCACCCATGCCTGTGCCTGGTGTTGGGTAGAGGAGGCTCCTCTTGGGCCCCCTGCACTTTCAGCGTTCCAGGGGCTTGAGGGCGGGTTGCCCAGCATCCAAGGAGCTCAGGCACAGCCCTCCCAGACAATTCACCACTTGGGGGTGGAGCTACATCACTGTGGGCGGTCCCTGATTTGCAGTGGGTTGCAGACCTGGGGCAGAAGGGGCACTGAGAGAGAGAGAGTTGCCCTGTGGAGATCCCTGCTGGTGAGTGAGCAGCATGCACTGGGGTGGGGGTCCGGGTCAGGGTGCGCCCCAGGTGGGAGGCAGGGTTCTGGAAGGGAACGTGGAGAGGGTTCATTGTGTGGACTCAGGTGAGTTTTCCTTTTCCATTTAAAGTCTCTTCTGCCCCATGTCCTCAACTGGCCTTATTCTCCATCCCCGTGAACTATAGGGCGCCCGCTCACCTGAGCTTTTGTGGGATGGGTTGCAGAATTTCAGGGTTTCCCCTGTTCCCCTGGAAGAGTGCGGGAAAGGACCTCACACAGTCCCCACCTTCAGTTCTCTGACACAGTGCAGGTGATGCCTCTTGGGCATTAACCCGAATTCAGCAGGGTGTGCCCTGGTCCCCCAGGCACAGGTGTGGCAGTAGCAAGCCCCAGAGCCGTCCCCCAACTTAGCATTATGCCCCCTGTGCCCCCAGGTTAGTGGTAATTGGCTATTAGAAGCATGCAGGAAAATCCTCCAGGTGGGGGCCTGGAGGCGGGCGTAAACCAGACCCCACTCTAGTTGCATTGGGAATAGACGAATTGAGGGTTTCTTTAGAAGAGTAAGTCTGCTTTCCAGAAAAGACAAGGACATTGGTCTGTTGAGAATGAAGATAATTACTGCTAAACAACAAGTATGTGTTGCCCCTTCGCCCAGAAACCGAAGCAGGTGTGCAGGCTTTAGGTCAGAGGTGCCTTCTTCTCCACAGCTGAGAACACTTCTCTGCTCTGGCTCCTAGACACCCGAGGTTTTGAACGTCAGCATCAGAGTCAGCGAGGCAGATTGTCACAGGACGCCAGTGTTCAGAGAAAGCACAGGTATGTTTGGCAAAATGTCCTATCTATGTCAGGGCTGGAGGTAAAACCTCTCATTATCCCAAAACCTCCTGGGCTTTTCTCTTTTCTCTAGTTGAGCCACAAAGTAAAATTGAAGTAGCTGTCAGCATTCTGGGTTTGGTGCAAGAATTACTTAGTTTCCCTGCAGGTAGAACTTTGCAGGGGATCACAATTTCTCTGTCCATTTATTGCTTACAAATGTATTTTGACTATCTGTTTCCTAGGAACCCTCTTTTATTAGAAAGGGAAGGTGAGATTCACTCTGTGCCTGTTTGTAACATCTAATTTGTTCCTTCATCTAACAATGTTTATTCAATTGGGCCTAAGATATGGTTGAGTGGCCAGCATCTAGAGTTAGATGGCTTTTTTTCATCTGATACAGACTTGGATGATGTCATTTGACAAAGGTGATGTTTCATCATTGATTAGTTTATTCATCAGAAGAGTTAAAATTAGGGTGGAGGGAAAATTGAAAATTATCCAAAGCGGCCTGTTCCTGTTTAAAAGTTGAGCTTGACTTTCTAGTTTTACTAAATGTATTATCTCGATATTTTGAGGTGCCATATTCTCTCTGTAGTTTCTTTGGTGGTGGAGTCAGAAGGAGAGTCTGGGAATTCTTTCGGAGAGTGGCATGCTGGTGGCTTCAAGGGGCTTGGCATCAGGAGCCTTGGGGTGGATTCTGCAACTGCTTGTCTGACCCTGGGTGCATCTCCCAGAGGTTTTGTTTCCTCTTATGAAATTGCCGGCAGATAATGTTCTGCTTGAAGGGGAACCCTCCCATCCTGTTGGTGGGAATGCAAAGTGGTGCAGCCAGTCTAGGAAACAGTGTGGGGGTTCCTCAAAAAGTTAAACATTGAACAACCCCATGATCCAGCTATTGCTCTCCTAGGTATTTACCCAAAGGATACAAAAATGTGGATTCAAAGGGGGTCCATGCACCATGATGTTTAGAGCAGCAATGTCCACAGTAGCCAAATTATGGAGAGAATCCCAAAGTCCATGCACTGATGAATGGATCAAGCAGATGTGGGATACCTATATATAATGGAATATGACCCAGCTTCAAAAAGAATGAAATCTTACCACTTGCAAGGATGTGGATGGATCTAGAGTGTATTAAGCTAAGCAAAATCAGTGAGGAAAGACTAATATCCTATCCTCTCACGCTTGTGGAATTTCAGAAAGAAAACAGATGAACAGAGTGTTGGGGTGATGAGAGAGGCAAACAAGGCAATAGACTCAACCTTGGAGAACAAACTGAGTGTTGCTGCAGGACAGGAGTGTGGGGGGAAGAGTTAAATGGGTGAGGGGTATTAAGGAGGGTACTTGTGATGAGCACCAGGTACTGTATGCAGGTGAGGAATCACTAAATCCTACCCCTGAAGCGAATATTCCATGGCATGTGAACTAACTGGAATTTAAGTAAAAGAAGAAAGGAAAAAGTGTTCTGCTTCATGAAGAGTGAGGTAAAATTGTAGTGATTTGGGCTGTACTATTCTATAGAGGATAGATGTAAAACACCCTGTTGTAGGATACACTAGTTTCTTATCACATAAGGAGTACTCAGAGAGCTGCAATGAAAGATTCAGGTCTCAGAGCATGTTCATGTTCCACTGATATGTTACAGTTTGCACAGGTAGGAAAGAAGGTGGAGAGAAAGGCAACAGAAGGGGAAAGTAGGTGTGAACCTTTCATTAGTTAGCATTATATCTTTCTCATGAAAGCCTTGCGCCAGTGTGATTTTGGAAGAAGAGGGGGAATCCGGGAGCATTGGAGGAGACAGGGGAGTTCCAGGTCTGGGTAAAGCTGACAGGGGTCCCAGAGGAGAGCTGAATGCATTCTGCAGCAGGGTGTGGGCAGGGTGGGCTCCAGGGGTGGCTGTGGGTCTCCTGGGTGAGAGTTGTGACAGGTGAGGGCTGTGTGCAAGTTCCTGGCTGAGGACAAGTGAGGCACAGGCGGAGAGCTGGCAGAGAACCTTCTTCTGGGCCACCAGCCTCACCCAACACACACAGCCTCATCTTCTGTCCCTGTCACTCCAATTCAGACTTCTCCGAAGGTGAGTGAGAACACATCAAGAGCATTCTGAACAAAAGGGAAAGCATGTGCAATGGCTCTGGGGCAGGAGATTTCCAGGTATGTCCAGGAGCAGCAAGAAGGCCCTGTGGCCACAGGAGACAGCTTAGGACATGAGCTCAGAGAGGTGACAGAAAGCCATTCCAGGGCTATAACCCCATGAGACCCTGTTTCACTGGGCCATCCTGGCTACAGTGTTGAGAACAGATTACAGAGGGTTGAAGACGGCAAGGCAGGTCAATGACGAGGCTTTTCCAGGAACTCAGGCACTGTGGACCAGACAGGTGGCCTTGGATGGAGTGGTTAGACCTATTCTGGGTCCATTTTGAAGATGGAGCTCACAGAATTTGCTGATGGGTTAGCTATTAGGAGCAGGAGAACGGAGGCGTTGGGGTAACTCCCAGCTGTTGTGGGTTGTCCTGATCGAGGGGAAGGAGAGTGTTTCTGGGGATAGGAGGTAGTCTGTGTTCCGCATCCTGAGGAAGGTGCCTTTCCCGGTGGGTCTGCTGAGATTTGTGTCTGGGAGAACCTTTCACATCTCCTCCCTCAGAAATGCTCAAGTACAAGTATCCCCCACTTTTTAAGCGTTCACAGTAAGACACTGGGCTTTCTTGAAAGAACTATGTTATTACCCAGCTTCAGTAAGAGGAAGAGACCTGAAGAGGCTTTCCCTCTTATGAAAAAAGGTGAACAGTGAGAATCGCGTTCAGCATCTGTTTTGGGGAGAAGCACAACAGAGGCAGCGTGCACCCCAACCAGCTCCTTCCGCTGGGAACAGCTATCCACATCCAGCCACGAGCACTTTGAATGGTGTCTGTGAGCCTCTGCTGTGCTTTATCTTCATTTATGCTGGGCCTCCCTTAGAAACTTGTGTCCTGAGGCCTAAGAAAAGCCAAAGAGAAGGAATTTTGGAGTCTGAGCACACTGTCTAATTGTTCCGTGTAAATTAATGGCCATTCCTTCTTGACACCATTTCTGCTGTGCAAGGTTTCTCAGAAGCCCTGTACTTTCAAAGAGCAGGGAAACCTATACCCGATGCTTCAGGGTTAGTTTTAGACTCCATGCTGGACAGAACATTTCATGACTGTCGGATTTTCTCACTTCAACATTGAGACTTTGACCACCTTCACCCGTTTCTACCACCCCATCCCCGAATCTGGCACCTACCAATCTGCTCTCAGTGTCTATGTGTTCAGTATTTGTTTATTCCTCGTGGAATGTACATGAGAGCATCTGGTATTGGTCTTTCTGTGTCTGAGTTACTTGGCATAAGGCCCCCAAGGTCTGTGTTTCCATGTCTGGTTCTTGTGAATAATGCTGCAGTGAACGTGGGAGTGCATCTGTCTTTTTGAGGCAGTATTTTTGTGTTCTCCGAATCAATACTCAGTAGAGCCATTACTGGGTCATGGGGTAGTTGCATTAATTTTTTCAGGAACCTCCATACCGTTTGTCACAGTGGCTGCACCAATTTCCATTCCCACCAACAATGCTCAGAGTCCTCTTGTCTGCACACCCTTGACCCCACCTGGTGTCTGTCTCTGGGACAATAGGTGTTCCAACACTTGTGAGGGAATAGCCAGTTGTGGGTTTGACTGATGTTTCCCTGACGATATTTAGTGATGTCGAACAACTTTTTCTGTCTGTTGGCACCTGTGAGCTGTCTTTGGAAAGTATCTATTCACATATTCCCCACATTTTTTATACAGTTTTTTTTGTTTGTTTGTTTTGATTTGTATGAGTGTTGTGTGTATTTTGGATGTTAGCCTCTTCTCACACATATGATTCTCAGATATTTTTTTTCTTATTGGGTCTGTGGCCTTGTAAGTTTTTGCTGGTTTCTTTTTCCGTGTGGAAGATTTCAGTTGAAGTTGTTCCACCTGTTTATTTTTGCTTTTGTTGCCTTTGCATTTGGTGTCCAATCTGAAGACTCTTTGCCAAAACCAATGTCGAGAGACTTAGTACCTGTGTCTTCTTGGAGGTTTATGGATTCAGGTCTTACGTTCATATCATTCATCCATTAAAAATTTTGTGTGTGGTGTAAGAAAGTGACCCAGTTATATTCTTCTGCATTTAGTGTCCAGTTTGCCTGTTACCGCTCACTGAAGAGACAGTCCTTCCCTCATGGCATATCTTCTGCTGCTGTGTCGTAAGTTAGGATCATCTACGTGTGGGTAAGTTTCTGAGCTTTCTGTTCTGTTCCACTGACCTGGTGTCTGTGTTTCTGCCAGTACCATCCTGTTTTGATGACAACAGCTTTGTAATCTAGCTTGAAATCCAACAGTGTGTTGTCTGCACCTTTCTTTCTTCACGTTGCTTTGGGTATTTGGGGTGTTTTATGATTCCATACAAGTTTGAGGACTGTTTTCTATTTGCTCGAATAATGCCACTGGAATTCAGATAGGGATTTCATCACATGTGTCAATTGCTTTGGGTACGATGGACATGTTCACATAATTAACTCTTCCAGTTAAGGAGCATGGCGTATGCTTCCATTTGTTTGTGTTGCCTTCCAAATCTTTGACCCATACATCCTGCCCCCCTCGACACACATGTTTTTCATTTCTTTTTTGCCATGTGTTGAGTGTACTATGTCTTTCTCAGTCTTGGTTGCTTTTATTCCTAAATTTTTTTTGATGCAATTGTAAATGGCATTGCTTTTTTAATTTCTCTTTGTGAAAGTGTGTCATCAGTATACAGAAATGCAAGAAGTTGGGTCATCTGGGTGGCCCCATAGGTGAAGCGTCCGCCTTCAGCTCAGGTCATGAACCCAGAGTTCTGGGTTCGAGCCCCGTGTTGGGCTCCCCGCTTACAGAGGGTCTGTTTCTCCCTCTTTCTCACACTCCCCCTGCTCGTGCTTTTTCTCTTCCTGTCAAATAAATAAATAAAATCTGAAAATACATAAAGACAACAGGTCTCTGTATATTGACTTTATATCCTGCAGCTTTCTTGAATTTGTTTATTCTAACAGTGTTTTTTTTTTTTTGTGGAATCATTCGGGATTTCATGTCATTTGCAAATAGTGACAGTTTTCCTGTATGGATTTCATATCTTTCTTTTTTTAAAATGATGTCACCCTACAGTACTTCATTTGTTTTTGATGTAGTGTTCCATGATTCATTGTTTGCATATAACACCAAGTGCTCATTATGACACATGCCCTCCTTTTTTAAAAAAAGAATTTATTTATTTATTCAACAGATATAGAGACTGCCAGCGAGAGAGGGAACACAAGCAGGGGGAGTGGGAGAGGAAGAAGCAGGCTCACAGCGGAGGAGCCTGTTGTGGGGCTCGATCCCATAATGCCGGGATCACGCCCTGAGCTAAAGTCAGACGCTTAACCGCTGTGCCACCCAGGGGCCCCAACAGGTGCCCTCCTTAATACCCATCACCAGGTTAACCCATTACCCTACCCCTCCCTTTCTGCAATCTTCAGTTTGTTTCCCAGTGTCAATAGTCTCTCATGGTTCATCTCCCCCTCTCATTCCCCCCCTTCACTTTTCCCTTCCTTCTTCTAATGTCCTCCATGCTACTCCTTCCGTTCCACATAGGAGTGAAACCATATGATAATTGTCTTTCTCTGCTTGACTTAATTTCACTTAGCATAATCCCCTCCTGGTCCATCAACGTTGGTGCAAATGGGGGATATTCATCCTTTCTGATGACTGAGTAATATTCCATTGTATAGATGAACCACATCTTCTTTGTCCAATCATCTGCTGAAGGACATCTTGGCTCCTTCCACAGTTAGGCTATTATGGACATTGCTGCTATGTACATTGGGATACAGGTGCCCCTTCTTTTCATTACTCTGTGTCTATGGGGTAAATACCCAGTAGTTCAATTGGTGGGTCTTAGGATAGCTCTGTTTTTAATGTCTTGAGGAACCTCCATATTGTTTTCAAAAGTGGCTATACCAGCTTGAATTCTCACGAGTAGTGTAAGAGGGCTCCCCTTTCTTCACATACTCTCTGACTTTTTTTATTTCTGTCTTGTTAATTTTTTTTCAAGATTTTATTTATTCATTCCACAGAGATAGAGACATCCAGCGAGAGAGGGAACACAAACAGGGGAGTGGGAGAGGAAGAAGCAGGCTCATAACGGAGGAGCCTGATGTGGGGTTTGATCCCATAATGCCAGGATCACGCCCTTAGCCGAAGGCAGAGGCTTAACCTCTGTGCCACCCAGGTGCCCCCTGCCTTGTTAATTTTAACATTTCTAACTGGTGTAAGGTGGTATCTCATTGTCATTTTGATTTGTATTTGCCTGATGGCAAGTGATGTGGAGCATTTTTTCATGTGTCTGTTGGCCATTTGTATGTCTTCTCTGGAGAAGTATCTCTTTGTGTCTTCTGCCCATTTTTTTGATGTCGAGTTTGAGGAGTTCTTTATAGATCTTGGATACCAACCCTTTATCTGTAATATCATTTGCAGATATCTTCTTCAATTCCATAGGTTGCCTTTTTGTTTTTTGATCATTTGCTTTGCCAAGCAGAAGCCTTTTATCCTGATGAAGTGCCAATAGTTCATTTTTGCTTTTATTTCCTGTGCCTTTAGAGACGTGGCTTGCAAGAAGTTGTTGTGTCCAAGGTTGAAGAGTTCTTTTGATTTTGATATGAGACAGGAATCCATTATCTTATTTTCCTGATTGTATTCGAGTCCTCTGTCTTTCTTGGTGAGTCTAGCTAAGTTTGTCAGTTTTGTTTATCTTTCCAAAAAAGGCTGCTCTCATTTTCATTGTTTTTTTTTTTGTCTTTTTAGTCTCCGTTGGATTTATTAATGCATTCCTTTTTGTTATTTCCTTATTTCTACTAATTTGGGGCTTTGTTTGTTGTTTTTTTTTTTCTACTTATTTACCACATAAAGCAGGTTGTTTATTGGAGAGCATTTTCATGGATTGATGAAGACTTTAATTTCTATGAATATCCCCCATAAAGCTACTTTTGCTGCATCCCATAAGTTTTTGTAGGTTGTCTTTTTCATCAGTGACCAGGTACTTCTAAAAGTTTTTTGATTTCTTCTTTGACTGTTGGATGTTCAGTAGCATGTTGTTAAATCTCCACATATTTTTTAAGATTATTTTAGTATCTGACAGAGAGTGAGACAGCGAGAGAGGGAACACAAGCAGGGGGGTGGGAGAGGGAGAAGCAGGCTTCCCACTGAGCAAGGAGCCTGATTTGGGGCTAGATCCCAGGATCCGGGGTCAAGACCTGAGCTGAAAGCACATCCTTAACGACTGAGCCACCCAGGCCCCAAAAATCTCCACCTATTTTTGACTGTCCCATTTTTTTCTTGAGACTGATTTCTAATTTTATATCATTGTGGTTGGACAAGATTTGAAGCAGAAGGTGAAAAGAGCATTCAGATAAAAGGTTTGTTTCCTGGAGGGTTTTCTGAGGGCAGACCATGAGTTCAGTGGGGATGGAGGAAGGATTTGTGAGACGGGGGGTGGGGTTAACCCTCGTTAGAATTACTGACTACTACCATGCAGGCTGTGTGCTACCGTTCACACCATAGTCCTGATGGACTTGTACTTCATTAAATATTTTCTAGGAGGTGTAGGCATAGCCTTTACTTAAAGAAAGGTGCCATGTGGGTTCATGGCATTACCCCAGGTCAGCAACCAGGATGTATGGTATTGTGGGGGATCAGAAGCAGGCTTTCTGTGGGAAGCGACAGAAATAGGGTATGGTGAGCTCCATGACCATAGGTGAGGTCCCTAGTGACCCACTGGGTGTTGGGTTCTGTGGATCTGTCTCATCAGGTGCTGTGGAATTCAGGGACACCCTCCTGTCTGTGGATTTGTGTGGAGACAGGTAGACATCAGTGTCTGGCCAGGCACGAGGGTCGCAATGGACCACCACCAGAGGTGCAGCGTGCGGGGGAGCCACTGCTTGGTTTCCCCGAAAGCTGACCAGGGTCTGTGACCGTGATTCCTAGCATCTGCAAGGGAAGAGGAGATCGGGGTGGTGCACACTTCCTAGACTTGTGGTCAGGACTAGTCTGGAGCCCACTGAAGTCAGCCACACCTGGCACAGAAGGCACCCAGTCAGTGTAGCTGTGGGCACTGCTCCCATGGCACTTTTGGGCCGGCTCCATGCTGCCACCTCCTCTTTTCATCATCATCTTCAAGGTCATGTGCCTCTGCTCTTGCCCCATGGCCTCCGGGGTATTGTCCGTCCTCCATCTGGCCCTCGTCCCTGGTGCCCTGTGCAGTCCGATGACAGGGTAGCCTTCTCGAGACAAACATCTGGCCATGATGGAAAACTTCCATGGATCTCTTGTGATGCGAGGATGATGCCCTGCCCTGGAAGGGGGCTGCAGGTCCAAAATCAGGAGAGCCATGTCTCCCTTTTCAGCATGGCCTGCACTCCCCTCAGTCTTCTTCAGGGAAGCTCTCGCCACTTCCTGAGCTGACAGCTCTGAACTTAAAAATGAATGTTATTTTACATATCTCTATGCTTTAGTTCATCCATGGCATGTCTTTCAACCCCGTTAGTGGTTTTTTTTTTTTTTTTAGCAGTTCTGAAGGGCTGTCTGCTCAAGGAGGGGATGACCTGGGCAGGGCAGCTTTCCCTCTCATCTCCCTCAGCATGTCTCTGAGCCCTGGGGCCAGCTGTCCCACTGAGGATTGAGGGACCTGAGCCAGCCCATCCTGAGCCCAGGCTGTGTCAGCTCATAGACTGATGCGTGTCGGAGCGGTGGGCAGCTGGCATGGGCCAGGGGCAGGCAGTGTCTCCTTCTCATTCCTTCCCTCCCTTCCTCCCAGAAGTAGCTCAGAGCAGCCTTCAACCCCTGCATCTCCAGATCCCTTGACCTGTGCCTCCTGTGTTCAGCTGGTGACCTTGGAGTTTCGCATGGATTCTACCTCCCGTACCCTCTCCCGTAGCAGTTCCTGGATCAGGGGAGGGGTCGGACCCTTGTCTGCTTTTGGTCTTCTTCCTGTCCCGCACCGAGCCCACCGACCGTTTCATCTTCCATGTATGTGCTTGGAAGCAAGCCCATCCACAGGGAACCTATTAGCCAAGTGGATCCAGGCAATGAACATTGAAGTAGAGATCCAGAATCCATAATAAATCTGCTCTGAAACCTGTCCCAAAGTCTGTGACTCTCTCACACTGAAACAGAAACAATAATAGCTTTCTGGACTGTGAAGTGATATGTGTCTCTACTTCCAATCTTGAATGCATAGGTGCTGAACCTGGACAGAAAGGGACCATGGCTCCCGTGGGCTGGGATCCACAGTAAGAACGCAGTGAAATCTGAATTTTAGGCATTAAGTGAATAATTATTGTAGAGTGAATCCCAAGTAGGGCTTTTGCACATTGCACAGGAAAAGCTTTTTCAAAGAGGTTTCTGAAAGAAAAATCTTTTTTTAAAATTTATTTTAATTCCATTAGAGCTAACATACAGTGTTACATTCGTTTCAGGTGTACAGTAGAGTGATTCAGTAATTCTATATATTACAAAGTGGTCATCAAGAAAAGTGTCCTCTTAATCCCCTTCATCTATTTCACTCATCCCTCTATCCACCTCCTCTCTGGTAACCATCCGTTTGTTCTCTATTGAAAAGAGTTTGTATTTTGGTGTGTCTCCTTTTTCTCTTTTAGTTATTTATTTTTGTTTGTTTTTTAAATTCCCCATTAGAGTGACATCATATGGGATTTGTCTTTCTCTGACTGACTGATTTTAGTTTGGATAATACTCTCTAGCTCCATCCATGTGTCTGCAAACGGCAAGGTTTCATTCTTTTTCAAGCCGAGTAATACTCCATTGTGTGTGTGTGTGTGTGTGTGTGTGTGTGTGTGTGTGTGTGTGTGTGAATACACACATCTATCATCTCATTTGTCAATTTTTCTACAGACACTTGGGTTGCTTCCATATTGTGATATTGTAAATAATAGTGCAAGAAACATAGGGGTGCACGTATCCTTTTTACTTACTGTTTTCCTATTCTTTGGGTAAATACGAGTAGTGTGATTGTTGGATCGTAGGGTAGTTCTATATTTAATTTTTTGAGGAACCTTCATACTGTTTTCCACGGTGGCCACCACAGTTTGCATTCCCACACACAGTTCACGAGGATTCCCCTTCATCCACATCCTCCCAACACCTGCTCTTTGTTGTGCTTTTGATGTTAGCCATTCTGACAGGTTTGATGTAATACCTCATTGTCCTTTGGATTTACATTTTCCTGATGATGGGTGATGGTGAACATCTTTTCACGGGACTGTTGGCCATTTGTATTTCTTCTTTGGAGAAATGTCTGTCCATGTCTTCTGCCTATTTTTTAACTGGATTATTTGTTTTTTGGGGGGTCGAGTAGTATCAGTTGTATATGTTTTGGACACTATTCCTTTATTGCATATGATCTTTGCAAATATCATCTCCCTTTGAGTAGGTTGTCTTATTACTTTTACGTTTTCATTGTTCTTCTGCCGTGTGGAAACTTTTTATTTTGGTGTATTCCCAATAGTTTATTTTTGCTTTCATTTCCTTTGCCTCAGGACACAGTCTAGAAAAACGTTGGTATGGTCCATGTCAAGAAGTTACTGTCTTCCCTCCTGTAGGATTTTTATGGATTCAGTTCTCATATTGAGGTCTTGAAACTGTTTTGTGTTTGTCTGTATTGTGTAAGAAAGCAGTCTAATTTCATTCTTTTGTGCGTAGCTGTCTAGTTTTCCCAACACCATTTGCTGTAGAGACTGTCCTTTTCCCTTTTGATATCGTTGCTTGCTTTGTGGAAGATTCATGGACCACATAATTATGGGTTTCTGTCTGAACTTGTATCCTGTTCCTTTGGTCGCTGTTTCTATTTTTGTGCCGTACTGTCTTGTTAGGATGACTGCAGCTTTGTAGTATAACCTGAAATCTGAAATTGTGAGTCCTCCAGCTTTGTTTTTCTTTTCCACATTGCACTGTCTGTTCGAAATCTTTAGTGGATCCATACAAATGTTTAGGATTGTTTATTCGAGGTCTTTTGTTCTTTAATTTAAATTCAATTAGCCAACTTACAGTACACCATTAGTTTCAGATGTAGTCTTCAATAAATTTTCAGTCGTGTGTAACACCCAGTGCTCATTGTATCATGTGGCCTCCTTAATGCTACTCACCCAGTTACCCCCCCCAACTTCTCCAACAATCATCAGTTTCTTGCGATAGTCAAGAGTCCATCATGGGTTTTCTCCCTCTCTGATGACTTCCCATTCTATTTTCCCTTCCTTCCCCTATGGTCTTCTTCCTTGTTTCTGATATTCCACATAGGAGTGAAAGCATATGATCATTGTCTTTCTTTCATTGACTTATTCCACTCAGCATAATACCCTCCAGCTCCACCCAGGTAGGTGTGATGGTAAGTATTCATCCTTTCTGATGGCTGAGTAATATTCCATTATATATATATATATGATCCACATCTTCTTTATCCATTCATCTGTCCATGATCATCTGCACTCCTTCCACAGTTTGTCTATTATGGACATTGCTGCTATGAACACTGGGGTGCATGTGTCCCGTCTTCACTACATCTGTCTCTTTGGGGTCGATACCCCGTAGTGCAATTGCTGGGACATAGGGTAGCTTTATTTATAACTTCTTGAGGAAACTCCGTACCATTTTCAAGAGTGGCTGTACCGCACTGCATTCTTACAGGGGTGTAAGAGGGTTCCCGTTTCTCCACATCCTCTCCAAGATGTGTAGTTTCATGTCTTCTTATTTTTAGATATTCGGCCTCGTGTGGTAGGGCATCTATAGGGGTTAAGATTTCCATTTCCCTGAAGCCAAGTGATATGAAGCATTTATGCATGTATCTTTTGGTCACCAGTATGTCGTCATCATTGAAATGACTTCCCATTTTAATCCATCTCAAGAGCTAAAGCTGGGTAAGGCACTGAAGCTGGATGATGCCATCGGTTGGAAGTGTGGAGAATTTCAAAAGATCTCCGTGAAGAGCAAGTTTAAAGGTCAGTTTGAAGCTACTAATTGGATCCGGGGAGATCTCTGAAAGTGGGGGTTGCCTGGGATGGGCTGAGGGGGGCCCTCCGATTTTCCTATGAATCCTTGCTTCAGCCCCAAATGGACAGTATCCTCCTGTGGGGCACGGTGAGTCCTCTTGTCGTACAGAGGTGAGCCCAATGCCTGGTGCCTTGGAGGCAGGCAAACGGGGAGGGACCCTCAGCAGAAGACCCAGAGTTAGGTTAGGCCTCAAGAGACAGCAGGTCCGAACTGCCCAGTGCTCAGAGAACTCCCAGGCCGAGTGAGATGAGGGCACAAGGGCGGGTGAGTGTGAGCCTGAGGTTCCATCCGGAAGGGCCCACAAAGGTCGGGGTTCAGCAGAAGGAGCTCTCAGGGGGTGCCCCAATTCTCTTGCCCTGAATGCTCTGTTGTGCCCCAAAATGGTACAGTTTACTGTGGGTTGCAGGCTGAGTCCTACGGTGGGTCTTGGGTGTCCCCAATCCGCTGGAGTGGGGTGCCAGGACCCCGGGGAGGGGCCCCTCTGTGGCCAACCTTGGGTAAGGGTTAGTGTTCAGGAGCCCGGCAGGGACAATCTGCAGGCTATGCGGCGAGCTCTGTGGAGGGCTGAGAGGAGGCCATTGGGGAGGGTGAGCATGGGCCTCAGGGTTGGGGCACGGGGGGCTGCCAAAGGATGGGGATGGGCTCCGGGGGCCTCCCCAAGTTCTCGTGCCCTGTAGGCTCTGTAGAGCCCCAAGGGGCACGGTTTCCTGTCGGGTGGCAAGCTGACTCCTGCGGTGGGGCACAGGTATCCCAATTACCCGGGTCTGTGGTGTAAGGCTCCTGGGAAGGCCCCCAAACCCATGGCAAACCTAGGGCTAGGGATAGGCCCAGGAGCCCCGCAGGCCCGATCTGTTGGCTGTATGGCGAGCTACATGGGCTGAGGTGAGGATGTGGGGAGAGTGAGCATGGGCCTCAGGGTTGGGGTGCGGGAGGCCACCGAAGTTCGCTGGTGGCTCAGGAGGGCCCTCCTGGTTCTCCCGCCCTGAATGCTCTATGGCCTCCCAAGGCACACGGTTTCCTGCAGGGTGGCAAACTGAGTCCTGCTGTGGGGCTCAGGTGTCCCGAATCCCCACGGCTGTGGCTCCAGGCTCCTGGGGAGGGGCCCCTCCACAGATGAACTATGGTTAGGGTTGGGGCCCAGGAATCCCGCAGGCCAGATCTGCCCACTATGTGGCAAGCTCCGCCCTGGGCTGAGTTGAAGGTGCGGGGTGGGGTGAGCATGGGCTTCACGGTTGAGTTTAGGGATCGCCGAAGTTCGCCGGGGGCTCTGGGGGCCCTCCTGGTTCTTCCGCCCTGAATGCTCTACAGCCTCCCAAGGGGCACAGTTTCCCGCGGGCTGGCAGGCTTTATCCTTCAGTGGGGCTCAGGTGTCCCCAGTCCCTGGGGCTGCGGCACCGGGCCCCAGGGGAGGGGCCCTACCCAGCCGACCTAGGGTCAGGTGTAGGCCCCAGGAACCCAGCAGGCCTGATCTGCCGGCTCTGCGACGAGTTCGGTGGCAAGCTGAAGGGAAGGCGTGGGGCGGGATGAGTGTGGGCCTCAGGGTTGGGGTGTAGGGGCCACCGAGGATCCCTGGGGGCTCAGGGGGGCCCTACCAGTTCTCTTGCATGGGATGTTCTGTGGCGCCCCAATGGGCATGGTTTCCTGAGGGGTGGCAGGATGAGTCCCGTGGTGGGGCTCAGGTGTACCCAATCCCTGGGGTTAGGGTACAGATTAGGGTATGGGTTGAGGTTAGGGTATGGGTTAAGGTTAGGGTATGGGTTACGGTTAGGGTATGGGTGAGGGTAGGGGTTAGGGTTAGGGTAAGGAGAGGGTACGGGTTAGGGTTGGGTTTTGGGGTTACAGGTTAGAGGTTATGGGTTAGGGTACAGATTAGGGTTTAGGGTACGGGTTAGGGTTTAGGGTTCGGGTTTAGGGTTAGGGTTAGGGTTGGAGTACGGGTTAGGTTTAGGGTATGGGTTAGGTTTAGGGTATGGGTTAGGGTACGCATTAGGGTACGGTTTAGGGTACAGGTTAGGGGACGGTTTAGAGTAAGTGTTGGCATACGGATTTGGGTACGGCATAGGGTACGGATAGGGTTAGGGTACGGGTTAGGAAACACGTTAGGGATTGGGATTGGGTACGGTTTAGGGTTAGGGTATGGGTTAGGGTACGGGTTAGGGTACAGATTAGGGTTAGGTATGGGTTAGGGTATGGGTTAGGGTCCAGGTTAGTGATAGGGTACGGGTTAGTTTATGGGTTAGGGTACGGGTTAGGGTATGGGTTAAAGTTAAGGTAAGGGTACTGGTTAGGGTTAGGGTAAGGGTTACAGTTTAGTGTTTAGGGTTACGGTTGGGGTATGGGTTAGGGTTAGGTTATGGGTAGGGTTAGGGTACGGGTTATGGTATGAGTTAGGACATGGGTTAGTGTCAGGTTTTAAGGTTTAGGGTTAAAGTTAGGGTATGGGTTAGGGTACTTGTTAGGGTTACGGTTAGGTTTAGGGTACGGTTTAAGTTACGGGTTAGGGTACAGTTTAGGGTTAGGGTTAGGGTATGGGTTAGAGTACGTTTTAGGGTTACGGTTAGGGTTAGGGTACAGGTTAGGTTTAGGGTTAGGGTACGGGTAGGGTTAGGGTTAGGGTACGGGTTAGGGTTAGGTTTAGGGTTAGGTTACGGGTTATGGGTAGGGTTAGCTGAAGGGGTAGGGTTAGGGGTTAGGGTTAGGGGTTAAGTTTTAGGGTTTAAGGTTAGGTGTTAGGGTTTAGGCTTAGGGTTAGACCCCAGTAGGCCAGCAGGACCGATGCGCCTGCTGTGCGGGGAGCGGAGGAGTGGGACGAGGTGAGGGCGCTGGCGAGCAGGAGTATGGTATCCAGCGTTTTGGCGCAGGAGGCCTTTGAACATTGCTAGAGGCTCGGAGGGCCCTGCCCGTTCTCCCGCCCTAAATGACCAGTGACGCCCCAGCGGGCCGATGTCGACGGGGCGGCAGGGTGAGTCCGGCACTGCAGCTCGGGTGTCCCCAATCCCCGGCTTTGGTCACCAGTCCCCTTGTGAGGGCCCCCTCTGGGGCCAATCTAGTGTTAGGGTTAGCCCCCAGGAGGCCAGCAGGCCCCATACGCCAGCTGTGCGGTGAGCGGAGGGGCGGGCCATGGTGAGGGACTGGCGAGCTGGAAGGTGGTACCCCAAATTTTGGCGCCGGGGGCCCTCAAATGTCGCCGGGGACTCAGAGGGCCCTGCCCATTCTCCTGCCCTGAATGAGTGGCGGCTCCACTAGCAGCCCGAGTGGTGGCGGGGCAGCAGGGTGGGTCTGGCGCTGAGGCTCGGGGGTCTCCAATGCCAGACGTTGCAGCACGAGGCCCCTTGGGAGAGGCCCCTTGGGGGCCGACCTAGGGTAAAGGTTAGCTCCTGGAGGCCGTAGGCACAATCCGCAGTCTGGGGCGAATGGAGACGCGGTCGAAGATCAGGGCGCTGGCGAGCAGGAGAGTGGGCCCCAGCCTTTTGGCGCTGGGGGCCTTCGAAGGTCACCGGGGCAGGGAGGGCCCTGCCCATTCTCCAGCCCTGAATGATCGGCGGTACCCTAGTGGCCCGGGTGTGGGCGGGGCGGAACGGTGAGTCCAGCGTTGTGACTCGGGGGTCCCCAATCCCTGGCGTTCGGCGGCAGTCCCTTTGGGAGGGGCCCCTTGGAGGCCGACCTAGGGTTAGGGTTAGCCCCCAGGAGGCTGGCAGGCTCGATCCACCGGCTCCGTGGCAAATGGAGGGGTGGGCCAAGGTGAGGTCGCTGGCGAGCGGAAGCGTGGGCCCCAACATTTTGGCTCGGTGGGCCTTCGAATGTCGCAGGGGGCTCGGAGGGCCCTGCTCGTTCTCCCGCCATGAAGGACCGGCGACGCCCTTAGCTCCCTGGGTGGCAGCGGGGTGGCAGGGTCAGTCCTGCACTGGTGCTTGGGTTTCCCCAATCCCCAGCGTTGCAGCGCCAGGCCCCTTGGGAGGGGCCCCTCGGGGACTGTCCTAGGGTTAGGTTAACCCCCAGGAGGCCGCAGTCCAGATCCGCCGGCTGTGCAGTGAGCGGAGGGATTGACCGTGGTAGGGCGCAGTCGAGCGGTAGCGTGGTACCCAGCGTTTTGGCGTGGGGGCCTTCTTATTTTACCGGAGGCTCGGAGGGCCCTGCCGGTTATCCCGCCCTGAATGCCCGGCGGCACCCCTAGCGGCCCACGTGGCGGCGGGGCGGCAGGGTGAGCCCGGCGCTGGGGCTTGCAGGTCCCCAATCCCTGCCGTTGCGGCACCAAGCCTCTTGGGAGGGGCCACTCTGGGGCCCACCTAGGGTTACGGTTAGCCCCGAGGAGCCTGGGAGGCAGGATCTGCCAGCTGTGTGGCTAGAGGGGGGGCAGGCCGAGGTGAGGGCGCTGTAGAGCGGGAGCATGGGCCTCAGCGTTTTGGCATGGGGGACCTACGAATGTCGCCGGGGGCTCGGAGGGCCATGCCCGTTCCCCCACCCTGATTGACCGGCGGCGCCCCAAGTGCCCCGGGTGGCGGCAGAGGGGCAGGTTGAGTACATCGCTGGGGCTTGTGGGTCCCCAATGTCCGGCGTCGCGGTGCCAGGCCCTTTGGGAGTGCCCTTCGGGGGCCGACCTAGGGTTAGGGTTAGCCCCCAGGAGGCCGGCAGTCCGGATACGATGGCTGTGGGGCGAGCGGAGGGGTGGGCCGAGGTGAGGGTGCTGGGGAGCGGGATTGTGGGCCCCTGCATTTTGGCGCTGGAGGCTTCAAATGACGCTTGTTTCTCCAGGGCCCTGTCCCTTCTACCGCCCTGAATGACCGGCGGCGCCCCTAGCGGCCCGTGTGGCAGTGTTGTGGGAGGGTGAGTCTGGCTCTGGGGCTTGGAGTCCCAGATCCCAGGCTTAGTGGCACCAGGACCCTTGGGAGGGGCCCTAGGGTTAGGGTTAGCCCCAAGGAGACCGTCAGGCCCAATCCGCACACTGTGCGGCGAGCGGAGGTGCGGGCCCAGGTGAGGGCGCTGGGGAGCAGGAGCGTGGGAACCAGCGTTTTGGAGTGGGGAGCCTTTGAAGGTCACCGGTGGCTCAGAAGGCCCTGCCCTTCTCTCGCTCTCTATGACCGGCTGCGCCCCTAGCGGCCCGGGTGGGTACAGTGCGGCAGGGTGAGTCTGGCTCTGGGGCTCTGAGTCACCAATCCCCAGCATTGCAGAGCCAGGCTTCTTGGGATGTCCCCACAGGGCCGACCTAGGTTTTGGTTAGCTGCCAGGAGCCCGGCAGGCCCTATCCACCAGCTCTGAAGCAAGCGGAGGGGCGGGCCGAGGTGAGGGCACTGGCGAGCAGGATCCTGGGAGCCAACGGTTTTGCACGGGGAGCCTTCAATGGTCAGCGTGGGCTCGGAGGGCCCTGCCCGATCTCCTGCCCTGATTGACCGGCGGGGCCTCTAGTGGCTCGGGTGGCTGAAGGGCAGCAGGGTGAGTCCGGCACATGGGCTCGGGGTCCCCATCCCCAGTGTTGCGACGCCAGGCCCCTTGGGAAGTGCCCCTCGGTGGCCGACCCATGGTTAGGGTTAGCCTCCAGGAGCGCCGCAGGCCCGATACACCACCTGTGCGTCGAGCGGAGAGTTGGGCCGAGGTGAGGGTCCTGGTGAACATGAGCCTGGGCCCAAGCGTTTTGGTTCGGTGTGCCTTCGAAGGTCGGCAGGGGTTCGGAGGGCCCTCCAGTTCTCCCACCCTGAATGAATGGCGGCGCCCTTAGCGGCCCATGTGGGGTGGGGCGGCAGCGTGAATCCGGCGCTGGGGCTTGGGGGTCCCCAATCCCTGGCGGTGTGGCGTCAGGCCCCTTAGGAAGGGACCTTCAGGGGCTGTCCTAGGGTTAGTGTTAGTGCCCAGGAGGCCGGCAGGCCCGTGTCGCTGGCTCTGCGAAGAGTGGAGGTGTGGGCCGAGTTGAGGGTGATGCAGAGCGGGAGCGTGATCCCCAGCGTTTTGGCGCCCTGGGCCTTTGAATGTTGCCATGTCTCGAAGGGCCCTGCCTGTTCTCCTGCCCTGAATAACCAGCGGCGCGCTTTGTGGCTCCGTTGGCGGTGGGGTGGCAGGGTGATTCCCGTGCTGCAGCTCAGGTATCCCCAATCCCCGGCGTTGCAGCGCCACGCCTCTTGGGAAGGGCCCCTCGGTGGTCGACCTAGGGTTAGAATTTGCCCCCAGGAGGCCGGCAGGCCTGATCCGCGGGCTCTACTACGAGCGGAGGTGCGGGCCAAGATGAGGATGCTGGCGAACAGGAGGGTGGGCCCAACCATTTTGGCGCGGGGGGCCTTCGTAGGTCGCCGGGGGCTCGGAGGGCCCTACATGTTCTCCCGCCCTGAATGACCGGCAGCGCCCCTAGCGGCTCGGCTGCTGGCAGAGTGGTAAGGTTAGTCTGGTGCTGGGGTTCGGGGGTCCCCAATCCCCGCATTGCGGTGCCAGGCCCCTTGGGAAGGGCCCCTCGGTGGTCGACCTAGGGTTAGGGTTAACCCCCAGGAGGCCGGCAGTCCCGATCCACCCATTGGGTGGCGAGCGGAGGGGCGGGATGAGGTGAGGGTGCTGACGAGTGTGAGCCTGGACCCAAGCGTTTTGGTGCGGTGGGCCTTCGAAGGACAAGGGGGGCTCGGAGGCCCCTGCCCGTGCTCACGCCCTGAATGACCAACGGCGCCTCTAGAGGCCCGGGTGTCAGCGGGGCAGCACGGTCAGTCCGGCGCTGGAGCTCATGGTTCAGCAGTCTCAGGCGTTGAGGCGCCAGGACCCATCGGACGGGTCCCTGGGGGGCCGACCTAGGGTTTGAGTTAGCCCCCAGGAGTCAGGCAGGCCTGATCCGCCCTCTGTCGGGCGAGCGAAGGGGCAGGCCTAGGTGAGGGCGCTGGCGAGCGGGAGCATGGGCCCAAGCGTTTTGGCGCGGGGCGCCTTCAAATGTCACCGTGGGCTAGGAGGGCCCTGCCCGTTCTCATACCCTGTATGACCGGCGGCGCCCCTAGAAGCCCAGATGGTGGCGGAGCGGCAGGTTGAGTCCGACGCTAGGGCTCTGGGGTCCCCAATTACCAGCGTTGTGGCCCCAGACCCCTTGAGAGGGCCCCCTTGGGTGCCGACCTAGGGTTAGGGTTACCCCAGGAGGCCAGTAGGCCCGATCTGCCAGCTGTGCAGTGAGCAGAGGGGCGGGTTGAGATGACGGCGTTGGCGAGCGGGAACGTGGGCCCAAAGTTTTGGAGTGAGGGGCCTTCGAAGGTCACCAGGGGCTCAGAGGGTCCTGCCCATTCTCCTGCCCTGAATGACAGGGGGTGCCCCTTGTGGCCCGGGTGGCAGTGGGGGGCATGGTGAGTCCGGAGCTGGGGCTCAGGAGTCCCCAATCCCCCTCGTTGCAGCGCCAGGCCCCTTGGGAGGGGCCACTAGGGGGCAGACCTAGGTTTTGGGTTAGCCCCCAGAAGGCCCCCAGGCCTGATCCGCCAGCTGTGTGGCGAGCGGGGGGGAGGGCCGAGGTAAGGGCGCTGGCGAGCCAGAGCGTGGGCCCAAGCGTTTTGGTGCGGGGGTCCTTCAAAGGTCGCCGTGGGCTCGGAGGGCCCTGCCCATTCTCCTGCACTGAATGACCAGCGGCACCCCTAGCGGCCCGGGTGGCGGCGGGGCAGCACGGTGATTCCGGCGCTGGGGCTCGGGGGTCCCTAATACCCGGCGTTGCGGCGCCAGGCCCCTTGGGACGGGCCCCTCGGGGGCTGACCTAGGGTTAGGGTTAGCCCCCAGGAGACTGGCAGGCTCGTTCCACCCATGTGCAGAGAATGGAGGTGTGGGTCCAGGTGAGGTAGCTGGCGAGCGGGAGCGTGGGCCAGAGCATTTGGCTTTGGCTCGGGGTGCCTTCGAAGGTCGTAGGTGGCTCAGAGGGTCCTGCCCGTTCTGTCGCCCTGAAGGACTGGCGACGCCCCTAGCACCCCATGTGGCAGCGGGGCGGCAGGGTGCGTCCGGCGCTGGGACTTGGGGTCCCCAATCCCTGGCATGTGGCGCCAGGCCACTTGGGAGGGGCCCCTTGGGGGTGACCTAGGGATAGGGTTAGCCCCCAGGAAGCCAGCAGGCCCGATCCGCCAGCTCTGCAGCGAGCAGAGGGGTGAGCCGAGGTTAGGGCGCTGGCGAGCAGGAGCGTGGAAGCCAGAGTTTTTGTGCGGGGAGCCTTCGAAGGTCGCAGGGGGATCAGAGGGCCCTGCCTGTTCTCCCTTCCTGAATTACTGCCCACGCCCCTAGCGCCCTGGGTGATTGCGGGGTGGCAGAGTGAGTCCAGCACTGGGGGTCGGGGGTCCCAAACCCCTGGCATTGCGGTGCCAGGCTCCTTGGGAGGGGCTTCTCGGGGGCCGACCTAGGGTAAGTGTTAGCCTCCAGGATTCCAGCAGGCCCCTTCCGCCAGCTCTGCGGCAGGCAGAGGGGCAGGCCGAGGTGAGGGCACTAGCGAGAGGGAGTGTAGGCCCAAGCGTTTTGGTGCGGGGGGCTTCAAAGGTCGCCGGGGGCTTGGAGGGCCCTGCCTGTTCTCTCGCCCTGAAAGACTGGCGGCGCCCCTAGCAGCCCGGGTTGCTGGGGGGTGGCAGGGTGACTCCGGCGCTGGGCTCGGGTGTCCACAATCCCCAGCGTTGTGGCGCCAGGCCCCTTGGGAGGGGCCCCTCGGGGGCCGACCTCGGGTTAGGGTTCGTCCCCAGGAGGCCGGCAAGCCCAGCGCTAAGTGGCTCTGGCAATGTAACAAAAATGCCATACACTTATCTGTAAGAAATAACAGTGTACAGGGAACCCTCTTAGCCCTAACATCATCCTTTGTGAATATGGAAGCCAGCCCCAAAGTGGTCGTGGAAGTCTGACGAAAAGGCTAAGCACTTTTCTCTGAGTCACCACACTATACAGGGAAAGACCAATGTACATCATCTTTCACGAGTAGGAAGCATTAATGAAAAGGTTCTGGAATTTCGAGGACTCTGACCCATCCTTATTGGTAATAAACCACCGTGTACAGGAAAACACCTTCAACTCTCATCAGCCTCCTCAATCCTGATTCCGATTCAACTTTTGGTGTGTAGGACTAGGGAAATGTCCACATCTTATTGCTAAGAAAGAACGATGTCAGGGTAATGCCCTTCAAGTCACCTCAGCCTTCCTGAAGACGGAAGCAGGAATCAAGGTGGTTATGTTACCATGAGGTAAGGAAGATGTGCATAGAAGTGAGAAACAACAGTGGGCAGGACCTCTCTTCCAACGAACAGTATCTTTGCTTAATATTGAATCCCTATGGTAAGTGGTTGTGGGCATTTGTGAGGTCAAAATCATGAGTGTTTTGTAAAACCTCTTGGCCATTCACAGATGAGACTAAGGTAGTTGGGGACTCCTAGGCAGTGATTTGTCCACTGTCAAAAATATGAAAAGATAAAAGAGACAGATGAGGTCTCCTCAGGCATTGTCCTTTATCCTCATCCTCCGTGAGGATGGCCATCTCTGGACAGCTCAGTGGCAGGGTCTCATTCACAATGGGGGCATCTGTTCCTCACAGACATCAGGCAGGGAAATGGATTTGGTTCTCTGTGCCAGCCCAGCCACAGCTGAGTGTCACAGCACCCTCTCGTGGGCTCATAAGAGTTTCACTGTCACCAGGCAGGTCTTGTATTTGATAAACCACTGTGAGAGTTTGCAATTGCCTTCATCTACAACCTCCTAGAGGCAAATGCAGGTGTCTGGTACCATGTGAAGTCATGTGAAGGCATTGTGAGAAAGTGTCCTTTTGCTTAAGAAAAACATGGCTGGGGCTCCTGGCTGGCTCAGCCAGTTAAGCATGTGCCTTTGGTTCAGGTTATGATCCCAGGGTTCTGGGATCGAGCCCGGGCTCCCTGCTCAGCTGGAAAGGAGGTAGGGAAATAGCTTAGAACCCACAGAGAATGTGAATAAAGGGGAGTTAAATGGAACTTGGTCTGTGTTTGGCTTTAGGGATTGGAAGTTAGTTTTTTCTCAATTGTGATTGTTCTTGAAACAGAAAAGCTGTATTGTTTTTTTTTACCTTTTTTTCTAATAACAATTTTTTATTATGATATGTTAGTCACTATACAGTATTTCCTTAGATTTTGATGTAGTGTTCCGTGATTCATTATTTGCATATAACACCCAGTGCTCCATGCAATATGTACCTTCCTTAATACCCATCACTGGCCCATTCCAATCCCCCACCCCTCTCCCCTCTGAAGCCCTCAGTTTGTTTCCCAGGGTCCATAGTCTCTCGTGGTTCATTCCCCCTTCTGTTTAGGGTCCATTGTCTAAAGGGACAGACAGTGGAAGTTCACCGAATATAAGATCGAAATTTCATTGTTCATTATAGATGCTGCCAAGTAGTTCCCAGACATTTCATTCTACTGTAGTAATTCATTATACCTGTGCAGGTGCATGTGGAAGATAACTGATGCATGTTTAGTGGTAATAAAACACGCCCCTCAGTAGTAAAATAGTAGAGGATGCACATGTGTAAAATTATTCGACTGCAGCTTCCATGCTTTGCCTTTGGTTCCTTATTATCTATGAAATTGGACAATTTTTGTTCTCTAGGCTTAAAACTCATTGTCAGTATTCAGAGTTTTTCAATGCTGATCTTCTCCTGTATAAGTTACCAAAAACCTAAAATATGTATGAACTTTAAAAAACGCTATATTGAAAATGACAGCAGGGAAGTTCCATTTTGTGAATATTGTGTCAATAGATCTCTATTTTGACATCAGTGTTCATTAGAAATGATGACATTTCATGTGAGTATAAATATCAATGTGAAAAAGAAAAGGTAGGAAGAACCTTGAATGTTTAAGTAATTGCTGAAATGACAGGTGTGTGTGTGTGTGTGTGTGTGTGTGTGTGTGTGTGTGTGTGTAATTGATTATCAGTGAATGGTTCACCTTCTTGTAGGGCCTCCGAGAGAGCCCAGGTGAACCTTTCAATGAGTTGGTATCTGTTTTCAGAACATGGGAATCTCTTAGTCCAATAGTCAATCAGGCAAGCTTTGAGGTCCTGAAGAGTTTCAGTCCTCAGAGATGGTGTTGCAGACCCTTGTGAGCAAACCCTAGGTATGCTCAGAGCCCTCATTAGCTGGTACCAACGTGTGACGATTTCAGACAACATTTCCCAAAGAAGTACCTCTTGAGTCTCTGTCCTTGTCAGTTCCCTACACTTCCTTACACTAGTTATGTGATCAGTGTGTTTCAGGATAATCCCCACATGTGATTTTTGCTATTTCCTACTAGTCCTATCTGTTTCTCATCTTCTTCTTTTATGGTAGGGGTTGGGAAGCAACCTGTGTGGTGTAGGAAGGTGTATGGTAGTTGTCTGCCTTCAGAGGACTGAATGCTGCCTAGAAATTGTACTGTAGTTTGAGGTCAATTGTCCATCCTCTGAGTGTCAGGAATTCCATCACTTTACTTTGATGCTAGTCTGTTCTTCAAGCTTTCCTCAGAAATAAGGACGTCATCCATCTAGGGAATACTGGTTTGTGTGTATGTTTTCATTTTAGGAAAGGCCTTGCTGCTCCTGAAAATAATACTGTAGAGCACCCTTTCCTGTTCTTATTGGCCATCAGTCAATCTTTTGTGAATTATTTGTTTATAAATAGTCTTTTTATGGTTGATGAGCAGGAATTCTTTATTGACAAGTCTTTGTCAGTGTGTGTATTGCAAATCTGTACTTCGCAGCCTGCGGTTCACTTTTTCATTTTCATATGGTCATAAGATAAGGAGAAATGTCACATTTTTATGAAGTCCCACTGAATTCTTTTAAATGGTTAGTGCACCCTATGTCCTACCCCAAGATTGACAGGTTCTATGGTTTCTTTCAGAAACTGTCCAATGGGAAGCTACAATCCATCTCAAATTTATAAATTGCATTTTTAATTCTAATAGGGTATTTATAGACTGTTTTGGATTTTCTATGTACACAATCGTATTATCTGTGAATAGTCACAATTATCCCCTCAATTCTTATACTTTTTGTTTCTCTTGCCTTCTAACACTGGTAGACTCTCCGATGCCACGTTGAATAGAGCAGCATTGTTGAAGATTTTAATATACCTTTCTCAATATCTGACAGAAAAAGCAGACAAAACATTGGTAACAAATGTGACCTAATTGACATATAGGGAACATTCCATAATAAGTGCAGAATACATTATTTTCAAGTGGTCATAGACTCTTTACCCAAATAGATGATTGGTGGGGCCACGAATGAAGTCTACCAATGTTAAACCCTGAAATTAACTAGATTCTATTCTTAGACCACAGGCGAATTGAGCCACAGTCATAGCGAAAAGAAAACCAGGAAGTCCTTCAATGTTTAAAAATTAAATGGAACTTTGCTACATATCCTAAAGGTGAGAGAGGGAATCTCAATGGAAATTCTGAACCTTTTCTACGTGAGGGCTCACACACAATGGCACTTTCTTTGTGAAGAGCATAATAATAACCTAGCCAGGAGTTGAGCCTTAAGTCAGAGTTCTGCCTGCCCCAGCCACACCTGGCAGCCTTGGCCTGTGGTCCGCCTCAGCTGTGCTTTCTGGTGGCCCTGAGCTAAGGGGGTCAACATGGCCATATGGAAATGGGAAGCTCCCCACTCATAGTGATGGCGGTTCCCCCTCCCCAGCTAAACTTTCTGGTGGCTCTGAGCTAAGGGGGTCAACATGGCCGTATGGAAATTAGAAGCTCCCCACTCTTATTGATGACGTTGCTATCGTATCGTCCTCACCAGTCCAACAACATGATTTCTGAGTGAACTATGACACAGCGTGACTTCTTGGCCTTCCTTCAGGTTTGAAAATCATCTGGTGAGTCATCTATTAGAAATATGGATTCAACATGTGTTCTTTCTTCTGGAAAAGAAATAGAACCAATAGCAATTAGGGCTTCCTGAGCACCTGTACTTGAGAGACATCATACTGGCTCTTTGTAGCATTCTGCCTCTTAAACTTCTCAACTAGGGTGTAGATATTTTTAGGCACATTTTCAGGTGGTTAGACAGGGACTTGGATGATATGAGTCACAGAGGATTTTAGTGTCAGAAACCTAAGTGGGATCCCCAAATTGACTCCAAATCCCTTGTTGTTCCATACAGGGTACTATTTCCCTCTTATCTCTGGTCTTCTCGATCTGGAAACCTATCAAGTATCAGGATTTTCATGTCATGTGGACAACTGGAACGAATTCAGCAGGCCTTTCACCTCTGCCCATGGTGATTATTAAGATCATTATCTCAGTGGAGGACCTCTGGGTAAGATACTCAAAGATCCTTAGGAACAGAGACAGTATAATATTTTTCTGGTATTAAAGTTACTGAAACCAACTATCTTTTTTAGTCCATTCAGGCTCTGGTATGTTCAGAGGGTGCTGTAAAACAGGTCTGAAATAGTATTTAAAAACACTCAGCTCAGCCTCTTCTACAAAGTGAGCCAATGCTTATAAACATATCTAAAATATTCCCTTACCTACGATGACTTCCCAGCCATCGTAGTGTTTATATGGTATGACTGTGACTTACATTAGTCAACATTTGCAGAGAAAGAACTTAGTGCATCCAGTGGGCACTTCATGTTGAAATTAGTTTGTGACAACGAGCTACTGTGTTTTATTCTGCAGTACAAATGAATAGTGCCAGACATCTCTAAGGTGTCTAGCAGTTCCACAATTCTGATTTTAAGTGGTCTGTGTGCTTCAGAGATTTGGGCATGAGAAGGGCAGGAGCCCAGAGACTGTGAACACTTCTGTTACCTGTGCTGACCATGGAGCAGGTAGCCTTCTGTGGGCATCATTTTGATTTCTTGGTACTCTTGTGAAAGGTGCTTTGTCTCAAATTCCTCCATTTTAGAAGTAATTATAATGATGAAAGTAATTTTTATCTTATATCATCTGTGGGCGCTGATCCTGGGCTCCCAGGGAAGTTATCCCTTTACATTTTACCCGGCTCAAAATGACTAGGCAAAACCTCAAAGCATGGGCCTTGTTTCTGCCCCAAGCATGTTGTACATCTGCTTTGAGAAGAAAACAATAACCAAAAATGCCAACATAAAGATAAGAAAAAATAAAGAACCTCTTTGGCTCCCATAAGATTAAAGTCATACTGACATGTACATACTGAAAACATAAGAAAGAGTCTGCCACTTTCTGGAATCTAAGAAGATCCTCATTGTGGTGTGTAACTCTGTATGTAAAACAAAACAGAAAAAAATACATAAGCGTGCCCCAAAAGTTCCTTCCCCGGAGCACTCCCTTCTTGGTGAAGATTGTGTCTCCCGGGCAGCTGTCCTGACTTGGGTTTGAATAAAGGTCTCTTCCTTTCTCTCTAAAATGTTTTTAAAAGTTCATTCATGCAATGTCGACAATAACAGTGTTTTCTATTTAAGTGAGAAATAAATGTTCCACTCTAGTTGCATTGGGAATAGACGAATTGAGGGTTTCTTTAGAAGAGTAAGTCTGCTTTCCAGAAAAGGCAAGGACATTGGTCTATTGAGAATGAAGATAATTACTGCTAAACAACAAGTATGTGTTGCCCCTGCACCCAGAAACCGAAGCAGATGTGCAGGCTTTAGGCTAGAGGTGGCTTCTTCTCCCCAGCTGACAGCACTTCTCTGCTATGGCTCCAAGAAACCCGAGGTTTTGAACGTCACCATCTGAGTCAGCGAGGAAGCTTGTCACAGGACGCCAGTGTTCAGAGAAAGCACAGGTATGTTTGGCAAAATGTCCTATCTATGTCAGGGCTGGAGGTAAAACCTCTCATTATCCCAAAACCTCCTGGGCTTTTCTCTTTTCTCTAGTTGAGCCACAAAGTAAAATTGAAGTAGCTGTCAGCATTCTGGGTTTGGTGCAAGAATTACTTAGTTTCCCTGCAGGTAGAACTTTGCAGGGGATCACAATTTGTCTGTCCATTTATTGCTTACAAATGTATTTTGACCATCTGTTTCCTAGGAACCCTCTTTTATTAGAAAGGGAAGGTGAGATTCACTCTGTGCCTGTTTGTAACATCTAATTTGTTCCTTCATCTAACAGTGTTTATTCAATTGGGCCTAAGATATGGTTGAGTGGCCAGCATCTAGAGTTAGGTGGCTTTATTCATCTGATACAGACTTGGGTGATGTCATTTGACAAAGGTGATGTTTCATCATTGATTAGTTTATTCATCAGAAGAGTTAAAATTAGGGTGGAGGGAAAATTGAAAATTATCCAAAGCGGCCTGTTCCTGTTTAAAAGTTGAGCTTCACTTTTTAGTTTTACTAAATGTATTATCTCGATATTTTGAGGTGCCATATTCTCTCTGTAGTTTCTTTGGTGGTGGAGTCAGAAGGAGAGTCCGGGAATTCTTTTGGATAGTGGCATGCGGTGGCTTCAAGGGGCTTGGCGTCAGGAGCCTTGGGGTGAAGTCTGCAACTGCTTGCCTAACCCTTGGTGCATCTCCCAGAGGTTTTGTTTCCTCTTATGAAATTGCCCGCAGATAATGTTCTGCTTGAAGGGGAACTCTCCCATCCTGTTGGTGGGAATGCAAAGTGGTGCAACCAGTCTGGGAACCAGTGTGGGGGTTCCTCAAAAAGTTAAACATTGAACAACCCCATGATCCAGCAATTGCTGTCCTAGGTATTTACCCAAAGGATACAAAAATGCGGATTTGAAGGGGGAACATGCACCATGATGTTTATAGTAGCATTGTCCACAGTAGACAAACTATGGAGAGAATCCCAAAGTCCATGCACTGATGAATGGATAAAGCAGATGTGGGATACATATATATAACGGAATATGACCCAGCTTCAAAAAGAATGAAATCTTACCATTTGCAAGGATGTGGATGGACCTAGAGTGTATTAAGCTAAGCAAAATCAGTGAGGAAAGACAAATATCCTATGCTCTCACGCTTGTGGAATTTCAGAAAGAAAACAGAGGAACAGAGTTGAGGGGTGGTGAGAGTGGCAAACAAGGAAATAGACTCAACCTTGGAGAACAAACTGAGTGTTGCTGCAGGACAGGGGCGTGGGGGGAAGAGTTAAATAGGTGAGGGGTATTAAGGAGGGCACTTGTGATGAGCACCGGGTACTCCTTGCAGGTGAGGAATCACTAAATCCTACCCCTGAAGCGAATATTCCATCGCATGTGAACTAACTGGAATTTAATAAAAGAAGAAAGGAAAAAGTGTTCTGCTTCATGAAGACTGAGGTAAAATTGTAGTGATTTGAGCTGTAGTCTTCTATAGATGATATTTGTAAAACACCGTGTTGTAGGATACACTAGTTGCTTATCACATAAGGAGTCCTCAGAAAGCTGCAATGAAAGATTCAGGTCTCAGAGCATGTTCATGTTCCACTGATATGTTACAGTTTGCACAGGTAGGAAAGAAGGTGGAGAGAAAGGCAACAGAAGGGGAAAGTAGGTGTGAACCTTTCATTAGTTAGCGTTATAGCTTTCTCATGAAAGCCTTGCGCCAGTGTGATTTTGGAAGCAGAGAGGTAATCCGGGAGCTTTGCAGGAGATGGGGGAGTTGCAGGTCTGGGTAAAGCTGACAGGGGTCCCAGAGGAGAGCTGAATGCATTCTGCAGCAGGGTGTGTTCAGGGTGGGCTCCAGGGGTGGCTGTGGGTCTCCTGGGTGAGACTTGTGACAGGTGAGGGCTGTGTGCAAGTTCCTGGCTGAGGACAAGGGAGGCACAGGCGGAGAGCTGGCAGAGAACCTTCTTCTGGGCCACCAGCCTCACCCAACACACACAGCCTCATCTTCTGTCCCTGTCACTCCAATTCAGACTTCTCCGAAGGTGAGTGAGAACACATCAAGAGCATTCTGAACAAAAGGGAAAGCATGAGCAATGGCTCTGGGGCAGGAGAATTCCAGGTATGTCCAGGAGCAGCAAGAAGGCCCTGTGGCCACAGGAGACAGCTTAGGACATGAGCTCAGAGAGGTGACAGAGGGTGACAGAAAGCCATTCCAGGGCTATAACCCCATGAGACCCTGTTTCACTGGGCCATCGTGGCTACAGTGTTGAGAACAGATGACAGAGGGTTGAAGATGGCAAGTAGGTCAATGACGAAGCTTTTCCAGTTACTCAGCCACTGTGGACCAGACAAGTGGCCTTGGATGGAGTGGTTAGACCTATTCTGGGTCTATTTTGAAGATGGAGCTCACAGGATTTGCTGATGGGTTAGCTATTAGAAGCAGGAGAATGGAGGAATTGGGGTAACTCCCAGCTGTTGTGGGTTGTCCTGATTGAGGGGAAGGAGAGGGTTTCTGGGGTTAGGAGGTAGTCCGTGTTCTGCATGCTGAGGAAGGTGCCTTTCCCAGTGGATCTGCTGAGGTTTGTGTCTGGAAGAACCTTTCCCATCTCCTCCCTCAGCATTGCTTAAGTACAATTATCCCCCACTTTTTGAACGTTCACAGTAAGACACTGGGCATTCTTGAAAGAACTACATTTATTACCCAGCTTCAGTGAGAGGAAGATACCTGAAGAGGATTTTCCTCTTATGAAAAAAGGTGAACAGTGAGAATCGCGTTCAGCATCTGTTTTGGGGAAAAGCACAACAGAGGTGGCATGCACCCTAACCAGCTCCTTCTGCTGGGAACCGCTCTCCGCATCCAGCCACCAGCACTTTGAATGGTGTCTGTGAGCCTCTGCTGTGCTTTATCTTCATTTATGCTGGGCCTCCGTTAGAAACTTGTGTCCTGAGGCCTAAGAAAAATCAAAGAGAAGGAATTTTGGAGTCTGAGCACACTAAATGTTCCGTGTAAATTAATGGCCATTCCTTCTTGACACCATTTCTGCTGTGCAAGGTTTCTCAGAAGTCCTGTACTTTTGAAGAGCAGGGAAACCTATACCCCATGCTGTGGGGTTAGTTTTAGTCTCCATGCTGGACAGAACATTTCATGACTGTCGGATTTTCTCACTCAAACATTGAGACTTGGACCACCTTCACCCGTTTCTACCACCCCATCCCTGAATCTGGCACCTACCAATCTGCTCTCAGTATCTATGCGTTCAGTATTTGTTTATTCCACGTGGAATGTACATGAGAGCATCTGGTATTGGTCTTCCTGTGTCTGAGTTACTTGGCATAAGGCCCCCAAGGTCTGTGTTTCCATGTCTGGTTCTTGTGAATAATGCTGCAGTGAATGTGGGAGTGCATCTGTCTTTTTGAGGCAGTATTTTTGTGTTCTCTGAATCAATACTCATTAGAGCCATTACTGGGTCATGGGGTAGTTGTATTTATTTTTTCAGGAACCTCCATACCGTTTGTCACAGTGGCTGCACCAATTTCCATTCCCACCAACAGTGCACAGTGTCTCCTCGTCTGCACACCCATGACCCCACTTTTTGTCTGTCTCTGGGACAATTGCTGTTCCAACAGTTGTGAGGGGATAGCCAATTGTGGGTTTGACTGATGTTTCCCTGACGATGATTAGTGATGTCGAAAAACTTTTTCTGTCTGTTGGCACCTGTGTGCCATCTTTGGAAAATATGTATTCACATATACCCCCCATTTTTATACCTTTTTTTGTTTGTTTGTTTTGATTTGTATGAGTGTTGTGTGTATTTTGGATATTAGCCTCTTCTCACACATATGATTCACAGATATTTTTTTCATATTGGGTCAGTGGCCTTTTAAGTTTTTGCTGGTTTCTTTTGCCGTGTGGAAGATTTCAGTTTGATGTTGTTCCACTTGTTTATTTGTGCTTTTGTTGTCTTTGCATTTGGTGTCCGATCTGAAGACTCTTTGCCAAAACCAATGTCGAGAGACTTAGTACCTGTGTCTTCTTGGAGGTTTATGGATTCAGGTCTTATGTTCAAATCATTCATCCATTAAAAATTTTGTGTGTGGTGTAAGAAAGTGACCCAGTTATATTCTTCTGCATTTAGTGTCCAGTTTGCCTGTTACCGCTCACTGAAGAAACAGTCCTTCCCTCATGGCATATCTTCTGCTGCTGTGTCATAAGTTAGGATCATCTACGTGTGGGTAAGTTTCTGAGCTTTCTGTTCTGTTCCACTGACCTGGTGTCTGTGTTTCTGCCAGTACCATCCTGTTTTGATGACAACAGCTTTGTAATCTACCTTGAAATCCAGGAGTGTGTTGACTGCACCTTTCTTTCTCCAGGTTCCTTTGGGTATTTGGGGTCTTTAGTGACTCCATCCAAGTTTGAGGACTGTTTTCTATTTCCTCGAATAATGCCACTGGAATTCAGATAGGGATTTCATCACATCTGTCGATTGCTTTGGGTACGATGGACATGTTCACATAATTAACTCTTCCAGTTAAGGAGCATGGCGTATGCTTCCATTTGTTTGTGTTGCCTTCCAAATCTTTGACCCATACATTCCGCCCCCCTTGACAGATATGTTTTTCATTTCTTTTCTGCCATGTGTTGAGTGTACTATGTCTTTCTCATTTTTGGTTACTTTTATTCCTAGATTTTTTTGATGCAATTGTAAATGGCATTGCTTTTTAAATTTCTCTTTACGATATGTGTCATCAATATACAGAAATGCAAGAAGTTGGGTCATCTGGGTGGCCCCATAGGTGAAGCATCTGCCTTCAGCTCAGGTCATGATCCCAGAGTTCTGGGATTGAGCCCCGTGCTGGGCCCCCGCTTAGCAAGGGTCTGCTTCTCCCTCTTTCTGACACTCCCCCTGCTTGTGGTTTTTCTCTTCCTGTCAAATAAATAAATAAAATCTGAAAAAAAATAAAGACAACAGGTCTCTGTATATTGACATTATATCCTGCAGCTTTCTTGAATTTTTTTATTCTAACAGTTTTTTTTTTTTTTTTTTGTGGAATCTTTCGGGATTTCATGTCATTTGCAAATAGTGACAGTTTTCCTTTATGGATTTCATATCTTTCTCTTTTTTTAAAATGATGTTAGTCACCCTACAGTACTTAATTTGTTTTTGATGTAGTGTTCCATGATTCATTGTTTGCATATAACACCTAGTGCTCATTATGACACGTGCCCTCCTTAATACCCATCACCAGGATAACCCATTCCCCTACCCCTCCCTTTCTGCAACCTTCAGTTTGTTTCCCAGTGTCAATAGTCTCTCATGGTTCATCTCCCCCTCTCATTCCCCCTCTTCACTTTTCCCTTCCTTCTCCTAATGTCCTCCATGCTATTCCTTCCATTCCACATAGGAGTGAAACCATATGATAATTGTCTTTATCTGCTTGACTTAATTTCACTTAGCATAATCCCCTCCTGGTCCATCCACGTTGGTGCAAATGGTGGGTATGCATCCTTTCTGATGACTGAGTAATATTCCATTGTACAGATGACCACATCATCTTTGTCCATTCATCTGCTGAAGGACATCTTGGCTCCTTCCACAGTTTGGCTGTTATGGACATTGCTGCTATGAACATTGAAATACAGGTGCCCCTTCTTTTCATTACTCTGTGTCTATGGGGTAAATACCCAGTAGTACAATTGGTGGGTCGTAGGATATCTCTGTGTTTAACGTCTTGAGGAGCCTCCATATTGTTTTCAAAAGTGGCTGTACCAGCTTGAATTCTCACGAGTAGTGTAAGAGGGTTCCCCTTTCTCCACATCCTCTCTGACTTTTTTTATTTCCTGTCTTGTTAATTTTTTTCAAGATTTTTTTTATTTATTCCACAGAGATAGAGACAGCCAGCGAGAGAGGGAACACAAGCAGGGGGAGTGGGAGAGGAATAAGCAGGCTCATAACGGAGGAGCCTGATGTGGGGCTCGATCCCATAAGGCCAGGATCACGCCCCTAGCCGAAGGCAGACGCTTAACTGCTGTGCCACCCAGGTGCCCCCTGCCTTGTTAATTTTAACCATTCTATCTGGTGTAAGGTGGTATCTCATTGTCGTTTTGATTTGTATTTGCCTGATGGCAAGTGATGTGGAGCATTTTTTCATGTGTCTGTTGGCCATTTGTGTTTCCCCTCTGGAGAAGTATCCCTTTGTGTCTTCTGCCCATTTTTTGGGTGTCGAGTTAGAGGAGTTCTTTATAGATCTTGAATACCAGCCCTTTATCTGTAATATCATTTGCAGATATCTTCTTCGATTCCATAGATTGCCTTTTTGTTTTGTTGATCGTTTGCTTTGCCGAGCAGAAGCTTTTTATCCTGATGAAGTGCGAATAGTTCATTTTTGCTTTTATTTCCTTTGCCTTTAGAGACGTGGCTTGCAAGAAGTTGTTGTGTCCAAGGTTGAAGAGTTCTTTTGATTTTGATATGAGACAGGAATCCATTATCTTCCTTTCCTGATTGTATTGGAGTCCTCTGTCTTTCTTGGTGAGTCTAGCTAAGTTTGTCAGTTTTGTTTATCTTTCCAAAAAAGGCAGCTCTCATTTTCGTTGTTTTTTTTTTTTTTTGTCTTTTTAGTCTCCTTTGGATTTATTTATGCATTCCTTTTTGTTATTTCCTTATTTCTACTAATTTGGGGCTTTGTTTGTTGTTTTTTTTTTCTACTTCTTTACCACATAAATCAGGTTGTTTATTGGAGAGCATTCTCATGGATTGATGAAGACTTGAATTTCTACGAATGTCCCCCATAAAGCTACTTTTGCTGCATCCCATAAGTTTTTGTAGGTTGTCTTTTGCATCAGTGTCAAGGTACTTCTAAAAATTTTTTGTTTTCTTCTTTGACTGTTGGTTGTTCAGTAGCATGTTGTTAAGTCTCCACATATTTTTTTAAGATTATTTGAGTATCTGACAGAGAGTGAGACTGCGAGAGAGGGAACGCAAGCAGGGGGGTGGGAGAGGGAGAAGCGGGCTTCCAACTGAGCAAGGAGCCTGATTCGGGGCTAGATCCCAGGATCCTGGGATCACGACCTGAGCTGAAAGTAGATCCTTAACGACTGAGCCACCCAGGCCCCCCAATCTCCACCTATTTTTGACTGTCCCATTTTTTTCTTGAGACTGATTTCTAGTTTCATATCATTGTGGTTGGACAAGATTTGAAGCAGAAGGTGAAGAGAGCATTCAGATGAAAGGTTTGTTTCCTGGAGGGTTTTTTGAGGCATACCATGAGTTCAGTGGGGATGGAGGAAGGTTTTGTGAGACGGGAGTTGGGGTTAACCCTTGTTAGAATTACTGACTACTACCATGCAGGCTGTGTGCTACTGTTCACACCATAGTCCTGATGGACTTGTACTTCATTAGAAATATTTTCTAGGAGGTGTAGGCATAGCCTTCTCTAAAAGAAAGGTGCCATGTGGGTTTATGGCATGACCCCAGGTCAGCAACCAGGATGTATGGTATTGTGGGGGATCAGAACCAGGCTTTCTGTGGGAAGTGACAGAAATAGGGTATGGTGAGCTCCATGACCATAGGTGAGGTCCCAAGTGACCCACTGGGTGTTGGGTTCTGTGGATCTGTCTCATCAGGTGCTGTGGAATTCAGGGACACCCTCCTGTCTGTGGATTTGTGTGGAAACAGGTAGACATCAGTGTCTGGCCTGGCATGAGGGTCGCACTGGACCGCCACCAGAGGTGCAGCGTGCGGGGGAGCCACTGCTTGGTTTCCATGAAAGCTGACCAGGGTCTGTGACCGTGATTCCTAGCAGCTGCAAGGGGAGAGGAGGCCGGGGTAGTGCACACTTCCTAGACTTGTGGTCAGGACTAGTCTGGAGCCCACTGAAGTCAGCCACACCTGACACAGAAGGCACCCAGTTAGTGTAGCTGTGAGCACTGCTCCCATGTTACTTTCAGGCTGGCTCCGTGCTGCCACCTCCTGCTTTTCATCATCATCTTCAAGGTCATGTGCCTCTGTTCTTGTCCCATGGCCTCTGGAGTATTGTCCGTCCTCCATCTGGCCCTCGTCCCTGGTGCCCTGTGCAGTCCGATGACAGGGTACCCTTCTCGAGACAAACATCTGGCCCTGATGGAACACTTCCATGGATCTCGTGTGATGCGAGGTTGATACCCTGCCCTGGAAGGGGGCTGCAGGTCCCCAATCAGGAGAGCCATGTCTCCCTTTTCAGCATGGCCTCCCCTCCCCTCAGTCTTCTTCAGGGAAACTCTCCCCTCTTCCTGAGCTGACAGCTCTGAACTTAAAAATGAATGTTATTTTACATATCTCTATGCCTTAGTTCATCCATGGCATGTCTTTCAACCCCGTTAGTGGTTTTTTTTTTAGCAGTTCTGAAGGGCAGTCTGCTCAAGGAGGGGATGACCTGGGTGGGGCAGCTTTCCCTCTCATCTCCCTCAGCATGTCTCTGAGCCCTGGGGCCAGCTGTCCCACTGAGGATTGAGGGACCCAAGACAGCCCATCCTGAGCCCAAGCTGTGTCAGCTGTGTAGACTGATGCGTGTCGGAGCGGTGGGCAGCTGGCATGGGCCAGGGGCAGGCAGTGTCTCCTTCTCATTCCTTCCCTCCCTTCCTCCCAGAGGTAGCTCAGAGCAGCCTTCAACCCCTGCACCTCCAGATCCCTTGACCTGTGCCTCCTGTGTTCAGCTGGTGACCTTGGAGTTTCGCATGGATTCTACCTCCCGTACCCTTTCCCGTAGCAGTTCCTGGATCAGGGAAGGGGTCTGACCCTTGTCTGATTTTGGTCTTCTTCCTGTCCCGCAGCAAGCCCACCCACCTTTGCATCTTCCATGTATGTGCTTGGAAGCAAGCCCATCCACAGGAAACCTATTAGCCAAAGGGATCCAGGCAATGAACATTGAAGTAGAGATCCAGGATCCATAATAAACCTGCTCTGAAACCTGTCCCAAAGTCTGTGACTCTCTCACACTGAAACAGAAACAATAATAGCTTTCTGGACTGTGAAGTGACATGTGTCTCTACTTCCAATCTTGAATGCATAGGTGCTGAGCCTGGACAGAAAAGGACCATGGCTCCCGTGGGCTGGGATCCACGATAAGAACTCAGTGAAATCTGAATTTGAGGCATGGAGTGAATAATTATTGTAGAGTGAATCCTCCCAAGTAGGGTTTATGCACATTGCACAGGAAAAGCTTTTTCAAAGAGGTACCTGAAAGAAAAATCTTTTAAAAAATTTATTTTAATTCCAGTAGAGCTAACATACAGTGTTACATTTGTTTCAGGTGTACAATAGAATGATTCAGTAATTATATATTACTCAGTGGTCATCAAGAAAAGCGTCCTCTTAATCCCCTTCATCTATTTCACTCATCCCTCTATCCACCTCCTCTCTGGTAACCATCCGTTTGTTCTCTATTGTTAAGAGTTTGTATTTTGGTGTATCTCCTTTTTCTCTTTTAGTTATTTATTTTTCTTTGTTTCTTAAGTTCCCCATTAGAGTGACATCGTATGGGATTTTTCTTTCTCTGCCTGATTTTAGTTAGGATAATACTCTCTAGCTCCATCCATGTGTCTGCAAATGGCAAGGTTTCATTCTTTTTCAAGCTGAGTAATACTCCATTGTGTGTGTGTATGTGTGTGTGTGTGTGTGTGTGTCCGTGTGTGTGTGTGTGTGTGTGAATACACACATCTATCATCTCATTTGTCAATTTTTCTACAGACACTTGGGTTGCTTCCATATTGTGATATTGTAAATAATGGTGCAAGAAACATAGGGGTGCACGTATCCTTTTACGTTACTGTTTTCCTATTCTTTGTGTAAATAGGAGTAGTGTGATTGTTGGATCATAGGGTAGTTCTATATTTAATTTTTTGAGGAACCTTCGTACTGTTTTCCACGGTGGCCACCACAGTTTGCATTCCCACCCACAGTTCGCGAGGATTCCCCTTTATCCACATCCTCCCAACACCTGCTCTTTGTTGTGCTTTTGATGTTAGCCATTCTGACAGGTTTGAGGTATTACCTCATTGCCCTTTGGATTTACATTTTCCTGATGATGGGTGATGGTGAACATCTTTTCACGGGACTGTTGGCCATTTGTATTTCTTCTTTGGAGAAATGTCTGTCCATGTCTTCTGCCTATTTTTTAACTGGATTATTTGTTTTTTTGGGGGTCGAGTAGGATCAGTTCTATATGTTTTGGACACTATCCCTTCATTGCATATGATCTTTGCAAATATCTTCTCCCTTTGAGTAGGTTGTCTTATTATTTTTACGTTTTCATTGTTCTTCTGCCGTGTGGAAACTTTTTATTTTACTGTATTCCCAATAGTTTATTTTTGCTTTCATTTCCTTTGTCAGGACACAGTCCAGAAAAACGTTGGTATGGTCCATGTCAAGAAGTTACTGTCTTCCCTCCTGTAGGATTTTTATGGATTCAGGTCTCATATTGAGGTCTTGAAACTGTTTTGTGTTTGTCTGTATTGTGTAAGAAAGCAGTTTAATTTCATTCTTTTGTGCGTAGCTGTCTAGTTTTCCCAACACCATTTGTTGTAGAGACTGTCCTTTTCCCTTTTGATATCGTTGCTTGCTTTGTGGAAGATTCATGGACCACATAATTGTGGGTTTCTGTCTGAACTTGTATCCTGTTCCTTTGGTCGCTGTGTCTATTTTTGTGCCATACTGTCTTGTTAGGATGACTGCAGCTTTGTAGTATAACCTGAAATCTGAAATTGTGAGTCCTCCAGCTTTGTTTTTCTTTTCCACATTGCACTGGCTGTTCAGAATCTTTAGTGGTTCCATACAAATGTTTAGGATTGTTTATTTGAGGTCTTTTGTTCTTTAATTTAAATTCAATTAGCCAACTTACAGTACACCATTAGTTTCCGATGTAGTCTTCAATAAATTTTCAATCGTGTGTAACACCCAGTGATCATTGTATCGTGTGACCTCTTTAATGCTACTCACCTAGTTACCCCCCCCCCAACTTCTCCTCCAACAATCATCAGTTTCTTGTGATAGTTAAGAGTCCATCATGGGTTTTCCCCCTCTCTGATGACTTCCCATTCTATTTTCCCTTCCTTCCCCTATGGTCTTCTTCCTTGTTTCTGATATTCCACATAGGAGTGAAAGCATATGATCATTGTCTTTCTTTCATTGACTTATTCCACTCAGCATAATACCCTCCAGCTCCACCCAGGTCAGTGTGATGGTAAGTATTCATCCTTTCTGATGGCTGAGTAATATTCCATTATATATATGATCCACATCTTCTTTATCCATTCATCTATCCATGGTCATCTGCACTCCTTCTGCAGCTTGTCTATTATGGATATTGCTGCTATGAACACTGTGATGCATGTGTCCCGTCTTCAGTACCTGTCGCTTTGGGGTAAATACCCAGTAGTGCAATTGCTGGGACATAGGGTAGCTTTATTTATAACTTCTTGAGGAAACTCCGTACCATTTTCAGGAGTGGCTGTACCGGACTGCATTCGTATAGGGGTGTAAGAGGTTTGCCGTTTCTCCACATCCTCTCCAACATGTATAGTTTCATGTCTTCTTATTTTTAGATATTTGGCCTCGTGTGATATGGCATGTATAGGGGTTTAGATTTGCATTTCCCTGAAGCCAAGTGATATGAAGCATTTATGCATGTATCTTTTGGTCACCAGTACGTCGTCATCAGTGAAGTGACTTCCCATTTTAATCCATCTCAAGAGCTAAAGCTGGGTAAGGCACTGAAGCTGGGTAATGCCATCAGTTGGAATTGTGGAGAATTTCAAAAGATCTCCGTGGAGAGCAAGTTCAGTGTGAAGCTACTAATTGGATCTGGGGACATCTCTGAAAGTGGGGTTGCCTGGGATGGGCTGAGGGGGACCCTCTGATTTTCCTATGAATCCTTGCTGCAGCCCCAAATGGACAGTTTCCTGCTGTGGGGCAGGCTGAGTCTTCTAGTCGTGCAGAGGTGAGCCCAATGCCTGGTGCCTTGGAGGCAGGCAAACGGGGAGGGACCCTCAGCAGAAGACCCAAGGTTAGGTTAGGCCTCAAGGACAGCAGGTCTGAACTGCCCAGTGCTCAGAGAGCTCCCAGGCCGAGTGAGATGAGGGCACAAGGGCGGGTGAGTGTGAGCCTTGGGGTTTCATCCAGAAGGGCCCACAAAGGTCGGGGTTCACCAGAAGGGACTCTCAGGGGGTGCCCCAATTCTCTTGCCCTGACTGCTCTGTTGTGCACCAAAATGGTAGAGTTTACTGTGGGCTGCAGGCTGAGTCCTACGGTGGGGCTTGGGTGTCCCCAATCCCCTGGACTGTGGTGCCAGGACCCTGGGGAGGGGCCCCTCTGTGGCCAACCTAGGGTAAGGGTTAGGGTCCCGGAGCCCGGCAGGGACAATCTGCAGGCTGTGAGGTGAGCTTTGTGGAGGGCTGAGAGGAGGCCATGGGGGAGGGTGAGCATGGGCCTCAAGGTTGGGGCACGGGGGGCTGCCAAATGTGGGGACGGGCTCTGAGGGCCTCCCCAAGTTCTCGTGCCCTGTAGGCTCCATAGAGCCCCAAGGGGCAATGTTTCCTGTCAGGTGGCAAGCTGAGTCCTCTGGTGGGGTACAGGTATCCCAATTCCCCAGGGCTGCGGTGTAAGGCTCCTGGGGAGGCCCCCACACCTGCGGCTGACCTAGGGCTAGGTTTAGGCCCCAGGAGCCCCGCAGGCCCGATCTGCTGGCTGTATGGCTAGCTACACGGGCTGAGGTGAGGGTGTGGGGAGGGTGAGCGTGGGCCTCAGGGTTGGGGTGTGGGAGGCCGCCAAAGTTCGCTGGTGGCTCAGGAGTGCCCTCCTGGTTCTCCCACCCTGAATGCTCTATGGCCTCCCAAGGCGCATGGTTTCCTGTGGGGTGGCAGACTGAGTCCTGCTGTGGGGCTCAGGTGTCCCGAATCCCCGTGGCTGCGGCTCCAGGCTCCTGGGGAGGGGCCCCTCCACAGATGAACTAGGGTTAGGGTTGGCGCCCAGGAACCCCGCAGGCCAGATCTGCCCACTATGTGGCGAGCTCTGCCATGGGCTGAGGTGAGGGTGCGGGCTGGGGTGAGCATGGACTTCAAGGTTGGGTTTACGGATCACCAAATTCGCCGGGGGCTCTGGGGGCCCTCCTGGTTCTCCCGCCCTGAATGCTCTATAGCCTCCCAAGGGGCACGGTTTCCTGCGGGCTGGCAGGCTTTGTCCTGCAGTGGGGCTCAGGTGTCCCCAGTCCCTGGGGCTACGGCACCGGGCCCCAGGGGAGGGGCCCTACCCAGCTGACCTAGGGTCAGGTGTAGGCCCCAGGAACCCGGCAGGCCTGATCTGCCGGCTCTGCGATGAGCTCGGTGGCAAGCTGAAGGGAAGGCGTGGGGTGGGATGAGCGTGGGCCTCAGGGTTGGGGTGTATGGGGCCACCGAGGATCGCTGGGGGCTCAGGGGGGCACTACCAGTTCTCCTGCATGGGATGCTCTGTGGCGCCCCAAGGGTCATGGTTTCCTGAGGGCTGGCAGGTTGAGTCCCGTGGTGGTGCTCAGGTGTACCCAATCCCCGGGGTTAGGGTATGGATTAGGGTATGGGTTCAGGTTAGGGTATGGGTTACGGTTAGGGTATGGGTGAGGGTAGAGGTTAGAGTTAGGGGAAGGAGAGGGTACGGGTTAGGGTTGGGTTTAGGGGTTACAGGTTAGAGGTTATGGGTTAGGGTACAGATTAGGATTTAGGGTACGGGTTAGGGTTTAGGGTTTGGGGTTAGGGTTGGGGTTAGGGTTGGAGTACGGTTTAGGTTTAGGGTATGGGTTAGGGTTAAGGTACGAGTTAGGGTACGCATTAGGGTATAGTTTAGGGTACGTGTTAGGTTACGGTTTAGGGTAAGTGTTGTCGTACGGATTTGGGTACGGTTTAGGGTACGGGTTAGGGTTAGGGTACGGGTTAGGGTTAGGTTACAGTTTAGGTTTATGGTACAGGTTAGGTTACGGTTTAGGGTTAGGGTTAGGGTACGGGTTAGGGAACGGGTTAGGGATAGGTATAGGGTACGGTTTAGGGTTAGGGTATGGGTTAGGGTACAGGTTAGGGTACAGGTTAGGGTTATGTATGGGTTAGGGTATGGGTTAGGGTCCGGGTTTGGGATAGTGTACAGGTTAGGGTATGGGTTAGTGTACGGGTTAGGGTATGGGTTAAGGTTAAGGTAAGGGTACTGGTTAGGGTAGGTTACGGGTTACGGTTTAGGGTTTAGGGTTACAGTTAGGGTACGGGTTAGGGTTAGGTTATGGGTTGGGTTAGGGTACAGGTTATGGTACGATTTAGGGTATGGGTTAGGGTCAGGGTTTAGGGTTTAGGGTTAAGGTTAGGGTACAGGTTAGGGTACGGGTTAGGTTTAGATTTAGGGTTAGTTTACGGGTTAGGGGTAGGGTTAGCTGAAGGGGTAGCGTTAAGGGTAGGGTTAGGGTTTGGGGTTAGTGGTTAAGGTAAGGGTTTATTGTTTAGGGCTTCGGGATTAGGGTTAGGGTTTAGGGTTTAGTGTTAATGTTAGGGTTTAGGGTTTAAGGATTAGGGGTTATGGTTAGATTTTGGGTAGGGTTAGGGGTTAAGGTTTAGGGTTTAAGGTTAGGGGTTAGGGTTTAGAGTTAGGGTTAGACCTCAGTAGGCCAGCAGGACCAATGCGCCGGCTGTGCGGCGAGCAGAGGAGTGGGCCGAGGTGAGGGCGCTGGCTAGCGGGAGTATGGTATCCAGCGTTTTGGCGCAGGGGCCTTTGAACGTCACTAGAGGCTCAGAGGGCCCTGCCCATTCTAACACCCTGAATAACCGGCGTGCCCCTAGCGGCTCCGTTGGCGGTGGGGCAGCAGAGTGAGTCCCAAGCTGCGGCTCGGGTAATCCCAATCCCCGGTGTTGCAGTGCCAGGCCCCTTGGGAAGGGCTCCTCGTGAGCCGACCTAGGGTTAGATTTAGACCCCATTAGGCCGGCAGGCATGATCCTCTGGCTAGGCGGCTAGAGGTGGGTGGGCCGAGGTAAAGGTGCTAGGGAGCGGGATGGTGGGCCCCTGCATTTTGGCGCGGGAGGCTTCAAATGTCGCCAGTTTCTCCAGGGCCCTGTCTGTTCTCCCACCCTGAATGACCGGCGGCGCCCCTAGCGGCCCAGGTGGCAGCGATGTGGGAGGTTGAGTCTGGCTCTGGGGCTTGGGGTACCAGATCCCCGGCGTAGTGGCACCAGGACCCTTGGGAGGGGCCCCTGGGGCGACGACCTAGGGTTAAGGTTAGCCCCAAAAAGACCGTCAGGCCCAATCCGCACACTGTGCGGCGAGTGGAGGTGCGGGCCGAGGTGAGGGCGCTGGGGAGCAGGAAAGTGGGCCCAAGCGTTTTAGCGCAGGAGGTCTTCGAAGGTCGCAAGGGGTTCAGAGGGCCCTGCCCCTTCTCCCTCCTTGAATGATCGGCGGCGCCCTTACTGGCCCAGTTGGCGGCAGGGCGGCAGGTAGAGTCTGGCGCTGGGGCTCGGGTGTCCCCAATCCCCGGTGTTGCGGTGCAAGGCCCCTTGGGAGGGGCCCCTCCTGGGCCGACCAAATGTTAGAGTTAGCCCCCAGGATGCGGGCAGGCCTGATCTGCCGGGTGTGCGGCAAGCGGAAGGGCGGGCCGAGATGTGGGTGCTAGCGAGCAGGAGTGTGGGCCCAAGCGTATTCGCAAGTTGGACCTTCGAAGGTCTCCAGGGGCTCGAAGGGCCCTGCCTGTTCTCCCGCACTGAATGACCGGCAGCGCCCATAGCGGCTCGGGTGGCGTCGGGGTGACAGGGTGAGTCTGGCGCTGGAGCTCAGGGGTCCCCAATCCCTGGCATTGCTGCGCCAGGCCCCTTGGGAGGTTCCCCTCGGGGGCCAACCTAGGGTTAGTGTTAGCCCCCAGGAGGCCCACAGGCCCGATCCGCTGGCTGTGCGGCCAGCAGAGGGGCTGGCTGAGGTGAGGGCGCTGGTGAGCGGAAGCATGGGCCCAAGCATTCTGGCGCCTGGGGCCTTAGAAGTTCACTGGGACTGGGAGGGCCCTGTCCATTCTCCCACCCTGAATGACCGGCAGTGCCCTAGCTGCCTAGGTGCCGGCGGGGCAGCAGGGTGAGCCCGGCACTGGGGCTGGGGGTCATCAATCCCCAGTGTTGCGTCGACAGTCCCCTTGGGAGGGGCCCCTGGGGGGCCAACCTAGGGTTAGTGTTAGCTCCGAGGAGGCCGGCAGGCCCGATCTGCCAGCTGTGTGGCGAGCGGAGGGGCAGGCCGATGTGAGGGCGCTGAAGAGCAGGAGCGTGGGCCCAAGCGTTTTGGCGCGGGAAGCCTTCGAAGGTCGCCGGGGGATCGGAGGACCCTGCCCGTTTTCCCGCCCTGAATGACCTGCGGCACCCCTGGGGCCCGGGTGGCGGCAGGGCGACAGGGTGAGTCCGTCGCTGGGGTTGGGGGGTTCCCAATCCCCGGTGTTGCGGCACCAGGCCCCTTTGCAGGGGCCCCTCGGAGGCTGACTTAGGGTTATGGTTAGCCCCCAGGAGGCCGCAGGCCCAATCCACCGCTGTGCGGTGAGCAGAGGGGAGGGCCGAGGTGAGGGCGCTGGCGAGCGGTAGCGTAGGCCCATGAGTTTTGGCGCGGGGGGCCTTCGAAGGTCGCCGGGGCTCAAGAAGCCCTGCCCGTTCTCCCGCACTGAATGTCCGGCGGTGCCCCTAGTGGCTCAGTTGCCGGCGGGGGAGCATGGTGAGTCGGATGCTGGGGCTAGCGGTCCGCAAACCCAGGTGTTGCGGTGCCAGGCCCGTTGGGAGGGGCCTCTCGGGGGCCGACGAAGGGATAGGGTTAGCCCCCAGGAGGCTGGCGGGCCCTATCCGCCGGCTGTGCGGCGAGCGGAGGGGCGGGCCGAGGTGAGGGCACTGGCTACCGGGAGAGTGGGCGCAAGCTTTCTGGCGCGGGGGGCCTTCGAAAGAGGCCGGGGGCTCCAAGGGCCCTTCCCGTTCTCCCGCCCTGAATGACCGGTGGTGCCACTAGCGGCCTGTGTGGCGGCGGGGCAGCACGGTGAGTCCAGCACTGTGGCTCGTGGGTCTCCAATGCCCGGCATTGCCGCTCCAGGCACCTTGGGATGAGCCCCTCCGAGGGTGAGCTAGGGTTACGGTTAGCCCCCAGGAGGCCGGCAGGCCCGATCTGCCAGCTGTGTGGCGAGCGGAGGGGCAGGCCGAGGTGAGGGCGCTGAAGAGCAGGAGCGTGGGCCCAAGCGTTTTGGTGCGGGGGCCTTTGAAGGTCACCAGGGGCTCGGAGGACCCTGCCCGTTCTCCCGCCCTGGATGACCGGCGGTGCCCCTAGAGGCCCGGGTGGCAGCGGGGCGGGAGGGTGAGTCTGGCGCTGGGGCTTGTGGGTCCGGAATCCCGGGCATTGCGGCACCAGGCCCCTTGGGAGGGGCCCCTCGAGGGATCGAGCTAGGGTTAGGTTTAGCCCCCAGGGGACCGTCAGGCCCAATCCGCCGGTTGTGCAGGGAGCGGAGGGTGGGCTGAAGTGATGGTGCTGGCGAGCGGGAGCGTGGGCCCAAGGGTTTTGGCGCGGAGGGCCTTCAAACGGCGCTGGGGGCTCCGAGGGCCCTGTCCGTTGTTCTGCCCTGAATGACCGACAGCTCTCCTACCGGCCCGGGTGGCGGCGGGGCGGCACAGTGCGTCCGGCGCTGGGACTCGGGGGTCACCAATCCCAGGCATTGCAGCGATAGGCCCCTTGGGAGGGGCCCCTTGGGGGCCGACCTAGGGTTCGGGTTAGCCCCCAGGAGGCTGGCAGGCCCGATCCGCCGGCTCTGCCACATGCGGAGGGGCTAGCCGAGGTGAGGGCGCTGGCGAGCGGGAGCATGGCCCCAAGCGTTTTGTCGCGGGGGACCTTCGAAGGTCGCCGGGGGCCCGGGGGGCCCTGCCCGTTCTAACGCCCTGAATGAGGACGGCGCCCCTAGCGGGCCGGGTGGTGAGGAGCAGCAGAGTGCGTCCGGCGGTGGGGTTCGGGTGTCCCCAATCCCCAGCGTGGCGGCGCCAGGCCCCTTGGGAGGGGCTCCTCTGGGGCCGACCTAGGTTTAGGGTTAGCCCAAAGGAGGCCGGCAGGCCCTAACCGCCGGCTGTGCGGCGAGCAGAGGGGCGGGCCGAGGTGAGGGTGCTGGCGAGGGGGAGCGTGGGCCCAGGGTTTTGGCACAGGGGGCCTTGGATTGTCACTGGGGGCTTGGAGGGCCCTGCCCATTCTCACACACTAAATGACCGGTGGCGCCCCTGTCGGCCAGGGTGGCGGCATGTCGGCAGGATGAGTCTGGAGCTGGGGCTCAGTGGTCCCCGATCCCCGGCGCGTTGGCTCCAGGCACTTGGGAGGGGTCCCTCGGGGGCCAACATATGGTGAGTGTTAGCCCAAAGGAGGCCGGCGGGCCCAATCCGCCGGCTGTGCAGCGAGCGGAGGGGTGGGCCGACGTTAATGCGCTGGAAAGCGGGAGCGTGGGCCCAAGCGTTTTGGCATGGGGGGCCTTCGAAGCTCACCGGGGGCTCGGAGGGCCCAGCAAGTTCTCCCGCCCTGAATGCCCGGCGGCTCCCTAGCAGCCAGGGTGGAGGCGGGGAGGCAGGGTGAGTCCGGAGCTCGGGCTTGGGGGTCCCCAATACCCGGCGTGGCATTGCCAGGCCCCTTGGGAGGGGTCCCTCGGGGGCCGAGCTAGGGTTCTCGTTAGCCCAAAGGAGGCCGGCAGGCCCAATTGGCCGGCTGTGCGGCGAGGGGAGGGGTGAGCCGAGGTGAGGGCGCTGGCGAGCGGGAGCTTAGGCCCAAGCGTTTTGGTGCAGGGGGCCTTCGAAGGTCATCGGGGGCTCGGAGGGCCCTGCCCGTACTCCCTCCCTGAATGACCGGTGGTGCCCCTAGCGTCCCGGGTGGCGGCGGGGCAGCAAGGTGAGTCTGGAGTAGGGCTCAGGGGTCCAAATGCCCCGGCGTGGCGGCGCCTGGCCCCTTGGGAGGGGTCCCTCGGGGGCCGACCTAGGGTTGAGGTTAACCCAAAGGAGGCCGGGCCCGATCCGCCGGCTGTGCAGAGAACGGAGGGGCGGGGCGAGGTGAGGGCGCTGGCGAGCGGGAGCGTGAGCCCAAGCGTTTTGGCGTGTTGGGCCTTCGAAGGTCACTGGGGGCTCAGAGGGCCCTGCCCGTTCCCCAGCCCCGAATGAGGACGGTGCCCCTAGCGATCCGGGTCGCAGCGGGGCGACAGGGTGAGTTCAGCCCTGGTGCTCGGGGGTCCCCAATCACCCGCGTGGCGGCGCCAGGCCCCTTGGGATGGGCCCCTCGGGAGCCGACCTAGGGTTAGGGTTAGCCCCAGGAGGCCGGCAGTCCCGATCTGCCGGCTGTGCGGCGAGCAGAGGGGCGGGCTGAGGAGAGGGTGCTGGCGAGCAGGAGCCTAGGCCCAAGCGTTTTGTCACGGGGGGCCTTCAAAGGTCACTGGGGGCTCGGAGGGCCCTGCCCGTTCTCCCGCCCTAAATAACCGGTGGCGCCCCTAGCAGCCCGGGTGGCGGCAGGGCGGCAGGGTAAGTAATGCGCTGGGGCTTGAGGGTCCCCAATCCCCGGCGTGGCATCGCCAGGCCCCTTGGGAGGGGCCCCTCGTGAGCAGACCTAGAGTTAGGGTTAGTTCCCAGGAGGCTGGCAGGCCCAATCCGCTGTCTGTGTGGCGAGAGGGGGGGCGGACCGAGGTGAGGGCGCTTGCTAGCGGGAGCGTGGGCCCAAGCGTTTTGGCGTGGGGGGACTCAAAGGTCGCCAGGGGCTCGGAGGGCCCTGCCCATTCTCCCGCTCTGAATGACTGGTGGCGTCCCTACTGGCCCGGTAGCTGTGGGGCGGAAGGGTGACTCCGGCGCTGAGGCTTGGGGGTCACCAATCCCCGGCGTTGTGGCACCAGGCCTTTGGAAGTGGCCTCTTGGGGTCTGACCTAGGGTTAGTGTTAGCCCCCAGGAAACAGGCAGGCCTGATCCGCTAGCTGTTCATCGAGTGGAGGGGCGGTCCGAGAAGAGGGCGCTGGCGAGTGGGAGCGTGGGCCCAAGCATTTTGGCGCGAGGGGCCTACGAAGGTCGCGGGGGCTCAGAGGGCCCTGCCTGTTCTCCAGCACTGAATGACCGGCGGCGCCCCTAGCGGACTGGGTGGTGGTGGGGTGGCAGGGAGAGTCCAGCACTGGTGCTCGGGGGTCCCCAATCCCCGGCATTGCGATGCCAGGCCCCTTGGGAGGGGCCCCGTGGGGGCAGACCTAGGGTTAGGGTTACACCCAGGGGGCTGACAGGCCCGATCCTATGGCTGTGCAGCGAGCGGAGGGGCGGGCCGAGGTGAGGGCTCTGGCTAGCGGGAGCGTGGGTCAAGTGTTTTGGTGCGGGGGGCCCTTCGAAGGTCGTGGGGGGATCGGAGGACCCTGCCCGTTCTCCCGCACTGAATGACCGGTGGCGCTCCTAGTGGTGCAGGTGGCAGCGGGGCGGCCGGGTGAGTCCGGCACTGGGGTTCAGGGGTCCCCAATTCCCGGCGTTACGACTGCAGGCCCCTTGCTAGGGGCCCCTCGGGGGCCGACATATGGTAAGGGTTAGCCCCCAGGAGGCCCGCAGGCCCGATCCGCCAGCTCTGCGGTGAGTGGAAGGGTGGTCGGAGGTGAGGCCGCTGGCAATCTGGAGAGTGGGTCCAGTCATTTTGGCGCGGGGGTCCTTCGAATGTCGCCAGGGGTTCGGACGGCCCTGCCCGTTCTCCCGCCCTGAATGACGGGCGGCTCCCCTAAAAGCCCTGGTGGAGGAGGGGCGGTAGGGTGAGTCAGGCGCTGGGACTCAGGGGTTCCCAATCCCCGGCGTTTTGGCGCCATGCCCCTTGGGAGGGGCCCCTCGGGGACTCACCTAGGGTTAGGGTTAGCTCCGAGGAGGCCGGCAGGCCCGATCCGCCGGCTGTGTGGTGAGCAGAGGGGCAGGCCGAGGTGAGGGCGCTTGTGAGCAGGAGCGTGGGCCCAAGCGTTTTGGCGCGGGGGGTCTTCGAATGTCGCCAGAGGCTCTGAGGGCCCTGCCCGTTGTCCCGCCCTGAATGACCGGCAGCGCCCCTAGTGGCCCATGTGGCAGCGGGGCAGCCGGTTGTGTCCAGCGCTGGAGCTCGGGGTTCTCCAATCCCCGGTGTTGCGGCTCTAGGCCCCTTGCTGGGGCCCCTAGGGGGCCGACCTATGGTTAGATTTAGCCCCCAGGAGGCCGGAAGCCCGATCCGCCAGCTCTGCGGCAAGCGGAGAGGCGGGCGGAGGTGAGGCCGCTGGCGAGCGGGAGCGTGGGCTCAGGCGTTTTGGGGCGGGGGTCCTTCGAAAGTCGCTGGAGGCTTGGAGGGCCCTGTACGTTCTTCTGCCCTGAATGACCGGCGGCTCCCCTAGCGGCCCGGGTGGAGGAGGGGTGTTAGGGTGACTTGGGCGCTGGGGCTTGGGGGTCCCCAATCCTCAGCGTTGGGGCGCCAGGCCCCTTTGGAAGGGCTCTAGGGGGCCGACCAAGGGTTATTGTTAGCCCCCAGGGGGCCAGCAGGCCAGATCCGCCGGCTGTGAGGCGAGCGGAGGGGTGGACCCAGGTGAGGGCGCTTGAGAGCAAGAATGTGGACCCAAGCGTTTTCGCACAGGGGGCCTTCGAAGGTCATCGGGGGTTCGGAGGGCCCAACCCGTTCTCCTGCCCTGAATGACCAGCGGCGCTACTAGCGGCCCAGGGGGGCGGGGCGGCAGGGTGAGCCCGGCACTGGGGCTTGGGGGTCCCCAATCTCCGGTGTTGCGGGGGCAGACCCTTGGTAGTGGCCCCTCGGGGGCCAACCTAAGGTTACAGTTAGCCCCCAGGAGGCCGGCAGGCCCGATGTGCCAGCTGTGCGGCGAGCGGAGGGGCAGGCCGAGGTGAGATCGCTGGCGAGCGGGAGCTTGGCCAAAGCGTTTTGGCGCGGGAATCCTTCGATGGTCGCCGGGGGATCGGAGGACCCTGCCCGTTTTCCCGCCCTGAATGACCTGCGGCGCCCCTGGGGCCTGGGTGGCAGCAGGGCAGCAGGGTGAGCCATCGCTGGGGTTGGGGGGTTCCCAATCCCCGGTGTTGCGGCACCAGGCCCCTTCGCAGGGGCCCCTCGGAGGCTGACCTAGGGTTATGGTTATCCCCAAGGAGGCCGCTGGCCCAATCCACCGGCTGTGAGGTGAGCAGAGGGGAGGGCCGAGGTGAGGGCGCTGGCGAGCGGTAGCGTAGGCCCATGAGTTTTGGCGCGGGGGGCCTTCGAAGGTCGCTGGCGCTCAAGAAGCCCTGCCCGTTCTCCCGCACTGAATGTCCGGCGGTGCCCCTAGCGGCTCAGTTGCCGGCGGGGGAACATGGTGAGTCCAGCGCTGGGGCTCAGGAGTCCCCAATCCCCGTCGTTGCGGCGCCAGGCCCCTTGGGAGGGGCCACTAGGGGGCCGACCTAGGGTTTTGGTTAGCCTCCAGAAGGCCCACAGGCCCGATTCACCATCTGTGCGGCGAGCGGAGGGGAGGGCCGAGGTAAGGGCGCTGGCGAGCGGGAGCGTGGGCCCAAGCGTTTTGGTGCAGGGGGCCTTCGAAGGTCGCCGGTGGCTTGGAGGGCCCTGGCCATTCTCCCTCCCTGAATGAACAGCGGCGCCCCAGCGGCCCAGGTGGCAGTAGGGCGGGTGGGTCAGCTGGGCGCTGGGGCTCAGGAGTCCCCAGTCCCCAGTGTTGAGGCAATAGGAACCTGGGATGGGCCCCTCGGGGGCCCACCAAAAGTTAGGGTAACACCCAGGAGGCTGGCAGTCCTGATCCACCGGCTGTGCAGCGAGCGGAGGGGCGGAACGAGGTGAGGGCGCAGGCGAGTGGGAGCATGGGCCAAAGCATTTTGGCGCAGGGGGCCTTTGAAGGTCGCCAGGGGCTTGGAGGGATCTGCCCCTACTCCCTCCCTGAATGACCGACGGTGTTCCTAGTGGCCTGGGTGGTGGCGGAGCAATACGGTGAGTCCGGCGCTGGGGTTCGGGGGTCCCCAATCACAGGCATTGCGGTGCCAGGCCCCTTTGGAGGGGCCCCTCAGGGGCCAACCTAGGGTTATGGGTAGCCCCAGGAGGCGGGCAGGCCTCATCCACCAGCTCTGCAGCAAGCGGAGGGACGGGCCGAGGTGAGGGCACTGAGGAGCAGGAGCGTGGGCTCAAGTGTTTTGGATGGGGGGGCCTTGGAAGGTCGCCGTGGGCTCGGAGGGCCCTGCCTGTTCTCCCACACTGAATGACCAGCGACACCCCTAGCGGCCCGGGTGGTGGAGGGGCAGCAGGGTGAGTCCGGCGCTGGGGCTCGGGGGTCCCCAACCCGGCGTTGCGGTCCCAGGCCCCTTGGGAGGGGCCCCTCAGCGGCCGACCTAGGGTTAGGGTTAGCCCCCTGGAGGCCGGGAGGCCCGATCTGCCAGCTGTGTGGGGAGAGGAGGGGCCGGCCGAGGTGAGGGCGCTGACTAGCGGGAGCGTGGGCGCAAGCGTCGTGGCGCAGGGGGCCTTCGAAGGTCGCCAGTGGCTCAGAGGGCCCTGTCCTTTGTTCCGGCCTGAATGACCTACAGCGCTCCTAGCGGCACGGGTGGTGGCGGAGCGGAAGTGTGAGTCCGGCGCTGAGGCTTGCGGGTCCAGAATCCCTGGCTTGTGGCGCCAGGCCCCTTGGGAGAGGCCCCTCGGGGGCCGACCTAGGGTTAGGGTTAGCTCCTAGGAATCCGGCAGGCCCGTATGCCGGCTGTGCAGCGAGCGGAGGGGCGGGACTTGGCGAGGGCGCTGGTGAGCAGGAGCATGGGCCCAAGCATTTTGGCGCAGGGGGCCTCTAATGGTCGCCGTGGCTCGGAGGGCCCTCCCCGTTCTCCCGCCCTGACTGACCGGCAGTGGCCCTAGAGGCCCGGGTGGCGGTGGGGGTGGCAATGTGAGTCTGGCGCTGCGGCTCAGGGGTGACCAATTTCCGGCGTTGCAGCGCCAAGCCCCTTGGCAGGAATGACTCGGGGGCTGACCTAGGGTTAGGGTTAGACCTCAGAAGGCCGGCAGGCCTGAAACGCCAGCTGTGCGTAAAGCAGATGGGCGGGCCGAGGTGAGGGCGCTGGTGAGCGGGAGCGTGGGCCCACGCATTTTGGCATGGGAGGCCTACGAAGGCCGCAGGGGCCTGGGAGGTCCCTGCCTGTTCTCCCTCCCTGAATGACCGGCGTCACCTGCAGCGGCCCTGGTGGCGGCGGGGCTACAGGTTGAGTCCGGTGCTGGGGGTCGGGGGTTCCCAATCCCCAGCATTGTGCCACCAGGCCCCTTGGAAGGGGCCCCTCGGGGGCTGACCTAGGGTTAGGGTCAGCCCCCAGGAGGCCGGCAGGCCCGGGAGCCTGGGCCCAAACATTTTGGCGCAGGGGGCCTTTGAATGTCGCCGGGGGCTAGGAGGGCCCTGCCTGTTCTCCCGCCCTGAATGACCGGCTGCACCCCTAGCGGCCCGAATGGCAGCGGGGCGGCAGGGTGACTCCGGCGCTGCAGCTTGGTCCCCAATCCCCGGCGTTGCAGCGCCAGGCCCCTTGGCAGGGGCCCCTCGGGTCTGACCTAGGGTTAGGGTTAGCCCCCAGGAGGCCGGCAGGCCCAATCCTCCAGCTGTGCAGGAGCAGAGGGGTGGGATGAGATGAGGGCACTGGCGAGCGGGAAGGTGGGGCCAAGCATTTTGGCGCGAGGGGCCTTCAAAGGTTGCCAGGGGCTCGGAGGGCCCTGCCTGTTCTCCTGCCCTGAATGACTGACGGCGCCCTTCGTGGCCCGTTTAGCAGCGGGGCGGCAGGGAGAGTCTGGTGCTGGGGCTCGGGGGTCCCCAATCCCCGGTGTTGCAGCGCCAGGCCCTTTGGGATGGACCCCTAGGGGGCCTACCTAGGGTAGGGTTAGCTGCCAGGAGGCTAGGATGCCTGATCTGCCGGCTGTGCGGCGAGCGGAGGGGCAGGCTGAGGTAAGGGCGATGGCAAGCGGGACCATGGGCCCTAGTGCTTTGGTGCAGGGGGCCTTCGAAGGTCGTTGGGGGCTCGGAGGGCCCTGCCCATTCTCCCGCACTGAATGACCGGCAGTGCCCCTAGTGGCCCGGGTGGCGGCGGGGGGCATGGTGAGTCCGGCGCTGGGGCTCGGGAGTCCCCTTTGCCCGTCGTTGCGGCACCAGGCCCCTTGGGAGGGGCCACTAGGGCCGACCTAGGTTTAGGGTTAGCCCCCAGAAGGCCCACAGGCCCGATCCGCCAGCTGTGAGGCGAGCGGAGGGGAGGGCCGAGGTAAGGGCGCTGGCCAGCGGGAGCGTGGGGCCAAGCGTTTAGGTGCGGGGGCCTTCAAAGGTCACCGGTCGCTCGGAGGGCCCTGCCCGTTCTCCCTCCCTGAATGAATGGCGGCGCCCCTAGCGGCCCAGGTGGCGGTAGGGCAGGAGGGTGAGTCCGGCACTGGGGCTCGGGAGTCCCCAATCCCAGGCATTGCGGTGCCAGGCCCCTTCGGAGGGGCATCTCAGGGGACAGCCTAGGGTTCTGGAGGAGTGCAGGCCTCATCTGCTGGCTCTGTGGCGAGCGGAGGGGCGGGCCGAGGTGAGGGCACTGAGGAGCAGGAGCGTGGTCTCAAGTGTTTTGGATGCGGGGGCCTTCGACGTTCGCCAGGGGCTCGGAGGGCCCTGCCCATTCTCCCGCCCTGAATGACCAGCGGCACCCCTAGCGGCCCGGGTGGTGATGCGGTGGCAGGGAGACTCTGGCGCTGGGGATCGGGGCTCCTTAATACCCGGCGTTGTGGCATCAGGTCCCTTGGGATGGGCCCCTCGGGGGCCGACCTAGGGTTAGGGTTAGCCCCCAGGAGGCTGGCAGGCTCGTTCCGCCCATGTGCGGTGAATGGAGGTGTGGGTTGAGGTGAGGTAGCTGGCGAGTGGGGGCGTGGGCCAGAGCATTTAGGCTTTGGCTTGGGGTGCCTTCGAAGGTTGCAGGAGGCTTACAGGGTCCTGCCCGTTCTGTCGCCCTGAAGGACTGGTGATGCCCCTAGTGCCCCATGTGGCGGCAGGGCGGCAGGGTGCATCCGGTGGTGGGACTCGGGGGTCCCCAATCCCTGGCATGCGGCGCCAGGCCACTTGGGAGGGGCCCCTCGGGTGCGACCTAGGCATAGGGTTAGCCCCCAGGAAGCCAGCAGGCCCGATCCGCCAGCTCTGCAGCGAGAGGAGGGGTGGGCCGAGGTTAGGGTGCTGGGGAGCAGGAGCGAGGGAGCCAGAGTTTTTGCGCGGGGGGCCTTTGAAGGTCGCAGGGGGATTGGAGGGCCTTGCCCGTTCTCCCTTCTTGAATGACTGGCAACGCCCGTAGCGCCCTGGGTGCTTGCGGGGTGGCAGAGTGAGTCCAGCACTGGGGCTCGGGGGTCCCAAATCCCCAGCATTGTGGTGCCAGGCTCCTTGGGAGGGGCCCCTCGGGGGCCGACCTCGGGTTAGGGTTCTTCCACAGGAGGCCGGCAAGCCCGGCGCTAAGTGGCTCTGACAATGTAACAAAAATGCCATACACTTATCTGAAAGAAATAACAGTGTACAGGAACCCTCTTAGCCCTAACATCATCCTTTGTGAATATGGAAGCCAGCCCCAAAGTGGTCGTGGAAGTCTGACGAAAGGGCTAAGCACTTTTCTCTGAGTCACCACACTGTACAGGGAAAGACCAATGTACATCATCATTCACGAGTGGGAAGCATGAATGGAAGGTTCTGGAATTTCGAGGACTCTGACCCATCCTTATTGGTAATAAACCACCGTGTACAGGAAAACACCTTCAACTCTCATCAGCCTCCTCAATCCTGATTCCGATTCAACTTTGGGTGTGTAGGACTAGGGAAATGTCCACATCTTATTGCTAAGAAAGAACGATGTCAGGGTAATGCCCTTCAAGTCACCTCAGCCTTCCTGAAGACAGAAGCAGGAATCAAGCTGGTTATGTTACCATGAGGTAAGGAAGATGAGCATATAAGTGAGAAACAACAGTGGGCAGGACCTCTCTTCCAACGAACAGTATCTTTGCTTAATGTTGAATCCCTATGGTAAGTGGTTGTGGGCATTTGTGAGGTCAAAATCTGAAGTGTTTTGTAAAACCTCTTGGCCATTCACAGATGAGACTAAGGTAGTTGGGGACTCCTAGGCAGTGATTTGTCCACTGTCAAAAATATGAGAAGATAAAAGAGACAGATGAGGTCTCCTCAGGCATTGTCCTTTATCCTCATCCTCTGTGAGGATGGCCATCTCTGGACAACTCAGTGTCAGAGTCTCATTCACATTGGGGGCATCTGTTCCTCACAGACATCAGGCAGGGAAATGGATTTGGTTCTCTGTGCCAGCCCAGCCACAGCTGAGTGTCACAGCACCCTCTCGTGGGCTCATAAGAGTTTCACTGTCACCAGGCAGGTCATTGTATTTGATAAACCACTGTGAGAGTTTGCAATTGCCTTCACCTGCAACCTCCAGAGGCAAATGCAGATCTCTGGTACCATGTGAAGTCATGTGAAGGCTTTGTGAGAAAGTGTCCTTTTGCTTAAGAAAAACATGGCTGGGGCTCCTGGCTGGCTCAGCCAGTTAAGCATGTGCCTTTGGCTCAGGTTATGATCCCAGGGTTCTGGAATCGAGCCGAGGGTCCCTGCTCAGCAGGAAAGGAGTAGGGAAATAGCTTAGAACCCACAGAGAATGTGAATAAAGGGGAGTGAAATGGAACTTGGTCTGTGTTTTGCTTTAGGGATTGGAAGTTAGTTTTTTCTCAATTGTGATTGTTCTTGAAACAGAACAGCTGTGTTGTTTTTTTTTACCTTTAATTTTTTTCTAGTAACAATTTTTTATTATTATATGTTAGTCACTATACAGTATTTCCTTAGTTTTTGATGTAGTGTTCCGTGATTCATTATTTGCATATAACACCCAGTGCTCCATGCAATATGTACCTTCCTTAATACCCATCACTGGCCCATCCCAATCCCCCACCCCTCTCCCCTCTGAAGCCCTCAGTTTGTTTCCCAGAGTCCATAGTCTCTCGTGGTTCATTCCCCCTTCTGTTTAGGGTCCATTGTCTAAAGGGACAGACAGTGGAAGTTCACCAAATATAAGATCGAAATTTCATTGTTCATTATAGATGCCGCCAAGTAGCTCCCAGACATTTCATTCTACTCTAGTAATTGATTATACCTGTGCAGGTGCACGTGAAAGATAACTGATGAATGTATACTGGTAATAAAACACGCCCCACAGTAGTAGAATAATAGAGAATGCACATGTGTAAAATTATTCGACTACGGCTTCCATGCTTTCCCTTTGGTTCCTTGTTATCTATGAAATTGGACAATTTTTGTTCTCTAGGCTTAAAACTCATTGTCAGTATTCAGAGTTTTTCAATGCTGATCTTCTCCTGTATAAGTTACCAAAAACCTAAAATATGTATGAACTTTAAAAAACGCTATATTGAAAATGACAGCAGAGAAGTTCCATTTTGTGAATATTGTGTCAATGGATCTCTATTTTGCCATCAGTGTTCATTAGAAATGATGACATTTCATGTGAGTATAAATATCAATGTGAAAAAGAAAAGGTAGGAAGAACCTTGAATGTTTAAGTAATTGGTGAAATGACAGGTGTGTGTGTGTGTGTGTGTGTGTGTGTGTGTGTGTGTGTGTGTGTGTGTAATTGATTTTCAGTGAATGGTTTAGGTCCTTGTAGGGCCTCTGAGAGAGCCCAGGTGAACCTTTCAATGAGTTGGTATCTGTTTTCAGAACATGGGAATCTCTTAGTCCAATAGTCAATCAGGCAAGCTTTGAGGTCTTGAAGAGTTTCAGTCCTCAGAGATGGTGTTGCAGACCCTTGTGAGCAAACCCTAGGTATGCTCAGAGCCCTCATTAGCTGGTACCAACGTGTGACGATTTCAGACAGCATTTCCCAAAGAAGTACCTCTTGAGTCTCTGTTCTTGTCAGTTCCCTACACTTCCTTACACTAGTTATGTGATCAGTGTGTTTCAGGATAATCCCCACATGTGATTTTTGCTATTTCCTACTAGTCCTATCTGTTTCTCATCTTCTTCTTTTATGGTAGGGGTTGGGAAGCAACCTGTGTGGTGTAGGAAGGGGTGTGGTAGTTGTCTGCCTTCAGAGGACCAAATGATGCCTAGAAATTGTACTGTAGTTTGAGGTCAATTGTCCATCCTCTGAGTGTCAGGAATTCCATCACTTTACTTTGATGCTAGTCTGTTCTTCAAGCTGTCCTCAGAAATAAGGACGTCATCCATCTAGGGAATACTGGTTTGTGTGTATGTTTTCATTTTAGGAAAGGCCTTGCTGTGCCTGAAAATAATACTGTAGAGCACCCTTTCCTGTTCTTATTGGCCATCAGTCAATCTTTTGTGAAGTATTTGTTTATAAATAGACTTTCTATGGTTGATGAGCAGGAATTCTTTATTGACAAGTCTTTGTCAGTGTGTGTATTGCAAATCTTTACTTCCCAGCCTGCGGTTCACTTTTTCATTTTCTTATGGTCATAAGATAAGGAGAAATGTCACATTTTTATGAAGTCCCACTGAATTCTTTTAAATGGTTTGTGCACCCTATGTCTTACCCCAAGATTGACAGGTTCTAAGTTTTCTTTCAGAAACTGTCCAATGGGAAGCTACAATCCATTTTCTCTGTCCATTTATTGCTTACAAATTTCACATTTTTATGAAGTCCCACTGAATTCTTTTAAATGGTTAGTGCACCCTATGTCCTACCCCAAGATTGACAGGTTCTACGTTTTCTTTCAGAAACTGTCCAATGGGAAGCTACAATCCAATTTCTCTGTCCATTTATTGCTTACAAATGTATTTTGACCATCTGTTTCCTAGGAAACCTCTTTATTATTATTATTATTATTATTATTATTATTATTATTATTATTTTAAATTGCATTTTTAATTCTAAAAGGGTATTTATAGACTGTTTTGAATTTTCTATGTACACAATCGTGTTGTCTGTGAATAGTCACTATTATCCCCTCAATTCTTATACTTTTTGTTTCTCTTGCCTTAAAACACTGGTAGATTCTCCGATGCCACGTTGAATAGAGCAGCATTGTTTAAAGATTTTCATATACCTTTCTCAATATCTGACATAAAAAGCAGACAAAACATTGGTAACAAATGTGACCAAATTGACATACAGGGAACATTCCATAATAATTGCAGAATACGTTATTTTCAAGTGGTCATAGACTCTTTACCCAAATAGATGATAGGTGGGGCCACGAATCAAGGCTACAAATGTTAAACCCTGAAATTAACTAGATTCTATTCTTAGACCAGAGGGGAATTGAGTCACAGTCATAGCGAAAAGAAAACCAGGAAGTCCTTCAATGTTTAAAAATTAAATGGAACTTTGCTACATATCCTAAAGGTCAGAGAAGGAATCTCATTGGAAATTCTGAACCTTTTATACATGAGGGCTCACACCCAATGGCACTTTCTTTGTGAAGAGCATAATAATAACCTAGACAGGAGTTGAGCCTTAAGTCAGAGTTCTGCCTGCCCCAGCCACACCTGGCAGGCTTGGCCTGTGGTCCCCCTCAGCTGTCCTTTCTGGTGGCCCTGAGCTAAGGGGGTCAACATGGCCATATGGAAATGGTAAGCTCCCCACTCATAGTGATGGCGGTGCCCCCTCCCCAGCTGCCCTTTCTGGTGGCTCTGAGCTAAGGGGGTCAACATGGCCGTATGGAAATTAGAAGCTCCCCACTCTTAGTGATGACGTTGCTATCATATCGTCCTCACCAGTCCAACAACATGATTTCTGAGTGAACTATGACACAAGAGTGACTTCTTGGCCTTCCTTCAGGTTTGAAAATCATCTGGTGAGTCATCTATTAGAAATAGGATTCAACATGTATTCTTTCTTCTGGAAAAGAAATAGACCCAATAGCAATTATGGCTTCCTGAGCCCCTGTTCCTGAGAGACATCATACTGGCTCTTTGTAGCATTCTGCCTCTTAAACTTCTCAACTAGGGTGTAGATATTTTTAGGCACATTTTCAGGTGGTTAGACAGGGACTCGGATGATATGAGTCACAGAGGATTTTAGTGTCAGAAACCTAAGTGGGATCCCCAAATTGACTCCAAATCCCTTGTTCCATACAGGGTACTATTTCCCTCTTATCTCTGGTCTTCTCGATCTGGAAACCTATCAAGTATCAGGATTTTCTTGTCATGTGGACAACTGGAACGAATTCAGTGGGCCTTTTCACCTCTGCCCATGGTGATCATTAAGATCATTATCTCAGTGGAGGACCTCTGGGTAAGATACTCAAAGATCCTTAGGGATACAGACAGTATAATATTTTTCTGGTATTAAAGTTCCTGAAACCAACTATCTTTTTTAGTCCATTCAGGCTCTGGTATGTTCACAGGATGCTGTAAAACAGGTCTGAAATAGTATTTAAAAACACTCAGCTCAGCCTCTTCTACAAAGTGAGCCAATGCTTATAAACATGGCTAAAATATTGCCTTACCTACGATGACTTCCCAGCCATCATAGTGTTTATATGGTATGACTGTGACTTACATTAGTCAACATTTGCAGAGAAAGAACTTAGTGCATCCAGGGGGCACTTCATGTTGAAATTAGTTTGTGACAACGAGCTACTGTGTTTTATTCTGCAGTCCAAGGGAATGGTGCCAGACATCTCTAAGGTGTCTAGCAGTTTTACAATTCTGATTTTAAGTGGTCTGTGTGCTTCAGCGATTTGGGCAGGAGAAGGGCAGGAGTCCAGAGACTGTGAACACTTCTGTTACCTGTGCTGACCATGGAGCAGGTAGCCTTCTGTGGGCATCATTTTGATTTATTGGTACTCTTGTGAAAGGTGCTTTTGTCTCAAATTCCTCCTTTTTAGGAGTAATTATAATGATGAAAGTAATTTTTATCTTATATCATCTGTGGGCCCTGATCCTGGGCTCCCAGGGAAGCTATCCTTTAACATTTTAACTGGCTCAAAATGATTGGGCAAAAACTCAAAGCATGAGCCCTATTTCTGCCCCAAGTACATGTTGTACATCTGCTTCAAGAATAAAACAATAACCAAAAATGACAACATGAAAATAAGAAAAAATAAAGAACCTCTTTGGCTCCCATAAGATTAAAGTCATACTGACATGTACATACTGAAAATGCATGAAATCATTGCATTTCCTAAAGCCCAAGCCTTGGAGGGTCTGAGAACCACTGACATTGCCCAGAACCAGGCACACCCCAGCAGGGAGGGGTGGTGCAGAAAGGGAAGGGGCAGGACTCTGAGGGAGGTCTGCAGCTAGAGGGGTCCCTGGAAGGGGCCAGGTGTGTGTGGGGAGCCCGGCCCAGGACCCCACCCATGCCTGTGCCTGGTGTTGGGTAGAGGAGGCGCCTCTTGGACTCCCTGCACTTTCAGGGTTCCAGGGGCTTGAGGGCGGGTTGCCTGGCATCCCAGGGGCTGGGGCACCACCCTCCCTGACCAATCACCCCTTGGGGGTGGAGCTACATCTCTGTGGGCTGTTCCAGAGTTGCAGTGGGGTGCAGACCTGGGGCAGAAGAAGGGGCACTGGGAGAGAGAGAGTTGCCCTGTGGAGGTCCCAGCTGCTGAGTGAGCAGAATGCACCAGGGGCGGGGGGGTTCGGGGGTAGGGTGCGACCCAGGTGGGAGGCAGGGTTCTCGAAGGGCACTTGGAGAGGGTTCATTTTGGGGACTCAGGTGAGTTTTCTTTTCCCCTTTAAAGTCTCTTCTGCCCCATGTCCTCAACTGGCCTTATTCCCCATACCCGTGAACTCCAGGGCGCCCAATCACCTGAGCTTTTGTGGGATGGGTTGCAGAATTTCAGGGTTTCCCCTGTTCCCTGGAAAAGTGTGGGTAAGGACCTCACAGAGTCCCCACCTTCAGTGATGTGTCCCCCTGTTCTCTGACACAGTGCAGGTGATGCATCTTGAGCAGTACCCCGAGTTCAGCAGGGTGTGCCCTGGTCCCCCAGGCACAGGTGTGGCAGTAGCAAGCCCCAGAGCCATACCCAACTTCAGCATTATGCCCCGTGTGCCCCCAGGTTAGTGGTCATTGGCTGTTGGAATCATGCAGGAAAATTCTCCAGGTGGGGGCCTGGAAGCGGGTGTAAACCAGACCCCACTCTAGTTGCACTGGGAATAGACAAATTGAGGGTTTCCTTAGAAGAGTAAGTCTGCTTTCCAGAAAAGGCAAGGTCATTGGTCTATTGAGAATGAAGATAATTACTGCTAAACAAGAAGTATGTGTTGCCCCTTTGCCCAGAAAACGAAGCAGGTGTGCAGGCTTTAGGTCAGAGGTGCCTTCTTCTCCACAGCTGACAGCACTTCTCTGCTCTGACTCCAAGACACCCGAGGTTTTGAACGTCAGTATCGGAGTCAGCGAGGCAGCTTGTCACAGAACGCCAGTGTTCAGAGAAAGCACAGGTATGTTTGGCAAAATGTCCTATGTCAGGGCTTTAGGTAAAACCTCTCATTATCCCAAAACCTCCTGGGCTTTTCTCTTTTCTCTAGTTGAGCCACAAAGTAAAATTGAAGTAACTGTCAGCATTCTGGGTTTGGTGCAAGAATTACAATTTTCCCTGCTGGTAGAACATTGCAGGGGATCACAATTTCTCTGTCCATTTATTGCTTACAAATGTATTTTGACCATCTGTTTCCTAGGAACCCTCTTTTATTAGAAAGGGAAGGTGAGATTCACTCTGTGCCTGTTTGTAACATCTAATTTGTTCCTTCATCTAACAATGTTTATTCAATTGGGCCTAAGACATGTTTGAGTGGCCAGCATCTAGAGTTAGGTGGCTTTTTTCATCTGATACAGCCTTGGATGATGTCATTTGACAAAGGTGATGTTTCATCATTGATTAGTTTATTCATCAGAAGAGTTAAAATTAGGGTGGAGGGAAAATTGAAAATTATCCAAAGCGGCCTGTTCCTGTTTAAAAGTTGAGCTTGACTTTCTAGTTTTACTAAATGTATTATCTCGATATTTTGAGGTGCCATATTCTCTCTGTAGTTTCTTTGGTGGTGGAGTCAGAAGGAGAGTCTGGGAATTCTTTTGGATAGTGGCATGCTGGTGGCTTCAAGGGGCTTGGCGTCAGGAGCCTTGGGTGAAGTCTGCAACTGCTTGTCTGACCCTAGGAGCATCTCCCAGAGGTTTTGTTTCCTCTTATGAAATTGCCGGCAGATAATGTTCTGCTTAAAGGGGAAGCCTCCCATCCTGTTGGTGGGAATGCAAAGTGGTGCAGCCAGTCTGGGAAACAGTGTGGGGGTTCCTCAAAAAGTTAAACATTGAACAACCCCATGATCCAGCAATTGCTCTCCTAGGTATTTACCCAAAGGATACAAAAATGCAGATTTAAAGGGGGAACCTGAACCATGATGTTTATAGCAGAAATGTCCACAGTAGCCAAACTATGGAGAGAATCCCAACATCCATGCCCTGATGAATGGATAAAGCAGATGTGGGATACATATATATAATGGAATATGACCCAGCTTCAAAAAGAATGAAATCTTACCATTTGCAAGGATGCGGATGGATCTAGAGTGTATTAAGCTAAGCAAAATCAGTGAGGAAAGACAAATATCCTATGCTCTTACGCTTGTGGAACTTCGGAAAGAAAACAGATGAACAGAGTGGAGGGGCGATGAGAGAGGCAAACAAGGAAATAGACTCAACATTGGAGAACAAACTGAGTGTTACTGCAGGACAGGGGCATGGGGGGAAGAGTTAAATGGGTGAGAGGTATTAAGGAGGGCATTTGTGATGAGCACCGGGTACTGTATGCAGGTGAGGAATCGCTAAATCCTACCCCTGAAGCAAATGTTCCATGGCATGTGACTAACTGGAATTTAAGTAAGAGAAGAAAGGAAAAAGTGTTCTGCTTCATGAAGAGTGAGGTAAACTTGTAGTAATTTGGGCTGTACTATTCTATAGATGAGAGTTGTTAAACACCCTGTTGTAGGATACACTAGTTGCTTATCACATAAGGAGTCTTCAGAAAGCTGCAATGAAAGATTCAGGTGTCAGAGTATGTTCATGTTCCACTGATATGTTACAGTTTGCACAGGTAGGAAAGAAGATGGAGAGAAAGGCAACAGAAGGGGAAAGTAGGTGTGAACCTTTCATTACTTAGCATTATAGCTTTCTAATGAAAGCCTTGCGCCAGTGTGATTATGGAAGCAGAGGGGAATCCGGGAAATTTGCAGGAGACGGGGGAGTTCCAGATCTGGGTAAAGCTGCCAAGGGTCCCAGAGGAGAGCTGAATGCATTCTGCAGCAGGGTGTGGGCGGGGTGGGCTCCAGGGGTGGCTGTGGGTCTCCTGGGTGAGAGTTGTAACAGGTGAGGGCTGTGTGCAAGTTCCTGGCTGAGGACAAGGGAGGCACAGGTGGAGAGCTGGCAGAGAACCTTCTTCTGGGCCACCAGCCTCACCCAACACACAGCTTCATCTTCTGTCCCTTTCACTCCAATTCAGACTTCTCCGAAGGTGAGTGAGAACACATCAAGAGCATTCGAAACAGAAGGGAAAGCATGTGGAAAGGCTCTGGGGCAGGAGAATTCCAGGTATGTCCAGGAGCAGCAAGAAGGCCCTGTGGCCACAGGAGACAGCTTAGGACATGAGCTCAGAGAGGTGACAGATGGTGACAGAAAGCCATTCCAGGGCTATAACCCCATGAGACCCTGTTTCACTGGGCCATCCTGGCTACAGTGTTGAGAACAGATGACAGAGGGTTGAAGATGGCAAGGCAGGTCAATGATGAAGCTTTTCCAGGAACTCAGGCACTGTGGTCCAGACAGGTGGCCTTGGATGGAGTGGTTAGACCTATTCTGGGTCCATTTTGAAGATGGAGCTCACAGGATTTGCTGAAGGGTTAGCTATTAGGAGCAGGAGAACAGAGGAATTGTGGTAACTCCCAGCTGTTGTGGGTTGTCCTGATCGAGGGGAAGGAGTGGGTTTTTCGGGTGGTAGGAGGTAGTCCGTGTTCTGCATGCTGAGGAAGGTGCCTTTCCCAGTGGATCTGCTGAGGTTTGTGTCTGAGAGAACCTTTCACTTCTCCTCCCTCAGCAATGCTCAAGTACAAGTATCCCCCACTTTTTAAATGTTCACAGTAAGACACTTGGTTTTCTTGAAATAACTACGTAATTACCCATCTTCAGTAAGAGGAAGAGACCTGAAGAGGATTTTCCTCTTATGAAAAAAGGTGAACTGTGAGAATCGCGTTCATCATCTGTTTTGGGGAGAAGCTCCTTCCCTTGGGAACCGCTCTCCGCATCCAGCCACCAGCACTTTGAATGGTGTCTGTGAGCCTCTATTGTGCTTTATCTTCATTTATGCTGGGCCTCCGTTAGGTACTTGTGTCCTGAGGCCTAAGAAAAGCCAAAAGAAGGAATTTTGGGTTCTGAGCACACTGTCTAATTGTTCCGTGTAAATTAATGGCCATTCCTTCTTGACACCATTTCTGCTGTGCAAGGTTTCTCAGAAGCCCTGCACTTTCAAAGAGCAGGGAAACCTATACCCCATGCTGCGGGGTTAGTTTTAGTCTCCATGCTGGACAGAACATTTCATGACTGTCAGATTTTCTCACTCAAACATTGAGACTTTGACCACCTTCACCCATTTCTACCACCCCATCCCCGAATCTGGCACCTACCAATCTGCTATCAGTATCTATGCATTCAGTATTTGTTTATTCCACGTGGAATGTACATGAGAGCATCTGGGATTGGTCTTTCTGTGTCTGAGTTACTTGGAATAAGGTCCCCAAGGTCTGTGTTTCCAGGTCTGATTCTTGTGAATAATGCTGCAGTGAACGTGGGAGTGCATCTGTCTTTTTGAGGCAGTATTTTTGTGTTCTCCGAATAAATACTCAGTAGAGCCATTACTGTGCCATGTGGTAGTTGCATTTATTTTTTCAGGAACCTCCATAGCATTTGTCACAGTGGCTGCACCAATTTCCATTCCCACCAACAGTGCACAGTGTCTCCTCCTCTGCAAACCCTTGACCCCAACTGGTGTCTGTCTCTGGACAATTGGTGATCCAACTGTTGTGAGGGGATAGCCGATTGTGGGTTTGACTGATGTTTCCCTGATGATGATTAGTGATGTCTAACAACTTTCTCTGTCTGTTGCCACCTGTGTGCCATCTTTGGAAAGTATCTATTCACATATTCCCCACGTTTTTTTATACAGTTTTTTTTTTTTGTTTCTTTTGATTTGTATGAGTGTTGTGTGTATTTTTGATATTAGCCTCTTCTCACACATATGATTCGCAGATATTTTTTTCTTATTGGGTCAGTGGCCTTTTAAGTTTTTGCTGGTTTCTTTTGCCGTGTGGAAGATTTCAGTTTGATATTGTTCCACTTGTTTATTTTTGCTTTTGTTGCCTTTGCATTTGGTGTCCGATCTGAAGACTCTTTGCCAAAACCAATGTCGAGAGACTTAGTACCTGTGTCTTCTTGGAGGTTTATGGATTCAGGTCTTATGTTCAAATCATTCATCCATTAAAAATTTTGTGTGTGGTGTAAGAAAGTGGCCCAGTTATATTCTTCTGCATTTACTGTCCAGTTTGCATGTTACCGCTCACTGAAGAGACAGTCCTTCCCTCATGGCATATCTTCTGCTGCTGTGTCGTAAGTTAGGATCATCTACGTGTGGGTAAGTTTCTGAGCTTTCTGTTCTGTTCCACTGACCTGGTGTCTGTGTTTATGCCAGTACCATCCTGTTTTGATGACAACAGCTCTATAATCTAGCTTGAAATCCAGGAGTGTGTTGACTGCACCTTTCTTTCTCCAGGTTGCTTTGGGTATTTGGGGTCTTTTGTGATTCCATACAAGTTTGAGGACTGTTTTCTATTTGCTCGAATAATGCCAGTGGAATTCAGATAGGGATTTCATCACATCTGTCAATTGCTTTGGGTACGATGGACATGTTCACATAATTAAATCTTCCAGTTAAGGAGCATGGCGTATGCTTCCATTTGTTTGTGTTGCCTTCCAAATCTTTGACCCATACATTCTGCCCCCCTCGACACACATGTTTTTCATTTCTTTTCTGCCATGTGTTGAGTGTACTATGTCTTTCGCATTTTTGGTTACTTTTATTCCTAGATTTTTTTTTGATGCAATTGTAAATGGCATTGCTTTTTTAATTTCTCTTTGCGAACGTGTGTCATCAGTATACAGAAATGCAAGAACTTGGGTCATCTGGGTGGCCCCATAGGTGAAGCGTCTGCCTTCAGCTCAGGTCATGATCCCAGAGTCCTGGATCGAGCCCCATGTTGGGCTCCCCGCTTAGCGAGGGTCTGCTTCTCCCTCTTTCCTACACTCCCCCTGCATGTGCTTTTTCTCTTCCTCTCAAATAAATAAATAAAATCTGAAAAAAATAAAGACAACAGGTCTCTGTATATTGACTTTATATCCTGCAGCTTTCTAGCATTTGTTTAAACTAACTGTTTTTTTTGTGTGTGTGTGTGTGTAATCTTTCGGGATTTCATGTCATTTGCAAATAGTGACAGTTTTCCTGTATGGATTTCATATCTTTCTCTTTTTTTAAAATGATGTTAGTCAACCTACAGTACTTCATTTGTTTTTGATGAAGTGTTCCATGATTCATTGTTTGTATATAACACCTAGTGCTCATTATGACACGTGCCCTCCTTAATACCCATCACCAGGATAACCCATTCCCCTACCCCTCCCTTACTGCAACCTTCAGTTTGTTTCCCAGTGTCAACAGTCTCTCATGTTTCCTCTCCCCCTCTCATTCCCCCCCTTCACTTTTCCCTTCCTTCTTCTAATGTCCTCCATGCTATTCCTTCCATTCCACATAGGAGTCAAACCTTATGATAATTCTCTTTCTGTGCTTGCCTTAATTTCACTTAGCATAATCCCCTCCTGGTCAATTCACATTGGTGCAAATGGTGGGTATTCATCCTTTCTGATGACTGAGTAATATTCCATTGTATAGATGAACCACATCTTCTTTGTCCATTCATCTGCTGAAGGACATCTTGGCTCCTTCCACAGTTTGGCTATTATGGACATTGCTGCTATGAACATTGAGATACAGGTGCCCCTTCTTTTCATTACTCTGTGTCTATGGGGTAAATACCCAGTAGTGCAATTGTTGGGTCATAGGATAGCTCTGTGTTTAATGTCTTGCGGAACATCCATATTGTTCAAAAGTGGTTATACCAGTTGAATTCTCACGAGTAGTGTAAGAGGGCTCCCCTTTCTCCACATCCTCTCTGACTTTTTGTAATTTCCTGTCTTGTTAATTTTTTTCTCAAGATTTTATTTATTTATTTGATAGAGATAGAGACAGCCAGCGAGAGAGGGAACACAAGCAGGGGGAGTGGGAGAGGAAGAAGCAGGCTCATAGCGGAGGAGCCTGATGTGGGGCTCGATCCCATAATGCCAGGATCACGCCCTTAGCCGAAGGCAGATCCTTAACCTCTGTGCCACCCAGGTGCTCCCTGCCTTGTTAATTTTAACCATTCTAACTGGTGTAAGGTGGTATCTCATTGTCGTTTTGATTTGTATTTGCCTGATGGCAAGTGATGTGGAGCATTTTTTCATGTGTCTGTTGGCCATTTGTATGTCTTCTCTAGAAGTATCTCTTTGTGTCTTCTGCCCATTTTTTGGGTGTCGAGTTTGAGGAGTTCTTTATAGATCTTGGATACCAGCCCTTTATCTGTAATATCATTTGCAGATATCTTCTTCTTTTCCATAGGTTGCCTTTGTGTTTTGTTGATCATTTGCTTTGCTGTGCAGAAGGTTTTTATCTTGATGAAGTGCCAATAGTTCATTTTTGCTTTTATTTCCTTTGCCTTTAGAGACATGGCTTGCAAGAAGTTGTTGTGTCCAAGGTTGAAGAGTTCTTTTGATTTGGATATGATACAGGAATCCATTATCTTTCTTTCCTGATTGTATTCGATTCCTCTGTCTTTCTTGGTGAGTCTAGCTAAGTTTGTCAGTTTTATTTATCTTTCCAAAAAAGGCACCTTTCAATTTCATTGTGTTTTTTTTTTTTTGTTTTTTTTTTTTTTGGTCTTTTTAGTCTCTGTTGGATTTATTTATGCATTCCTTTTTGTTATTTCCTTATTTCTACTATATTGGGTCTTTGTTGTTTTATTTTTTACTTCTTTACCACATAAATCAGGTTGTTAATGGAGACCCTTCTCATGGATTGATGAAGACTTGAGTTTCTATGAATGTCCCCCATAGAGCTACTTTTGCTGCATCCCATAAGTTTTTGTAAGTTGTCTTTTTCATCAGTGTCAAGGTACTTCTAAAATCTTTTTTGATTTCTTCTTTGACTGTTGGTTGTTCGGTAGCATGTTTTTAATTCTCCACATATTTTTTTGAGATTATTTAAGTATCTGACAGAGAGTGAGACAGTGAGAGAGGGAACGCAAGCAGGGGGGGTGAGAGAGGGAGAAGCGGGCTTCCCACTGAGCAAGGAGCCTGATTCCAACCTAAATCCCAGGATCCTGGGATCAGGACCTGAGCTGAAGGCAGATCCTTAACAACTGATCCACCCAGGCTCCCCAATCTCCACCTATTTTTGACTGTCCCATTTTTTTCTTGAGACTGATTTCTAGTTTCATATCTTTGTGGTTGGACAAGATTTGAAGCAGAAGGTGAAGAGCATTCAGATTAAAAGTTTGTTTCCTGGAGGGATTTCTGAGGGCAGACCATGAGTTCTGTGGGGACGGAGGAAGGTTTTGTGAGACGGGGGTGGGGTTAATCCTTGTTAGAATTACTGACTACTACCATGCAGGCTGTGTGCTACTGTTCACACCGTAGTCCTGATGGACTTGTACTTCATTAGGAACATTTTCTAGGAGGTTTAGGCATAGCCTTCTCTTAAAGAAAGGTGCCATGTGGGTTCATGGCATGACCCCAGGTCAGCAACCAGGATGTATGGTATTGTGGGGGATGAGAAACAGGCTTTCTGTGGGAAGTGACAGAAATAGTTTATGGTGAGCTCCATGACCATAGGTGAGGTCCCGAGTGACCCACTGGGTGTTGGGTTCTGTGGATCTGTCTCATCAGGTGCTGTGGAATTCAGGGACACCCTCCTGTCTGTGGATTTGTGTGGAGACAGGTAGACATCAGTGTTTGGCCAGGCACAAGGGTTGCACTGGACCGCCACCAGAGGTGCAGCGTGTGCTGGAGCCACTGCTTGCTTTCCACGAAGGCTGACCAGGGTCTTTGACTGTGATTTCTAGCAGCTGCAAGGGGAGAGGAGGCCGGGGGTGGTGCACACTTCCTAGACTTGTGGTCAGGACTAGTCTGGAACCCACTGAAGTCAGCCACACTGGGCACAGAAGGCCCCCAGTCAGTGTAGCTGTGGGCACTGCTCCCATGGTACTTTCGGGCCGGCTCCATGCTGCCACCTCCTGCTTTTCATCATCATCTTCAAAGTCATGTGCCTCTGCTCTTGCCCCATGGCCTCCAGGGTATTGTCAGTCCTCCATCTGGCCCTCGTCCCTGTTGCCCTGTGCAGTCCGATGCCAGGATAGCCTTCTCGAGACAATCATCTGGCCCTGATGGAACACTTCCATGGATCTCGTGTGATGCAAGGATGAAGCCCTGCCCTGGAAGGGGGCTGCAGGTCCCCAATCAGGAGAGCCATGTCTCCCTTTTCAGCATGGCCTGCCCTCCCCTCAGTCTTCTTCAGGGAAGCTCTCCCCACTTCCTGAGATGACAGCTCTGAACTTAAAAATGAATGTTATTTTACATATCTCTATGCCTTAGTTCATCCATGGCATGTCTTTCAACCCCGTTAGTGGGGTTTTTTTTTTAGCAGTTCTGAAGGGCTGTCTGCTCAAGGAGGGGATGACCCGGGTGGGGCAGCTTTCCCTCTCATCTCCCTCAGCATGTTTCTGAGCCCTGGGGCCAACTGTGCCACTGAGGATTGAGGGACCCGAGCCAGCTCATCCTGAGCCCAGGCTCTGTCAGCTGTGTAGACGGATGCGTGTCAGAGTGGTGGGCAGCGGCATGGGCCAGGGGCAGGCAGTGTCTCCTCATTCCTTCCCTCCCTTCCTCGCAGATATAGCTCAGAGCAGCCTTCAACCCCTGCATCTCCAGATCCCTTGACCTGTGCCTCCTGTGTTCAGCTGGTGACCTTGGAGTTTTGCATTGATTCTACCTCCCATACCCTCTCCTGTAGCAGTTCCTGGATCAGGGGAGTGGTGGGACTCTTGTCTGCTTTTGATCTTCTTCCTGTCCCGCACCAAGCCCACCCACCTTTGCATCTTCCATGTAAGTGCTTGGAAGCAAGCCCATCCACAGGGAACCTATTAGCCAAATGGATCCAGGCAAAGAACATTGAAGTAGAGATCCAGGATCCATAATAAACCTGCTCGGAAACTTGTCCCAAAGTCTGTGACTCTCTCACAATGTAACAGAAACAATAATAGCTTTCTGGACTGTGAAGTGACATGTGTCTCTACTTCTAATCTTAAATGCATAGGTGCTGAGCCTGGACTGAAAAGGACCATGGCTCCCGTGGGCTGGGATCCACAGTAAGAACTCAGTGAAATCTGAATTCAAGGGATAGAGTGAATAATTATTGTAGAGTGAATCCTCCCAAGTAGGGCTTATGAACAATGCACAGGAAAAGCTTTTTCAAAGAGGTTTCTGAAAGAAAAATCTTTTTTAAAAATTTATTTTAATTCCAGTAGAGCTAACCTACAGTGTTACATTCGTTGCAGGTGTACAATAGAGTGATTCAGTAATTCTATATATTACTCAGTGGTCATCAAGAAAAGTGTCCTCATGGGGCGCCTGGGTGGCACAGCGGTTAAGCGTCTGCCTTTGGCTCAATGCGTGATCCCGGCGTTCTGGGATCGAGCCCCACATCAGGCTCTTCCACTATGAGCCTGCTTCTTCCTCTCCCACTCCCCCTGCTTGTGTTCCCTCTCTCGCTGGCTGTCTCTATCTCTGTCGAATAAATAAATAAAATCTTTAAAAAAAAAAAAAAGAAAAGTGTCCTCTTAATCCGCTTCATCTATTTGACTCATCCCTCTATCCACCTCCTCTCTGGTATCCATCCGTTTGTTCTCTATTGTTAAGAGTTTGTATTTTGCCACAACCATACTCAGGCAACCCTGTTTGGGTAGAGTTGCCCTGTCCCCTGTGAGGGGGGATGGGTGTGGGAACGCTGTGAGCCAGTATTTCCAGGCTTTTGTTCCCTGGCATCTTTCTCTGGCGGTCTGCTGTGCCTCTTCTGAGAGTCAGAGCAGCAGAGGCTGAATTGTCACAGAACAGAGGGATTGCGGCATGTTCTTCACGGATGTTCTGGCCACTTTAACTCCGTTACTATTGGTGCTGCTCAACCCCATAGCGTCCCTGGATGTGTGCCCCACACCTGGTGTCCCTGTCCTCACTTCCAGGGCAGGTGCATCTCTGTCCTTTGTGTTTCTAAGGCCACCAGCCACCAGCCGCCCCCTGGAGCTCCCAGATCTCCAGGTCTCAGTCTGGATCCCGTGAGCACACCAGGATTACGGAGTTTCCTGAGAAGCCTGGTGGCATACCACCTCCTTCAGGGTCTCAGTCTGCTGTTTCCTGGGTGCCAACCACGAGTTCGCCCGCTGCCCCATGCAGGTGGCCCACCAGCTGCCAGCCGCCCCGCGTGCTCCCGGGTCTCTGGGTCTGTCTATTCCCGGTGAGCACACTGGGATTCCGGAGTTCCGTGAGAAGCCTGGTGGTGGGCGCACCTGGTTCAGGGTCTCAGTCTGCTGTTTCCTGGGTTCTGACCATGAATCTGCCCTCTCCCCTGTGCAGGTGGCCTGCCAGCCTCCAGTGGACCCGCACGCGCTCCAGGAGCTCTCATTCTCATTCTGGATCCCATGAGCACACTGGGATTCCTGTGTTCTGGGAGATGCCTAGTGGTGTGCTCTCTGGGCTCACCAGTCTCAGTCCTCTCTCTAGGGGTGCCTTCTGTGAATCTGCCAGCTCCCCTGTGCAGGTGGCTGCTACTTCCTGGCGCCCAAATGAGGTGGCTCCCTCCCCCTTCCTTTTATCTTCCAGTATCTGTGCCAGGTTTCAGGACTCCCCGCTTCCTACCTCAATACGCAGCGCTGGAGATGTTCATTTGTAGAGATCCAGATATATCTTCCTGCCTCTCAGGCTGATTCCGTGGTTGTTTAGGCTGGCCTGCTACCTATCCAGCAGGACTCAGGGGATCTGCGGAAAAAGGAGTCCCCTACTCCTCCACCATCTTAACTCCTCTCTTGTACCTGAAATAGTATTTAAAAACACTCAGCTCAGCCTCTTCTACAAAGTGAGCCAATGCTTATAAACCTGGCTAAAATATTGCCTTACCTACGTTGACTTCCCAGCCATCCTAGTGTTTAAATGGTGTGACTGTGACTTACATTAGTCAACATTTGCAGAGAAAGAACTTAGTGCATCCAGGGGGCACTTCATGTTGAAATTAGTTTGTGACAACGAGCTACTGTGTTTTATTCTGTAGTCCAAGGGAATGGTGCCAGACATCTCTAAGGTGTCTAGCAGTTCTACAATTCTGATTTGAAGTGGTCTGTGTGCTTCAGAGATTTGGGCAGGAGAAGGGCAGGAGTCCAGAGACTGTGAACACTTCTGTTACCTGCGCTGACCATGGAGCAGGTAGCCTTCTGTGGGCATCATTTTGATTTCTTGGTACTCTTGTGAAAGGTGCTTTTGTCTCAAATTCCTCCATTTAGTAGTCATTATAATGATGAAAGTAATTTTTATCTTATATCATCTGTGGACCCTGATCCTGGGCTCCCAGGGAAGCTATCCTTTAACATTTTAACTGGCTCAAAATGATTGGACAAAAACTCAAAGCATGGGCCCTATTTCTGCCCCAAGCACATGTTGTACATCTGCTTTGAGAAGAAAACAACCAAAAATGCCAACATGAAGATAAGAAAAAATAAAGAACCTCTTTGGCTCCCATAAGATTAAAGTCATACTGACATGTACATACTGAAAATGCATGAAACCATTGCATTTCCTAAAGCCAAAGCCTTGGAGGGTCTGAGAGCCACTGACCTTGCCCAGAACCAAGCACACCCCAGCAGGGAGGGCTGGTGCAGAAAGGGAAGGGGCAGGACTCTGAGGGTGGTCTGCAGCTAGAGGGGTCCCTAGAAGGGGCCAGGTGTGTGTGGGTGCCCTGGCCCACGACCCCACCCATTCCTGTGCCGGGTGTTGGGTAGAGGAGGCACCTCTTGGGCCCCCTGCACTTTCAGGGTTCCAGGGGCTTGAGGGCGGGTTGCCCAGCATCCAAGGGGCTCAGGCACCAACCTCCCCAACCATTCACTGCTTGGGGGTGGAGATGTCTCTGTGGGCAGTCCCAGATTTGCAGTGGGTTGCAGAATTGGGGCAGAAGAAGGGGCACTGAGAGAGAGAGAGTTGCCCTGTGGAGATCCCTGCTGGTGAGTGAGCAGCTTGCACTGGGGTGGGGGTCTGGGGGTAGGGTGTGCCCCAGGTGGGAGGCAAGGTTTTGGAAGGGCACGTGGAGAGGGTTCATTGTGGGTACTCAGGTGAGTTTTCTTTTTCCCTTTAAAGTCTCTTCTGCCCCATGTCCTCAACTGACCTTATTCCCCATACCCGGGAACTCCAGGGCACCCACTCACCTGAGCTTTTGTGGGATGGGTTGCAGAATTTCAGGGTTTCCCCTGTTCCCCTGGAAGAGTGCGGGTAACGACCTCACACAATCCCCACTTTCAGTTCTCTGACACAGTGCAGGTGATGCATCTTGAGCAGTACCCTGAGTTCAGCAGGGTGTGTCCTGGTCCCCCAGGCACAGGTGTGGCAGTAGCAAGCCCCAGAGCCATCCCCCAACTTCAGCATTATGCCCCGTGTGCCCCTGGGTAGTGGTAATTGGCTATTAGAATCATGCAGGAATATCCTCCAGGTGGGGGCCTGGAGGCGTGCGTAAACCAGACCCCACTCTAGTTGCATTGGGAATAGACGAATTGAGGGTTTCTTTAGAAGAGTAAGTCTGCTTTCCAGAAAAGGCAAGGTCATTGGTCTGTTGAGAATGAAGATAATTACTGATAAACAACAAGTATGTGTTGCCCCTTCTCCCAGAAACCGAAGCAGGTGTGCAGGCTTTAGGTCAGAGGTGCCTTCTTCTCCCCACCTGACAGCAATTCTCTGCTCTGGCTCCAAGAAACCCGAGGTTTTGAACGTCAGCATCAGAGTCAGCGAGGCAGCTTGTCACAGGACGCCAGTGTTCACAGAAAGCAAAGGTATGTTTGGCAAAATGTCCTATCTATGTCAGGGCTGGAGGTAAAACCTCTCATTATCCTAAAACCTCCTGGGCTTTTCTCTTTTCTCTAGTTGAGCCACAAAGTAAAATTGAAGTAGCTGTCAGCATTCTGGGTTTGGTGCAGGAATTACTTAGTTTCCCTGGAGGTAGAACGTTGCAGGGGATCACAATTTCTCTGTCCATTTACTGCTTACAAATGTATTTTGACCATCTGTTTCCTAGGAACCCTCTTTTATTAGAAAGGGAAGGTGAGATTCACTCTGTGCCTGTTTGTAACATCTAATTTGTTCCTTCATCTAACAGTGTTTATTCAATTGGGCCTAAGATATGGTTGAGTGGCCAACATCTAGAGTTAGGTGGCTTTTTTCATCTGATACAGACTTGGATGATGTCATTTGACAAAGGTGATGTTTCATCATTGATTAGTTTATTCATCAGAAGAGTTAAAATTAGGGTGGAGGGAAAATTGAAAATTTTCCAAAGCGGCCTGTTCCTGTTTAAAAGTTGAGCTTGACTTTCTAGTTTTACTAAATGTATTATCTCGATATTTTGAGGTGCCATATTCTCTCTGTAGTTTCTTTGGTGGTGGAGTCAGAAGGAGAGTCTGGGAATTCTTTTGGATAGTGGCATGCTGGTGGCTTCAAGGGGCTTGGCGTCAGGAGCCTTGGGGTGAACTCTGCAACTGCTTGTCTGACCCTAGGTGCATCTCCTAGAGGTTTTGTTTCCTCTTATGAAATTGCTGGCAGATAATGTTCTGCTTAAAGGGGAAGCCTCCCATCCTGTTGGTGGGAATGCAAAGTGGTTCAGCCAGTCTGGGAAACAGTGTGGGGGTTCCTCAAAAAGTTAAAAATTGAACAACCCCATGATCCAGCAATTGCTCTCCTAGGTATTTACCCAAAGGATACAAAAATGTGGATTCGAAATGGGTACATGCACCATGATGTTTATAGCAGAAATGTCCACAGTAGCCAAACTATAGAGAGAATCCCAACGTCCATGCACTGATGAATGGGTAAAACAGATGTGGGATACATATATATACACTGGAATATGACCCAGATTCAAAAAGAATGAAAACTTACCATTTGCAAGGATGTGGATGGATCTAGAGTGTATTAAGCTAAGCAAAATCATTGAGGAAAGACAAATATCCTATGCTCTCATGCCTGTGGAACTTCAGAAAGAAAACAGATGAACAGAGTTGAGGAGTGATGAGAGAGGCAAACAAGGAAATAGACTCAACCTTGGAGAACAAACTGAGTGTTGCTGCAGGACAGGGGCATGGGGGGAAGAGTTAAATGGGTGAGGGGTATTAAGGAGGGCACTTGTGATGAGCACCGAGTTCTGTATGCAGGTGAGGAATCACTAAATCCTACCCCTGAAGCGAATATTCCATGGCATGTGAACTAACTGGAATTTAAGTAAGAGGAGAAAGGTAAAAGTGTTCTGCTTCATGAAGAGTGAGGTAAAATTGTAGTGATTTGGGCTGTACTACTCTATAGATGAGAGTTGTAAATCACCCTGTTGTAGGATACACTAGTTTCTTATCACATAAGGAGTCCTCAGAAAGCTGCAATGAAAGATTCAGGTCTCAGAGCATGTTCATGTTCCACTGATATGTTACAGTTTGCACAGGTAGGAAAGAAGGTGGAGAGAAAGGCAACAGAAGGGGAAAGTAGGTGTGAACCTTTCATTAGTTAGCGTTATAGCTTTCTCATGAAAGCCTTGCGCCAGTGTGATTTTGGAAGCAGAGAGGTAATCCGGGAGCTTTGCAGGAGATGGGGGAGTTCCAGGACTGGGTAAAGCTGACAGGGGTTCCAGAGGAGAGCTGAATGCATTCTGCAGCAGGGTATGGGCAGGGTGGGCTCCAGGGGTGGCTGTGGGTCTCCTGGGTGAGACTTGTGACAGGTGAGGGCTGTGTGCAAGTTCCTGGCTGAGGACAAGTGAGGCACAGGCGGAGAGCTGGCAGAGAACCTTCTTCTGGGCCACCAGCCTCACCCAACACACACAGCCTCATCTTCTGTCCCTGTCACTCCAATTCAGACTTCTCCGAAGGTGAGTGAGAACACATCAGGAGCATTCTGAACAGAAGGGAAAGCATGTGCAATGGCTCTGGGGCAGGAAAATTCCAGCTATGTCCTGGAGTAGCAAGATGGCCCTGTGGCCACAGGAGACAGCTTAGGACATGACCTCAGAGAGGTGACAGAAAGCCATTCCAGAGCTATAACCCCATGAGACCCTGTTTCACTGGGCCATCCTGGCTACAGTGTTGAGAACAGATGACAGAGGGTTGAAGATGGCAAGGCAGGTCAATGACGAAGCTTTTCCAGGAACTCAGGCACTGTGGTCCAGACAGGTGGCCTTGGATGGAGTGGTTAGACCTATTCTGGGTCCATTTTGAAGATGGAGCTCACAGGATTTGCTGATGGGTTAGCTATTAGGAGCAGGAGAACAGAGGAATTGGGGTAACTCCCAGCTGTTGTGGGTTGTCCTGATCGAGGGGAAGGAGAGGGTTTCTCAGGTGGTAGGAGGTAGTCCGTGTTCCACATGCTGAGGAAGGTGCCTTTCCCAGTGGATCTGCTGAGGTTTGTGTCTGGGAGAACCTTTCACATCTCCTCCCTCAGCAATGCTCAAGTACAAGTATCCCCCACTTTTTAAACGTTCACAGTAAGACACTGGGCTTTCTTGAAAGAACTACGTTATTACCCAGCTTCAGTAAGAGGAAGAGACCTGAAGAGGATTTCCCTCTTATGAAAAAAGGTGAACAGTGAGAATCGCGTTCAGCATCTGTTTTGGGGAGAAGCACGACAGAGGTGTCGTGCACCCCAACCTGCTCCTTCCGCTGGGAACTGCTCTCCGCATCCAGCCACCAGCACTTTGAATGGTGTCTGTGAGCCTCTGCTGTGCTTTGTCTTCATTTATGCTGGGCCTCCATTAGAAACTTGTGTCCTGAGGCCTAAGAAAAGCCAAAGAGAAGGAATTTTGGAGTCTGAGGACACTATCTAATTGTGCCGTGTAAATTAATGGCCATTCCTTCTTGAACACCATTTCTGCTGTGCAAGGTTTCTCAGAAGCCCTGTACTTTCAAAGAGCAGGGAAACCTATACCCCATGCTGCGGGTTTAGTTTTAGTCTCCATACTGGACAGAACATTTCATGACTGTCGGATTTTCTCACTCAAACATTGAGACTTTGACCACCTTCACCCATTTCTACCACCCCATCCCCGAATCTGGCACCTACCAATCTGCTATCAGTATCTATGCATTCAGTAATTGTTTATTCCACGTGGAATGTACATGAGAGCATCTGAGATTGGTCTTTCTGTGTCTGAGTTACTTGGCATAAGGCCCCCAAGGTCTGTGTTTCCATGTCTGGTTCTTGTGAATAATGCTGCAGTGAACGTGGAAGTGCATCTGTCTTTTTTAGGCAGTATTTTTGTGTTCTCCAAATCAATACTCAGTAGAGCCATTAATGGGTCATGTGGTAGTCGCATTTATTTTTTCAGGAACCTCCATACCGTTTGTCACAGTGGCTGCACCAATTTCCATTCCCACCAACACTGCACAGTGTCTCCTCGTCTGCACACCCTTGACCCCACCTGGTGTCTGTCTCTGGGACAATTGCTGTTCCAACTGTTGTGAGGGGATAGCCGATTGTGGGTTTGACTGATGTTTCCCTGATGATGATGAGTGATGTCTAACAACTTTCTCTGTCTGTTGGCACCTGTGTGCCATCTTTAGAAAGTATCTATTCACATATTCCCCACATTTTTTATACAATTTTTTTGTTTTGATTTGTATGAGTGTTGTGTGTATTTTGGATATTAGCCTCTTCTCACACATATGATTCGCAGATATTTTTTTTCTTATTGGGTCAGTGGCCTTTTAAGTTTTTGCTGGTTTCTTTTGCCGTGTGGAAGATTTCAGTTTGATGTTGTTCCACTTGATTATTTTTGCTTTTGTTGCCTTTGCATTTGGTGTCCGATCTGAAGACACTTTGCCAAAACTAATGTCGAGAGACTTAGTACCTGTGTCTTCTTGGAGGTTTATGGATTCAGGTCTTATGTTCAAATCATTCATCCATTAAAAATTTTGTGTGTGGTGTAAGAAAGTGGACCAGTTATATTCTTCTGCATTTAGTGTCCAGTTTGCCTGTTACCGCTCACTGAAGAAACAGTCCTTCCCTCATGGCATATCTTCTGCTGCTGTGTCGTAAGTTAGGATCATCTACGTGTGGGTAAGTTTCTGAGCTTTCTGTTCTGTTCCACTGACCTGGTGTCTGTGTTTATGCCAGTACCATCCTGTTTTGATGACAACAGCTTTGTAATCTAGCTTGAAATCCAGGAGTGTGTTGACTGCACCTTTCTTTCTCCAGGTTGCTTTGGGTATTTGGGGTCTTTTGTGATTCCATACAAGTTTGAGGACTGTTTTCTATTTGCTCGAATAATGCCGCTGGAATTCAGATAGGGATTTCATCATATCTGTCGATTGCTTTGGGTACGATGGACATGTTCACATAATTAAATCTTCCAGTTAAGGAGCATGGCGTATGCTTCCATTTGTTTGTGTTGCCTTCCAAATCTTTGACCCATACATCCTGCCCCCCTCGACACACATGTTTTTCATTTCTTTTCTGCCATGTGTTGAGTGTACTATGTCTTTCTCATTTTTGGTTACTTTTATTCCTAGATTTTTTTTTTGATGCAATTATAAATGGCATTGCTTTTTGAATTTCTCTTTGCAAAAGTGTGTCATCAGTATGCAGAAATGCAAGAAGTTGGGTCATCTGGGTGGCCCCATAGGTGAAGCTTCTGCCTTCATCTCAGGTCATGAACTCAGAGTTCTGACATTGAGCCCTGTGTTGGGCTCCCCGTTTAGCGAGGGTCTGCTTCTCCCTCTTTCGGACACTCCCCCTGCCCTTGCTTTTTCTCTTCCTCTCAAATAAATAAATAAAATATGAAAAAAAAAAGAGAACAGGTCTCTGTATATTGACTTTATATCCTGCAGCTTTCTAGAATTTGTTTATTCTAACAGTTTGTGTGTGTGTGTGTGTGTGTGTGTGTGTAATCTTTCGGGATTTCATGTCATTTGCAAATAGTGACAGTTTTCCTGTATGAATTTCATATCCTTCTATTATTTAAAATGATGTTAATCACCCTACAGTACTTCATTTGTTTTTGATGAAGTGTTCCATGATTCATTGTTTGCATATAACACCTAGTGCTCATTATGACACGTGCCCTCCTTCTTTTTAAAAAGAATTTATTTATTTATTCGACAGATAGAGACAGCCAGCGAGAGAGGGAACTCAAGCAGGGGGAGTGGGAGAGGAAGAAGCAGGCTCACAGCGGAGGAGCCTGTTGTGGAGTTCGATCCCCTAATGCCGGGATCACGCCCTGAGCCGAAGGCAGATGCTTAACCGCTGTGCCACCCAGGTGCCCCAACACGTGCCCTCCTTAATACCCATCACCAGGATAACCCATTCCCCTACCCTCCCTTTCTGCAACCTTCAGTTTGTTTCCCAGTGTCAGTAGTCTCTCATGTTTCATTTCCCCTCTCATTACCTCACTTCACTTTTCCCTTCCTTCTTCTAATGTCCTCCATGCTATTCCTTCCATTCCACATAGGAGTGAAACCATATGATAATTGTCTTTCTCTGCTTGCTTTAATTTCACTTAGCATAATCCCCTCCTGGTCCATGCACGTTTGTGCAAGTGGTGGGTATTCATCCTTCTGACGACTGAGTAATAGTCCATTGTATAGATGAACCACATCTTCTTTGTCCATTCATCTGCTGAAGGACATCTTGGCTCCTTCCACAGTTTGGCTATTATGGACATTGCAGCTATGAACATTGGGATACAGGTGCTGCTTCTTTTCATTACTCTGTGTCTATGGGGTAAATACCCAGTAGTGCAATTGGTGGGTCGTAGGATATCTCTGTGGTTAACGTCGTGAGGAACATCCATATTGTTTTCAAAAGTGGCTGTACCAGCTTGAATTCTCACGAGTAGTGTAAGAGGGCTCCCCTTTCTCCACATCCACTCTGACATTTTTTTTATTTCTGTCTTGTTAATTTTTTTTTCAAGATTTTATTTATTTATTCCACAGAGATAGAGACAGCCAGCGAGAGAGGGAACACAAGCAGGGGGAGTGGGAGAGGAAGAAGCAGCATCATAACGGAGGAGCCTGATGTGGGGCTCGATCCCATAATGCCAGGATCATGCCCTGAGCCGAAGTCAGACGCTTAACCGCTGTGCCACCCAGGTGCCCCCTGCCTGGTTAATTTTAACCATTCTATCTGGTGTAAGGTGGTATCTCATTGTCGTTTTGATTTGTATTTGCCTGATGGCAAGTGATGTGGAGCATTTTTTCATGTGTCTGTTGGCCATTTCTATGTCTTCTCTGGAGAAGTATCTCTTTGTGCCTTCAGCCCATTTTTTGGGTGTCGAGTTTGAGGGGTTCTTTATAGATCTTGGAAACCAGCCCTTTATCTGTAATATCATTTGCAGATATCTTCTTCGATTCCATAGGTTGCCTTTTTGTTTTTTGATCATTTGCTTTGCCAAGCAGAAGCTTTTTATCCTGATGAAGTGCCAATAGTTCATTTTTGCTTTTATTTCCTTTGCCTTTAGAGACGTGGCTTGCAAGAAGTTGTTGTGTCCAAGGTTGAAGAGTTCTTTTGATTTTGATATGAGACAGGAATCCATTATCTTATTTTCCTGATTGTATTCGAGTCCTCTGTCTTTCTTGGTGAGTCTAGCTAAGTTTGTCAGTTTTGTTTATCTTTCCAAAAAAGGCCAATCTCATTTTCATTGTTTTTTTTTTTGTCTTTTTAGTATCCATTGGATTTATTTATGCATTCCTTTTTGTTATTTCCTTATTTCTACTAATTTGGGGCTTTGTTTGTTGTTTTTTTTTTTTCTACTTCTTTACCACATAAATCAGGTTGTTTATTGGAGACCATTCTCATGAAATGATGAAGACTTGAATTGCTATGAATGTCCCCCATAAAGCTACTTCTGCTGCATCCCATAAGTTTTTGTAGGTTGTCTTTTTCATCAGTGTCAAGGTACTTCTAAAATTTTTTTGATTTCTTCTTTGACTGTTGGTTGTTCAGTAGCATGTTGTTAAATCTCCACATATTTTTTTAAGATTATTTAAGTATCTGACAGAGAGTGAGACAGCGAGAGAGTGAACACAAGCAAGGGGGTGGGAGAGGGAAAAGTGGGCTTCCCACTGAGCAAGGAGCCTGATATGGGGCTAGATCCCAGGATCCTGGGATCAAGACCAGAGCTGAAAGCAGATCCTTAACGACTGAGCCACCCAGGCCCCAAAAATCTCCACCTATTTTTGACTGTCCCATTTTTTTCTTTAGACTGATTTCTAGTTTCATATCATTGTGGTTGGACAAGATTTGAAGCAGAAGGTGAAAAGAGCATTCAGATGAAAGGTTTGTTTCCTGGAGGGTTTTCTGAGGGCAGACCATGAGTTCAGTGGGGATGGAGGAAGGTTTTGTGAGACGGGGGGTGGGGTTAACCCTTGTTAGAATTACTGACTACTACCATAAAAGCTGTGTGCTACCGTTCACACCATAGTCCTGATGGACTTGTACTTCATTAGAAATATTTTCTAGGAGGTGTAGGCATAGCCTTCACTTAAAGAAAGGTGCTATGTGGGTTCATGGCATGACCCCAGGTCAGCAACCAGGATGTATGGTATTGTGGGGGATCATAACCAGGCTTTCTGTAGTAAGTGACAGAAATAGGGTATGGTGAGCTCCATGACCATAGGTGAGGTCCCGAGTGATCCACTGGGTGTTGGTTTCTGTGGATCTGTCTCATCAGGTCCTGTGGAATTCAGGGACACCCTCCTGTCTGTGGATTTGTATGGAGACAGGTAGACATCAGTGTCTTGCCAGGCACAAGGGTCGCACTGGACCAACACCAGAGGTGCAGCGTGTGCGGGAGCCACTGCTTGCTTTCCACGAAAGCTGACCATTGTCTGTGAACGTGATTCCTAGCAGCTGCAAGGGGAGAGGAGGACGGGGGTGGTGCACACTTCCTAGAGTTGTGGTCAGGACTAGTCTGGAGCCCACCGACGTCAGCCACACCTGGCACAGAAGACACCCATTCAGTGAAGCTGTGGGCGCTGCTCCCATGATACTTTCGGGACGGCTCCATGCTGCCACCTCCTGCTTTTCATCATCATCTTCAAGGTCCTGTGCCTCTGCTCTTACCCATGGCCTCCGGGGTATTGTCCGTCCTCCATCTGGCCCTCGTCCCTGGTGCCCTGTGCAGTCCAATGCCAGGGTAGCCTTCTCGAGACAAACATCTGGCCCTGATGGAACACTTCCATGGATCTCTTTTGATGTGAGGATGATGCCCTGCCCTGGAAGGGGGCTGCAGGTCCCCAATCAGGAGAGCCATGTCTCCCTTTTCAGCATGGCCTGCCCTCCCCTCAGTCTTCTTCAGGGAAGCTCTCCCCACTTCCTGAGATGACAGCTCTGAACATAAAAATGAATGTTATTTTACATATCTCTATGCTTTAGTTCATCCATGGCAAGTCTTTCAACCCCGTTAGTGGGTTTTTTTTACCAGTTCTGAAGGGCTGTTTGCTCAAGGAGGGGATGACCTTGGTGGGGCAGCTTTCCCTCTCATCTCCCTCAGCATGTCTCTGAGCCCTGGGGGACAGCTGTCCCACTGAGGATTGAGGGACGCGAGCCAGCCCATCCTGAGCCCAGGCTGTGTCAGCTGTGTCGACTGATGCGTGTCGGAGCGGTGGGCAGCTGGCATGGGCCAGGAGCAGGCAGTGTCTCCTTCTCATTCCATCCCTCCCTTCCTCCCAGAGGTAGCTCAGAGCAGCCTTCAACCGCTGCATCTCCAGATCCCTTGACCTGTGCCTCTTGTGTTCAGCTGGTGACCTTGGAGTTTCGCAGAATTCTCCCACCTGTACCCTCTCCCATAGCAGTTCCTGGATCAGGGGAGGGGTCGGACCCTTGTCTGTTTTTGGTCTTCTTCCTGTCCCGCACCAAGCCCACCCACCTTTGCATCTTCCATGTAAGTGCTTGGAAGCAAGCCCATCCACAGGGAACCTATTAGCCAAATGGATCCAGGCAATGAACATTGAAGTAGAGATCCAGGATCCATAATAAACCTGCTCTGAAACCTGTCCCAAAGTCTGTGACTCTCACACTGAAACAGAAACAATAATAGCTTTCTGGAATGTGAAGTGACATGTGTCTCTACTTCCAATCTTGAATGCATAGGTGCTGAGCCTTGACAGAAAAGGACCATGGCTCCCGTGGGCTGGAATCCACGGTAAGAACTCAGTGAAATATGAATTTGAGGCATGGAGTGAATAATTACTGTAGAGTGAATCCTCCCAAGTAGGGCTTATGCACAGTGCACAGGAAAAGCTTTTTCAAAGAGGTTCCTGAAAGAAAAATCTTTTTTAAAATTTATTTTAATCCCAGTAGTGCTAACATACAGTGTTACATTCATTTCAGGTGTACAAGAGAGTGATTTAGTAATTCTATATATTACTCAGTGGTCATCAAGAAAAGCGTCCTCTTAATCCCCTTCATCTATTTCACTCATCCCTCTATCCACCTCCTCTCTGGTAACCATCCGTTTGTTCTCTATTGTTAAGAGTTTGTATTTCGGTGTGTCTCCTTTTTCTCTTTTAGTTACTTATTTTGTTTGTTTTGTAAATTCCCCATTAGAATGACATCGTATGGGATTTGTCTTTCTCTGACTGACTGATTTTAGTTAGGATAATACTCTCTAGCTCCATCCATGTGTCTGCAAATAGCAAGGTTTCATTCTTTTTCAAGCCGAGTAATACTCCATTGTGTGTGTGTGTGTGTGTGTGTGTGTGTGTGTGTGTGTGTGAGTACACACACCTATCATCTCATTTGTCAATTTTTCTACAGACACTTGGGTTGCTTCCATATGGTGATATTGTAAATAATGGTGCAAGAAACATAGGGGTGCACGTATCCTTTTACGTTACTGTTTTCCTATTCTTTGGGTAAATACGAGTAGTGTGATTGTTGGATCCTAGGGTAGTTCTATATTTAATTTTTTGAGGAACCTTCATACTGTTTTCCACGGTGGCCAACACAGTTTGCATTCCCACCCACAGTTCACGAGGATTCCCCTTTATCCACATCCTCCCAACACCTGCTCTTTGTTGTGCTTTTGATGTTAGCCATTCTGACAGGTTTGAGGTATTACCTCATTGTCCTTTGGATTTACATTTTCCTGATGATGGGTGATGGTGAACATCTTTTCACGGGACTGTTGGACATTTGTATTTCTTCTTTGGAGAAATGTCTGTCCATGGCTTCTGCCTATTTTTTAACTGGAGTATTTGTTTTTTGGGGGGTCGAGTAGTATCAGTTGTATATGTTTTGGACACTATCCCTTTATTGCATATGATCTTTGCAAATATCTTCTCCCTTTGAGTAAGTTGTCTTATTATTTTTACGTTTTCATTGTTCTTCTGCCATGTGGAAACTTTTTATTTTGCTGTATTCCCAATAGTTTATTTTTGCTTTCATTTCCTTTGCCTCAGGACACAGTCTAGAAAAACATTGGTATGGTCCATGTCAAGAAGTTACTGTCTTCCCTCCTGTAGGATTTTTATGGATTCAGGTCTCATATTGAGGTCTTGAAACTGTTTTCTGTTTGTCTGTATTGTGTAAGAAAGCAGTCTAATTTCATTCTTTTGTGCATAGCTGTCTAGTTTTCCCAACACCATTTGTTGTAGAGACTGTCCATTTCCCTTTTGATATCGTTGCTTGCTTTGTGGAAGATTCACGAACCACATAATTGTGGGTTTCTGTCTGAACTTGTATCCTGTTCCTTTGGTCGCTGTGTCTATTTTTGTGCCGTACTGTCTTGTTAGGATGACTGCAGCTTTGTAGTATAACCTGAAATCTGAAATTGTCAGTCCTCCAGCTTTGTTTTTCTTTTCCACATTGCACTGGCTGTTCGGAATCTTTAGTGGTTCCATACAAATGTGTAGGATTGTTTATTTGAGGTCTTTTGTTCTTTAATTTAAATTCAATTAGCCAACTTAGAGTACATCATTCGTTTCAGATGTAGTCTTCAATAAATTTTCAGTCATGTGTAACACCCAGTGCTCATTGTATCATGTGACCTCCTTAATGCTACTCACCCAGTTACCCCCCCCCCAACTTCTCCTCCAACAATCATCAGTTTCTTGTGATAGTTAAGAATCCATTATGGGTTTTCTCCCTCTCTGATGACTTCCCTTTCTATTTTCCCTTCCTTGTCCTATGGTCTTCTTCCTTGTTTCTGATATTCCACATAGGAGTGAAAGCATATGATCATTGTCTTTCTTTCATTGGCTTATTCCACTCAGCATAATACCCTCCAGCTCCACCCAGGTCGGTGTGATGGTAAGTACTCATCCTTTCTGATGGCTGAGTAATATTCCATTATATATATGATCCACATCTTCTTTATCCATTCATCTATCCATGGTCATCTGCACTTCTTCCACAGCTTGTCTATTATGGTTATTGCTGCTATGAACACTGGGGTGCATGTGTCCCGTCTTCACTACCTCTGTGTCTTTGGGGGTAAATAGCCAGTAGTGCAATTGCTGGGACATAGGGTAACTTTATTTATAACTTCTTGAGGAAACTCCGTACCATTTTCAAGAGTGGCTGTACCGGACTGCATTCGTACAGGGGTGTAAGAGGGTTCCTGTTTCACCACATCCTCTCCAACATGTATAGTTTCATGTCTTCTTATTTTTAGATATTCAGCCTCGTGTGATATGGCATCTATAGGGGTTTAGATTTGCATTTCCCTAAAGCCAAGTGATATGAAGCATTTATGCATGTATCTTTTGGTCACCAGTACGTCGTCATCAGTGAAGTGACTTCCCATTTTAATCCATCTCAAGACCTAAAGCTGGGTAAGGCACTGAAGCTGGATGATGCCATCGGTTGGAAGTGTGGAGAATTTCAAAAGATCTCTGTGGAGAGCAAGTTTAAAGGTCAGTGTGAAGCTACTAATTGGATCTGGGGAGATCTCTGAAAGTGGGGGTTGCCTGGGATGGGCTGAAGGGGGCCCTCCTATTTTCCTATGAATTCTTGCTGCAGCCCAAAATGGACAGTTTCCTGCTGTGGGGCAGGCTGAGTCCTCTAGTCGTGCTGAGGTGAGCCCAATGCCTGGTGCCTTGGAGGCAGGCAAACGGGGAGGGACCCTCAGCAGAAGACCCAGGGTTAGGTTAGGCCTCAAGAGACAGCAGATCTGAACTGCCCAGTGCTCAGAGAACTCTCATGCCGAGTGAGATGAGGGCACAAGGGCGGGTGAGTGTGAGCCTTGGGGTTTCATCTGGAAGGGCCCACAAAGGTCGGGGTTCACCAGAAGGGGCTCTCAGGGGGTGCCCCAAATCTCTTGCCCTGAATTCTCTGTTGTGTCCCAAAATGGTACAGTTTACTGTGGGTTGCAGGCTGAGTCCTGCGGTGGGGCTTTGGTGTCCCCATCCCCTGGAGTTGGTTGCCAGGACCCTGGGGAGGGGCCCCTCTCTGCCCAACCTAGGGTAAGGGTTAGGGTCCCGGAGCCCAGCAGGGACAATCTGCAGGCTGTTAGGCGAGCTCTGTGGAGGGCTGAGAGGAGGCCATGGGGGAGGGTGAGCATGGGCCTCAGGGTTGGGGCATGGGGGGCTGCCAAAGGATGGGGATGGGCTCCGGGGGCCTCCCCAAGTTCTCGTGCCCTGTAGGCTCCTTAGAGCCCCAAGGGGCAATGTTTCCTGTCGGGTGGCAAGCTGAGTCCTGCAGTGGGGCACAGGTATCCCAATTCCCCGGGGCTGCGGTGTAAGGCTCCTGGGGAGGCCCCCATACCCACGGCCAACCTAGGGCTAGGGTTAGGCCCAGGAGCCCCGCAGGCCCGATTTGCTGGCTGTATGGCGAGCTACACGGGCTGAGGTGAGGGTGTGGGGAGGGTGAGCATGGGCCTCAGGGTTCCGGTGCGGGAGGCCGCCGAAGTTCGCTGGTGGCTCAGGAGGGCCCTCCTGGTTCTCCCGCCCTGAATGCTCTATGGCCTCCCAAGGGGCACGGTTTCCTGCGGGGTGGCAGACTGAGTGCTGCTGTGGGGCTCAGGTGTCCCAAATGCCCGCAGCTGCGGCTCCAGGCTCCTGGGGAGGGGCCCCTCCACAGATGAACGAGGGTTAGGGTTGGCGCCCAGGAACCCCGCAGGCCAGATCTGCCCACTATGTGGCGAGCTCCGCCATGGGCTGAGGTGAGGGTGTGGGGTGGGGTGAGCATGGGCTTCAAGGTTGGGTTTAGGGATTGCCGATGTTCGCTGGGGGCTCTGGGGGCCCTCCTGGTTCTCCCGCCCTGAATGCTCTACAGCCTCCCAAGGGGCATGGTTTCCTGCGGGCTGGCAGGCTTTGTCCTGCAGTGGGGCTCAGGTGTCCCCAGTCCCTGGGGCTGCGGCACTGGGCCCCAGGGGAGGGGCCCTACCCAGCTGACCTAGGGTCAGTTCTAGGCCCCAGGAACCCGGCAGGCCTGATCTGCTGGCTCTGCGACGAGCTCGGTGGCAAGCTGAAGGGAAGGTGTGGGGCGGGATGAGCGTGGGCCTCAGGGTTGGGGTGTATGGGGCCGCCGAGGATCGCTGGGGGCTCAGGGGGGCCCTACCAGTTTTCCTGCACGGGATGCTCTGTGGCGCCCCAAGGGGCATGGTTTCCTGAGGGGTGGCAGGCTGAGTCCCATGGTGGGGCTCAGGTTTACTAATCCCCGGGGTTAGGGTACGGTTTAGGGTATGGGTTAAGGTTAGGGTATGGGTTACGGTTAGGGTATGATTGAGGGTAAGGGTTAGGGTTAGGGTAAGGAGAGGGTACGGGTTAGGGTTGGGTTTAGGGGTTACAGTTTAGAGGTTACGAGTTAGGGTACAGATTAGGGTTTAGGGTAAGGGTTAGGGTTTAGGGTTAGGGTTAGGGTTGGAGTACGGGTTAGGTTTAGGATACGGGTTAGGGTTAGGGTATGGGTTAGGGTACACATTAGGGTACAGTTTAGGGTACGGGTTAGGGTACGGTTTAGGGTAAGTGTTGGTGTACGGATTTGGGTACGGCTTAGGGTACGGGTTAGGGTTAGGGTTAGGGTACGGGTTAAGGTACAGATTAGAGTATGTGTTAGGGTTACGTTTAGGGTTAGGGTACAGGTTAGGGTAGGATTAGGGTTAGGTTTAGGGTTAGGTTATGGGTTAGGGGTAGGGTTAGCTGAAGGGGTAGGTTTAGGGGTAGGGTTAGGGGTATGGTAGGGCCGGGTAGGGTTAGGGTTTAGGGTTAGGGTTTGGGGTTTGGAGTTAGTGGTTAAGGTTAGGGTTTAGAGTTTAAGGTTTCGTGATTAGGGTTAGGGGTTAGGGTTTAGGGTTTAGTGTTAATGTTAGGGTTTAGGGTTTAAGGATTAGGGTTTATTGTTAGGTTTAGAGTAGGGTTATGGTTAGGGTAAGGGTTAGAAGTTAGAGTTAGGGTTAGGTTTAGGGGTTAAGGTTTAGGGTTTAAGGTTAGGGGTAAGGGTTTAGGGTTAGGGTTAGACCCAGTAGGCCAGCAGGACCCATGTGCCAGTTGTGCGGGGAGTGGAGGAGTGGGATGAGGTGAGTGCGCTGGCGAGCAGGAGTATGGTATCTAGCGTTTTGGCGCAGGGGGCCTTTGAAAGTTGCTAGAGGCTCGGAGGGCCCTGTCCGTTCTCCCGCCCTGAATGACCGGCGGCGCCCCTAGCGCCTGGGTGGTGGCATGTTGGCAGTGTGAGTCTGGCTTTGCGGTTTGGGGGTCCCCAATGCCATGCATTGCAGCGCAAGGCCCCTTGGGAGGGGCCCCTCTGGGGCCATCCTAGGGTTACTGTTAGCACCCAGGATTACAGTAGACATTATCTGCCAGCTGTGCGGTAGCGGAGGGCCAGGCCGAGGTGAGGGCGCCGGCGAACTGGAGCGTGGGCCCAAGCATTTTGTCACGGGGGGCCTTGGAAGGTCGCTGGGGTCTCGAGGGCCCTGCCTGTTCTCCCACCCTGAATGAACAGTAATGCCCCAGCGTGCCCGGTGTCAGCGGGGCAGCACGGAGAGTATGGTGCTGGGGCTCGGGGGTCCCCAATCCCTGGCGTTGCTGTGCCAGGCCCCTTGGGAGGTTCCCCTTGGGGGCCAACCTAAGGTTAGGGTTAGCCCCCAGGAGGCTGGCAGACCTGATCAGCTGGCTGTGCGTCGAGCAGAGGGGCGGGTCGAAGTGAGGGCGCTGCTTAGCGGGAGCATGGGCCCAAGCATTTTGGAACATGGGCCCTTAGAAGTTCACCAGGACTCAGAGGGCCCTGCCCATTCTCCCGCCCTGAATGACCAGTGGCGCCCCTAGTGGCCTGGGTGCCAGCGGGGCAGCAGGGTGAGTCCAGCGCTGGGGCTTAGGGGTCATCAATCCCCGGTGTTGCGGCGACAGGCCCCTTGGGAGGGGCCCCTTGGGGGCCAACCTAGGGTTAGGTTTAGCCCCCAGTAGCCCGGCAGGCCTGATCCACCTGCTGAGTGGCGAGCAGTGGGGCGGGCCGAGGTGAGTGTGCTGGCGAGCGGGAGCGTGGTCCCAAGCGTTTTGGAGCAGGGGGCCTTCGAAAGTCACTGGGGGCTGGGAGGGCCCTGCTCGTTCCCTCACCTGGATGACCGGCGGCGCCCCTAGCGGCCCGGGTGATGGCGGGGCGGCAGGGTGAGTCCAGTGCTGAGGCTCGGGCTTCCCTATACCCGACGTTGCAGTGCGAGGCCCCTTGGGAAGGGCCCCTCTGGGGCCAAGGTAGGGTTAGAGTTAGCCCTCAGGAGGCCGTCAGGCTCGATCCACCATCTTGAGGTGAATGGAGTCGCGGTCCGAGGTGAGGCCGCTGGCGAGCGGAGCGTGGGCCCCAGCGTTTTGGTGCTGGGGCCTTCAAAGTTCACCGAGGCTCAGAGGGCCCTGCCCGTTCTCCCGCCCAAAACGATCTGTGGCGCCCTAGCACCACTGGTGTCAGCGGGGCAGCAGGGTGAGTCCGGCATTACGACTTGAGGGTCCCCAATCCCCGGTGTTGTGGCGGCAGACCCTTCAGAGGGGCCCCTCTGGGGCCAACCTAGGATTAGAGTTAGCCCCCAGGAGGCCGGCAGGCCTGATCTGCCAGCTGTGCAGAGGGCGGAGGGGCAGGCTGAGGTGAAGGCGCTGGCGAGCTCCAGCGTGGGCCCCAGCATTTTGGCGTGGATGGCCTTCAAAATTCACCGGAGTCTCGAGGGCCCTGCCCATTCTCCCACCCTGAAGGACCAGTGATGCCCCAGAGAGCCTGATGTCGACAGGACGGCAGGGTGAGTCCGGCGCTGCGGCTCGGCTGTCCCCAATCCCCAGCTTTGGTCACAAGTCCCCTTGGGAGGGGCCCCTCTGGGCCAACCTAGGGTTAGGGTTAGCCCCCAGGAGGCCGGCAGGCCCGATATGCCAGCTAGACTGTGAGAGGAGGGGCGGGCCAAAGTAAAGGTGCTGGCGAGCAGGAGCCTGGGCACCAGCATTTTGACTTGGGGCTTTCAAAGGTCACCGGGGTCTCGAGGGCCCTGCCTGTTCTCCCACCCTGCATGAACGGCGGTGCCCCTAGCGGCCCGGGTGGTGAGGGGTGGCAGGGTGAGTCAGGCCCTGAGGCTCAGGTATCTCCAATCCCCAGCGATGCGGCACCAGGCCCCTTGGGAGGGGCCCCTCGGATGACAACTTAGGGTTAGGTTTAGCCCCTAGGAACTCGGCAGTTCCTATTCGCCAGCTGTGTGGAGAGTGGAGTGGCGGACCTAGGTGAGGGTGCTGGTGTTTGGGAGCGTGGGCCCAGGCATTTTGGCGCGGGGGGGATTCGAAGGACACCGTGTATCGGAGGGCCCTGCCCGTTCTCCCGCCCTGAATGAACGGCAGCACCCCAAGCCCCTGGGTGGCGGCTGGGTGGCAGGGTGAGTCAGGTGCTGAGGCTCAGGGTCCCCAATCCCCTGTGTTGCAGCGCCAGGCCCCTTGGGAGGGGCCCCTCAGGGGTCGATCTAGGGTTACGGTTAGCCCCCTGGATGCCGGTGGACCCGATCAGCGTCTGTGCGGCACGCAGCAGGGTGGGCCGAGGTGAGGGCGCTGGCGAGCCTGAGCATGAGCCCAAGCATTTTAGCGTGGGGGGCTTTCGAAGGTCAGTGGGGGCTCGGAGGGACCTGCCCGTTCTCCCGCTCTGAATGACCAGCGGGGTCCCTAGTGGCTCAGGTGGCTGAAGGGCAGCAGGGTGAGTCTGGCACTTGGGCTCGGTTGCCCCATCCCCAGCGTTGGGGCGCCAGGCCACTTGAGAAGGGCCCCTCAGGGGCCGACCTACAGTTAGGGTTAGCCCCCAGGAGGCCGGCAGGCCCTATACACCGCCTGTGCGTGGAGCGGAGAGTTGGGCCGAGGTGAGGGTGCTGGTGAACATGAGCCTGGGCACAAGCATGTTGGTTCTGGGAGCCATTGAAGGTGGGTGGGGGTTCGGAGGCCCCTGCCAGTTCTCCCGCCGAGAATGAATGGCGGCGCCCCTAGCGGCCCGTGTGGGGCGGGATTGCAGGGTGCACCCGGCGCTGGGGCTTGGGGGTCGCCAATCCCTGGCGTTGCACCGCAAGGCTCCTTAGGAAGGGACCCTCAGGGGCCGTCCTAGGGTTAGGGTTAGCGCCCAGGAGGCCGGCAGGCCCGAGTCGCCGACTGTGCGAGTAGCGGAGGTGTGGGCTGAGTTGAGGGTGATGCAGAGCGGGAGCGTGGGCCCCAGCGTTTTGGCGCCCTGGGCCTTCGAATGTGCCATGTCTCGGAGGGCCCTGCCCATTCTCCTGCTCTGAATAACCAGTGACACCCCTAGCGGCTCTGTTGGCAGTGGGGTGGCAGGGTGAATCCCACGCTGTGGCTCGGGGATCCCCAATCCCCAGTGTTGCGGTGCCAGGCCCCTTGGGAGGGGCTCCTCCTGGGCCGACTTAGGGTTAGAGTTAGCCCCCATGAGGATGGCAGGCCTGATCCTCTGGCTGGGCGGCGAGAGGTGGGTGGGCCGAGCTAAAGGCGCTGGGGAGCGGGATTGTGGGCCCCTGCATTTTGGCGCTGGAGGCTTCAAATGTCCCGGTTTCTCCAGGGCTCTGTCCATTCTCCCGCCCTGAATGACCGGCGGCGCCCCTCGCGGCCCGGGAGGCAGCGTTGTGGGAGGGTGAGTCTGGCTCTTGGGCTTGGGGTCCCAGATCCCCGGTGTAGTGGCACCAGGACCCTTGGGAGGAGCCCCTGGGGCGCCGACCTAGGGTTAGGGTTAGCCCCAAGGAGACCGTCAGGCCCAATCCGCACACTGTGCGGCGAGCGGAGGTGCAGGCCGAGGTGAGGGCGCTGGGGAGGGGGAGCGTGGGCACCAGTGTTTTGGCACGGGGAGCCTTTGAATGTCACTGGTGGCTCAGAAAGCCCTGCCCTTCTCTTGCCCTCTATGACCTGCGGCGCCCCTAGCGGCCTGGGTGGGGACAGTGCGGCAGGGTGAGTCCGGCTCTGGGGCTCTGAGTCACCAATCCCCAGCATTGCAGAGCCAGGCCGCTTGGGATGTCCCCTCAGGGCTGACCTAGGGTTTTGGTTAGCTGCCAGGAGCCCGGCAGGCCCTATCCACCTGCTCTGAAGCAAGCGGTGGGGTGGGCCTAGGTGAGGGCGCTGGCGAGCAGGATCCTGGGAGCCAACGTTTTTGCGCAGGGAGCCTTCAAAGGTCAGCGTGGGCTCGGAGGGCCCTGCCCGATCTGCCCTGATTGACCGGCGGGGCCTCTAGCAGCTCCAGTGGCTGAAGGGCAGCAGGGTGAGTCCGGCACATGGGCTCAGGATCCCCATCCCCAGCGTTGTGATGCCAGGCCCCTTGGGTAGAGCCCCTCGGGGGCCTACCTATGGTTAGGGTTAGCGTCAAGGAGCCCCACAGGCCCGATACACCACCTGTGCGTCGAGCAGAGAATTGAGGCGAGGTGAGGGTGGTGGTGAACATGAGCCTGGGTCCAAGCTTTTTGGTTCGGTGCGCCTTCGAATGTCGGCAGGGGTTCGGAGGGTCCTCCAGTTCTCCCACCCTGAATGAATGGCGGCGCCCCTAGCAGCATGTGTGGGGCGGGCGGCAGCATGCATCTGGCACTGGGGCTTGGGGGTCCCCAATCCCTGGTGTTGCGTCGCCAGGCCCCTTAGGAAGGGACCTTCAAGGGCTGTCCTAGGGTTAGGGTTAGCGCCCAGGAGGCCGGCAGGCCCGAGTCGCTGGCTCTGCGAAGAGCGGAGGTGCGGGCCAAGGTGAGGGTGATGCAGAGTGGGAGCGTGGTCCCCAGCGTTTTTGCACCCTGGGCTTTTGAATGTTGCCATGTCTCAGAGGGCCCTGCCCATTCTCCTGCCCTGAATAACCAGCGGCGCGCTTTGCGGCTCCGTTGGAGGTGGGGCAGCAGCGTGAGTTCCGCACTGCGGCTCAGGGATCCCCAATCCCCAGCATTGAGGGTCCAGGCCCCTTGGGAGGGGCTCCTCATGGGCGGACCTAGGGTTAGAGTTAGCACCCAGGAGGCCGGCAGGCCCAATCCTCTGGCTGGACGGCGAGAGGTGCACGGGCCGAGGTAAAGGCTCTGGGGAGCAGGAGCGTGGGCCCCTGCATTTTGGCGCAGGAGGCTTCAAATGTCGATGGTTTCTCCAGGGCCCTGTCCGTTCTCCCACCCTGAATGAGCGGCGGCGCCCCTAGCGGCCTGGGTGGGAACAGTGCGGCAGGGTGAGTCTGGCTCTGGGGCTCTGAGTCACCAATCCCCAGCGTTGCAGAGCTAGGCCCCTTGGGTTGTGCCCCACGGGGCCGACCTAGGATTTCAGTTAGCCCCCAGGATCCTGGCAGGCACTATCCACTGGCTCTGCAGCAAGCGGAGGGGCGGGCTGAGGTGAGGGCGCTGGCGAGCAGGAGGATGGGAACCAATGTTTTTGCACGGGGGGGGGCTTCGAAGGTCAGCGGGGGTTCCGAGGGCCCTGCCCATTCTCCCGCCCTGATTGACCAGTGGTCTCTAGCAGCTCAGGTGGCTGAAGGGCAGCAGGGTGAGTCTGGCACTTGGACTCGGGGTCCCCATCCCCAGCGTTGTGATGCCAGGTCCCTGGGAAGTGCCCCTCGGGGGCCGAACTATGGTTAGGGTTAGCCCCCAGGAGGCCGGCAGGCCCGATACACCACCTGGGCGTTGAGCGGAGAGTTGGGCTGAGGTGAGGGTTCTGGTGAATATGAGCCTGGGCCCAAGCATTTTGGTTCGGGGTGCCTTCGAAAGTTGGCGGGGATTCGGAGGGCCCTGTCCATCCTCCCATGCTGAATGAATGGCGGCGCCCCTAGCGGCCTGGGTGGGGAGGGGTGGCAGGGTGCATCTGGCACTGGGGCTTGGGGGTCCCCAATCCCCGGCGTTGTGGCACCAGGCCCCTTGGGAGGGGCCCTTCGGGGCCCAACCTAGGGTTAGGTTTAGCCCCTAGGAGGCCAGCAGGCCCTATTCACCAGCTGTGTGAAGAGAGGAGTGGCAGACCTACGTGAGGGTGCTGGTGAGTGGGAGGGTGGGCCTGGGCGTTTTGGCGCGGGAGGCCTTCGAAGTTCACCGTGTCTCCGAGGGCCCTGCCCGTTCTCCCGCCCTGAATGAACGGCAGCACCCCAAGCCTCCGAGTGGCGGCTGGGCGGCAGGTGAGTCAGGTGCTGGCGCTCGGGGTCCCCAATCCCCGGCGTTGTGGCGCGAGGCCCCTTGGGAGGGCCCCCTCAGGTGCTGACCTAGGGTTAGGGTTACCCCCAGGAGGCCAGGAGACCCAATCTCCCGGCTGTGCGGTGAGCGGAGGGGCGGGTTGAGATGAGGGTATTGGCGAGCAGGAAAGTGGGCCCAAAGTTTTGGAGCGAGGGGCCATCAAAGGTCACCAGGGGCTCAGAGGGTCCTGCCTGTTCTCCCGCCCTGAATGACCGGGGGTGCCCCTTGTGGCCCAGGTGGCGGTGGGGGGCATGGTGAGTCCGGCGCTGGGGCTCAGGAGTCCCCAATCCCCGTCGTTGAGGCTCCAGGAACCTTGGGAGGGGCCACTAGGGGGCCGACCTAGGGTTTGGGTTAGCCCCCAGAAGGCCCGCAGGCCCAATCAGCCAGCTGTGCGGCGAGTGGGGGGGAGGGCCGAGGTAAGGGCGCTGGCCAGCGGGAGCGTGGGCCCAAGCGTTTTGGTCGGGGGGCCTTCGAAAGTCGCCGGTGACTTGGAGGGCCCTTGCCATTCTCCCTCCCTGAATGAAAGCGGCGCCCCTAGCGGCCCAGGTGGCGGTAGGGCAGGAGGGTGAGTTGGGCGCTGGGGCTCGGGAGTCCCCAATCCCCGGTGTTGCGGCAATAGGAACCTGGGATGGGCCCCTCGGGGGCCCACCAACGGTTAGGGTAACACCCAGGAGGCTGGCAGTCCAGATCCACCAGCTGTTCAGCGAGCGGAGGGGCAGACCGAGGTGAGGGTGCAGGCGAGTGGGAGCATGGGCCCAAGCGCTTTGGCACGGGGGGGCCTTCGAAGGTCGCCAGGGGCTCGGAGGGATCTGCCCATTCTCCCTCCCTGAATGACCGACGGTGCTCCTAGGGGCCCGGGTGGTGGCGGGGCAACATAGTGAGTCCGGCACTGGGGCTCGAGGGTCCCCAATCCCAGGCATTGCGGTGCCAGGCCCCTTCGGAGGGGCCCCTCAGGGGCCAACCTAGGGTTATGTGTAGCCCCAGGAGGAGGGCAGTCCTCATCCCCCAGCTCTGCAGGGAGTGGAGGAGTGGGCCAAGGTGAGGGTGCTGAGGATGGGGAGCATAGGCTCAAGCGTTTTGGATGTGGGGGCCTTCGAAGGTCGCCGTGGGCTCGGAGGGCCCTGCCATTCTCCCGCACTGAATGACCAGGGACACCCTAGCGGCCCGGGTGGTGGTGGGGCAGCACGGTGAGTCCGGCGCTGGGGCTCGGCAGTCCCTGATACCCAGCGCTGCGGCGCCAGGCCCCTTGGGACGGGCCCCTCGGGGACTGACCTAGGGTTAGGGTTAGCCCCCAGGAGACTGGCAGGCTCGTTCCGCCCATGTGCAGTGAATGGAGGTGTGGGTCGAGGTGAGGTAGCTGGTGATCGGGAGCGTAGGCCATAGCATTTGGCTTTGGCTCGGGGTGCCTTCGAAGATTGCAGGTGGCTCAGAGGGTCCTGCCCATTCTGTCGCCCTGAAGGACTGGCGACGCCCCTAGCACCCCAGGTGGCGGCGGGGTGGCAGGGTGCGTCTGGCGCTGGGACTTGGGGGTCCCCAATCAATGGCATGCGGCGCCAGGCCACTTGGGAGGGGCCCCTCGGGGGCGACCTAGGGATAGGGTTAGCCCCCAGCAAGCCAGCAGGCCTGATCCGCCAGCTCTGCAGCAAGCTTAGGCATGGGCCGAGGTTAGGGCGCTGGCGAGCAGGAGCATGGGAGCCATAGTTTTTGCACGGGGGGCCTTCGAAGGTCGCAGGGGGATCGGAGGGCCCTGCCCGTTCTCCCTTCCTGAATGACTGGCAACGCCCCTAGCGCCCTGGGTGCTTGCGAGGTGGCAGAGTGAGTCCAGCACTGGGGCTCGGGGGTCCCAAATCCCCGGCATTGCGGTGCCAGGCCCCTTCGGAGGGGCCCCTCAGGGGACAACCTAGGCCCCTCAGGGGACACCCTAGGAGGGCAGGCCTCATCCGCTGGCTCTGCGGCGAGCGGAGGGGAGGGCCGAGGTGAGGGCGCTGAGGAGCCGGAGCGAGGGCTCAAGTGTTTAGGATGGGGGGCCTTCGAAGATTGCCATGGGCTCGGAGGGCCCTGCCCATTCTCCCGCCCTGAATGACCAGCGGCGCCCCCAGCGGCCGGGTTGGCGGGGGGGCAGCAGGGTGAGTCCGGCGCTGGGGCTTGGGTGTCAGCAATCCCAGGCGTTGTGGCACCAGGCCCCATCGGATGGGCCCCTCGGGGGCCGACCTACGGTTAGGGTTAGCCCCCAGGAGGCTGGCAGGCCTGATCCACCAGCTGTGAGGTGAGTGGAGGGGCGGGCCGAGGTAAGGGCACTGGCAAGCGGGAGCATGGGCCGAAGCATTTTGTCGCTGGGGGCCTTCAAAGGTCTCCGGGGGCTCAGAGGGCCCTGCCCATTCTCCCACACTGAATGACTGGCGGCGCCCCTAGCGGCCCGGGTACAGTGGGGCGGCAAGGTGAGTCCGGCGCTGCGGCTCGGGGGTCACCAATCTCCAGCGTGCAGTGCCAGGCCCCTTGGGATGTACGCCTCGGGGGCTGTCCTAGGGTTAGGGTTAGACCGCAGGAGGCTGGCAATCCCGAAATGTCAGTTGTGCGGCGAGCGGATCGGTGTTCTGAGGTGAGGGCGCTGGCGAGGGGGACCATGGGAGCATTTTGGGGCGGGGCACTTTCGAATGTCGCCTTGGGCTCGAAGGGCCCTGCCTGTTCTCCCACACTGAATGAACGGCGGCTCCCCTAGCAGCCCGGGTGGCGACGGGACGACAAAATGAGTCCTGGCTGGGGCTCTGGGGTCCCCAATCCCCGGTGTTGTGGGGCCAGGCCCCTTAGTAGGGGCCCCACGGGGGCCGACCTAGGGTTAGTGTTAGCCCCCAGGAGGCCGGCAGGCCTGGGAGCCTGGGCCCAAATGTTTTGGTGCAGGGGGACTTCGAATGTCGCCGGGGGCTAGGAGGGCCCTGCCCATTCTCCCGCCCTGAATGACAGGCTGTACCCCTAGCGGCCCGAATGGCGGCGGGGCGGCAGGGTGAGTCCAGCGCTGCAGCTTGGGTGTCCGCAATCCCCGCGTTGCGGCGCCAGGTCCCTTGGCAGGGGCCCCTTGGGTCTGACCTAGGGTTAGGGTTAGCCCCCAGGAGGCCGGCAGGCCCGATCCTCCGGCTGTGCACGAGCGGACGGGTGGGATGAGATGAGGGCGCTGGCGAGCGGGAAGGTGGGCCCAAGCATTTTGGCGTAAGGGGACTTCAAAGGTTGCCAGGGGCTCGGAGGGCCCTGCCTGTTCTCCTGCCCTGAATGACCGACAGCGCCCCTCGCGGCCAGTTTAGCAGCGGGGCGGCAGGGAGAGTCTGGCGTTGGGGCTCGGGGGTCCCCAATCCCCGGTGTTGCAGCGCCAGGCCCTTTGGGATGGGCCCCTAGGGGGCCTACCTAGGGTTAGGGTTAGCCACAAGGAGGCTAGGATGCCTGATTCGCCGGCTGTGTGGCGAGCGGAGGGGCAGGCCGAGGTAAGGGCGATGGGAGCGGGAGCATGGGCCCTAGTGCTTTGGTGCAGGGGGCCTTCGAAGGTCACCGTTCGCTGGGAGGGTCTTGCGCGTTCTCCCGCCCTGAATGACCGGCAGTGCCCCTAGTGGCCCGGGTGGTGGCGGGGGGCATGGTGAGTCCAGCGCTGGGGCTCAGGAGTCCCCTTTCCCCGTCGTTGCAGCGCCAGGCCCCTTGGGAGGGGCCACGAGGGGGCCAACCTAGCTTTAGGGTTAGCCCCCAGAAGGCCCCCAGGCCTGATCCGTCAGCTGTGCGGCAAGCGGGGGGGAGGGCCGAGGTAAGGGCGCTGGCCAGCGGGAGCATGGGCCCAAGCATTTTGGTGCGGGGGGCCTTCGAAGTCGCCGGTCGCTGGGAGGGCCCTGCCCGTTCTCCCTTCCTGAATGAACGGCGGTGCCCCTAGCGGCCCAGGTGGCGGTAGGGCGGGAGGATGAGTCTGGCGCTGAGGCTCCGGAGTCCCCAATCCCCAGTGTTGCGGCAATAGGAACCTGGGATGGGCCCCTTGGGGGCCCACCAAAAGTTAGGGTAACACCCAGGAAGCCTGCAGTCCCGATCCACTGGCTCTACAGTGAGCGGAGGGGCGGACCGAGATGAGGGCGCAGGTGAGCGGGAGCATGGGCCCAAGCGTTTTGGCGCGGGGGGCCTTCGATGGTCACCAGGGGCTTGGAGGGATCTGCCCATTCTCCCTCCCTGAATGACCGACGGTGCTCCTGGCGGCCCGGGTGGCGGTGGGGCGATAAGGTGAGTCCGGCGCTGGGGCTCGGGGGTCCCCAATCCCAGGCATTGCAGTGCCAGGCCCCTTCGGAGGGGCCCCTCAGGGGACAACCTAGGGTTCTGGGTAGCCCCCAGGAGGAGGGCAGGCCTCATCCGCAGGCTCTGCGGCGAGTGGAGGGGCGGGCCGAGGTGAGGGTGCTGAGGAGCGGGAGCATGGGATCAAGCATTTTGGATGGGGGGGCCTTCGAAGGTCCCGTGGGCTCGGAGGCCCCTGCCCGTTCTCCCGCCCTGAATGACCAGTGGCACCCCTAGCATCCCGGGTGGCGGCGGGGCGGCAGGGTGAGTACGGCGCTGGGGATCGGGGCTCCCTAATACCCGGTGTTGCGGCCTCAGGCCCATTGGGACGGGCCCCTTGGGGGCTGACTTAGGGTTAGGGTTAGCCCCCAGTAGGCTGGCAGGCTCGTGCCGCCCATGTGCGGTGAATGGAGGTGTGGGTCGAGGTGAGATAGCTGGCAAGCAGGGGCGTGGGCCAGAATATTTTGGCTTTGGCTCGGGGTGCATTTGAAGGTGGCAGGTGGCTTGGAGCGTCCTGCCAGTTCTGTCGCCCTGAAGGACTGGTGACGCCCCTAGCGCCCCATGTGGCGGCCGGGCGGCAGGGTGCTTCCAGTGCTGGGACATGGGGGTCCCCAATCCCTGGCATGCGGCGCCAGGCCACTTGGGAGAGTCCCCTTAGGGGGGACCTAGGGATAGTTTTAGCCCCCAGGAAGGCAGCAGGCCCGATCCACCAGCTCTGCAGCGAGAGGAGGGGTGGGCCGAGGTTAGGGCGCTGGGGAGCAGGAGCGTGGGAGCCAGAGGTTTTGCGCGGGGGGCCTTTGAAGGTAGCAGGGGAATCAGAGGGCCCTGCCTGTTCTCCCTTCTTGAATGACTGGCAACACCCCTAGCACCCTGGGTGCTTGTGGGGTGGCAGAGTGAGTCCAGCACTGGGGCACGGGGGTTCAAAATTCCCCGGCATTGCGCTGCCAGGATCCTTGGGAGGGGCCCCTCGGGGGCCGACCTAGGTTAAGTTTTAGGCCCCAGGAGTCCAGCAGGCCCCTTCTGCCTGCTCTGCAGCAGGCGGAGGGGCAGGCCGAGGTGAGGGCACTGGCGAGAGGGAGTGTGGGCCCAAGCATTTTGGCGCGGGGGGCCTTCGAAGGTCACCGGGGGCTTGGAGGGCCCTGCCCATTCTCTCGCCCTGAAAGACTGGCGGCGCCCCTAGCAGCCTGGGTTGCTGCGGGGCGGCAGGGTGACTCCGGCGCTGGGCTCGGGGGTCCCCAATCCCCTGCGTTGTGGCACCAGGCCCCTTGGAGGGGCCCCTCGGGGGCCGACTAGGGTTAGGGTTCGTTCCCAGGAGGCCGGCAAGCCCAACGCTAAGTGGTTCTGGCAATGTAACAAAAATGCCATACACTTATCTGTAAGAAATAACAGTGTACAGGAACCCTCATAGCCCTAACATCATCCTTTGTGAATATGGAAGCCAGCCCCAAAGTGGTCGTGGAAGTCTGACGAAAGGGCTAAGCACTTTTCTCTGAGTCACCACACTATACAGGGAAAGACCAATGTACATCATCTTTCACGAGTAGGAAGCATTAATGAAAAGGTTCTGGAATTTCGAGGACTCTGACCCATCCTTATTGGTAATAAACCACCGTGTACAGGAAAACACCTTCAACTCTCATCACCTCCTCAATCCTGATTCCGATTCAACTTTGGGTGTGTAGGACTAGGGAAATGTCCACATCTTATTGCTAAGAAAGAACGATGTCAGGGTAATGCCCTTCAAGTCACCTCAGCCTTCCTGAAGACGGAAGCAGGAATCAAGGTGGTTATGTTACCATGAGGTAAGGAAGATGAGCATATAAGTGAGAAACAACAGTGGGCAGGACCTCTCTTCCAAGGAATATTATCTTTGCTTAATGTTGAATCCCTATGGTAAGTGGTTGTGGGCATTTGTGAGGTCAAAATCTTAAGTGTTTTGTAAAACTTCTTGGCCATTCACAGATAAGACTAAGGTAGTTGGGGACTCCTAGGCAGTGATTTGTCCACTGTCAAAAATATGAAAAGATAAAAGAGACAGATGAGGTCTCCTCAGGCATTGTCCTTTATCCTCATCCTCCGTGAGGATGGCCATCTCTGGACAGCTCAGTGGCAGGGTCTCATTCACAGTGGGGGCATCTGTTCCTCACAGACATCAGGCAGGGAAATGGATTTGGTTCTCTGTGCCAGCCCAGCCACAGCTGAGTGTCACAGCACCCTCTCGTGGGCTCATAAGAGTTTCACTGTCACCAGGCAGGTCATTGTATTTGATAAACCACTGTGAGAGTTTGCAATTGCCTTCATCTGCAACCTCCTAGAGGCAAATTCAGATCTCTGGTACCATGTGAAGTCATGTGAAGGCATTGTGAGAAAGTGTCCTTTTGCTTAAGAAAAACATGGCTGGGGCTCCTGGCTGTTTCACCAGTTAAACATGTGCCTTTGGCTCAGGTTATGATCCCAGGGTTCTGGGATCGAGCCCGGGCTCCCTGCTCAGCAGGAAAGGAGGTTGGGAAATAGC